>NC_084643.1:1308750-1960000 GCF_019802595.1 Syngnathoides biaculeatus | reverse complement strand
CTCGCTCGCGTACGGCTTGATTTGAATGATGCAAGGGGCGATTGGCCTTCAGATCTGCTTTCAGGTGTTGTTGCGGTCTTGGGACTCGGATCAATTGGGCAGCTGATTAAATAATTGTGGCAACTAAGCACAAGAGTGAAGATTCACGAGTGCACAGGAGGGACAACACAATCTCTCTTACGCACAACAGTTTAACTGTTCTTTGTTTAGGAGGATACATAAAAGAATATAATCTAATACAGTGGTTATCGTCTTACTCTTATGCCCTCGCATCTAGGAAAGGAGACACGCAACTGGGGCGGGAGGGGTCAAATCATGAAAATGTGTTTTATATTCTCTGTATAACGCAGACTTGCAGTTTTTAGATTTTCAGGTATTGCAAGTGGCTCGAAAAATCTATCTCTTGTGATCAGCAATATTGTGCCGTCGTCTCAAATGAGTTTCAAATCTCTGCTTCATTTTGATCTCGTTCGTATACTTAGTCGGTGCGGCTACATTTGTTCATTTTTGTTTATTTTGTCAACATTTGGTTGTTGGTCGGAAAATGATGCCCAAAAAAAAAAAAAAGCAAACAAACAATCTGTACCACCGGCCACCAGTTTGTCACGTTCAGATGTAAAAGCAATTTTCAATGAAGCCAACATGCATGAGTTTGTTATGTGGAGAAAAGCCACTCAAACACGGGAGAACATGCAAAACTGAATTTTCATACTTCATAGTACATGACAAATCGGTGTGGAATCAGTGAGTGTTGCAAATTATTATTTGATTTAACTTCCCCTTCATTTTAGTTTACTCATCCTGACGACAAAATGAAGACATGTACTAGACGGGTATCCATTCAGGTTTGATTTGTTCATGGTCCAAATTTTGGGGGCTGTTTTTTGGAGGAATTCCAATGTTGTATTGTTTTCTATTTTTTGTCAGAGCAGTTTTATTTCAAATCCAATACATAAATTTATCATTTTGAGAATTTTCATCCCAAAGCTGCATTTTTTTGTTGTTGTCTGACCAGCAAAACAAAAATGAGTTGGCTGCCATTTTCCAGCCAAATAATACATTTTACCGTGCTGCTGAGGGGATTTGCAGCAAAGCGGTGAATGCGACGCACCTTTAATGGCTGTCGCTGCTCTCAATCAGCGTAGACGTCGCCTCATTGCGGAGGAGCTGGATGTGCCTCGAAAGTCAATTGGCCTTCTCCAGAGGCCGAGGTAATGTAATAAGGCACCACTCCGACTGAGAGGTGGGCTCTTTTTTTTTTTTTTCCCCTACAATCACATAATTAATCTCCCGATTGTACCGCTCACTGTTTCATGACAGATGCGTTTTTGTGGGCTGCATAACAGCGAGGCGTTGTGCACGCTCACGTGCCTCTCGTGGAAAAGAGTCGTAAAGCCCCTTCCTTTTTGGAGTCTGCAGAGGCTTGGATCTCAAACAACACTCCCTTTGGGCTCTATTAGGAGCAAAAAAGATACTCAGGTCTCGGGCAGGTGCTTTAATAATATGTCGGCAATTTAGATAATGACTGGGAGTGAGATAAACTCAAGTGTGTATTACAGGTAATTGGATATGTGGTGTGTATGCTACCTAAGCGTAGCTCGGAGTTGTTATTTTCCTGTTTTTTTTCAGGTTTCAAGGAGCATAATAGGATGATCTGGCAATGATAACTATTGTAAATCCTGCGAGTATGTGCGGTAATAACGGTTGATTTGACATATTTTCGCCAGCCCCAGATGTCAACTCAGCCTGAGGTAGATCACAGCCGTATCTGACTACGGGAGAGAAAATTCTACAGCAGCTTGCAAGTGTGTCCAGTTAGTCGGCAGATGACAAATACACCACCTGGGGCCTCGCGCAGTGATCTAGTTTAGAGAGTTTTCCTCCGAGGTGGAAAAGTTGGAGCTATAATGAGAGGTGTCAAGCCTGGGAGGCGACGGGCTGCAAGAGAATGGGAGGGGGCCTTTAGGGGCGCCGTTCTCTGGCTCTCCTCGGACGTTACAGAGATTACAGTGGCAGGTCCACCGGAGGACTTGGGTGGAGGTGGCCCAATTGTGCGCATGAGCCCTCCAATCTTCGTTTATAATCCGAAGATGAATCACGGCTGTAGCTGGCTCTTTATTGCTGCCAGTCTGGTTCTGTCATTTAAACCACATGTTAATTGGGTCGCTGTTTCTTTCATGCAGTCATGTTTGCAAATGTTTTTTTTTTTTTCCTCCTAGTGTTGTGCAAGATCGGTTGGATAAGCCTTTGCCTGTGTGATGGCTTTCTTTTAGAACGGTTAGTCTAAAATAAGCGCATGCATGTCATCAGTGTGTTGCCCACTTAAAGTCAGCACACGGGGTCAGGTTTCTCCCATTCTTAATCACATGAGCGATCACCTAATTACATCAAATTCATTATCCCCAGCTCTGGAAATCAAGAGGCCTTATTGGAAATAAGGTTAGGCTTGCCCTCATCCATCATAGCCTAACTAACCAATTCACAGGCCAGCTTTTTGCGTGAGCCGTTATTACCTTGTCATAAACGCTCACCTTTAGAATCCTTGAATCGAGCCGTGATATGCAAAGCTTTTATCGCATTAGCGTGTGCTAGTGTGTCAGCCTCTTTCTACCCAAGATAAAGTAGGCTCCAAATAATTACATTAGCTTATAAGGCAGCAACGGTGCAAATGACAGCTATTTAAAGCTGGCTGATAATTTGGTATTATTATGACATAGCACAGCTTCTCACAGGGGGAAAAAAATGGAGAACAAGCTTTTCTGATGCAAACAAAAGCGGCACAGTAGCTAGGATTCATATTTTGGCTAGATAAGCAACGATCTTATTGTAGTCATAATTTCCTTGGTTTAGCCACAACATGGGACACACCCTATCAATTATACACCTGGCAACTGTTCCTGCGAATCATTTGTTGAAGGCAAAAAAAACATCTTTATGACACCACCTTGAATCTGAATCAAGAGCCAGCGACTGCCATCACAATTTAATGATTTGCATATTGTGGCCCAGGTTTTTGCACGCATGTGCAAAAGATGCGGGAGTGCTGTTTCACGGCATTTTTAACACTATACCGTAGGGCCACAAGCCCTTTAAATGCCACTTGGTGTGGGCGCCATATTCTCAAACACATGAGGCCTGTCCTCTGCTCTGTGTTGGAAAGTGAATTAGTGAGCGCCCTTCTCAAAGCCACCGGTAGCACTGGTGCTGTGAGCAGTGATTTGTTGGCCGTGTATATTACAGCCCACGGTCAGGGGAGGGATCACTGGAGTGTGTGCGGCTGTGTGTGAGGCGTTGGATGTGGCGCCTTATCATTCAGTGTTTACTCACAGCAAATTGAGTTGAAATAATAGTCTTTCTCTGAGGCAAAACAATGGAAGAGGCTTCAGGCGGATGGCCCAGGCTGGCCCACGCCACTTCAAAATGAAAGGCAGAGCCTGAGGGAGCTAATGGGGGGAGCGAAGGGGGGTTGCCGCCTTTATGTGGACAGCTACACCAGTTGCGGAACAGACACCCCTCTGACAGACACCTGGGTAGACAACGGGAAGAGAGAAGCCGGGAGGCGACCACGCCTCGGGGCTGTCATTAGCTCGCTGGCGGAAAGGGAGATGACTGCCCCGAGGACAGACCAGCGACAGGCCCCCAGCGGGACAGCCGCCACCAACGCTCACTCCCTCGGGTCCGCACCGGAGCCGGTGGCCTGTGTTCATCTATTAACCCCCTCCTTGCGTCAATGCACACACTCAAAACCTTTGGCTCGCCACCAACGGCGGGAGGCCAATCTGTGGCGGCAGGAAAATGACAGATCCTCGCGACCGGCGGGCACGCCTCTGCTGTTGTTTCGGCTTGCGCGTGTTTCAGCTGCGGCGCTCCTCTTCCTCGGCCTTCATTTATCACGCGGCGGCAAGAATCGCCGCCGCAGCATTATAGAAACAGCTGCTTTTCCATACAGCCACAGAGAATGGGTGACCCTCCAGCACACAAAGACGCGCGTGGCTCTAAAGAGGGTGTAAAATTTGCGCGTGAAAGGAAAGCTTTTCTCTCGCAGAGAGGGCTGAACAGGGGTGTCACCGTGGCGGCAGACTTTGAAGACAAATCGGGATCCATATCAGCACAATGATGTCAACAATGAATGGAGGGGAGAGCAACAATGTCCTCCTTTACAACTAAACATGCATAACTACAGCTGCTGCCCTTTCTTAAGAATTCATATCGAGCTATTATACAGTGCCGTCTATACAGGAAACAGACCAAACGTTAACAACGGTCTTCCTTTACTAGTCCAGAAAGCAAAAATACCGATGATAGTGCTTGTAGCTTTGCAACTTGAGTGGCTAAAACTCCTCTGTGAAGACTTCCTACTAGATTCTGGAGTGTGTCTGTTGGATTTTTCCTGATTTTTTTTTTTTTTCCAGAGGTACATTTGTGAGACTTGAGCTAGCTGATCTTCTCAGTTCTAGTTAATCCTGAAAGTGTTTGATGGGGTTGAGGTCAAGTCTTGCCATTTTTTCCACACTGAACTCATCCAAGCTTCCTTGAGTGCTTTTGGCTCCTGTTGATGGATTGATTTTTTTTCTCATATGTGATCCCATATTTGCCTTTTTTTTTAAATTCCTCACCACTAGCGTAGCATCGAAAATGTTATTTTCACGTGTGAGTCAAATCATGCAAAATTTTCAGGAGGAGTTTCTGGATACTTTTATCCATGTAGTGTTAAAAACTTTCCGCTGACAATTTACCATCTGAACGCAAGCATAAAAAAAAAAGCCCGCTCTGTTCGGGGTCATCACGCAGTCAATTGAAAACAAGTGAGTTGAGTCCAAGTCGGCGCCGTGGGGCCGTGCAGAAACGTTGTCACTCGCTTTTGCGCACAGCGCAGACGTGCCGTGCCACGCTTCTGCCATTCCACTCTTTGCCTCCGAGGCTCCACGTGGAGGAAAGAGAATTTTGTCCAACCTGTTCTCTCCCAGCTGGAGAGATGAGATTTTACACTCCGCCAAACACTTGTCAGAGAAGTGCTCTCGTTAGCGTGTGCGTGTGTGAGTGTTTGTGCGATCAGGGGTGTGGGCCGGTCCGGGTCGGGTTTTTGAAAGAAAGAACAGGGAGGGTATCAGACAACTTCTTACTCAGACTTGCCCGAGGCCAAATGCATGCTTGAGTACTTTAAGACAAGTGGAGCAAAATACTTTCAAAGAAACTTTGGCTGGTGACATTGAGAGAACTTTTCCACCTTCAAGAGTAAATGTGAAAACGCACAATGCGGCTTGGAGGAAGTATCTCAAAGGGAGACGATTCACGTGTTGTCTTTGTAACTCTGAAACGACAAGTCATAGATCATGTAAGCACTCAGGCGGAAGGTTTGATTTTGTCCTGGCGCACACTGAGCAGCCCGGCCTGAACCGACTGAATCGATCACAAATTTGACTCGAACAGCGTCTCAACGTTGCAGATGTAATCAGCTGAGATTCAGACGCCTGCACCCTTTGCTTGGGTGTGTCCTTAAAGTGCAATATTATAAATGTTTTACAACAATTTTTAACTACTTTTGGTTTTCATATGTACCTGTAGATGAAAAAAAAAAAAAAACAAGCGTGGAGAGTCTCTGTCACCCAGAAAATGTTGTATTTCCTAGTATGCTGCCACCGTTGACACCGTTTACTGTACAGCATTAAATAAAAGATGTATTTATTGTGTTTTAGAACAATACATAACTATATGCATGATTTCGTATGTCGTAAAAAAGTGAGAGTGTCCGTCATGGTAGACATGCTCTCCTTTTATTTCTTGCCCGTTTCCTCTCTTAAGATTTATATTATTAGAATATAACTACAGTGGCCAGGGTGATCCATTTCTTTCTTGGCAAACACATCATGTTGTTTGTTATTCAATAAAAAATAATTTCGTGCAGTACAAGCGTTGGCTTTAGATATTGATTCTCGATGTAAAGACTTGGGGGGGTAGCATTGCATCGAGTTTGTAAATGTTCGAATGGCAGTTGCATGATGTGTGGTCGAGTCTCAGGTTGTTATTTTTATTTCTTTTTGATTATCACTTGGCAGGGATGACTGTGGTGTTCACGCTTAAATAATGTGTGCGCTATTTGCAACAGGCATCGAAAGGATTTTTAAAAAAAACAGCTATATGAATACAAAAGTTAGTCTTCCCAAAATACTACATTAGCGCAACATTCTCAGTTTTTGTTCCTCCATTTGTGGAAAATATAGTAGTAAGTATATGTTGCGCTTCAAGCAAGAAACGATTTCTCTAGGGGTCGACTTTAATAAAGCAGTGTTGACGAGGAGGACCGCAGCCTGGCTTGTCGTCTCCGTGGTGACGGTTTTGCACATGACAAATCCTGACAACGAGTATCTCACATTAAAAAGAGAGCTTTGGTCAGCATGGAGCGATTTGGAGCGCAACGCAAGTGCAAAAAGGAAGTTGGAAGTGATGGAATTGGAAGTATTAGTGGAAGAGGCCAACAAGCATATTCCTAAAATAACAATAGTTTTATTGAAGTCATCAATCGCATAAAATCCATGCTTTTGTTTGATCTAGCCGGGCCCGAATGTGTTGCAATTGGACGCAAGTCATCCTCATCCTGCTCACCTCAATTCAGCTCAACTTTATTGATGGGGCACATTAAAAAAACAACAAAAAGAAAAACCCCGCTGTAATTAAGTGCTACACATACAACTGAACACTGAAAATGAAATCAATGAATTAATCATTTAACAATGATAATAACAGTGATAATAATATTAGTGTTTGTAGTTTGTTTTTGCTGTAGAATTGCAATTGCACAGGATTTTAACCGCAAATTGTAATGAATAACCTTTCCATCTCTCGACCCAAAGATCTTGTAGGTGGTCTTAATAATGTGGCTCATACTCTCCAGCGAAACAGCAGGTTTTTGGTTTGTTCAGTGTGTGTGTGTGTGTGTGTGTGTGTGTGTGTGTGTGTGTGTGTGTGGTGTGTGTGTGTGTGTGTGTGTGTGTGTGTGTGTGTTTGTGTGTGCGCACACCCCTGTGCCTGTTTGACACATTCCAACACCCTGCACCCTTCTCCAAGGCTCCTAAATACTGTTCGGTCGCCATGGTTACAGCCATACATCCACGTCAGCCCTTCGGACATATTTGTTTGGCTCGTGTAGCTACGTTCTTAAAAAAAAAAAAAACAGCTTTTTAGCACAACACCTGCTAATCTTGGGATTTTGTGCTTTGAAGAGGATTGCTGATCAGAAATTCAAATATATTAATTGAATGCTAATCTGAACGTTAATCCCCAGGCTCCGGATTTGAAAGCATCCTGTCTTTCAATAACTGTTTACTTTTCATTGAATGTCTCCTTTTTCAATTTCTCCTGCTTATCAATTTCCAACTCGCAATTTTTTACGATATATTCTTTCCCCTCGAGACGATAAAAGGACGCCTTTTTAGAGTGCGCGATCAGATTCTGGAATTATGTTTTTGATTTTTAATCCGTTTGTGGGGAGCGTACCATTTTTGGGACATCATGATTTTGACGCATTATATCCATATCAAAATATATAAGTGTTTCAATCTGAAGCCGTAATTTAGTATCAGGAGAGGATAACTCATCGGTCAAAGTTAGCACGGAGGTATTTCCCTTTCCTTCCTGACCCAACATGGCTGCCTCGAGTTATCATATAACTTAACCATAAACGAAAAAGAAGTGTTATTTCCTTGATTGTGGCCTGTTAGGAGACATTTATCTAAAAAAAAAAATGTTGAATTAATTCAAGAAGGTGGGTCATCACATCAAAAAAAAAAAAAAAAAAGTGTGTTTACAGAGCAATTGTTGAAAATATTTTCATGGGGGTCTCGTTGAGCGTTGTGGCGGTCAACGTGGTTCTGCTTGTTAGGCCACGCGAGTCTGCTGTTCAGACTGTCCAGAACCACGAGCATCAAACTTGCAACATCTCATTGCCGCCTGCTTCACATCGCCCCTCTTCCAACCAATTTTGCGCCGAGCCCCGGTCCCCGCCGGGTCAACGGAACCCCCTCATCCGAGCCGTGTCCATCGCGACGATCCCCGGATCATCTCGCCCCCATTAAAAGCCGCTCAAACACTTCAGTTTCTGCCAATACGCCAGAAGAACACAAGATTGGCGGGAAAGAAAAGAAGAGGAAGGCGAAGGGGGCTTTTGGAAGCCTTTCCCAGATTGTCTCCCATTCTTCTCTGATTCCTATTAATCCAGTATCTTCCAGCGCCGGTAAACTCCTCAAGACGGACATTGCTCGGTTCGTGGTGGAAAAGGGTCAAGCTCCATTGGCCCCTACGCGGCACTGTGGAATTTTTCATTAGTGCACAGCTGGGTCACAAGTGGCTCCAAAGCCGTCTTAATATTGTGTAGACCCCCAGATTAGATGGCAAGAAAAGAAGCCAAAGCGCGATGCTCTCCACCAGAGCCTGCCCGCCTTTGCATATTTGCAGACTGGTGCTTTAGAACACCTCATATTACTGTTTGTTTTATTTCTTACACCCACAACCTCCGGGTCAATAGTAATTATAAAGCCCTCCAAACCAAATGTTGTTTTTTAACCATTCCAGCGCTGAATCCCAAAGTTTGTTTTCACTTCAAATATAGAACTTCTTGTCTTCTTTTTCAAATACGAATTAGCGTGAACAAACTAAATTGGAACTTTAATTGGAAGTCTTCTGTAAATTATGAGATTCGGGATGATTTCTCGTCATTTAGATGTACTACGAGTAAATACGATTCAAGTATATTACTTTATGACATTACAATAATTCCGCAATATTTTGCTCTCTCTTGAATTTTGTTTGCCTGATTTTATTCTGCTCGGTAATAATTCCCACTTTATGAGTGGGCCTTCCGCCGTTGCTTCTGTCCATGTGTTTAAAGGTCCTGGTGTGGCCAAAATACGAAAGGCCTCTCATATCGGGGCGCCGGTTTCAACAGCTCTGCCAGCTACACCATCAAAACAAATACGCTGATAAATCAACACCTCTCTTGTGTTGTAAAGGCAGAATTTGTAGAAAGTTGCACGAGGGGGAACCATGTTATAGTCACTTGGAGCGCTATAACATGTGCTAGCCATTAGCCTTATTGTAGCCATCACTCTCCGTGCTCTCCTCGCGCTTTCGGTTCAGAAGCTGCGATTGCTCCCAGTGGCCCGTCAAGCCGGGCCCGGCCCTCAATTGTTAGCTGATGCATATTAGTTTGGAAGAGCAGCACCAACAGAAGAAAAAAACAACAACACTGGTTTACAAAGAACAAAGGTGGTTTATGTTTTTCCAACTCTTTTAGGGGAAATTTGCATCCCTCGATCTGAAAATGTTTCTGCACTTCAAGTAAGGTTTTGATGCTAATTCTATTTACCACATTTTAGGATCCACTACTCCTGTGACCCTCGTAAGGATAAGAGGCTTGGAAAATCCGTCCATTGTCTTCGCCGCTTATCCTCACGAGGGTTGCGGGGAGTGCCAGAGCCTATCCCAGCTGTCAACTGCCAGGAGGCAGGGTACACCCTGAACTGGTTGCCAGCCAATCACAGGGCACATTGAAACAAACAGCCGCGGACACAATCACACCTCAGGGCAATTTAGAGCGTCAAATTAATGTTGCATGCTTTTGGAACATGGGAGGAAACCGGAGTGCCTGGAGAAAACCCACGCAGGCACAGGGAGAACATGCAAACTCCACACAGGGGTTGTGCGGGATTTGAACCCGGGACCTCAGAACTGTGAGGCCAACGCTTTACCAGTGACATAATCGGTTGGTTCTTGCTAATATTTCTCATGTGAGATGGATTTTAAAGAGAAAGCCAAGAGAAAACCTGATAGGAAGTGAAAAATGCAAACACGTGGCTGTATCGTTTTACTTAATTTATTTTGTGACATAATCGGTTGTTTTTTGTTACTATTTCTCATGTGAGATAGATTTTTAAGAGAAAGCCCAGAGAAAACCTGACATGAAGTGAAAAATGCAAACATGTAGCCGTAGTTGGAAACATTGAGCTGAATGAACAGAACCAATGTGATATTTGGATTCAGCACATCAAAATTGTCCTCCATGAAAGGAAAAAATGTACATAATTAATGTTTTTGAGCCGTGTAATCATCACTAAGTGCGTCATAATTGCTGGCATTGTATTTCGAAATATAATCGGTTTGACCTGCATTGGATGATATAATATGATGACGTTCAATTTAAAAATAGTTCGTTTTTTTTTTTTCAAGAAACCTTACAGTAATAATTTCCTCCCGATGATTCCATTGCTGCGACCGTCTTTGTTACGGAGGTGGGGGGGGGGGGGGCTTAAATGTGATGTTGCACACATTTGACATCCTCAGGAACAGCAGCTGTCCAAACAGCATCCTATGCGCCCGTCTGCTTACTCTTCTATTTAGATGTGTACTTAGCCTCCACTGCTGCCCAGTACACTGTCCCTTTCACTCTTGTCAGCTTTGTTCTACCTGTGTGGCTGCAGAGGAGGATTATTTCCACCCTCAGAGAGAGAGAGAGAGAGAGAGAGAGAGAGAGATCCCATTTTCCCCCTCAGACTCATGAGCAAGATACTGTAGACGCGAATGTGAAGCGGCCGATACTGAATGATTGAGTGATACTGCGAGTAAATTCCCAGCACAGAACTTTTGGACCCGCGCACACCTCCTTGCGTAACGCTATCGCGGGACTTGCTCAACGTGCGCAAAGCAGAGAGGCGCTTCCCACTTTGAAGCATGTTGTCACGTGCAAGATGTCGTCTGAAAAGGGAGTCCGCCGGTGTGACATCAGTTGAAAAACGAAGGAAGGTTTCGGATTTCTTTGTGCAGCTGCGCGGTGTCCACGCGCAGATATCGGGCCGAGAGGTCTGATTTGCTGCAGCATTCCTCAATTCGCAGATTGAAAGCGGCCATATTTATTTGTCGCGGGGCAGATGATCCGGAATGTTTTTTTTTTTTTTTTTTGACAGATTCTGTTAAAATGTGACGCAAGGCAGGTGCCGGCATCGAACACGTCTGTCCCTGCGATTATCTAACGCCGTCGAATCGTCTAATTCCTCCCCCCGGCGAGTTCAGGACGGGCAGGGCCCCGTGGCCCGAGCCGAGTGATGAAGACGCGGCACCGCCGGGCCGTTAACGGCGTACACGTCTCCGCTTAATGTGTTTTACTTTTACCTGCTGGGAGTTTAATTAAAAAACAAAGAGCCTCAATTTAAAGGCCATTATTATGCTAATGTCGTAAGCACGGGATGGTGATTAAGCAGCTTTTAGAAGTGACTGCAGCAAACCCTCGGGAGCGGGAGGGTGGCACATTTTATTTGCCTCCATTACTCTCCATGAACGTATAGTCCAAAGAGAAATGCTGATAATGTGAAATAAGGTCAGCCACTCGATTTTTTTTTTTTTTACAGACGCAATAGCATACAATATCATCGTAATTTTGGAGGTGGTTGCATTGATAGGAACCACTGTACGTCGTTTTTTTTTTTTTTTTGAGGGGGGGGGGACAAACCAATATGTCATCACGTTCTTTTGAAAGCTTACATTTCAACTTTCTTTCAGCAAGAAATTACTTTTATATTATTATTTGGATTGATTCTGGTTACTACTTTAGATTATTAGGGTTGACAGTATATAACAGTCATTTTAAAAGTTTAAATCTGAAAGGTTTAATGACCCCCCCCCCCCATCTTTATGGAGTAAAACATCTGAGATTCAAATGTTTCCTTTTTAAGTGCTGCGGATGATCCATTTTCACATTTAAGGATAAAACTGGAATGTTGCTTTCTTTTGCATGCTATCATCAGCTTGTAAAAGGGAAAAAAAAATCCTTGTTCATACAAACTGGAACCATCATGTGGTTTTGCATCTCTTGGACGCCCAAAATAATCTCGTAACAAACATTGCCAAAAATGATAATGTTTTCATGCCTAAATATTAATTCATCTACCTATTTTCTGAGCCGCTTATCCTAACGTGAATTGCGTGTCGCGGGCGTGCCGGACCCTTTCCCAGTTATCTTCGGTCGAGAGGCTGGGTACACCCTGAACTGGTCGGCAGCCAACAAACATTCACATCTTTGGTCAATTTAGACTCTTCACTTAACCTAACATGCATATTTTGGGGAATCCTGGGAGAAAACGGAGAAAACATGTAAACTGCACACAGACAGAGTCGGGATTCGAACCCTGGTCCTCAGAACTGTGAGGCAGACACTATAAACAGTTGTCTATCATGTTGGTTGTCAAAAGATTTTTTTGGGTGGCTTTTTTAAAGTGCAACAAAATTTGTCGGCATGGAAAGTTCCAACTGTAATTTAACTATACATATTCCGACCTATAATCTGCGGCTTTTTTCACATGCTTTCAACCCTGCGGTTTATGCGGTGGTGCAGCTAATTTGTGCATTTTTTTTCTAACGGTCGCCAGGGGGCACTCGAGCTGAAGTGAGACCGGTGGAATATATGTGCCGAGGAAGTGACTTTTACTGGTCTCGCCCAGTTTGCGCTGTGCTAGCATATTACAGCCGTGTCTCAGCGATTTTTACCTTTGTTTTTTTTTTTTTTTTAACCGGCCATGTTAGCACAGCGCTAGTGTTAGTGTTAGCATTAGCATGGTGCTAGCGTTATGATAAAACTCTGTCTACGGTCTTTCCTTGTAAATATCTCGTGTTTCAATGCGGGTTTCAATGTAGGCACTTGCGGCTTTTACACAGCTGCGGCGTATGTACGTACCAAATGGTATTTCCTTTACAAATTTATTGGGTGAGGCTTATAACCAGGTGCGCTCTGTAGGCCGGGAATTGCAGTAATAAGATTCCATACTCTCATTCCATGTTGTGAGTTGCACCGCAACCCCGGGCGTCACCAGCTTGTCCCGAGACCTTGTTCTGACCCGTCGCACAGTCATTACGTCACACCCTCGCATGATTGGCGTGGCCACAGGCCGCCTAGCCAAAACAATCTTAAAAGTAATAGTTTACAGCTGCTGCCGGGATAATCCTCATCCCCTCAGGCTCGCGTGAGACATAAGAGGCCGAGGTGTATTGTTCCCGAAACTGTTTCGCAATTTCTTCGAGTCCCGGTCAGCAAAAATCCGAGCGCGTCGGTCGCACGTGTTGCTAAATGTAGCATGATGATCAAGCGCCGTGAGTGACTTCGCATTCAGCACCCCCCCCCCCTCACTTTGTCACTTTCTTTTCATCATGTCCGGTCCCCCTGATGCTTATCACTGCAGCAGAAGCATTGAACGTAACGTCGGTGGAAGGGAAATCATTGGCAACATGTGGCGAGAGCTTAAGATGTTGTCACACTTTAACTTGCCTGTAATCTGCTCAAAGGGAGAGTGCATAGTTCTCCAGAGTGCCCGTAAAAAAAAAAAAAAGGGGGGGAAGAAGAAGAGCGAGGAGATGCTGAAGTCTCTCAGCTGCACTTGGCCAGCCTGAAGTGTTGTGCAGACAAAATAAGTGCTGCTCCCTCTTGGCCTTGTCTTCCGTACAATAGTTTTTTTTTTTTTTTTGTTACTCTTGGATGTGTCTTTTCGCATTGACTAAAAACCACCACCTGACCACCAGCGTGATAATCTGTCAGAGCCGATGAGCCCGATCACAGATAAATTGAGAAAGAGCAGACAAGGGATTACAGGTATGTGGACACAGGATTAAAAAGAAGGACGTGATGAGTCCTCCGGGAGTCAGCTTTGTGCTGAGATCGGTCTTTTTTTTTTTTTACTCTTCAGTTTATGACTCCGGTGGGGAGGCCGAGGTAAATATTGACGCCTCTCCGCTTGAGATGCGGCCATTGATCCGCAGAGGAGGCGCTCGGCCCTTGATCTGTGCGCTCAGGTGTGGGAGGTGGAAAGTGAAAGGCGCGATGGGAATTGTTGATGCCGGAGGTCCTCCCTGAGACAGTGGGAGTCGAGTTACGCAGAAAGGTTGGACAAGACATGATATCGGAGATGAAAAACAAAAATAAAAACATTTTGTGGCGCTTGCCTTCCTTCCTACTCCAACAGAACTAAATCTACCTCGACATTTTTCCAAACACAAAACAATACAACAGTTCCGAAAGTATAGCAGGGACAATTACGCTGTACTACCCAAAATTCCCACCTTTGCTCTTATACACAACTGTAGGTACTTCTATCTTGTTTTATTTTCCTATGTTACTTTTTGATGACAATGTTCGTTTTAGCATGCTCTTTTATGAGTATGTTTTTTTTTTTACATTTCCCGAGTTTTGAGACTTGTGGGTATCACGTTTGGTGCCAAAAGAGTGTGTCCGTCTTGAGCCAGGCTGGACTACGGCCAAGAGGGGCGTGGCCACTGCTCTGGGCGGTCACACCTGTCGCCGCTCACAGCTGTTTCACATTGGGACTGGAATTAGACTGTTTATTTAAGTTGGAGTTTTTGTCACTGGCGTTTGCCAGTTTGTTGTCCCCTGAGTTAGTGAGTTGCTTTCACTGACAATAGGAATCTCCACCACTGAAAATAGTGTAGTGTTGGGTGATCCTCGTCACAGTGTTTCTGCGTCACCTCAGTTTAGTCCTGTCTCAATTTATGTTGCATCGTCAAGTCCTGGTTCATAGTTTGTCTCCTAGTCATCAGACCTCGCTGTATGTCTTTGGAATCCTGATTAGCCTAGCATTTCTGTACCTCTGCCTTCTCGGACTGCTTACACCTCGGCTTTGAATAAAATTATGCCTAACATCATGTCCTCGTCTTGGAGTCCTGCATTTGGGTCCAACCCCGCACCGGAGGTTCGTGACAGTGTCAAATGTGTGTTGGCATGACAATTAAGGTTCTTGACCGCTTGAAATATTTCACGTATTGCTGTAACATCGACATCCGACTCGTACAATATCGAGTCATCGCTACAAGAGCCACCTGCTCATTTCCTCCCATAAATCGCTTCAACGATCAGCCGTCTGATGGAAATTCTGTCCCGATACATTTGGAGAGTTCGGTCTCTGGGCTGACATCTCTTTCGAAGCGGGACATCCCAGGATGGATTAGGAATCTCGCAAGGTTAGCGCATTTCTGCTTCTTGTCGACGTGAAATCTTTTTTTTTTTTTTTTTAACGTCGTCTGGCCTGCCTCCCCCGGACCTGGAAGCGCTAATCAGGTAATGTTGGGGAGGTTGAATGGCGAGCCTCCCCCCCGGTCAACCTTCACTGCTCACACAGCGGTGTTGTTTTAAAGAGCATTCTTTAGCAGCTGAACTTGGAAAGGTATTAAAGTGGGATTAGGCTCCTCCACAATCCACTGCTTGTGTCATTCAGGGGGTTTGTGTTCTGCTCTCCCCGCTGCCACCTCCCCACTCCTCTTCTGTTTGATTGTGGCGAGCCGCAGGAGTGGGCCCGACGGTGCCTTTCAAAGGAGAGGGGTAGGGTTAAATCTCTAGTCCACTGCTCCCTGCTAATTCTCCTTGTTCCTTAGAGAAGGATTTACTTCTGCTGCCAGCTTCTCAAAGGCCCTCTCTGCCCATCCGAAAAGTCGCCGTTGCCTTCCTGTGGAGGTGTGGTTGCCATAGCGGGGGCGTCACGCATGGCTTTTCCGTCGGAACCCCGCGGAGAATGGCGACCGGGGGCTGAAAACAGGCAGAAAAGTCCGGATTAGAGTCCGGGACAAAGCAGGACAGGAAGATTCCAGAAGGGACGAATAGGAATTACAGCAGCAAAAATAATGCAAAGTGACACTGAGGGGAAATAGAAAAATAATGGCTTACAAGATTAGACTCGGTGCACGGAGGAGAAGAAAGGGAAAGGGGCTGAATGAGAATGTTTTCATCGAGATGAGAAGATTTGAGACAGCGGCTGTAGGTGAATGCAGAATCCTGGACATATCAAAAGCGCGCTAACAAGTCATTTCCTCCACTTTTCTCTCTTTCTTAGCCTAAGCTGTCAATCATTAGCTAAACATTAGCGCTGGGAACTTGACAGATTCATCACTTTGTTCCACTGATCCCAGCATGTAACACATTAATCCTTCTAAAAATGTCAAACCAGTCCTTGAATATTCCCTTCTATCGGGTTGGGACTGTGCTTTGTTTACATTTATTCTGTACTTTATTTTTAATATAAAAAATGTTGCTTTTGTTTTGTTTTGTTTTTGTTTTGTTTTTCTTTTTCTCTCTAGTGGACAAGCACGGCGGTTTGTTTGGAAGACATATCCGTCTTGGCAGGTCACTTAAGACTTTTAGAAATTTGCCAACATTTTTTTTTTTTCCATGGGATTACTCTTGAGATTTTTCCATCAAAGTCAAACAATAACCTTCTTAATTTATTGTAATAAATGAAAGCTTATAGGATTTGATGAACCTTGCTAGAGCTACTTTGCTGCTGTGTGAAGGCTGAAAAGTTAATAATGTATGAACAAGTTTCAAAAGGTCAGTGCAATATGTGCCGTGTGCGTCTGATTATTTGGGTTATAATAGATGGTCTTATTTTATGGAATCATTGTTCAGGTGTAATTAAGGTAACATTGAAATCTCTTTCGGTGAGGAACATGCGATGCAGTCATTTTTTAAATGGCCGCATAAAGACAACAATAGAAAGCGGTCTTTCTGGCCCGCATACAGCTGCTGCTCACACACGTGCGAACTCAGACAAACGCACACACGCCCTATCGGCACTCAATCAGCACCTAGAACCAAATTTCCATAACAAAAGCGCCCTCCTCTCATATTTACACCTTACATTCATCACCAGTGCTCATCCCCGCCCCGAAACAGTGAACGACGTTCAATAGTTCTCCCGTTGCCTCACTGCGTGGCACAATGAAATGGACGTCGACTGCAAATAGATAGGCAGCTGCCAGCTGCCTTCCTGACCGCGGCAAACAAAGAAGCCGTTAATAAATCCAGCTTTATGGCTGGACAACGTCAACCACGCTCCCTGGATCCTCGCTTCATTTTGTACGTGGCTTCTTCCGAAAGGAGCGAGCTCAAATTAAATGACTCTCCGTCTCCAATAAAACAATGCAAACATCTCGCTGGGCGACCACAAAAGACGGCGGCCCCTATCGGATGCCGATTGAGGTGGCGCAGCAGCACGGAGGCGTGAGGTCAGACAGTTAGATCAGATACCACGCCCGGCAGTCGGCGCTGAATCACGGATGCTGATAAGCTATCTGATGCATACAGAATTTAGTGGATATGAAACAAATGTGTTATCTCGCGGCAAAACGTCGATCACAGTCATCCAAGGTTTTGGGTGATTGCTCTTTGATCTGTTGTTTGATGTGTTTTCTGGTTTTTGAGTGTTCCTGGATTTACTTGGTCAGAGTGACACCAAGCACCATCCTTTATGTGGAAGCACCATTTCCGTGACTACCAGATGCACAGCTAACGCAACTAAATGGAATCGCCGCCACCGAACTGGAACACCTTCATTGAAACAAAGCTCCTGCATATGTCCGGCACCAAGCATAATCCTCGCGTCTTCAGAACCTCCACTTTTCAGGAACTAACGCATGCTTAATTGAGCCATTGATATTTAAGTGTCAAACAGAGCAAAACATGTTCAACATGTTGTAAAAATAGTCGACCCACATGTGGACTGGTCCATAATATAGACAATAGAATATTATACAAAGCTGAAATTGGCATTCAGCCTTTTCCGTTTGACCAGCATGGCCTCAGATTTGGGAGTGCTTATTCTCGTCCCAGCTGCTTCAAGCTCAGCTATGGGGCGGACATCATCTGTGACGAGCATAATTCAGTCTGCCAAACCTTTTAACGCCTCGGTCGGATCTTCAAATTTGGTGCATAAAAATTATGAACAGACTCTGTGACCAAGACTACACATTTTTAAATGGAAAAAAATCTGAGATCTTTTCCAGATCCACAAAAAAATGTCATTGGTTCTTCGACTCCCCGATACAAAGTTTCATGGACCCATCGCCAGCCTAATCCTTCAAACTACATAGGCGGCTGGAGCTCAGTAGGTAGAGCAGGTTGTGCAGTTACCCTAAGGTCACTGGTTTGAATCCTGGCTCCATCTGTCGGGATGTCAAAGTGTCCTTGGGCACGCCCCCGAACCCCGATTTACTCCGAGTGGGCCTAGCAGTTGCTTGCATGGCAACAGTCTCCCATTGGTGTGTGAATGTGAGTTGTTACAAAGCGCTCTGGGCACTGGGATGGTTTGATGAAGCGCTATAAAAGTGCAGGCCATTTACACTTGTTGATTCAAATTGTAACCTCATCAACTGATATTTTTGGAGTAAATGTATCCTTTTTTTCACCCCCGCAGATTGTTTGCAACCAAGTGCAGCGGGTGCCTGGAGAAGATCGCCCCGACGGAGTTTGTGATGCGAGCTCTGGAGTGCGTCTACCACCTGAACTGCTTCTGCTGCTGCGTGTGCGACCGCCAGCTCCGAAAGGGCGACGAGTTTGTCTTGAAGGAGGGTCAGCTGCTGTGCAAAGTGGACTACGAGAGGGAGAAGGACCTGCTCAGCTCGGTCAGCCCGGATGACTCAGACTCAGGTCAGCACCCTCTCGCAGTAGGGTGACAACAGCACTGCGGTGCGATGGTCACATGGCACCCAGGCGCCGGCTTTAGCGCGTGCCGCAGCGGCAGCCGCCTCAGAGATGCTAAATGGAGCCAAGCGGAGTTTGCACGCCCTACACACGCTGACTGCAACATTGGGTACATTCACACTGTGCTGCTGGTACCCTCAAGTACAATACCACATATAGTTTAACACATTGTGTTAACTTTATAGGTGTAGGCAATTTTGAGAGTAATTTTTATTTTACAGTGAGAGAATAGGGAGGGTCACCGCTTCGTTCATCATTGGTTGGTTGTTTACCCGTGTTCGGAGGGGCTGTAGACGCAGAATAGCAGCCACGCTTCTGTCAGACTTCTCCCCTGTGGGGCAGCTTTAGCTACACGAGTAGCTCACCACCACTCGGGTGTGACTGTGGCGTGAATGAATAAATAATGCACACAATTGCAATGTGTCTTTTTGTGCGTTGACAAAAAGCTATACAAGTGTTATGGATTATTGTTATTATTATCAAAATTAGCTGGTCACAGTTTGCAGTGGTGTTGAACAGCACAGCTGAGAGGTGTTTTCAATATTTTGTTTGCCTTTTGCTACATAGCACATTACTCTATAACTCTTCATCTTGAATTAATTAAATTCTCAGTGCTGCTATTTTTTTTTTTTTTTACTTTTTTCTGTTTATATAATATAATAATATGAGCGTACAAGCTGTGTGAACACTGCTGCTGTGACACTTAAACTTCCCTCTTGGGATTCATAAAGTATTATTCCTCTCAAGAAAAGTGAAACAAAGATGCGTGTGCACCTTAATTGTGGGTGTGCACCAAAATGGAAAGCATTCTTTCTTTTCTCATGTCAACACCCCCACAAAAATCAGTAGAAGCGCGGTCATAATCAAAACTAACTCGTACTGGTCTTGTTGTAGTTGGTAGTGCAGGTGTAGCTGAAGATCGTAGAGGGAAGTCGTAGAAGAGAAAGCGTGCTTCACCTTTAAACAGCTGCAATTTGGCAGACATCACTTGCCGTTCAAGCTTCCAGCATGACTTGATCTGTTGTTTTTGTAGCTCTCTAATTCGAGCAGGGAGCCCAAGTTTACGATACAGTAGGAAGTGGATCCAGGAGTCAGCCAAGCCCCTCTTTTCTAACGTCTCCATGCGTGGGCCGGCTGTGGTGCTGGAAAGAATTAAATCACTGTATCATGGTGAGTGACAGAGGGATTTGGGGCCGCACTGCCGAAAGCCCGCGTCGCCGCTCTTATCGGCTGGAGTGTTCCTCGCCTTTCGCCTCCTCACACAATGAGGCAAGTGGCCAAGTCGCACTGTTCACCACCATCTGGCTCCCATTTAAACATGCACAAAAGCGGGGAATTTGTCAAATACATCTGTGCCTATGTCAACTTTTGTCAACTTGTGGGAATATTTGCTCTGCCTCATCCTTGCGCGCTCATTGTCCCTGAGTATCGCGCAGGCTTTTGTGCGTGTCTCCAAATTTCAAGATGGAGGAAATGTTGACATGAACAGAGGTTAACCTCACTATGTGCTAAACAAAATGTATATTTGCAGTGGAGAAATGTTGTTGCGTATCGCGAGCAGACGCCGACACATCGTGTGTGCCTCGTATTTAGGTCACTTTTCATTCAAATTCAATTGATGATTTCATGTTAGAACAAACTAAATGATGCCATGTTATTCCATTTATGTCCACAGCAGAGTTTTTTGGGTCGTTTTTTTTTTCCTTGTTGTATTGTGTTCAGAAATTATTTTACCAAATATGCTTTATTTGCCTTGAGGATGCGCGTGGAAAAGTACAGAGAAGGTCAGAAGGAGCTACATTGTGTCTTTGTAGACCAAGAGAAGGCTATGACAGAGTGCCAAGAGTAGAACTGTGGTACTGCATGCACAAGTCCGGTGTGGCGGAGAAATATGTTAGAATAGTACAGGACGTGTATGAGGGCAGCGGAACAGCGGTGAGATGTGCCGTAGATGTGTCAGAAGAATTTAAGGTGGAGATGGGACTGCATCAGGGATTCGCCCTGAGCCCCTTCCTGTTTGCGGTAGTAATGGATAAGCAGACAGATGAGGTTAGACTGGAATCCCCTTGGACTATGATGTTCGCAGATGATATTGTGATCTGCAGTGAAAGCAGGGAAGGGGTGGAGGAACGATTAGAAAGATGGAGGCACGCACTGGAAAGGAGAGGAATAAAGATTAGCCAAAGTAAATCTTAATATATGTGCGTGAATGAGAGGGGCGATGGGGGAAGAGTGACGCTCCAGGGAGAAGAGATGGCGAGAGTGGATGACTTCAAATACTTGGGGTCAACAATACAGAGCAATGGAGAGTGTGGTAAGGAAGTGAAGAAACGGGTCCAATCGGGGTGGAACAGTTGGCGGAAGGTGTCTGGTGTGTTATGTGACAGAAGAGTCTCCGCTTGGATGAAAGGCAAAGTCTATAAAACAGTGGTGAGGCCGGTCATGATGTACAGATTAGAGACGTTGACACTGAAGAAACAACAGGAAGCAGAACGTGAGGTGGCAGAAGTAAAGATGTTGAGGTTCCTGCTCGGAGTGAGCAGTTTGGAAAAGATTAGAAATGAGCTCATTAGAGGGATAGCCAAAGTTGGATGTTTTGGAGACAAGGTGGAGAGAGAGCAGACTTCGATGGTTTGAACATGTCCAGAGGCGTGAGAGTGAGTATATTGGTAGAAGGGTGCTGAGGATGGAGCTCCCAGCTAAAAGAGCAAGAGGAAGACTGAAGAAAAGGTTGATGGATGGGCTGAGGGAGGACATGAAGACTGTGGGTGTTAGTGAGGAAGATGCACGAGATAGGCTTAGATGGAAAAAGATGACACGCTGTGGCGACCCTTATTCGGGACAAGTCGAAAGTAAGAAGAAGAAGAAGAAAGAGATGCTGCTCCTGATGGATTTTTTTTTTTTTTAAGACTTCACCGTACTGTAGGTCAAATATGCATTCCCCATATAGTCGAGCGGTCCCTTTGTTACGCTTTACATTCTTATCAGAGATTGATTTTGTGCAAATCAACTAAAGCTGAGGGCAATACGTCAGAAGTGACACAGTGTCCAGTTCAGTGACGAATGAACATACTTTCCTTTTACATGCACTGCGAGCGCACGCTTTGTGAGCACAATCATGAAGGAGGCAACTTTTTTTTTAAACTAATTGATAACACCACACAAAAAGCACACGTGTCTCCTTTCATTATGGTTTTATGGTGTGTGAGAATCTCCTGCAAGAGGTGAAAACAAAACTATATCTATCAGTAGACTGTAAAAAAAGCAACCTGTCATTTGTTTAAACACATACTGACGATGCGAACCTCTTTGCAGAAAAAAGCGACGACGAAGAATTGGACATCAAGCCGGAGAAAGGAGGCATAGGAGGCCAGGGGAAAGGAGACGACAGCAAGGATCCTAGGAGACCCAAAAGGCCACGGACCATTCTGACCACTCAGCAGAGACGAGCCTTCAAGGCCTCGTTTGAGGTGTCCTCAAAACCTTGCAGGAAGGTTCGTGTCAGCAATGCGTCAATAAACAATGCGGGGAAGCATTTGAGTCACGTCATGACGTTGCGGGAAACGACACATTTTACTCAATGATGGGCAAAGCACAGCCGCTTATAAAAAGGCCACTTGTAACATATCAGTTTACATTTCTGTTGCAGAAAATAAACATCCAATAGTTACTGTGTAATAGAAAATTAATAACAGAAACTCCAGTGAATGAACCAGACCCCTTTTGTTGCCCAACAAGGTGCCTGATGTAAAATAAAAATGTAAAAAAACGCAGTAAGAGTGAATTTACTGTACAACTTGCCGAAGAATGGATCTTTTCTCCCCACTGACTGACCTTGAAAATAGAATAAAACTGTTGTAGAACGTTGTAGAATCAACCACTTCATATCGACGTGACATTTTATGTTTTTGTAATAAGGGATTCCAGTCCAGGGGGCAACAGAAGTTACATCTTGGGCCTTTCAAACACATTCAAAGTTTTGAAACAGCCAGAGGAGAAAGAAAAAAAAAAAAAAAAGATTTCAGGGTTGTGGGGGAAAAAAAAAAAGCAAATGCTGCGACAAACATGTTTTAAACCATGATGGTGTGTGTGTTTTTGTTGTTGTTGTTGTTGGTCACGATATGAAAAATCGCTGTCTTCAGGTGAGGGAGACGTTGGCTGCAGAGACTGGACTCAGTGTTCGAGTGGTCCAGGTGTGGTTCCAGAACCAGAGAGCTAAGGTGGGAGAAACCAAGGCATCCGCCGACGTACAAAACAGCCCTTTTCCATCTTGAATTTACAGGAAGGGCCCAAAGGATAAATCAGCAAAACCACGCGTGTTAAAATTATCACTGCATTCCTTTCCCCGATGCAAAAAGGAAAAGAAATATCACTTGAAGTTGCAAATCTAGCGCACTGATGCACTAAATGTCTCCGCCCTCCCTCGGGCCGATGGCTATCTCTCCAAATCCTTTGATTCTCGACGATGAAATGCACTCTGATACAGATTTGAGGCGGTTCACGCCAGGGTGAAGCGCGAGAAGCGTCCTTTTGGAAATGAAAGAGCGCGTGTTAGTTTTGGGAGTTCCTCACCGCTTTGCCTCTTTCCTTTTAGATGAAGAAGTTGGCCAGACGACAGCAGCAACAGCAAGAACAACAGAATTCCCAGCGACTCGGGCAAGGTAGCGACTGAGATTTCACCCTCAATCGATGCTAAGCTTAGCGACTGACATCCAATAATTGGAGTCAGCAATAAAGTGGAGCATGTGGTTTTTGTTTATCTCCAAAAAAACATGTTCCTTTTTCCAAATCTAGAAGATTTTCCAAATTTCTTCTCTAGGAGCAGCACACTTAAAGGGTGTTGTTTGAAGAGCTATCATGGCAATTATCCCATTGTAATATTTACATAGAAAACATCCATCCATCCATTTTCTTTGCCACTCATCCTCATGAGGGTCACGGGGAGTGCTGGAGGCTATCCCAGCTGTCACCGGGCAGCAGGCGGGGTACACCCTGAACTGGTTGCCAGGCAATCGCAGGGCATATAGAGACAAACAGCCGCACTAAAATTCACACCTAGGGGCAATTTAGAATGGCCCATTAATGTCGCGTGTTTTTGGGATGTGGGAGGAAACCGGAGTGCCTGGAGAAAACCCACGCAGACACGGGGAGAACATGCAAACTTCACACAGGCGGGGCCGGGATTGAACTCGGGTCCTCAGAACTATGAGGCCAACGCTTTACCAGCTGAGGCCACCGTGCCGCCACGTTTGAAACAGCAATTACATTTTGAAGTCACACTACACATACTTTCCGAGGTGATAATCCTTTTCATGACCAAAAATGTATAAATATTGACCTGAAGTTTTACGTTTTAATCATGACTTTATGACAGCAATCTTCCACTTTCTACACGAACATCAAGCCATGATGAGCACATAAAAGAGCGGCACTAAAAAAACACTAAAATATCATTGAAGCACTGAATCGTAAATGATCCTCCATGTGTATTTCTTTGCTGATCCCAATTAGTTTTGATTCCATCCATTTTATTTTGCCGCTTATCCTCACGAGGTTCCGTGGGGAGTGCTCGAGCCTCTCCCAGCTGTCAACGGTCAGGAGGCTGGGTACACCCTGAACTGGTTGCCAGCCAATCGCAGGCCACATGGAGACAGACAACAGTCCCACTCACAATCACACCCAGGGACAATTTAGAGTGTCCAATTAATATTGCATGTTTTTGGGATGTGGGAGGAAACCGGAGTGCAGGTAGAAAACCCACACAGGCACGGGGAGAACATGCAAACACCACACAGGTCGGGCCGGGATTGAACCCGGAACCTCAGAAATGTGAGACCAACACTTTACCAGCTGATCCACCGTGCGGCCCTAGTTTTAATTCAATGTAACGCTAACTTTTTAGATGCACGTGATGCTTCGACACAAAGATATATATAATGCGTGGATAAAAACACATCTAAAAGCAAATCAAAAGCAATTTCATTTCAAATTCCAAAGTGAATGTGGAAAGCGCATAATCGATGAGTCATAAAGATTACCTCCATGTCCCGTTTAGTAGGATCAAGACAACAATTGTTCCCGTCCAAATGGACGTACGCGTCGGTGTGTATGTAACCCCGTGCAAACGTTCTTGCAGAAGTCCTGTCCAATCGGATGGAGGGGATGATGAGCACCTTCACGCCGCTGCCTCCGCCGCAGCAGCAGCTGGTCGCCATGGATCAGAACGGCTACAGCACAGACCCCTTCCAACAGGGGCTCACCCCCCCGCAGATGCCAGGGGACCACATGAACCCGTACGGTGAGCAACCCCCCCCCCTCCCCCCGCGCCATCGTTGTGGAACCTGCCCGGCCGCAGCGACCCGATTGAAGCGTCGGCGACAGAGAACGCAAGCGCACGACGTTTGTTTTTCGGTTGTCGCTGATGACCTTGGCGGCTAAAAACGTGCTCAGTCAACCGGGGAGGGGCGGGGGAGGGGTACTTTAACCCTTTACGGGCAGGGGTTGCCAATTTGCAACAGGTTTAATATGATCAAAAATTTTAAGTCCAGAGTATCATTTTCTGAAAGTATCAGATTTTTTTCTCTGCAAAGAGACGGTCGAGGAGACGGATTGTGATCCAGGCGAAGGCCGCGGGCGCTCATATCTGCCAGCACGTCAGGATGCTGGTGCAACTCCTTGCAGAATTTGCAAAGACATGAAGTTACAAAAGGTTGGCGGGTCTCAGCCCATCAAAGTCTGAATCTGCAGGATGTAACCAGAATAACACTTTTCAGAGTGCTGTCCTCGACAAACCCCAGAGGGACCATTTCCTCAAGTTCATAACGTCCTGATAATTTGCCTCCATTTAGTTCTTCTTGATAGGAAGAACCCAAATCCCCGGTCTCATCACTCTCCTTCGGTTTGGGGAAAAGAACAATATTGGCAAGGCATTAAAAGATACGTCTCACAACGCTGTCCCCATTTTGTGCGCTATCATTAAGATCCAGAGTGTAATAAAGTTAACTATTCCCTCCAGAGAAATAACATGTTGAGCTTTTATGAAAGGCGTAAACAGTTGCTATTAGCCGGCTCTTTTAGGAGGATGCCCCTTGTTTACATGCGCCCCTCACACAGCACAATTGTCCCAGCGAGGGCAGCAAAAAGTCAGCAACGGTTTTCACGATTGCGATGACACCAAAACACGCAATTCCTCACAGTGGCGATTAGGAATTTGAATTTCCCAACGCTGCCATCAGTCGCCGGATTGCGTCGATTTGCACGTTTGTTTCTTCTCGTTGTTTTTTTCCCCTCCGCTCCATGAAATTGCGTGACAGCTTTTTTTTTTTTTGTCTTTTATCCCCGCACAGGTAACGATTCTGCATTCCACGACATAGACAGCGACACGTCTTTAACCAGCCTCAGTGACTGCTTCATGGCGTCGTCGGAAGTCAACTCCATGCAGGCCCGTGTGGGAAACCCCATCGACCGCCTGTACTCCATGCAAAACTCGTATTTTGCATCATGAAAAGACAAGGACGAGAACACACGCCCGCACACCTACACGAACACACACACACACACACAAGCGTAACAGCACAAAATAAACTGCCCATCTCGAGCCGAAGCCCATCGCTCGCCAGTTTGCGGATACGACGCCCGCGTTGGCTTCCTCCAAGATTGCCAAACCACTCGTAAGAAGACAGTCAAGACTCCTGGGACATTTAAAAAAAAAAAAAAAACTACATCCCTCACTGGAGATTCTGTATTCCTCTTTTCTTTGTTCGCTAGTAGATATAAAAGCCGCTGTCACATTCTCAAAAGCGGCAGTGAATTTCTACAGTGCATGATCAGTTATAAACCAAACTTTTCTAATTCACCCCCTCCCGCCCACCCTTCCCCGATTAAGACGTGGTGTTCGGATTGTTTCTCCTTAACACTACGTGCTTTACCATGTTTACCGCTAGCATTTTCATCCCTATGGATAGGTACTAGATATTGTGTTCATAGTAAATAGCTGCAGCATGTCTGCAAGAGTGACTGTACATTTTGTGTATGTTTGAGAGTTTGTGATGAGAAAGAAGTGTTTAGAGGACTTAAAAAAAACACACACAAAAAAAAAAAACGGCAGAGAATATGGTGGACTAGTCAGATCAGTGAAATGTAAATAAATACTTTTCTGAGGCAAATTGGATGTGCATGTTAGAAATGGAAAGCATTCTATTTATTTAACTATAACAGGCTCTTGAAGGTACATATTAAAAATGAAAAGCTTTATTTAAAAGGGAGAACTTTCTTGTCGAGCAATTAGTGAGTTCACAAGTTTCACGACTTACCTGTGATGCCATTTTAATATGAAGATTAACCCCTTTTTTTTTTCTTGGCCCAGCTGTAAATGAGCAATGTGCTATTTATTTCGTACAGACCATAAACTCTTTGTTGTCATTGTCATAGGTGCATTCTCAAAATGTTGCTAATTGACCAAAGTTGACTGGTTTGATGAATAAACAATGTCTTTCTCCTGACGACAAGGGATAAATGGCCTTCTTTAGAGCGCCGCATTCAAAACATTGAACGGCAGCGATGACATTATGGCAAACACAAATTGTCGTATTTCCTCTGTGTCATAATTGCTCGAGGAATCCGGTTCATTTGTGTCTAATGAGGAAGTATAAAAGCATAAGTGCCAGCACAGATTTGCAAAGTGACGGCAGGCTTGCGCGTTCTGCTCTGATCGCGTCCAGACGGGGACGTCAGCGGCCTCCTGATGATCAACTCGACTTTTTGTGGGGCGATGAGCTTTCGTTGCCGTCAACACAAACGGCGCTGTTGCTGAGCACGTTCAGGAAGTAGATGGAAGTTGTGCAATAATGGGGAAAATGATATTTAGTGGGCGGCACGGTTGTGCTGCTGTAGAGCGTGGCTTTTTCCCGGGCATTCCGGTCTCCTCCCACATCCCAAAAGCATGAATTCATTGGAGATTCTAAATTGCCCCTAGGTGTGATTGCGAATCTCCATGTGCCCTGTGATAGGCTGGCAACCAGTTCAGCGTGTCGCCTGCCTCCTTCCCGATAACAGATGGGATTGGCTCCAGCACTACAGCGACCCTCGTGAGGATAAGTGGCTCAAAAAATGGATGAGATTCAGTGGACATTCTCACGGTTCAACACTTGTGGAAGGGCCTGTCTGTGGAATTTAAGAAAAATATATGTATATTTATTTTCCTTTCATTTGTTTTCTAACCTTTAAATGTATTTATTTTATCTTTTACATTTTTATACAATTGGAAAAACGGTAAAGACACGCAAAAGTTCCGACACCCTGGCATATTCATTCATATCACCGGAATAAGCGCATTTACTTTGCGCGTTGCTATTGTGTAAATGCAAAAAGGCTGCTACATCCCGGCTCTTCAGATGACAGATCCCTCAGGTGTATTGCAACAGCATACTGTAATCAGGCTTTCTCCAGTGGCATTAACGGTAAAGAGCTTGACTGCCGAAGAAGGACCATTTGTAAAAGAAGAAGAAGAAAAAAAGAACTCTTTCGACACCACAAAGTATTTGGGTTTATTTTCAAGGAAAAGGCATATTAAGCAATAAGAGAGAAATCTAATATATCCAAAATTGTAATTAGCATCTTTTGAAAACAACCATGAAGCTTCATTTGGGACACATAGCGGAAAAGACATTTTGCCATCAAACATTTGAACAATATTACTTTGCAACATTTTTTTTAACCTTTTGAAAGATGGCAAATAATTCAAACACTTCTGTGAGTAAAATTAATGGAATTTCAACATTAAATTCAAAATGTTATGTCATTACCTTGATTGAAATTAATTGTAAATAATCCATATACACTCTTTATGACCTTTGTTGAGTTAATTAATGGCTATTTGTATTTACCAATACGGTTCTAAATTGTAATAAACTTTACAATTGTGAGGATATCCCAGGAGCCAAAAAATGTTTCAAATTTCTTCATCCATCCATCCATCCATTTTCTGAGCCGCTTATCCTCATGAGGGTGATGGGAGTGCTGGAGCGTATCCCAGCTGTTATCAGGCAGGAGGCAGGGTACACCCTGAACTGGTTGCCAGCCAATCGCTGGGCACATTGGGACAGACAATAGTCGCACTCGCAATCACACCTATGGGCAATTTAGAGTCCCCAATTAATGCAAGATTTTGGGATGTGGGAAGAAACGGAAGTCCCCGGAGAACGCCCACACAGGCACGAGCAGAACATGGAAACTCCACACAGGCAGGGCCGGGATTTGAACCCCGGTGTGAAGCCAACGCTCTATTGCTGTTCCACCGTGCCGCCGTTAAAAGTTTCCAATTCAATGAAATACGAAAATTGAAAAAGAAACTGTATTACTATTGGAGTTCCTTAATATGTCTTGTGATTATTCATATCAGCAGTACCAAGTCATATTATTTTCCCAAAATCCATAAGTGTAACCGAGCTGATATCTAAAAAAAATCCATTTACTAAAGTTGTTGCTTGTGACAGCAAAAAATCGATTTGCTAAAGTCGTTGCCTGTGATAGCGACAGGCCGCGCACTCACGTAACATGCTAACCACAACGAATGAGCTCATAATCAACAAGAAGAATCTTGCAACTCCTGTAAAAGCTGCAAGATGGAGCACCTCGCCCAGGTCCTCGGGCTTCCTGCGGCGGCCGCTTTCAAGCGAGCGCCACGTGCACGCGTGCTGGGCTGCGGTCGTGGCCGCTCGCTCAAACGCATTCCCGAAACGCTGCAGGAATGCGGTCTGCTCTTTCGCCGCGCGCTATGTTCTCAGCGTACTGGGAAAGGTTGAGCCGACGTGTCGTCGACGCTTCGAAGGCTTCTTGTGAAATGTCCTCGCATGGAACACCTCAGGTGACACCGATGCCCACAGGCAGAGGGCGAGCCCTGTCAGCAGCGCTGGCATTTAGCCAAGCGCCAACTCTTTGTACTTTGCAAGACTCAGCCAGAGAAGTTTTTGATCTGCCTTTTTATATTTCTGATGGAAGCAGAAAACGTTTATACTTTCTACACCTAACGTGGTCAGAGTATTGTTGGCCTCTCCAACGTGGAAAACAAAGCACCGCAGCTCCACGCTTTCATGGCAATGGCATCAGCTTTAAAATTGAAGAGAATTCTTTGATGTTTTCCGCTCCGATGATTTGGTTTATTGCCAGCCTAAAAATCACAATCTTCTTCTTTTCCTTTCGGCATGTTCAGTTAGGGGTCGCCACAGCGTGTCATCTTTTTCCATCTTAGCCTATCTCGTGCCTCTTCCTCTCTAACCCCAACTGCCCTCATGTCTTTCCTCACCACATCCATAAACCTTTTCTTTGGTCTTCCTCTCGTTCGTTTCCCTGGAAGCTCCATCCTCAGCACCCTTCTACCAACAGACTCACTCTCTCGCCTCTGGACATGTCCAAACCATCGAAGTCTGCTCTCTCTAACCTTGTCTCCAAAACATCCAACTTTGACTGTCCCCCTAATGAGCTCATTTCACTCCGATCGAGAACCTCAACATGTTTCTGCGACCTCCAGTTCTGCTTCCTGTGGTTTTTTCAGTCCCACCGTCTCTAATCTGTACATCATGGCCGACTTCAGCAGTGTTTTATAAACTTTGCCCTTCATCCTAGCGGAGACTCTTCTGTCGCATAGAACACCAGACACCTTTCGCCAACTGTTCCACCCCGCTTGAACCCGTTTCTTCACTTCTTCACCACGGTCTCCATTCCTCTCTATTGTTGACCCCAAATATTTGAAGTCATCCACCCTCGCTATCTCTTCTCCCTGAAGCGTCACTCCTCATCCTCCGCCCCTCACATTCATGCACATATATTCTGTGTTACTTCAGTGTTGGAAAACATGAAGTAAAGGTCATTTCATTTCATGTTTTTCTCAGTTGAATTTCTCTGATTCTGTTTAGCAGGCCTTGATGCGCCCACAACGCGACCGAGCGGCGTCAGCCTTGTGGGTTTCGCTGCCTTGCTCACTGACAAAGGACGCGAGACGAGACGTCGTAGTCGTAACTTTTGCGTACATTGTGACGTAAAAATTGACCTGAAGAGTGCGCTGAATTGCTCCACTGTATGCGCTCCATATCCATTGAAGCTGTTTTTCCCCTCCCTCAGCTTCCATTGTGACAAAAACTGCGGCCAATGAGTGACGGCAATCAACGTCATTGCCTGTTGCCCGGGTGTGAATCGACCAAAGAAGCCTCTCGGAGGTTGAGGTAAGTGCGCTCTCAATATGAAAACAGTGGAGCTGAAACCTGACCTGAAGCCTCAGACCCCACGAACACACAAACTCCCGGAGAGTCAAGAGCCGCCCTTCACTAAACGCTTCGCACGTTTACTCTTCTGCTGTCTTGGAACCACATAGGAAATGAGCCGAGTGGCAATATTTTCACTAGATAGCCCAAATCCTGAAATGTTCTGCCCCAAACACAATTAGTGGTCTGTGGTCCATTTGCACTCTGCCTTGTGGGATTCTCTTACAAGACATCCATGGAAAACTGGTGCCTGGTGATTTGTTATTATTGCAAAGGTCATTTCATGGCAGCCGCCGCACCGGCAAGACGACAAAACAAGCGACGCTTCCATGCGTCAAATGTCTTCAAACAGTATTTGGGATTCACCCGACCAACAGAGTTAGTGGCACCGGACTTTCTCGGGGCAATTTTTCAGCTTTACAATGACTGCAAATAGCACTAGCCGAAAATATATTTTTCAAGCTAGAGGGAGTCAAAAGGTTCCCTGATTTCAGCGGGTTCACAGGAGTTCACATGCAGTGAGTGAGTCCCCAGTGGGAGCTTTTGGGGCTGTTTTCATTGGGCATTTTCCACGCTGTGCGCTTAATTGTTAAAGGGAGACGTTTAACCAGCGGCTGACACATATTGCCGGGGCCTTGAGGGCTCGTGCGTGATGGCACGACAGGCGATAGTTTGCTTTTGACCACAAACGGGACTTTTTAAGCTTTGTCCGAGGTAGCCTGCAGTCCAAAACGCCGCTGCCTCCGCATGAGGCACTGTTTGTATGATATAACGTAGACCGGGAAACACAGGTTCATCCGGAACATGAGCCCGTTTGGACTTTGTAATGAAAAAAGAAATCTTGCACAAAGTGAAAATAAAGGAGGCGCATTCCACGATTTATCCCTCCATGCCGAGGCGCAAGAGACCATTTGAACTTCTTCGTAGACTTTTATTTGCTACGCTGCCGTGTTTTAACCTCTCGCCTCCTTCCCTGGCCTGAGAAAAAATGCTGTGGGATTCACCTCTCAGTGCCCAGGGTGCAGAGAGAGAGCCCTGGATAGCGGCTCAGTAATCCCCCTCACTATTGGAGCCCATCTGTTTTGCTTTTCATTTTTCTGCATTATTAGCGCTTATTGGTACATGGTCCGGGAATGCAGCCGGCGTGTTTGAAGTGGAGGCGGAAGGTGATGCCAGGGGCATGAGTTGAAGGAATGATGACCTTAGGGTCTAACACAGGCCAACGCTTCTAACCTCTAGGAGCCTTTCTTGATGCTGGAATCCAAGTCCCGCCCTTTCGCCAGGCTTACAATCCCTTGACTTTCCCAATTATTCTGGAACTTTGAGAACCAAGCTAAACCTTCTCTCCCCTCAAACTACAGTACAGTAGTGCATAACTTTTGAAAAATGGAGGAGAAAACGAAGTACTGCACTGTGCTCAGAATGTTTGACCCAGTGCTAGAAAAATACTGTCATGCCGTTGCATTATGCAAAGTTGCGGGTATGAATATTTGATTTACCACAGACCGCTCCCGTAGAGTTCCACCTGCACTCCAGTTACCTTTCACCATTCAGTTATTTGCATCTCTGCGTGAAGTATGGAGGTGCGTGCAAGGACACCAGCGAAAGGCGGCTACCCGTTCACAAGAATTTAGAGTGCAGTTTAGGTTACTACGGAGCCCCTAAGGGGACATTGAAAAATAAAAACAACTAATTGGTTTCTCATTGTAATGAGAAACCTTCTCATTGTAATGAGAAACTTTCTCACTGCAATGAGTAACTTACTCATTGTAATGAGTAACTCTCTCATTACAATGAGAAACCAGTTAGGTTTTTTTTTTTCAATGTCCCTTTTGTGGCTCTGTAGGTTATAAATGTCTATAATAAGGATCCGCCTTTATGTGTTAAGTCCTCTTCCTTAAACATTTTTTTTTTTTTTTTACATAAAAAGGAATGACTTCAGAGCAAAGTTGCTGTCAGCAGAAACTCTTCCAAACATTAACTCGTAGGATGGGGGATACCGAAAAAGGACAAGGCGCGCCCTCAGCTCTACGCTTGAGCCCTGCAAGTTTTGACAGAAGTCACCTGTGAGGCCCATCAATCACCGTCAGTGAAAGCGTGGACAGTAAATCTGTAAGTCAACAGCCGAGTCGAAGTGGTAGAATTCTGGACTTGGCCCACTTCCCATCACGTTCGCCCGGCTCTTACAATGTTCCCTTGATGAGTGCGACGCGAGGTGGTACTCTCTCGTGAGCATCTCAGATTTATGGGACACATTACTAAAAATAAAGCTTGACCCCTTTCCTTAAGGTCGTGGGTTACATGTCATCTGTCGCGTTGCCGTGTTCATTTGTTTCTATAAATTCCAATCAGTCGAAAGAATTCCATGCAGACCATTTTAAAGCTCTAAATCTTCCAAGTGCCGCATTGGCTATCGATGTTGTACTTAGAATGGACCGATTGCTCTGAGATCATTTAATGACCTTTGTGTCACATTTGACCCCCGCCATGACCCGGCCCAACATGATAATTACAGTATATTTTTTTAAAGACAGGGGTCGGTGCTACCCAGCTCTGAGTGACCTTTCGAATTGTAGCGTGCAGCAGCCTCATCATCAGTTCATCAGGACGATTCATAATCCATAATCTTCCATATGAATATCATCTGTCAGCCTCCCAGTGCCTCTCCGGTCCAATTCCCCCGAGAGACGAAGCCCCTCGAATGGCGCTTTGATTTGAAGCCCATTGATTAGCCTCATGCTCCCCTCCAGTTAACAGCAAACAATCCTTCTTTGTGCACAGCCTGGCCTTTTAGTGTGTTTTTGACAGTTTTATTATGAGCGGCCCAAATAAAGTGCACCCGAACAGGGCTCTACTGGTGAGCGCCCCAAAAGGTTAGTAAATTTCACCATATGGATTTTTGGTGTCTGGCCCAAATGTCATGGTTTAATTATTAACTGTGGGGTAATTTGGCAAGAGATTTGCTCTTTTACAATATTGCAGTTGGTGGTGAGGCTCAGCGTCAAAAGTGCGAGGAAGGCCTTTGTCCCTCTTGCACGTTTAATGAAATGTTCGGCGTCGTAAAGACAGCGATGACCTTTAAACTCATACCTTTGGACAACATGTTGTCGCTTTGAAGAACCAATTGATAATATGCTGAAACTAGATATATATATAACTTCTTAAAATCTTCTTCTGAATTGATTGCTATTTTTAATTATTTTGAATGACCGCTTAGCATTATCATTGAATGTCTGCATTCTAATTCAACATTAGAAGGAGTCACGAACAGCCAAGGTCATGACCTCCCGGAGCGACCGTTATGAGTACACGTTTATTCCGCCACCGCCTGCGAACACAGACACGCACTGTGATGTTTTTGAAAGGAGTAATATCTCGCCTAATCCCTTCCCCGGCTCGTCCTCGGCCCCAGCCGACGCGTTTCTTTCTGCTGTGAGAATCAGCACGCTCGGCTCCTCGCCGAGCTCGAGTTACCGCCAGCCCAAGTCAGACCTCCGCGGCGGGTGCGTTCGAACACGGCTCCCGGAGGTTTCTTCCCCTCGACCGACCGGCTCCCGGGATGGCGCGGCGGCGGTGTACGAGCTCACGCGTTCATCGGCCCAGCCTCCGCGTGTGTCATGGCGCCTCACTCGAGCTTCTCTGTTGACGTCTGCTGCTGACAAGCCAGACGTGACGCCGCACGGCGTTGAGCGCCGCACTGCCCTTGAATGAAGCTCTCTTTTAGCCATATTCACCATGCAGTGTATACATTCGCATTTAAATTAATTCACTGTGATTTATTTTTAGTTTTTGCCTAACACTGATAAATTAAATTAGAGAAGTCAATTTTTTTGAATAACTTACCAACTATGGTGGCAAATAGCAGCAGAATGTTAATAATAATAAAATGTCACTGATAGGCTACACATTTATGCATCATTGCACAAATATTTGACAATATAATCAAACATGACTGGTAGTAAAAATTTACACTGAATATTGATATTATTACGCAATACAGTTGGTTGATCTCATTCTGTGTGGAAAAAAAAAGTGATTTGTGTAAAATAGGTTGGTGACGACATAAACAACATACTTGGCAGCACTCCAAGAAAAATACATTTGCACACTATATGCCCAAAAATGCAACACAAATCAGTGAAAATTCTAATATACACCCAAAAATTACACTTTTCCAAAACCACGAGGAAAGAGTCATATTGAAGAGCCGTGACCAGACTTTCTTTTCAAGTATTTTTAGGTGGAGGTTCAGAAGCAAGCCCCAACAGGGTGCCGCCGTTGCACACAGCAGAACGCTGGCCAGAACTCGTTGCCTGTGGCTTGCCCTTGAACGCGACATGCCTCCTCTTGACGTTTCTCCTCGACTCGCCGTGCGAGGAGAACCATTAGATCATCCTCACCAGCACACTTCGGCGGGATCCCACAGTAACAGAGCAACGCTAACCTAAACCAAAACAAAATAGAGAACCAAGTCACTCTACCATGACTTTGAAGTGAATGAAGGAGATTTTTTTAGTGGGAAAGTTGTCATTTTCTAAACATTTGGGGAATAATTTGAAGTTCAAGCAGGCCGAATGACTGGGGTGGGGGTGGTTCCCATTTGAAAAATTCCAGTGTGTTACTGTTTCTTAACATAAATATCTCTTTAAGTTTTGCAACCTCGTTTGCATTTTTAAATAGCCCCACTAATTTGTCCACCTTTCAATATGTAAGCAGTCTCATAAACAAATCTCGTCAGCACACCAAATAAGAGCGATTTGATTTTAATGCTTGCGAAATTCAAAAGTGGATCGAAGAATAGCATCATGGAAGTAAGTAGGTCGTGTTTGTGTTGGGATAAAGGCGCTCTCTTGAAAGCGAGCGCAGACCACAAAGCCATGCTCGAACAAGAAACAGACAAAGGCGGGAAGCCCTACGTCGTTTGAGTCACTCTCACGATTCGAGACAGCAGCATTAATAGGCGCATGTGGGTTGCGATACAATTAGAATATAAATATGCAAAGTACCCCGGGATGCCGCTGATATTCACTACCTGCAGGGACAGGTGCCAGCCATCTTTAGTGTTTGCGACGAGATTAATTTACATTCTGGGGTGGTACCTCAAAGCATTAATAATCTCAGCGGGGGGTTCCGGGAATTACCTCTGAGGGTGACCGTGCGATTATGCCCAATATTTTGCATCCTTTTACGCTTGACACAAACACATCTGCAATACATTGCATCATACAAAGCGTTCGTTGTGCTGTATTTCTTGGATGGGAAAGAAAGGGCCAAATAGCATCGCACATGTCTGAACAGTCTGCTTGGTTTCCTCGGAGGCAAAGTGCAACAGAATGCCAGCGTGTTCCGAGGCCGACAGTCTGGAGTGTCCTCGACCTGCCTCGCATCGTATGTTGTTCATGCATTCCGTCTTCTGCTTTTCTCCTTTTTGTGATTTTCTTCTTGTAGTTTCCTGTGTAGTTTGGCGGTGCAAGGGCCACGACTTCCCCACAATGGAGCATCCATACTGCAGCCAATGCCAAAGTACCTGTGGGCGACATACACGGACGGTGCCACTTAACAGGGGTGTCAAACTCCCTTTTGTCACGGGCCACATTGTAGTTACGGTTTCCCTCAGAAGGCCATTATGACTGCGAAACCATAAAAATCTTTAATCGCCTCATCATATTTACACACGAAATTGATGAACTAGTTTAGGAATTTTTCAACCATTGTTCATGTTTGGAAGCATAAAAATGCTTATAATATCTCAACGTTCTCATCGACGATATATGACAATTTGAAATTTCACAAGAATCATGGACGTTGTCACAGGATTTGTCATCGCGGGCCACATAAAATCATGTTGGGGGCCGTATATGCCCCGGGGGCCTTGGGTTTGAGACCTGCGCACTAAAAGCTTTATCTCCACAATTGAGGGGAACGAATGCGTTGCGATGATTGATTGCTTGTCAGTAAAACGCTTTCGACAAGGGAATGAGGTTCGACGTGCAATTTCAAGATGGTGGTTGTGGGGCAGGGGACACTTTCCATCCCAACAATAGAACGTTGTTGCTCGCCATTGCCCCCCAAAAAATATTACGTCGGCGGCTCCTTTTGCTCACGTTTCCAATCTGCAAACACCTTCGCAGTGCTGCTGACCGTCAGACGACTTTGCTGAAGATTGTTTGTTGACGGCGTGACGAAATTGGGGTAACGTCACTGTTATACACAATGAGAATTTTAAAGGTTGTTAAAAATAAAATAATTGACATGACATAAGAGGGAATTGCACAAATTGAATAATTGTGTACCCTGCAGGTTATTCAGGATTCTATTAATTTAAAAAAAAAAAATTAACTGACATCCTGCTAAGATGCTAAAGAGCTGCTGGAGCTTTCAACAACAAAAATGTCCAGAAAATGTCATTATTGCTATTATTGCTGGCTGTCATAATTGTATACTTCCACGTCTGTCTTGATTTCCTTTTCGGTTTAACTGTCTACTACGACATGGTTTTTAAGGCTTGTCTCACTCCACACACAAATGGTTCCAGTGTCAATAATAAATGTCAGTTGTTCTTTTTTTTTTTTCCTGCGGTATTATTTGAGATATTTTTGGTATAGTTTCAAATGCACAAAGCTTGTGTTCTGTTTGGATGAAACCATAAAACATCCCGTCATTTTCACAGTGATGAAGTACGGCCGACCACTGGGAGAATTTCTTTGGAGCTGAAACCTCGAGCCGCTTTCAAATCAAACAAATGTACTTCGATGCGAACGTAGAACGATTTTTGTCACGCCGAATGACTCCATGTCAACGTGTTAGTGTTTACTTCTCCGTGGAGTCAACCAGGAGAAAATTGCTTGGGAGGGGCCTGTATCTTGGATTAATTAGGTTAAAGAACTCCCACTTTGGGGAGCTTAGCATGTGCGAGGTGATGTTTTCTTCTGGGCCTTTTCCACAGGGATAGGTTTGCACTCATCTTTGATAGTTAACCCGTGTGACCCTTCCCTCGAGTCACCCCACGGCGCCTGCTTCTCATTACAACTTGTCCACTCCCGCAAATGCGTCCGAGGAGGTTGGCACCCGGGCCTCGCCGAGCGTGGTGGGAAGAAGAAGAATACGTTCAATACATTCAATTATTATTATTTTCCCGCCACCTTTGTGAGGATAAGCGGCTCAGCTAACGGATGGATGAATGTTATTTTCCATCCGTCTATTATATACACCGTTTCTCCTATGCTGGCTGACTCCGGGTGAGACTCCAAACTGGTCACCGGCCAATTGCAGGGCACAAGAAAACGGACAATCGTTGCCACTCATATTCACACCTACGGGCCATTTAGTCTTCAATGATCCTATCGCACATGTTTTGGGGATGTGGGAGGAAAGCGGAGAAAAGCCAAGCAGGCAAGACAAGAACATGCAATCAGGCGAGGCCGCATTTCAACTTGCAACCTCACAACTGTCAGGTAGCTCTGCTAACAGTCCTCCACCGTATCACCTATTATTATTATTAATATTATTATCCTCCATCCATTTTCTTCGCAGCTTATCCTTACGAGGGTCGCGGGGAGTGCTGGAGCCTATCCCAGCCGTCAACGAGCAGGAGGCGGGGTACACGCTGAACTGGTTGCCAGCCAATCACAGGGCACATGGAGACAAACAGCCGCACTCACAATCACACCTAGGGGCAATTTAGAGTATCCAATTAATGTTGCATGTTTTTTGGGATGTGGTAGGAAACCGGAGTACTTGGAGAAGACCCACCCAGGCACGGGGAGAACATGCAAACTCCACACAGGCGGGGCCGGGATCAAACCCGGGACCTCAGAACTGTGAGGCCAACGCTTTACCAGCTGCCCCACTGTGCTGCCTATTCTTCTTCTTCTTATTATTATTATTATTATTATCTTCTTCTTCTTCTTCTTTTCCTTTCGGCTTGTCCCGATTCGGGGTCGCCACAGCGTGTCATCTTTTTCCATCTCAGCCTATCTCCTGCATCTTCCTCTCTAACCCCAACTGCCCTCATGTCTTCCCTCACCACATCCATAAACCTTCTCTTTGGTCTTCGTCTCGCTCTTTTGCCTGGGAGCTCCATCCTCAGCATCCTTCTACCAATATACTCACTCTCTCGCCTCTGAACATGTCATATTATTATTGTTCTTATTTTTGTTATAATAACAAAAATAATCATGGTGGAGGCTATCCAAGCTAACTTACCCTGTACTGGTCAGTCACAGGACATATAATATTATTATTGTTTTTATTTTTGTTATAATAATAAAAATAATCTTAATAATAATAATTATTATTGGATATATATTTTTTGCCCTGCAATTGGTGGCAACCACTTCAGGGTGTACTCTGCCTCCTGCGTGATGGGCTCCAGCAGTCCCACGACCCTTGTGAGGATGGGCAACCTGGAAATTGCATGGATGAATTATAATAATAATAACAATATATTAATAGGTGGCATGGTGGAGGACTGTTAGCAAAAATGGATGGATTCTGATTCATTATAATGATCGTTTATTATTATTATTGATAATTGTTATTGTTATGTGTCTATATAAACACAAAATATGCATGTCAATGAAGATCCAAATTGTATGGTTGTGCTTTGTCATGTGACAGCACCGGAGAAAAGAAAAGCACTTCAGAAATTCACCATATTGCACGCAAGATGTTCTCGTAAATAATTAAACATGGAATGAATGGATGGACAAGAAATTAACATGTTAATGTGATTTAAATATCAAGAACCTCACTATTATTTGTCGAGGGCTGGATCCTAACAATGATCTTCGTGGCACTTTACATACTGGACAGCTCGTTTTGAGACGCAGCAATTCCCCAACAAGCAATTTTAGCAATAGTGTTACACTAAATGAAAAAAGAAAAAAACAAATAAATAAAAATTAAGGGTTGGACTCAAATGAATCCCCATCTGGAGTCCAAGTGAAACGAATTTAATTTCTTCTAAGTATAGAAATGAAATCTCGCCATTAAAAGTGACGGTTGCCAATGCTTATCTAAAATATAGCAATGTGGAAAATAATCTTCCTGACGACGTGCATATTTGCTGATCGAGCCGCATGATAGGAGCCGATTTGTGTCGCCAAAGAGAGAGGACAGCGTTGAAATTGCAGCCGAGTCATTTCTTGGGCCGTATCGTCGCCATCTGAGTGTACGATGAGACGTGAATTTGTCTGACCTCCCCATGGGGGGAGCACAAAGGGCTGAATTCAATGCAGGGCACCCAGGGGCCACGCTGGCGGCGGGCCCAGCTGAGGAGCACCAGCCAGCCGCCACCTGCATGCTGCTGCTGGCCTGGTCTCCCTGGATATGAAGCCCCCCGCCCCCATCAGCAGCGCTGCCTGTGTCCACCCACTCTTTACATGTCAAACCCTCACCCACCCTGCCCCTTCTCGCAGCAGTGCTAATATCTGTCCATCTCATCTGGCCATCATGTTGTCCCAAGTCACTCGGTGGCCTCAGCTGCGAACGCTCTTTTCACTTTGTCTGCGCGGTTGCTAGGCTGATTTCTCAGATTAAGCCGTGACATTTATTTGTCTTCAATCTTTGTCTCTCTCTCTCCCTCTTTTTTTTTTTTCCAGTATCCAGGGTAAACTCTGCTATTTGGAGGGTGTTTTTTTTAATATATCATTTGTATCATTATTCTAATTCTTATCGAAAAAGACGACATTTTTTATATATTAATCTAGAGATTGGTCCCATGTTTCAAAAGCGATGATTATGTAGTGCCCCTCACACCGCAAAAATTATATTTAATCTGTTATGTCTTCATCTGATCACACCTCGCTTCAGTGCACAAATGAAACGTTTACTATAAAAGCAGGTCCTCTTTATTTTTTTATGTTCTCACAAAAAAAAAATATTTTTAAAATGAGTACAAGCAGTGTAGCAAATTCGGATGCTTTCAAATATCCACTTGAAAAAAAATCTATCAATAGTTATTTTTGCTTGCAGTCAAGTCAACGGTGACGCAGTTGCGACAGACTATCAGTTTCTCCCGGCTCAACACTGCCCCCTGGGAAATATTTAGTGTACTGCACTGCGCAAAGAGTATCAAGGTGTAAAAAAAAAAAAAAAAAAAGAAAAAAAAAGGCAACAGTCCCCTGGACCAATCATTTAGCAAGCCAATGCCTCCACCGAGGCCTCACACTGGCAACAGTAACATCAGAAAATCTTTGAAAAACTCTTTGGTGCTGTTGCTTAGGAACATTTACAGCCAGAAAACTAATCAGGTACTTATTCAATGTAATGATTATTGCTCATCACTGTGGGGGGGAGAGCAATATGATTAGCAATGTTGCTCATTAAAAAAAAAAAGAAGAAGCAATATTTAGCGCAACATTTGTCTGGCCGAGTCGACCGTGGCCTAAATTCTCACCTCCATTACGATCGATGTTTGCAATTCATTTCCCGTCAAACTGGGATGTCACAACCCCTGCGAACTTTTCCCCCCCGAGCAAAAACAATATCAAAACACTGAGCTGGGAAGACGAGGGAGCCAGACAGGGAAGACTGGGACAGGAAGGTCCAGACAATGAGAGCATGGACCGGAGGACGATGGAAATTCTCCTCCCAGCTGTAGACCCAGTCAAATCCCTCTCCTGAATTCCTGAGCTGTCTGGAGGAGCCCTTGGGCCTGGCAGAATGTCAGTGAGCCTTGTGGGAGTCTGTCGTGTTTCTGTTAACCCGGGCGGGGGGTCCGCCGAGCAGGGGAGCGCATTTTTGACCCCCTCGCGCCGCTTCCGTCTCTGATGTCGCACGGACGTCAAGCAGACGCGCGTGTCTCTTGAGCTCTCATGCCAACCCTCGCTCGGGGCCCGTCCCGGGCAACAACGCTCGACGCCGACAATCGGCTTCCGGGGGGGCACTAATGGGAGAGTTCGCAGAAGGTTAAAAGGTTAGAGCGCTTTACTACCGCTGTAACCTTGATCACTAAAGTCATTATGAGGAGGGCGGAGCTGAGAACATGCCTGAAGCCACTGACAACAAAGCAGGAAAGCAGAAGAGCGCAGCTTGTGCGTGAGTAAATGTTTTTGTGTACAGTCTGGGGTGAGTCGGCAGATTAAAGGTCAAGTGTCATCCCTATACACATTCTAAAATAGATATTGTAATGAAAAATACATATAAGATTACTCACTTCAATGTCTACACGAAAAAATAAATATGAGCGGAGAGCGCGTCATCCATGCGCAAAGTTGCGGAAGTCTCGTTCGACTACATTGAAGTGGTCACCATATTGGCTGCATCTCCTGTCTGTGACGTCACCCCGGACATTCGCCATTGAAACGGCGCTGTGGACCCTACTATGGGAGACGAACACTCCCCTTCTGACACGGAAGCTCTTTTCCAAGAGGAGAACATCACACAACCGAGTGAAGTTACCGGGGCAATATTACCCTATCGTTTCGAGCCATATTCAGATGATATGGGGTGGTGCAGGTGGAGATGAGCCATTGCAGCCCGGCGCCGCCTTGTCGGCCGAGGAGGATAATTTTCTACGCCGAGGTGTCTTATCGCGGCGCAGAGCCGGGCCACTTTACGGGTTTGTTGTCGCTCGTGGTTGAGTGCGGCATAAACAATTGTTTATCGCTGCCGCCATCGGCGGTGTTGTTCATCGTGGACGACGGCTATGAACAACCCTGTTGGCAATGGCGCACTTAGCCGCGTGCGATGACAACACCGTAAAACGCTAAAGTTATAAGCCACCTCGGCGCCGAAGAAGAGCCACCACAGCCGAAGCCGTGACCAGAGGACGCGGCAGCCTTTGCTAGCGAGCCGTCACGGCAGCCTTCGCGGGCGAGCAGACGCGGAAGCCATCCGAGGCGCACATCGACACATTTAGCATCCCTGTTATACGTACGCGGATCTATTGTTACATCATGAGAGACGGATTACGTGGTCCGCCCCAAACTATTATGTTTTTTAGTAGCTGTATACACATCTGCCTGTTATTTGGAACACACGAAGCTCTCGTCCTTTGCACCCGTGCAATCCATTTTTCACGAGAACCGGGTCTCTTGCAAACTTATGAAGGGTAAATCCATCCTCCCAACTGTGCAAGCAATGTCCAGCAATGCAATTTGGCTAAGACGAAGAAACAACGAGCTACCTTCCCGCAGGTAAAACTAATAGAAACAAACGAGTCCACTTGAGGGCGGTCCTGGCATGTAAGTCACTTCCTGCTTCTTCTCGAAAACAAATCCCTGAGAGGATTTTCATGGCGGGAGTTACAAAAACTGTATACGTCAAAATTATGTTTTGTGGTGAAAAAAACGCATTGGTCCATGTCAGCTGCTGTTTTTCATTAATAGCATACTAAAAATCATGCATTTCATGACAGTGGCCCTTTAAACATCTGAAGAAAGGCAGCAGCCGAATGCCACACGGAAATAATCCTTTAAATGACGCCAGAGGGACAAAAATGTAAATTTATGGTTATGTAATGACACGTCTTATCCTGGTGTGAAATGATCAGAACTTGTTGTCGGGGACCGTTTTTGACACAGGCTGGAAAATGAAAAATGTAGTTCTCGGACATCATTTGTCGAACAATGTCAAAGATCGTAATTTGGGAGATAAACTGACGCCGAAAAAATGTATTCTTCAATTTGTGTCATCTGTTTGAGAGTGTGATCAACATGCCGCTGCACCGCTTGGGCATATCAGGAATGGGTGGGGTGGGGGTAGGGTTTGGGGGTGGGGGGGGGGGTCACACAATGGGGCCACTTTGTCAGATCTGCTGGGGATGCACTGCGGTAGGCAAAGAGGCCGCTTTGATCCCGCGAGCATGTTCAGCCGAGTGTGCCGTGTCGGAAAACGGATCCGCTTTCTGACAGTTCCCTCCCATAACCATCTGAGGATGCGTATCACTTTTCTTAAAAAAAAAAAAAAAAATTGCATTCATACACAGTGGGATTATCAAGTGCAAAATTAGAGACCCGTGCTTTGATGATGTCTTTGTTCTGGCTATTGTCTTTCTTTTGTATCCACGATGAACGGCGGCTGGCAACAGTCGGTGTGAGCGCAAGAAACGCAGCGTTTGTAGTTTTTTGCAGTCCGCGGGGGCCCCTGCTGGGCGTGCTCACTTTAAAGGGCCCAGTCAACTGTGAGGACTCGAGACATGAGACCGCGCTGCCCGACCGGCCCCGGGAACACGGGTTCACCCCGGAGAATGTGAGCCGGGCAGGGGAACTGGTCCGAGACGAGCTCAAAGTTCCACTCCGTTCCGAGAGACAACGAGCCCCTCTATAGAGCTTGTCGTAAGACTTGATTTACACTACGGTCAAACCGTTTTCATGACCCCTGTGTTTTCTCCTGTGTTATTTTAAAGTACAATGTTTAATTTCATACAGCGTTATTAATTTTTTTTTTTTGTCCTGTTGTCAACTCGATAATGTACTGACTTGGGACCATCAAGCTCAGTAGTTTGCACAACTTCACATAATTGGACTATACTAATATACCAGTCGGCACGGTGGATCGGCTGGTATAGCGTTGGCTTCACAGTTCTGAGGACCCGGGTTCGATCCCGGCCCCGCCTGAGTGGAGTTAACCCGTTCTCCCTGTGCCTGTGTGGGTTTCCTCCCACATCCCCAAAACAGGCATTAATTGGAGACTCTAAATTGCCCCTCGGTGTGATTGTGTGTGCGACTGTTGTCTGTCTCTATGTGCCTCGTGATTGGCTGGCAACCAGTTCAGGGTGTACCCCATCTCCTGCCCAGCTGTGACAGCTGGGATAGGGTGTATCCCACCTCCTGCCCGGTGACAGCTGGGATAGGTTCCAGCACTCCCCGCGACCCTAGTGAGGATAAGCGGCAAAGAAAATGGATGGATGGATGGATAATATACCAGTAGATCACAACTTTCGTTCCTGCATAATGTGATGTTAACTCTTTGATTTAAAAAAAGACAATGGTAACTATAAATTGCTGATTTTATCCATTTGGAAGGAATGTCTCAAATATACATATAGTAGATTAAAATTGATCATTGCATTTGAATGGGAGGATATACTTCTGAAGAAGTCACGAGAGCTGCTGATAGTACCATACCTGATGGGATAGTAGCAGTACTGTGTACCTCCATCACAGTCTGGTTTGCGGTTACCTCAAAAAAGGACAAATTTTGTCTGCAACGGACAATCAAAACTGCTGAACGGATTGCCGGCACCCCCCTGCCCACCCGTGAGGACTTGCACACCGCCCGAACTAGGACAAGAGCGGGCAGGACACCTTTTAGACCCACCACATCCTGGCCACCAGTTCTTCCAGGTAGTCGCATCTGAACAATGCAAACCAAAACTAGCGGGGATTCCAAGAGTTTCTCCCCTCTCGCAATTAAGTTGTTAAATTCTTGAAGAGCCAACTGAAATTTCCACTGCAACATGCTGCCAGGTTTCTGCCTCGTGTTGTTGTTGTTGTTGTTGTCGTCACATCTTGCTGGGGCAATCACTATGAGTATAACACATGATAAACTATCGCATGACTTGTCACTTTAAACTGCATAAATTTGTTGAAGTCTTGACAGCCTTTGCGCGTCTGTCATTGCGCTGGACTATCGCTCTAATGGAGACTCTAATTTCTCTAAATGCTAGAGAAGAGTCTGTATCCTTGCATAACTTTGCACAAATGTGAGTTCTTCTGAAAAATTAAAATTAAAAAAAAAATCCCTGTCAATTGACTGTCTCTTGTTTTTGGTACACAACAAGTATGTCGTACTAGGGTGGCCCCAACTACCAGAGACATATTTGTGTTGCGACATTTCTGGCCAATAAGGCTGATTCTGATTCTAATTAAATGTTTATCTAAGCAGAAGAGGAATGGAGTGGATTTATAAAACAAACATTGTGAGCACCTAATTTCTGAGGAAATATAGCTCTTTTTGATACAGCAGTGCCGATTTGAACAAAAAGATTATTTTCCTGCCAAACTCAGCCTTCAATTGTGAGTACTACTAAACATATCAAAAATAGACCTTGGAATTATTTGTGTGTGTGGGGAGGTGGGTTGATATATAATGCTAAGTACATCTAAAAGATGAACAAAATGTACTTACATAAATCCTTTAAATCCTAATATCCATCCATCCATTTTCTTAGCCGCTTATCCTCACGAGGGTCACGGGCAGTGTTGGAGCCTATCCCAGCTGTCAACAGGCAGGAGGCGGGGTACACCCTGAACTGATTGCCAGCCAATCGCAGGGCACATACAGACAAACAGCTGCACTCGCAATCACACCAAGGGGCAATTTAGAGTGTCCAATTAATGTTATATGTTTTTGGGATACAGGAGGAAACTGGAGTCCCCGGAGAAAACCCACGCAGGCACGGGGAGAACATGCATAGTCCACACAGGCAGGGCCGGAATCGAACCCGGGTCCTCAGAACTACGAGGCCAACGCTTTACCAGCTTATCCACCGTCCCGCGTAGAAAACCAACAGTGTTTTTAAAATATTGTAATCCAACCTAATGCTATATTATAATAATAAGGTTTAAGCAAACATAAAAGGGACATTAAGTAAAAAAAATCAATAAGCTATACATTTTAAGAAGTATGTAAGCACCCAAAAAATGGCGAAAAACAACTCCGTCCTCCATGCATCCCGCAGTGTAGTTATGCGTAGTTTTGCCTGGATTTGTCCCCCCCACCCACCCACCCACCCAAACAAATTGAAAACTGCTCGAGGTTGTGTTATTAAGCCTCGACGTAATCCTGTCGAAAAACAGAAGGAGCTTTACACACCTCCGTTTCAAATGCCAGGTACAACTCAGTTGAGAAAAAAAAAGAAAGCTTTTAAGGAGAATGGAGAGTGAGCAACTGAGACAATGCAGTTGCACAAGTGGGTACACCTCATATAACGAGGCATGTAGCTGTGCATGTGTGTGATAGCTCTCTATATAGCCTCTTCATTTCGTAAAGGGCAGCCATGGGGGAATCAGTATAAGGCCACATCATCATCATCATCATTATCACTTCCTCAAAACAACTGTCTTGTTTGTGTCTTGCGACTTGCACGTGTCTGACTTGATCCCGTCGCTGATACTTTGCATACAGCACGTGAGACCTGTTGGATGCCCTGCCAAATTCTCGGAAAACAGTATTGAAGGTTTTCCATGACGACAAGAAGAGTTTCCTGGGCTCGGGTGGCCGTTCCTCCAGTGAGTATGCGAGTTGCACACAGCAAAACCTCTGGCATGCGCGCTATGACGTGAACTTCATACTGGCACAAGGCCTTGTATTGTAACCAGTCCAAGGCACACCTGTGCAACAATCGGGCTCTTCAATCTGCATCTTGATCACCTCGCTTTCAGCCGAATAGATCAAAAGTGTAGTATTCACACAGACAGGTGAATGTTGTTGAACGCCCCTCAAGATACAGTACCTGTATGTATGTATTGGATTTCAACTCATATTTTGGGATATTTTACTTTATTTATCAAAGCTAAATATCCAAATTTGCATAAATATGCGACTATTCCACAGAAGCGAGGAAAAAGCTGCAAATTGGTATGATGACTACATGATTAAAAGTTGAATTTAAAGGGGAAATCCAGTACTTTGCATGAACAATGTATCCAATAGGTCATGAAATATGTACTCTATTTTGACAATGTGATGTTAAATACTCTCTCATTTAAAAGTGTTTTGAGAAGAAGGCTGTAAATAATGTTGAATATTCGGATGGTTCTTCGGGAGGAATGACGCCGGAGTCTGACTACTCGGAGGCTTACGCAGGACGTAAGTGCGTAAACAAAGGACCCCGGAGCTCAAGGCCGGCAGCCGCGGATGGTTCTTTGGACAAGAATGATGCGGAGTTTGATGAGCGAGCCGAGTTTCGGTATCCGGCGGAGGCCGCGAGCCGAAGCTCGGCAACAAAGGCCCTTGAAAATTCCTAATTGTCGATGAAAATCTTCTCAAAAGACTATTAAATGAGAGAGGATTTAACATCACATTGTCAAAATAGAGTACATATTACATGACCGATTAGATACAGTGTTCATGCAAAGCACTGGATTTCCCCTTTAAGGTAAACATCTGTACATTTCCATACTTATAGGCGTATACAGGATACTGCAGCATGTGTGAGCTAAATACTACTGTGACGGAAAATATTGTTAAAAGCTGCATTGCGTCATTATATACGGCCAGTGATTTTCAATAATCATCTGTCTGCACGTAAATATTTTCACGTGCATCACTCGTCATCAGTGGTTGAGTTTCCTATTTGTTTTTGACATCGATTACGTTCTATTTCCACTTGCATAAGGGTTAAAAACATTAGGATGTTACATTAGCTTTTATAATGGAGAAAATACTTCATTAAAAAAATCCGACGCACTACTTTACTCACGACACAGTTCTGCCTTATGTGTGCAGAACAGCGTTCAAATATTGCTCTGGGTAAGGTCTGTCAGACGGCATGTAAATGTCTATTTAAATATTTACACAACAAACTTGTAAAGTCGTCCCACGGGTGCAGTTTTGTTCCGGGGGTAATGCAGCTTCAGCTCTCGAAGGGCCGAGTGAGAGCCAGGCAGGCGGAGCGGATCGTTGGTAGGCCTCGCGGCTTGGGTTACGCTGTGAATTAAAGCTGACACTAAGAGGCGCTCCTCACAATGACCTGCAGAAAACAGCAAACAAAAGGGGCTATTTTAGAGCCGGACAAAGGGGAGTTTAGTGGAGATACCTGAGCCCAGCCTAGCCAAGTCAGCGTGTCTGTGGACACAAGACTGGTGCCGCAGGAGCACCGCAACTCGACGCAACGGGACAAGAAATACATTGAAAAGCACATTCCTGCACAGCCGCAACACTAGGAGACACGCACATGCACACGCACACCCACACACACACACATAAGAAAATGTTCTGACTGCACTCCCATTTGTAAAACCTTATTTTTCATCCATCCATCCATTTTCTTCATCCCTCATCCTCAAGAGGGTCGCGGGGAGTGCTGGAGTCTATCCCAGCTGTCAACAGGCAGGAGGCGGTGTACACCCTCATGTGGGTGCCAGCCAATCGCAGGGCACATTGAGACAAACAGACGGACTCACAATAACACCTAGGGGCAATTTACAGTGTCCAATTAATGTTGCATGTTTTTGGGATGTGGGTGGAAAGCGGAGTGCCCGGAGGAAACTCACGCAGGCACGGGGAGAACATGCAAACTCCACACAGGTGGGTCCGGGATTGAACCCGGGACATCAGAAATGTGAGGCCATCGCTTTACCAGCTGATCCACTGTGCCACCCTTATTTTTCATATATCCATCCATCCATTTTCAACACCACTTACCCTGGTCAGGGGATGCTGGAGCCTATCCCACCTGCCTTGTCAGACTACACCCAGAATTAAAAATTAAAAGTCATAGGGCGCATTAAAAGTGGGAAATGAACCCATGATGCCAGCACCAAAGTCACCACTACACCATGTTTTTTGTTATGCACTCACGCAGCTTACATGCACACACACACACACACACACACACACACACACACACACCACACACACACACACACACACACACACACACGGTGTGTTCATACTGCCGCTGAGCAATCTTTTCTTCCCTCAAGGACTTTGTCATCTTGAAAGCATATTTAACACTTTTAACCTTTTCAGAAATATTGTATTCTCGACACCAAAAATCAATCAATCACTGCTCCAGACACCGCTATAATCACCCCCAAATACTTCTAAGAACGATTTAGAGCTCTGTCCCGAACAGTAAAACCTTTCAGTAAACGCCCTCTCTGACTGAGTGCCTGAGAATTCTACGAGAGTCAGTAGTGAGTTAAAACCAGGAGAGTTAGCATTGACCATCACTGTGGTCATCTGGATACTTTTGCCTACATTCTAGTTCCCCACTTCAGGACGATAACGCTTCTGCTTATTCATCGGATGCTCCTGATTTGTTGTCGTTTTAGAAGTGAGGTGGCTGGTAGGTAGACGGTATGAACAAAGCGCTGCGAAACTGCATTCAGACCGGATGGGAAGTGAACCATTCATGCGAAGTGATCACATATAAAGTCAATGCATATGGTGCGAGGTGGTCCAAAACGGCAGCAGGCACCACCAAAGATGTGTGAGACGTGAAAAAGTGAAACAGCGGACAGTCGCGTATTTGCGCATTGTGAGTCATTACAAATTGGCGATGTTGCACCGTGTGAAGCGAAAGAGGCATTAGCCCGCAAGGTCGCGGTAGAACACGTGAATATTTGCCTCCTCTCTGATCGACTTGTAAGAACTGGGCTTGTGCGACAAATTCGCGTGATGGTTCAAGTATATTTTGCGACCTAATGGAAGACGAGGTGATCCTGGCTGTCTGTGAGCACCGCAGCTGTACAGTATATACAATACATTTCATTAGTCATATAGAGCTCGTGCACGTGACCTCACCATTTTCACGGCGCCATATTGCCGGTCAAAAAGAGCTGCTCGACAGTGTGGGGTACATTGAGTCGGAGCAGAATATACACAATGCCGCAGACTTTTTGTTCTGTTGGTTGTTACAGCAGACGAGAGAGATCTTCAAAGAGATCATTCTATGGAATACCAGCTGAAAAGATGAGAAAAGATCGATGGAATTCGGCAATTAAACGTGATGGCCCAACCAAATACACACGACTGTGTAGCGATCACTTCATTTCAGGTAGGAATTATTCTTCTCAATCTCAAATTCCCAAGAAGTATTTATAATGCCAAGTTGGCCCATTTGAGAACAATGTATTTAAAAAAAAAAACGACAGGGAGTCACGGAAGCGTGTTGCGGCCACACGTTAAACTTCGGTAAACCTCTCCCCGACAGACGGGTTTTTTTGTTTGTTTTTTCATATGCATTGCGACGCACTTCCGTGTACGGGGGCTAAAGTTTATCCCAGCGGTTTCTTTTCTTTTTTGAAATACGCATTGGACTCATTTGAGAACGATGCATATTTAAAAAAAAAAAAACGTCTGTCATGCAGAAGTTTAACGTCTGGCCGCAACACGCTTCAATGTTCGGAGCCAACTTGCTGTCTTTTTTTCCCCAATCATTAATGAATGCAAGTTTGTGTAAAAGAAGTACAAGAAGCCTTCGATGCCATGGGAACACGGCAAGGGACTGGAGCCAATTGCAGGACTCCGAGGCGAGGGCATGATATTGAGGGCGGTTTTATTCCAGGCTAAGGTCGTACACAAGCAAGCAGTCCAAAACAGGTTTAAGCACAAAAACGCAAGGCTCCAGGCAAGATCCGAAAACATGCAACAAAGTCCGATGATTATGAGGCAAAGTTTAGAAACATGAACAAGACGTAACAAGACTATAGTGGCACAGGCTCACTGTGACGATTACACAAAACTTGCGAACTTATGCATGATAGTGGATTATCCAAAACGCAGTAACACAATGTACTGGCAAATGTAGTTGACACACTCAAGGCTTAAATGCCTGGTCTAATTAGCGTTCAATTAGCTGTGGGACTGCAGCCAGAGGTGGCACTGCCCAATCCAGTGGCTTGGCCATGCTCCTGACAGGCAGCACCACCCAGAGAAGTGGCTTGGCCGTGCCCCTGACTTTTGACGTCAAACTAGAAAAGGCATCTCTAAACAGAGGAGGACGTTTGAGACATCACCTATCGTCTGCATGCAGAAACGTTGTGAGATCTCCCTCCAAAAGTCCCCTCATTCAACCAGAAAAGGAGCCCGAACAAGTTGTTTTGCAGCAACACCTTTGAACGACGGGTTAGCATCCAGGAAGGTCATTTTGCCAACCACGCCCGACAACAGCAACAACCTTTTGGTGTCCAGCCCCACCCAGCAAGGTGTAAATAGGCACACTCCGCACCAGAGATTAGAGAACTGAAGAAGCCTTTTTCGATTAAACGTGAAACATCTTCAAAAAAACAAGAAGTTACCTTAAATCAACATTTGCGGATGAGCGTGACCCGGATAACTCGGAATTTACAGAGCCTTCAAGGCCAATATATCATCAACATACAAGTGACACGCTATGCTACAATTCTAAATCTTAACCGGCTTTATTTAACTGTAAATAAGTAGACGTGCAATGGTTTTAAGTCATCTTCACGTTGGCAATGCATGAGAGTGAGTTTGTATTGACACAGCTTTTGGTATTAAAAGCAAACCCTGGTAACTGTGCACACAGACAGAAGAGGCCCAGCAGGAAACCAGCAGCTTATATGTCTCCGCTCTCTCCTGATGAACATGGATAACTTTGACCTCAACAAAGAACCAGGATTCCTGTCTAATTCAATTAGTCAGTCTCCCAGCCTCCAAAATATTGTGTTGAACTCAAAACCCCTCTTTTTTTTTTTTTGTCCTTGCCAAACTATTTACATTATGTAAATTATATGATACTGTATATGTTAGTATGTTATAGATGTTCCGATTATTTCCCATTTAGGCTCAGTTTTATAGTGGTAACGATTGTTTTCTCCCAGCAAGTTATTAAGGATTCTTGTAAATGTGAACCACGGCATGCAATTAATCAGCCGCAATAGGGCCGTGCATGCTGTTTTAAATGACTGTAAAACAAATCAAATCAAATGTTTCTCCTCAGAAACACATAAGCGAGCACTTGCTGTGTTTTAACTCATATTTTATTAAAAAATAGAAGCTAAATCACATAGTTACAGATCTAGAGCTGTATGGCACCGACTGAAATTACGTTTATTTTCATTTTAAAGATCAAGCCAAAATCAATATTACGTATTGCCTTGAAGAAAAAGATGATACAAAGGCTGATGGTTGCCTCAGTTTTGCACTCTTCAGTAGCTATTGTCTTTGTTTTGGACATTTATGTTCATCTTTGGTGACTCCAAACCACTTACGCAAGGGACGATCCGCTAAATTTTGTGGATTTTTTTTCTCTGGACTGTTTTTCACCAACTTCCACAAATCGACGTAGTTTTTGGGAGATGTTAACCGGAGATGTAGCAGCCCTCGATGGCGCATGGTGGAGACGACGAAGATGACACACGGGGGACACGCAGCCATTTTCGATAGTGAAGATTTCAAACTCGGCTTTCATCGATTGATCGAGGGAATCTCGGATCTCCCCCCAACAACGGGCTTCTTCTCCTAATAAGGACCGAAAAAAGATTTGCACATGTTGCTGTTTGGGTTGTTTACCCCTTTTAGAGAAAACAAAAGATAGCCGAATATACTTGAACGTTGATGTATGGATGTCATGGAGTTCAACAGAAATTTCAGCACAGATCTGGAGTGTTTTTTAAGTGCTTACTATAAACCGCACAGGTTTTCCTACTTCATAATTGCCCGTGAGTACATTCAACCTCAATCTCACAAGACCAGTGTGTTGCAATCGTTAGCTGACCTGGCAAATGGAACAAAAGCACCCAGATTGGGCCCATATTATTCCTGGGGACTTTAACGGAGCGAAATTCAACCACGAACCTCCCAGGTATAAGCAGCACATCGACTGAAAGGAAAAACAAACATTTTGGACCGCTGCAACTGTTTAGCATGCTGAATCATCTGCACAATTGTCAGTGGCTCAGTATTACCACAATATTAGTAGCCTTGTATTGCGCAAGTGACTGTCAGATTTTTCTTTTATGTCCGAAATTTTAAATGTTTTTTACTTGGCCCATGAAGATGATTCGATTTTGATTTTGCAAAAAACATATCCAGAGATATTTGTTTTTTTTTAACATAAAAGCAAAGTGAATCCAAAATATATAATGTCTATAAAAACATTAGCTATGGATCCCATCCTCAGCAAATGTTTCTCACTTGGTTCTTGTAAAATGCATCTTCCTCAGAAATTCGTTTTTCCACCAACATGATAACACTATTAAAAATGCATATCTCTAACATCCATGTCAAAACATGGACCGTCTGAGATTCACAACACGAGTGACCGTCGATACCTTGCGGCATCCTCAAGAGAACCTGAAACAAGCTGCTCGCCAAACGCTTTAAAGATTAAAGCGGTGGTGAAGAAACGATCCAGAGAAGACAAAGGCACATCAGTTATGTCACAACAGGAGATTCTCTCTTCACGAGCGCTTTCTGTGTATCAAGTTAATCATTCCCTGAGATTAGCAATGCAGCGTTGCCTGCTCATCTCAAAAAGTATTGCAAAAGTGAGGCCAGTTCATTGATTTTGGTTATAGACTGAAAGACAATTAATTTGTACATCACATGATGGATATGACTTGAGATCAACACTTGAGCATTTATTTTCAGCATGATTTGTAGCCATTCACTTTCTGTACCAGTTATGCTCACAAGGGTCGTGCTGGAGGCTATTCCAGCTATCTTTGGGCGAGAAGCACGGTACACCCTGAACTGGTTGCCAGCCAATCGCAGGGGACACATAAACAAACAACCATTCACACTCGCATTCACACCTATGGGTAATTTAGAGTCTTACATCTCTTATGTGTGTGTGTATTTTTATTCTTTGTTCTCTTTATTTTCTTATTATGCTTTTAAGTTGTTATAATGCGCATCTTTGTAACACTGTTTCCTTTCATACTTTTAAGTCCTTATGATGTGATGCGGTTTCCACCAATGCTCTTGGGTCCGTGTAACGTGAACTCTTTGATTCCTTTGTGACGCGGAAGTTTGAAATGTTTCAAGGATTACCTATGTAAGGAAAAGAAAGACAGAAGACGAGATTTCTTCTTACGACCTTACCGCTACTCCGGGAAACTACGCTGCTTGGAACACTAACTACACGGACGCCGGCTGCCTTTCGTTTTTGGACCGGCTGGAACGTTCGATAACTTGGAGTAGCCGCTGGGATAAACATTTGCTTGTTCGGGAACACTTGTTCAATGTTGCTGACTATTCGCCATTGCGGCTTAACTACTCTGTTCTTGAACGCCTATTTTGTGTTAGCTATTTTATCGTGTTTGTGTTGTGTTGACGCGTGTGAAATTAAATTGTCAGAAACACGGAATTACAACTGCCTTGTCGCATTTTGCTGGTTTGAACAAAGGAGACCTTAGTCTAAATTCACACGTAACACATCAACCTACCGCTCATGTTTAAGGGATGTTTCAGGGAAACTCCACGCAGGCATAGGGAGAATATGCACCCTCCACACAGGAAGTGCCAGGATTTTATCCCCAACCCTCTCAACCGAGGGGCAGATGTACTTAGCAGTTCTCCACATTCCTCATTTGTAACTAAACAAACACTTATTTATGTAAGTTACTTCCTTCAGTCACCTCGAGCAGCTAATATGCATGTTCGATAGGGTTTAGCCGGATTTTGGGTCATTATCTTGTCGCACAATTAAGGATGTTTCTTTAAATTAGTAGACAAACTCTTTCTGTCTACTTTACAGTTCATTTTGCTGCCATCATGTTGTTCATCGTCAGGCCCAGCCCAAGAGACGTCATCTCCACTGCTATGTAGAGTTGCAAAACTGATCCAGAGGTAAATACCTGGAAATAAACACCGAAGTTTTCATTTCTTGACCCAAATATTTCGTCTACAGCAAAAACAAAATAGTTGCTCTCACTGGTCCTATAGTTTTAGCAGTCTATAAATATATAGAGGAAGATAAATAAATAATATTATTTAAAAATCCCCTTATAACTTATTTACACTGTGAGCAACTTGACATGAGGGAATCCTTGTCTTACCTCCATGAAGATCATTTCTTGACATAATGATAATCAAGTTTCAAACTGGATAATTAGAAAAAAGAAAATACGCCGAATTGCCATTATAACAGCGTTACATGTGCGTAGTACTTTGGGAGTCAGGAGGCACACAGGTAAAGAAAGTGATTCTCCCCCTCCCAAGGGCATCGCTGCAAGCGGAACACCTGCATTCTTTCCACTCTGTGGAGGATTTAGAATTTGACCTTTAGTGTATCGGTGAAATGCTGAAGACATTCTTCAACATGTCAGACTGCCACATAATTCTATTGTCGGACATGTTGTAGCCATAAACAAGCAGCTCTCAAAAAGTGGGAATCCATCCATATGGGAACAAGTCCTATATTCTCCCAGCAGCTCTGTCATTTTTTTTTTTGCAGTAATACATGTGGAGTGTTTCACAAAGATTTCGTATTGACCCGAAAACATTTGATGACCACAAAAGTGAGTACTGTGTATTTCTCCTGCGAGCAGATGAATCTTTTTTTTGTTTTGTTTTGCTTTTTTTCAGGCGCACGGGATTAGTGTGTGCTTCTCAGGGGTGACCTTCCGCAGCAGACTCTGCATCAAGCCAGGCCTTCACCATGAAAACCTCTGCGGGACGGATTGAGTTCCAAGGCCCTCTCCTCTCCGGGGACTCACCCAACCAGGGGAGCAGGAGGGGGGGGGGGGCTTTCATGGGAGATCACAGGTGTTTATATACAAAATGCCAATTTTCTTCCTCCATAATTCCATGTTACTGCATTACCAGATCTTATCGGAAGGACAGCATCTCATTCTTGAGGTTTAAGATGTTAATGAAAGATGCTTTGCCTCCAGCCACTGGGGGGCTAAATCAACAAGTCTTGGATTCCTGTTGGCCTTTGTTGAGTAAAGCCAACGGCTGGGATGAAGTCAGAGAAATAGAGATGAATTGGAGAGCCGTTGTCTAAAACAAGCATTATTATTGCTATTATTAATACAATCAAAAATACACTGTTTTGATTAACATTGATCAGCAACTGTATTAATTTACAGTTGTCCATGTTGTAATATTTATTTTCTTTATTTCCTCCCTAACATATTTGTTTGTTTCTTTTATATGAGCTACAGTTTATAAAACCTATATTTAAAAAAAAAAAAAAGGTGTCAAGAATTTATAGTGGCCGCACGGTGGCCCAGCTGTAAAGCGTTGGTCTCACAGTTCTAAGGTCCAGAGTTCAATCCCGCCCTGCCTGTGTGGAGTTTACATGTTCTCCCCGTGCATGTGTGTCTTTTCTCCGGGCACTTGGGTTTTCCAAAAACATGCAAGATTAATTGGACACTCTAAATTGCCCTGAGGTGTGACTGCGAGTGCGACTTTTGTCTCGATGTGCCCTGCGATTGGCTGGCAACCAGTTCAGGGTGGACCTCGTGTCGGTTGACAACTGGAATAGGCTCCAGCACTCCCATGACCCGAGAAAACAATGGATGGATGGATGGATGGATGGATTTATTGTGGCGGCCCAGTGGCGCACTGACTTTTGGTATTACTAGCTCGCCGTATTTATTTTCAAATAGATCGTCAAAATAAAATTACAAATATTATTGATTTGGATAGCTTTACCTATTGTACATTATGGATTGTTTTAGTGTGTTGAATAAATAAAAAGCTGTTAAAGTAAGTGGCCCTTGCCTCCTTTAGTTTTTCTATATTCGGCCCTTAAAAAAAAGGAAAAAAGTTAGGACACGCCTGCGCTATACAATAATTTATCCAATTTTGTTCATCACTACCAGTGCTCGTACCGCCAGCGCTCTGTGGGATAAAATGTCATCAACAATAAGTGCTGATCACATGTAGAGGATCATTAAAAGGAGATCATATCGAATGCCATGTCAAGAGCAGGAAAGAGAAAGCGAGAAAGAAATAAAGGGGAGATTTGTTTGTCAGTCAATTTTATCCACTCAATCTCCTTCGGCTCGTGAAAGAGCGGCCGAAAAAGGAGCAGGTTCAGCTTTCTGTAAATCTCCTGATGAAATGTTGACAAAACAGACAATTTTCTGTAATTTTCCCGCAGCCCTCTTTCAGCAGGTTACTCACTCAGAACCCCTTCATTTCAAAACAGGCGTGCGCCGCGACCTCTGACCGGTCCCAGACTTCTTTGGCCTCGGCCGAAAGTCGTAACAGTCGCGCCTTTTAGATCAGGCGGAGGTCGTTGAAGAAGGCAGCTTCATAATGGAGGCCTTTGTCTCTCAAAGCGGCTCTCTCGGGCCCCAGTAAAAGGATAAGAAACGTAGTTAATGGCTCAGGAGTGGCCTAATCATCAGCTGCCATTACTGCTCCAATATCAGCGCAGATGACAGACTTATCAATAACAAAGGCCCAGCTGAAGCCTCCAGCGCTCTGTCATTTTGATCTTTGCTCCACTCATCAGAGTTTTCATTTGAGCGAAGCACCAGGCAGCGCACCTCTCATTCTCTTCACGCTGAGCCAGAAATCACTCATCTTTACAAGCCACTCTGTATTCTCGCAACCCCGGGCCACCGTTTCCGCAAATTGGCTTGATTTCTCCGGCAAATATATGACGCATCAGAGAGCTCATTACGCTTAGAATGTGCGCGCTTCAAATTGTTAAAACTCTCTTTGGCTTCGGGGTTTTGTCCCTGCTGCAACAGTTGGAGCCCAATATGTAATCGTATTGCAGTGAGCTCGCTTTAATCGTTTTTAATTATTCTTGTCAAAACACGAACATAAAACTAACGCTACCATTTATGGTCAGCTGGTGTCTGTGTGCAGACTCACGGGACACTCAATTTCGTAGACATTCACCTATCCAAAATCCAATGCCAGAGCAAAAGCAAAATATAATAATTCACTATTCCTATCGACACGGCACGGTGGGGCAGCTGGTAAAGTGTTGGCCTCACAATTCTGAGGTCCCAGGTTCAATCCCGGACCCGCCTGTGTAGAGTTTGTATGTTCTTCCCGTGCTTGCGTGGGTTTTCTCCGGGTACTCCGGTTTCCACCCGCATCCCAAAAACATGCAACATTAATTGGACACTCTAAATTGCCCCTAGGTGTGATCGTGAGTGCGGCTGTTTGTCTCCATGTGCCTTGCGATTGGCTGGCAACCAGTTCAGGGTGTACCCCGCCTCTCTCCCGTTGACAGTTGGGATAGGCCCCAGAACTCCCTGCGACCCTCGTGAGGATAAGTGGCAAAAGAAAATAAATGGATATTCCTATTGACGCAGCTATTGACAACAGGTTAACCAATGTAGGAGCTTGTTGAGGTGCCTTTTAAAAACATATATTTCGCACACTTGTATGAAAAAAATGAATATTATTACAAATAATACCTCCATGGCAGTTTCAATTCAAATTGAGCATTACTGCAGTTGTACAAAGCAATTTTATGGATTCAGCCCTCTTGTTAGATTGTGCTGGTGTAAAATATTTTTTAGGCAGTGATTACACTCAGTGGCGGCACAGTGGATTAGCTGGCAAAGCGTGAACCTCACAGTCCTGAGGTCCCGGTTTCAATCTCGGACCCACTTGAGTGGAGTTTGCATGTTCTCCCCCAGGCACTCTGTTTTCCTCCCACATCCCAAAAACATGCAGCACTAATTGGACCCTCCTGCGATTGGCTGGCAACCAGTTCAGGGTGTACCCCGCCTCTAGCCCGTTGACAGCTGGGATAGGCCCCAACACGTCCCCGCAACCCTCTTGAGGATAAGTGGCAAAAGAAAATGGATGGATGAGTATACTCATCAGGCCGGAAATAATTGAAGTCTGTTACATAGTAATTAGAATGCCAGTGGCTGTAGTGAAAAAAAAAATACACGATTGAACACAGAAAAATAGACATACAGTAGAATACACATGCTTTAAATGCGATAGCTATTCCTTCTTGCGTGTCACGTTTTTCCAGCGAGAGGAAACCTGAGAGGGCCGAGGAGGCGCTGCTGCACCTGGGCCAGGCGGCTCTTTCATTTACAGCCACGCTGAGGATCAGCCACTGACGGACTTAGACACCTGCTACTGGCAAATATGTTCTCCATCAGTGGGTTGTGGACTATTTGCGGCCAGAGACTGGGAGACCATTGTTCTTCGCAGAAATGACGGCCAAGGTAGCCAAGGGACCCCTGGTCAAAATATTAGTTGTATTATTCATGTTATGGTTACAAATATGGCACTGCTTATACAATATAGCGAGCAAAATGAGAATTGTTAATTGTTGGGTTAATGCAAAAATTAGACACACGATTCATGCACAACAAACAGGAATTGTTTGATAATAAAGAAATGTACAGACTCGTGGAAAGGTCAGAAGTCAGTAGATAAAGTCGTCAAATGTATGTGCGCTATTCGTGCTGTGCTTTCAGGCTTAGCATTAAACAGTGGAGGTCCTTATTCCTTCAGTTGGACACATGATATGCACTCTTTGGACAAATCATTCCATCGCTATACGCTCATCTATAGGGCCAGTGAGTTTGGGGATTTTGCAATGTCATCTGGGATTAAAAAGGGACAGAACATCAGAGCTGCGGGGCCACGGCACCTGGAGCCCCCTGATGATACCTGGAGCTCCACCACCCAAAGGGAGCCCCGTCAACGTACTGCCAAATAATTCCTGGTCCAGCAAACGAAACACACCTTAACAAGGCCCCGTTTGAGAAAAGCCTTTGATGCAGAATTTGTCGGGAGACCTTATCGATGCCATCGTCATTCCTCCTGATCACACAAACAATCTCTCACGGCCAAACTCTGGCCCCAGCTTCTGCTGAGCATCAATCGCCTGAAAGAGGAGGGAAAAGTCCCAGCTGAGCATAGAGGAGGGACTTGTTTGGAGGAAGCACGTGCGATGACAAAGCCATTCTTTCTTTGGGTTGATCATCCACCTGCACCTGATTAGGTCAATTATTCACTTGTGCTGCCAACCTGTCATTCACCGTAAAACAAACGCACCCGTACCTGCAAACGCACACGCACGCGGCACAGTGGACTAGACGCCACCGGTTTACTTAATGAAGAGTGCATTTCACAAAATTTCAATGATAAAAATAAACTTTGGCATAAGATGCGTGGGTGAAGTGACACTGGAAGTAGGCAATGCAAATCAATGGATTTGAAATTCCGTATTGACATGGCAAAAATGTACTCAAACAAATTTGATCTTGATTAATTGCTGATATTAAGCATTACAGTACTGTGTAAGTATTCTGATTTGTCTTCTGCCTACATTTATACAGACTAGATAACATTTTTATTACTATTTTGTGTTTCACAATCCCAAATTCTCCAAATGTCAACATGATTTTGATCTTTCTAAAATAATAATTTGAAAATGAATGACATAAACTGCATTCTACGTCGGTGTGTCATGTGTCAATGTATCATGTGATGCACCCCTCCCCAAAAAAAAGGTTCAGTTGTCCAATTTTTTCAATAAAAGAAGAGTTATACTGTATGTGACATGGATTGAGGTTTCAGTGCTTGAAGAGGCTGCTAAAAAATGCCATTCATACAATATCATCTAAAAAAAAACAAAGTCTTCAAGAAATCTGAAAACATACTTGATGACTGTGATATCCGCACGTGACATTTTAAAGGTGAACCCGTGGAACACATTGCCAAAAAAAAAAAAAATGAATGAAGAAAGAAATTGAAATTTTCATGCAAAGGACTACAAACTTTTATGTAGAGTTTGTTTTTGTAATGGTTTGCACACACCTCTCATTAAAAAGATCAATTCATAGTTCAAAGTGATGAATGACTTTGTTTTGTCATGAATAGTTTCCTGGAATAATCGACCACATTTTGTTGCACAGACGGCAAACTCCTTTAATCCTCATTGTCCCAAACAGAAGACTACAGGATATTATTTCCTCCACTATACACACTCAGTGGTGACTGAATTGTCAATAAACGTGGCACACAAATAATGCTCACTGATGACACACGAGATCTCAACTTCTACCAATAAGCAAATGAAGAACGCACAAATTGTGTGTATTTTCTCTACCTAGTGGGCGAGCTGGAAAATGACAACTTTTATCAACCCCCACATAAAACAAATTCCCTTGAACGGAGTGCATCCTGGTGTAATACAATTTCTATCATAAAATCACTGTGGCTTCACTTAGTATTAAAAAAACAGAAAAATCATTTTTTTAACAGTTAGCCACACCATGAACTATTCAATTATTTTACAACATGTTGTATTCCCATTTAATTAACCGTTCACGTTAAAGTTAAGTTTCACATTACATTCAGGATCAGTTTTTGTTATTATGGGCCCTATAGGAGGCGCAATATGTGTGTGGTTTTTTTTTTTTTTTACAGTCTTTAGATTTAGTCTCTGGCGCCCCTTTGTGGCATGTCCACAAAGACTTAAAAGTGTCATACATGAGAGGGTATTTTCATGACTATGTTACTCAGACATAAGATCATTCCAGAGAAACATCATACTGTATCTGCAAAGTACAGTACACAATATTAAGTCGAGAAAGTTAAAAAACTGCAACGACTGCTCTTCAACTTTTCTATGAAGATGGTCCTATTGGAGAATATTTCAATTGTGCGTGTACTTTATTATGTAAACTACTGGTTATTACATGTACTATTACACGCGACAAAAGGCGAAACTTGGAATAGATTAGATATCTTCATAAATACACGGTCGATTGAAGTTCACTCTTACAGTATATGAATTGACACTTTTCTTGTCATTATCACATTCTGAGGTTTCATACAATACACATATCAATGTACAGTACACGGTAAGTGTGGATTTAGTGCACGTTTAATGCACAAATGTCAACGCACGGCTGTGAAAAAGAATTGGCTCGCTTTACCACTAAATCAGCGCGAATGGTGCGCATGTGTGGTCCAGAGCAATGCAGAATTTCACACAACTCCTTGGCATTGTGGAATGAAAGCAGACTTGAGCGGATATTTTGCACGCCAGCGGTGCGGTGAATGAGCCAAGAACATTCGCATGGCCACGTTGGGGATTGAGAACAAACTGGATCCCGACTCGTCTTCGTTTATTATGGTGCGTATGACTTGCATCGCGCGCGGGGAACATTATGTCTCTATACATTGCACTAGCACGGGTGTGCAAGGGAGGGGCTGCTGCAAAAACTCACCGATAGAATGAACGCAAAGAGCCAAAAGAACACTTCCTGTTGATGCAAAAATTGCAGCAGCAACTGTCTGACACATCTGGACTGGAGAGGGGGGGGAGGCCTGGCCGTGGCTGTTCGCGAACTTCAAGGGGAATGGACTACGTTTAATGTCAATCTGCAGCACGGTGAGTCCGCTCGCGTGAAATGTGGCGGCGTGCATCGGTTCGCCATGTCAACGTGGTTTTCTGTGTTACTTGGGTACTTGGGTGCAATCGAGTGTCAGCGATTGCATGCTAATGCTAGCGGCTAGCCACCGCCGTCGGCTAACATGTCTTGAGCGCTAACGAGCGAGCTAGCGGCTTAGCTAGCTCAAATGACAGCAGACCGAGTGCTTGTGTTCGACCCCGAGATAAAAAAAAATGTAGAAAAGCTCGTCAATCTTGCGCTCATTGTGTGGAAGCTGAGCAGACTTTTAAGCTCTTTCGTACTGGCCGCGCGTCGCCAGGTGTGTAAATTGTGTTTGTTTTTTTTTTAACCGAAAGGCTGACTAAATGTTAAGCTAGCTAGCCAACCTGCTAATGGCGTTAGCAAGTGTTCGAATGGTGCCTGGTCGCGGTATGGCACGGCCCTGTGAAGCGATGCAGATGGAATCTGGGCAAACAGTTCAATTTACCAGCGCTTGAGACAAGACGAAATGACTCGTTTGGATTCGAGTTTGCGCTGGCGTTTGCAGCAGCAATGGACCGGCTTCCAATTTCTTTGGCCACTCACACTTTGGATTCGTAATAAATTCCAATTAAAGTTTGCTTCGGCGCACATTTGCATTGCCATTTTGTACAGCCACTCGACGTCCCGCGATTTATGATGTTTAAACGATAGGTTTGACGTGATTAATAAAGTCAAATGTGAACTCCGCTCCCTTTGTAATTCAAAACTGTCTGGGGCAGCAGACCTATTAGGTAATCAGCCTGTGCGACTTGACACGGCAGTTACTCTGTAGTTTACACGACACCCTTTTACCAGCCAAAACCACCGAGATTCCAGTATTTGTCTTTTCATGTTGCTGTACCTGCTATTACAATGGCATGACAGGAAAGACCAAAGTGCAGGGAAGAATCAGGTTAGTGAGTACTGCCGAGTTCACACAGGGCACTTGATTTATTAGTCACCATTTTTTTTCCAGCAAGGTTTTCCGTTGAATTTGCGGTGTTTTGTCATGTTTTTAGGCACTATCATTTCTGCGGACGTTTGCGTGGAGTCCTGGCACATATTTTTTTATTTAAGTTTCTCAAGAATGTTGACACACCCACACAAATGCTTGTGATGTAAAGTTGTGTGAGTCACTTCTGAACTTAATGTACCTGTGCAATGTGATGTACAAAGAAAACTTTTTGGGGGCACAATAAAAATGCTGATAGTATCAGGCTTGTACTTTCTAGCTGTTTTCATAAATCAATCACGTTTTCTCAAAGTTGGCTATTTTTTTCCAAAATTACCAATGTCTGGATGTGTACGGAAGAGATAAAATTACATGATCACTGTCCGCTTTTTGCCCATAGTTTCCTAGGATAGGCTCTAGCAACCCCGCCGCCCACGTGAGGATAAGCGGCTTAGGAAGTGGATGGATGTACCCAACTCCATAGTCAGTCCCATGAAGAATACAAGCAGTTGTTGTCACATGTACAAGAGCAGACAATACTTAATAGAAATTCCTGGAATTGCATTGATCTTATGCCTCTTTGCAGCATCCCTGACCCATTTTCTACTGATGTTTTCGTCATTGTTGGTGTTGTGAAACCTTTGTATCTATTTCTTTGGATTTTGTTTTTCTTCTTCCAAATAATTAAGCAATTAGGGAGGTACTTACACGCGAGCTTTGAATGAAACTCTTATTCATTATGATTAATTTCCTGTTTGGATTGGTTGGTTGTTCCAGGTATTAACACTGTAATCAAACTTGGGTGTGAACCAAAGCAACCGGTTCCAGCGTATACTACAATTTTGTTGTCGGCTGAACTTTTTGAAGTCGCTTGAGCTCAATCCAAACCAACTGGCAAATTAACAATAAGGGTTGTTTCTTGGCAGCATCAAAGTCACATAACTGAAGTAGTCTGGAAACCAGAATAAATTCAACTTACAAAACTTTTTTCTTTTTTTTTTTTTTTTGGTGGGTACATTATGGCCATAAAATGTTCTTTGGGTGTGTCTTCTTTTTTTTCCACAAAGAAGTGGATCCTTTTTCAGTGTTCCACATTATCAACTAAATGCTCTTTTTGTTTGTTTTTTTTTTCTAGGTAGTTAATGCAATATACAAGATTGAATAATCTTCCTTTCCCTGTATCGCAAATTTTTAGGGGATGGATGGCATGTCGTGTGTAAATGTAGAGCTGTGTGTCTTCACTGAATTACAGCTTCGTAGGGGCAACGTGGCGGGCGGGGCTATGTACTGGAAGTGATGCGGCGTAATTAGAAGTAAAAAAACCAAGATTTCCCCTCAGTTTTGAGCATTGAATGCTCTCTTTATAATGTGTTCCTGCTCCATGTGTTTAAATAGAAATTGTTTAAATGTTTGTCATCAGTAAAAAAAAAAAAAAAATTCCATCTGCGCTTCAGTGGCATTTTGAACATTATACATTAGAATTGAGCTCGCCTTTTGAAGAACTGGCCGAGTGAGAGAATCAGAACAGACATAACAGAATACTTTGATGAGTGACTTATGCAGCATTGACAAAGTTGGTGAAGCAAACGGCGGCACCGTGGTGCAGCTGGTAAAGCTTTGGCCTCACAGTTCTGAGGACATGGTGTGGAGTTTGCATGTTCTCCCCGTGCCTGCGTGGGTTTCCTCCGGGCACTCCGGTTTCCTCCCGCATTCCAAAAATATGTAACATTAATTGGACATGCTACATTGCCCCTAGGTGTGATTGTGAGTGGGGCTGTTTGTCTCGATGTGCCCTGCGATTGGCTGGCAACCAGTTCAGGGTGTACCCCGCCTCCTGGCCGTTGACAGCTGCGATAGGCTGCACCACTCCCCGCGACCCTCGTGAGGATAAGCGGTGAAGAAAATGGATGGACGGATGGATGGTAAAGCGAACGTTTGCCTCCACGTCTTGGGCTCAAAGTTACGGCATTTCTGGATTTTAAGTGACTGAGCCGCAGCTCCTACCAAGCCATAAAAAGACATTTAATACTATGAAGCACGGGTACTCAATGCATCGAGCATTGGGAGATTGCATGACATCGCGTGACATAAAAAATATGTCAGCCTATCATCGATTTGATGACATCTGAATATTTCTGACTCCTAGGTTACGTGCATAAACAACAACAGTGCTAAAAGGTCACTGCTGCTGCGCAAAACGACGCTAAGTGGCTCAAAAATAACATGCCACAGAGTGAAGTATTTACATTGTTCACTATGTTGTGTTGTAAAAGATTACTACATGCAGTGATGCAAGGTACAGCAACATACATTAGCATTGACCTGTGTTGGCGGCCCAGAATTTTAGCTCAACTTTAGCTAAAAGTAGATCTTGTAGCAAAAACGTTTGGCACCCCTGCTATGAAGTATGCACACAGTATGTGTTTTACCACAATGCTTAACTATATTCACAATTTGTGTTCTAACTGGTGGATGAAACAAGGAAGCTTGCATTTATTATCACCAGCAATGATCAGCTCGGCAGGATCAAAAGAGCATACTGTAACCTCTAAAACTGGAGTCTCAAATTCAGTTTACCTTGGGGCCTCCAGCCGTTTTGCACTTGCGATTTAAATTACAAGTTAAAAAAATGAAATCCAATCTTCTGAAATGTCAGATTATTTTTTTTTATCATAAAATATGAAAAACAAGGGCACGGTGGCGCAGCTGTAAAGCGTTGGCCTCACAGTTCTGAGGACCTGGGTTCAACCCTAGCCCCGCCTGTATGGAGTTTGCATGTTCTCCCCGGTTTTCTCCAGGCACTCCAGTTTCCTCCCACATCCCAAAAACATGCAACATTAATTGGACACTCTAAAAATCTTTCTCTGCTTGAATCAAGCCTGGTTGATGTCACGCCCCCGAGAGGCATTTACCCCACCACGATTGGTGGATTCGTCAGCTCCGCACTCAACACTAAAAGTGCCATTCATAAAAAACCCAAGGGCTGTACTAACATTAAACTTTCATATGAAGATGGGAGCCACAAAATATCTCTCTTCCTGCCAACGGCCAGCAGGCCGGAAGTTTAAGACCCCTGGTCTAAAAGATCCCCCATCTGTTTTTGCTCTCATCCATGTCACTTTTCAGCTGACATTCCCTCTTTTTTGGCCAGCAGTCTCACACTTGGTAAACTGTGCGTCTGTCACAACAGTTGTCAGGGTTGACAGGCATTCGGTCTTGCTGGATATCGTGGTCGCTTGTCGCCAGGCGCAAGAGTTGCGGGACGGAGGGGATGGAACGGGGCCTAGATGTGGGAAGAAAAAAAAAACATTCAAAGGAACCAGCCGGGGTGACTTGTTGTCCACTCGCATTCTCACCAAAGTCTTGGGAAACATTCTGATGTTTTTTTTTTTCAATGCTGTTCTTGGTCAGTAGTGGTTTTGGCCTTGGAACCTTGCCATGGATGCCATTTTTGTCCTCCAGTCTCTTTCTCATTCTTGAGTCCTGAACACTGACCTTAACTGAAGAATTGTTTACATTTGCATTGCAATGCATCTACCGTAATTTTTTGAGTATAATGCGCCCTGAAGTATAATGCACACCCCCAGAGTTGACCTATAAAAGCAGGAAAACCCTTCTACCAATGTACAATGCGCACCACTAAATTGCCGCTACCCATATGCTAAGAATAGTAGGAATTATCTGTATTTATATGTTGTTAGGTTTGTACTTGTATTATTTTTCCAAAAAACTGTTCGTACAACAATCATTAATAATAATGTGCATGTGCTGATGTTGCGGTAATATCATCTCGAGACACACTTGTCCTGGTCCCTGTAATTGTCAGAACAGAATCCCTCGACCAACTAAAATAAATGCTCAACAATGGCATAACATTTTATTAATACTGTTGATAACACATTTTACAGTCTTAAATAAATATTCAACACTGTTTGGCTTAAACATTTTTTGCATTAAATATTTGTACATAAAACGTTTGTGCATAGTGCAGTTTATCCACTACATTACACATACTTGGCCAAGCCTTCAAAAGAAGCATTATGACTCATCTCCAATCCGAAAAAGATCCATAGTAGCTTTATTTGGTGCATTGCTGTGGAATTCATCATTGATGACTTGAATTTATTTTTTTTAATCCCAAGAGTTTGGGTTGGGTTGCGTAGCGCAACCTCTCCCCCTCCATTCGGCTCCACTCCTTTGGATCTTTCACCATGGCGTCAAGTGGCTATCGAAATAACGTGAGCTCAAACTACATAGAAATGAGCATAATGGGTAAATTTTTTTAAAAAAGCGAGCATTTCAATTGTGTGTGTGCTCTCCCGTTTTTTTAATGTCCCCATGACTCTCCTATTGCATAGTTTGAGCTCATGTTGTTTTGATACCCACCTGAAGCCATTGAGGCTAGCTATCGTTGTTTCGGACTGCTGCGCGACCTCCGGGTTGCCGGCATCAATTGGCACGAGCGATGACACATTTCTTTTAAAAGCAGCTGCACAACTTGCCATTGTAGTTGACATTTTTTTGTCTTTTTAACCAAACTCATGGGAATTCATTTCTGATCTTTGGTGCAGTAGCAACAAGCATGCTACGCTAACAATCATAAAATGCAAAATCCCGGAGGAGCTCTGAGAGCTCAGGTTGGGGGCGCTCATTACCATGATCTATATAAATGTGTAACATAAGACATCGAATACCATATTGAAATGTGATTGTATTTTTTAGATTTCATCCATGCCTAAATATAATGCGCTCTATTAACGTTTTGAAAATATTTTGGGGGAAAAATGTTCACATTATTTTCGAGAAATTACACTAATCAATGTTCTCAACCCTTTCTTTTGGATGGCATATTCATAAATTCTTAATCACAAATCTCAGGCAGGAATTATTTGAGCGTACACGCGGAGGTCTGGGGTTTTACTTGTGGCAGCACTTTCACTCAATAGTCAGTACTCGTTCCTTTGTTTTTAGTTTTCTTGCGAAAAATTTCTTGACCCATTTTGGTTCACTCTGATATTTTAACATGAAAAGAAACAAAACCAGGGGGGAAACTTACAAATTCCACAAGTATATTAACTGGTCTGGTAGAAATGTCAAAACTTTAGGTGTGAAAGGAACATTTGATAAATATTAATCCATTTGAGAATGTGAGTGTAATGCTACAACAGAGAGAAAAATTTGACTACATCAGCTGAATTTTATTTGGAGATGAGTCCCTTTCGTTGTTGCCGGGCTGGACTGTTTAACACGTTTGAATGCAATTGTTTAATTCTCAACACCACCACATTCTCAACCACAGAATGAACTGAACAATTAATTTAGTTTTTGCGTCCCAGAAAAGGCTGTCACTTTATTAAATGACACAGTTGTGACAATGTGAGCCATTTGGATCTCTTCTGAAAGACAAGGATAGTGTTTTACTGAGTTCACTGTTACAGCTCCGATGTGGCTCATTTGTGAATCTATGTGTGAATGAAATGTTCATTTTAAAGTTTAATGACAAACTGTAATTTGTGAGTGATTATTGAGGTTCCCAGTTATTTACATGAATCCCAGAGCATCAATTATGAGCCTGTTGTGAGTTTGGATCGGGGGGCACAAGCTGGACTTTGTGAATGCGGTAATGTGGTGGTAACGAATTTTCTGTTAAATTCCAAAACACGCCCATTTGATCGCTTCAGGGAGCCTTAGCCTTAAATAACGCAGAGTTCCCGACAAGAACTTATTTGTGCAGTCATGGATCAACTTTACTGCATAACGTACAACTGTGTTACATTACGGGAATTTTTAGCTTTGATAAAGCACTTATGCTACTGTTCATAAGAGTTTTTTTTTTTTTTTTTTTTTTTTTTTTGAGGAAGGGGGGCGTCTGCAGTTTCTTCCCGTTTATTTTACCCAAATTCCCAAAACATGCATTATACCTTTGACTGCTAAGTTGTCGATAGGTGTGAAGGACTGTCTGTATGAAACTTTAATTTAGTGGAATCTAGTCCAACCTTTCATCTAAAGTCAGCTGGAATAGGCTCAAACAGACACATGTAATTAGACGGGGATACAAATTATAGCGCTAACTAACTTTCTTTCGGCCTGTCCCGTTAGAGGTCGCCACAGTGTGTCATCTCAGATGAACGCTCATATTTGTTTGGCACAGTTTTTACGCCGGATGCACTTCCTGACGCAACCCCAGTGAGAAACAAACTCACGACCCCTGGTGTACCAAGCCAATGCTCTAACCACTGAGCTATGGGGCCCCCAGGGGACACAAAGTATAGTCCGATGCTTTATCTATGTTTTATATTTTTATTTTGCTCACTTTGGGGCAATTTCCAATCTCAAAGATCAGTTCGGGACACCACTCCACTTCCCTCCCCCCGTGTTAAGAAACATCCATCCATTTTCATTTCCTCACAAGGGTCGGAGATTCTGACTGAACTGAAACGGGAAAGGTTTCGTCTGATTTGACTTGACTGTGAGACAAAAATGGACTGTGTTTGTAAACTTCTGGCTTCAACTGTACACGTCACATCCAAAAGTAAAACAGAGCTGCAATGTTGGCACAGATTAGCGTTAGCTAACACTGTTGCCGACCTCGCTTTTAATGACAATGTTGGGCGAAGTTATTGGCGTAGACACTGATGTGTGTTTGGCGTTGCCATGCGGCACATCGCTTCAGGAAATGACGTGTTTTTCGGCAGCTTGGTGATTGAAATGCGGCGTTCACAAGTGTTGAATCTGGGTGCGTTAAATATGGCAAAATCATCAGTGAGGACTTCACACAGTCAACAGAGCTGCTTTGATATTTCCTGGATTCACAGATTGTTAGATAATGTTGAATTCATAAATGTGACACTTACTTGATGTCTTTTCATGTTGTAGGTTGGGTGTAAAAATACTGAGAAAAAAAAAAACCACGTCTAGAATTCTTGATCTTTGGGCTGATTAATAGCAATATACATAATGCACAGCTTTTAAAATGGTGAAAATGCTTAGTGTGTCCTTTTAAAGTCCAGTTAAGTCGGAACTTAATTGGTGTACAGCCATAAAATTTCCCCATCAAAGGAAATCTCGCCAGGCCACTGTACTGATCTTTTACTATATTTTGAGGATTAAAATTAAAATAAATCTTTTTGCAGGGAAAGATTAAATGCTTCACTGATGTCGAAGTTATTACCCAGTCTTCCTTGTGCTGAAATATCAAGTATTCTCAAATAATGCTTCTTGTTGTGTACTGCAATGATTCACAAACAGTGTGCCGGGGTACATCAGTGTGCCGTAAGCGCTCTTCAGGTGTGCCATGGGAAGTTATCTAATTTTATGTAATTGCTAAAAAAAAAAAAAAAAAAACATTTATTTCCAAGAAATAATGTATCTTTATTCATCTATTTATGCCAGTGAGGCACAATGACAGACAGAACAAAAAAATCCTCTTCTATTAGATGGCAGGAAGTACGTACAGTAATTAATCGATCCAGTTTTGGTGACATTTACTTTTGTTTGTGTGCTGTGGGATTTTTCAATTGTAAAATATGTGCCTTGGCTCTATAAAGGTTGGAAATCACTGGTGTACTGCACTAACACTAATAATTTAGGATGTATATTACCAGTTTTACTGAAGCAAGTGGAAACTTCTGCTCGTACTGATGCCATGTAACATGTTTTGACATGTACAAGACTTTGTTCTCATCTGTAGTTCGATGTACCAAAGCAGTGTCTTGGATCAGATACTTGACACTTCCAGTTTTATGATTGGACCAAAGGTTGGTCAGTAATAAACATTATTCTTAAAGTTGCTTGCAAGTGAGTCTGTGTTCATGATATGTGTGACACGTTCACTTCGATAATGCTGTTTACCGAAAAACCCTTGTTAAAGTATATGATACTATTTCTGTTGCCTCAGGTTTGAGGTAAACATTGTAAAATGTATATTGTGGCAGTTATCGCCTTCTTTTGCACCCATGCTGACACGTACCGAATCATTTAGTATTACAGGCTGTAAAAGTTTGTACCCTGTCTCAAATTGATAGAATTCTATGATGTACAAGTGGGTATAACCTGATCCTCTATGGTGAAAAGTCCATTTAAACAAAAGTGCATGTGTGCACAGTAAAACTGCAAATGTTGGCGAATAATCAATTAATTTGACTTTAGGGGGGTCAAAATTATTTTTTTCTTAATGACTTATGTAGATCACTACATGGAGACTAATGGGCTTCAAATCGCAATCCTCTGTCAATGTCTGTCTTTCCTCATCAGGTGCTTAGGTGAGAACTTGAGGTTGAATGGATTAGACAAAGTATTTGCAATCCACACGTACTGACCATGACTCAGTCTGCAGTATTATCCATCTGAATTGCAGCAAGGGGTTGGGAAAGAGTTGCAGCAGTGGGAGGGATGGGAGAATTGCATGTGAAATTGGCAGTTGATGAGCTGATATACAATCCAAATTCCAATGAAGTCGCAACGTTGTATTAAAAAGACAACATCCATTCATTTTCTTAGCCGCTTATCCTCACGGGAGTCCTGGAGCCTATGCCAACTCTCATCAGGCAGTAGGCAGGGTACACCCTGAACTGGTTGCCAGCCAGTCGGAGGGCACATAGAGACAGACAACAATCACACTCTCAATCACACCGAGGGACAATTTAGTGTCCAATAATGCATGTTTTTGAGATGTGGGAGGAAAGCAAAGTGCCTGTAGAAAAGCCACGCAGTCACAGGGAGAACATCCAAACTCCACAAAGGCAGGGCCGGGATTTGAACCCAGGTCCACTGTGCCATAGCAAATAATCATTAACTTTGAATTTTATGGCTGAACAAAAAAAGATGCAACATGCTTATGTTTACCACTAATTTACATCACCTTTTCTTGGAGCAACATTCAATAAATGTTTGGAAAGTGAGGACACCAGAGTCTAAAAAAAAATATGGTTACGATTTCCTATATTTCAGAACAAGTGTTAGTTTTTATTTTTTTATTTTTTTGCAAAATATTTTTATTCTGTCTCCAGCACACGGTGCCGCCATTTTCTCGTCAATTCTCATTAATTCACACTCTCTTGTGTTTAACGAGATCAAAATTCATGAAGGTTGTCATGCATTGTGAAACACCAGAATATTAGCAGAGATGATAAATAAATTTGATTTTGTCACAAACGAGGCGGCGGGTTGGAATCAAATGTAGGAACCTGAGATGTAAGCGTGGATTTTATGTAGGATTATTGCCAGGCAGGGGTCATACATGGGAAAGCAATCCAACAGGGTGACAGTACAAAAATCACAAGGTAAAAAAAAGGCTTGGTCCCAAAAACATGACACAATGTCAAAAGTTGGACATGGCAAAACATAACTTGACTTGATATGGCTCAGTAACTCTATGACATGGGATGCGGCAGTTACGCTAGCTGACCCTCGTGAACACACATGCATATACGTACACACAACAATCTGGAAACAAGTGGCACGAAAAACAAGACTTAAATACACAACGTAATAAGCGTGCCACATCCACGCCACCGCGGCTGCTGTCAAACACCCGACTTAACTCTGTGCTTCCGTAACAGTGCGCGAATGCGCACGTGGCCATGGAGAACCACGCCCTGACGTATTTATCATGTGTTGTAAAAATGTTAGTCAGCAGGAATTTTTAGGGTCAGTTCAGCAATCGGAAACACAAGCTTTTTTTGTTTGTTTTGTTTTTGTTGAAACTTTGTAGGTGTAATTAATTCCCATTCTTGCTCGATGTACGACTTCAGCTGTTATATAGTCCGCGGTCTCCATTGTTGGATTTTAGGCTTCATAATTAGTGATGAAAGTCTTCTGGATTTTCCCGGAATTCCGTATTTTCACATTTTCATGAAAATTCCTCCGGGAAATTGAGGAAAAATTGCCTACAATTAATCCGGATATTAGTTGACAACATTGAACGAACACGCATTTCAGTTCGTTGTTTTGCTTTCACGAGCGTAGCCATGTTGAGGCACTAACGCTAGTAACAGTAACGCCCCTCCCCTCTCATTCTCATGACCTCGCCATATGTCGGAGATTTCGAAATTTCGGCGAGAACGGAAGCCACAAAAAGGCAGATTAATCGTTGAATGTCGTTTTTTGTAAACTAGTTAGTGCGTGATCGGCCCGGTACGGCCCCACCGCAATGTTCAAACAGGTACACAGGCAAGCTGACCTACGTGCAATAGACGCGAGCGTTAGGAACACGTTCAAGTGGTCATGGCTTGAGAATTTTTTTGTCCGACTACATTAGAAAGGTCGACAAACCTGGCAAGTCAGTTAAAATGACACACATATATATATTAAAGGCTAGATCTCTATCTAAGATAGTGAGCAATTTTGTCGAGTGTATTAGTACAATGCGACGTAACAAGTTTGAGACTTAAACGTTAATAATAATTACTCCAGATCAACTTCTTTAACATGTTTTCCTGTATGGTGTAGAAATTCTAAGATATATTTTCGTGCATGTGCTATATCTATACTATAATATGTATAATGTGGGGGAAAGGACAATTTTAGATGTGTTTTTACTGAATAGTTCATTTAATTCATTTGCCTTGAGATAAGATGGCATATTTTAATGACAAATGTGATTTTTGTGCGATCCAGTGATAGGAGGATGGGGGGCAAAAAAAATCTGGACTTGGACCTTGGGGAACGTCTGCCCAATTTTTTTTTTTTTTTTTGGGTCAGAACTTCAAAACTTTACTTTCAATTTTTGTCAGAATTTTGTTCAGATATCGCCAGAATGCACCACAGCCATCCATTTTTTTCAAAAATTTTCCAGGGGGGCATGCACCTGGACCCCCCCTAGCAGGACCTCGCACCTTTGATGCTCGCATTTATATTTTCAGGAATTTTCAGCAAAGTCCGCTTCCATCTCAACATAATGCACCACAGATTTTCAAATGGGTGACAGGAATGGACTGCAGCCAGGCCAGTATAATACCGACACACTTTTTTAACACGGACACAATGTGGTTTGACATTGTCTCGCTGAAGTAAGCTGGGGCAAAAAAGATGTAAATTGTATGGCAGCATATGTTTCTCTTAAACCTTTATGTACCTTTCAGCGTTAATAGTGCCTTGACAGATGTGCAAGTTACCTACGCCATTGGCACAAACACAGCCCCTTACCAACACAGATGCTGGCTTTTGAACTTTGCTCCCATAACAATCCACATTTTATTTTTTTTCTCCGTCTTTTGCTCAGAGGACACCATGTCCACAGTTTCCAGCAATTTGAAATGTGGACTCATCAGACCACAGAAAGCTTCTCCACTTTGCATCAGTGCATCTTTGATGAGCTCGGGCCCAGAGAAGCAGGCGGTGTTTCTAGATCTCCTTGATAAGTGGCTTTTGCTTTGCATAGTAGTTTTAAGTTGCACTTAGGGATCTTGCGCCGAAGTGTATTTTCTGACATTGGTTTTCTGAAGTTTTCCTGAGCCCATGTAGTGATATCCTTTACATATTGATGTCAGTTTTTGATGCAGTGCCGCCCGAAGGAATGTCACAGCATTCAATGTTGGTTTTCGGCTTTGCAGTGTACATGAGTGATTTTTCCAGATTCACCAATGCTTTTGATGAAGTTATGGATTGTAGATGATGAAATCCCTAAATTCCTTGGAATTCTACATTGAGGAACATTGTCCTTAAAGCGCCACTGTCATGAAATGCATGATTTTTGGTATGTTATTAATGGAAAAAAAACGACAGCGACATGGACTCATGCGTTTTTTTTCACCACAAAACATGATTTTGACGTATACAGCTTTTTGTAACTCCTGCCATGAAAAGGGATTTGTTTTCGAGAAAAAGCAGGAAGTGAGGTACATGGCAGGACCGCCCTCAAGTGGACTCGTTTGTTTATATTAGTTTTACCTACGGGAAGGTAGCTCGTTGTTCCTTTGTGTTCGCCAAAATGCTGGCTCGTTGCATTGCTGGACATTGCTTGAACACTCTGGAGGATGGATTTACCCTTCACAAGTTTGCAAGAGACCTGGTTCGTCGTGAAAAATGGATTGCACGGGTGCAATGGACAAGAGCTTCGTGGGTTCCAAATGCCACCTGGAAGCTCGCTCGCGGCCACCGCCGGTGCTTGTGGCCCGCCTTCGCTGGGGGCGGAGGCCTTTATGTCGATTAAAAATCTTCTCAAAACACTTTTAAATGAGAGAGGATTTAACATCACATTGTCAAAATAGGGTACATATTACATGACCTATTGACACACTGTTCATGCAAAGCACTGGATTTCCCCTTTAAACTATTTGAACATTTTCTCACACATTTGTTCATAAAGAGGTGAACGTCGACCCATCTTAGCTTTTGAATGACTGAGCAATGCAAGGATGCTCCTATTCTACCCAATCACGGAAGCCACATGTGCCCAATTAGCCTGTTCACCTGTGGGATATTCCAAACAGGTGTTTGATGGGCATTCCTCAACTTTATCAGTTTTTTTGGGCCGCCTGCCTCAACTTTTTTGGAACGTGTCGCAGCCATAAAATTTCAAGTTCATGATTATTTTCTAAAACCAATCAAGTTTGAACCTTAAATATCTTGTCTTTGAATTAAATATAGGTTGAACATGAATTGCAAGTAATTCTGTTTTTATTCAACACAACGTCCCAACTTCATTGGAATTGGGCTTGAATAAAATGCTAGAATGCTTGAATTGATATAACTAGCCTCAGAAAATTCAGCTAGAAATCTGCAGACTGAATTCACCAAACTGCTTCAACCGTGACATCAACTAGCCACTCAGCACGCAGAGTGCTTGTAGCAACAGACGATTGCACTGAACTGAATTAGTTCCTCTTTTTCTGAGTGCGCGGCTCTGGTAAGTGAGGGAGGACCGGCATAACAATTGAATTGTGTGGAAGTCATGCCTGGTTATTGAAAGGCGGCTCCTATGTTATTCTGTTCATGTGACCCGTGTTTAATAAACAGTCAGTCCGTTGGCTCGTTGGTGACATTTTCTCTGACGGTGTGACTTTAGACGGCCAACACTTGGGACTCTCCACCAGGAAAGGGACAAAAGCCAGCCTCAAAGAGGGGTTTGAACAACTTTGCAGCCCTCACTATGAAAGTAGGAGAGGCAGGAATTATCTGAGCGTACACGCGGAGGTCTGTGAATTTTTATTTTTATTTTTTTCCCAAATAGTGTCGCTCAAATTCCCATAATGCAGAATATGCTGTTGATGTAGTCCCACAACAAAGGCGGGTTTGTGCAAGCGTTATTTGTTGCAATGGGAAGCACTCCAAGTTATGGATGTTTTTTTCTGACTGAAAATAGCATCACATGACAATGAGGGAACCTTTCATCTTGTGTTTCAATGCAACTTTCCCAATTCATATTGATCGAAGATGGATTTTAGATTGGATGAAAAACGACTCATACCCCTAAACAAAAATGTCACAGAAACCTGATAAACAGGTTCATTGTTCTTTCTGTCATTTAGTGGAATATCTTTTGAATTGTTCTGAGTGCCATTAATGTTCGTTGACTCGCGCAATCGACATATTGGTCACATCCAAGCGACGAGATGGATGAAAGGCTGTTTTGTTTTGTTTTGTTTTGTGTTTTTGTTTTTATTTTTGGGACCAAAACTGCCTCAGCGATTGACTTGGTCGATCGCAATTGACGGATTGGGCACCACTGATGTATAGTGAGAAGAGCTACAGAGAGAGGATACAACCTTTTGGTGCCCCGGTGCTGATAGAGTGTGTGGATGAGGTGTTGTCCCCCATCGCCACGACTGCCGTAAATAGGAGGCCGGCTTGCTAGAACGCGCCTTTATGTGCGTGCGGTCAACGTATTGGCCACACCTGAATCAAGCGATGAGGTGTATGATAGTCTGTTTTTTTTTTTTTGTTTTTTTTTTGGGCATCCCCAAACACGATCAACCAAAACTGCCTCGCGATCGACACATTGAGCATCCCTGGTGTAACTGAATTTCCTTTTACGTGGCTCATGATGTTGACGACTTTCGACTTAAATGCGCTCGCAGTACGTGAAGCAGCTCTGAACATGCGCTTTTGGCATCACTTCCGAACATGCTCAGTACGGTTAACTTGCAATTCCTGTTTCCGTGTGAAAACTAATTGTTTAGGAGCAGGCTTGTTTAGTTAACGTTTATGAAATAATACGTAAATTAATGTCAAGACTACACAAAATAAGCGACGTCTTTCAATATCTATTTTTTTCTACTCATAAATTTTACGCGCGTGATTTTTCGCGCTCGACTGTGCAGATTTGCGAGGATGCGCGATCACGCTCGTCAAATCACAGTGACTGGAAATGGCTTACAGTTCCAGAACGCGACTCAAAAAGCGAGCTGCAATGTCTGCTGGGAGCCAAATCTCGGTGGAGCACACGGCAGTGGAACATAAGTCTTTGCTGGTGCTTATCAGGATTTCACAGTTTTCTGTTTGTAATCTTAGTTTGTGCCATAAAATTAGTTATAGTTATTGTAAAATGAATAGAATTAGGTCCAGTCATGACATATTTTTCAGTCATGGAATCCATTCTGTGTACAGATTTGAAATATAACTCTTGTCCTTCTTCCAAGTGTGATGGATGTTTTCCTGTTTTCAACAGGATTATTAATTGATATTGTCTGCATTCTCTAAGTACTCAAGCTTGTGAAGTATTTTTAAATATCTTATTGAAAATCACATTATGCGAACTGTGATGAAATATTCGGAATTGGGTCGTAGTCCACATTCGGCACCGTGGGGTTCTGTTGTACAGTTCACCAACAGAAGAAACCTTGATTTTCCTTTCAGAATTGGTATTTTCTCTGGCATTCCAGAACACTTTCCGCGAAACAAATGTCATTACAATTCAATTTCAATCGATCCACTTTTAAGTTTACAGCTTTGCAAAATTTAATATGTACTAATGGAAGTCGAGAAGAGTCTTAAATTAAATTTTCATATTAACAACTGCTCAATTACATCATCCAAATTCTGAAAACTGTTGTTGCAATTATTGGGAAACATGAAATGGCAACTTTTCAAAGGAGGTGTCATCTTTTATATGGAGCACTGCGCAGCATATCATAGGCCATCATTGTATAATATATGCAAAGTTGTTGTTGCGACTTTCAGCTTGTCTCATCGAGGTTTGCCACAGAAAATCACTCACATGATTTGTTTGGCACAATTTTAATGTTGGAGGACTCAACGTGTTAAAACATTTTGTCACATGTACTGTGCACAGACAGGCATGATAGTCTTAACTTTTGATCTCAACCTATGTGGACATATTGTTCCTTTGTCAACCTAAACAATGTTGCCAGACCCGTTCTGGCTTATTTTAGTCAGCCCGCCCGTACACCGAGCAACCATACCCAAATGTTACTCTGGCTGCCATCCCGATTCCAATTCACAAGCAACAGCAAAAATGTTATAGCCAATGAAAATCAAAGGTTAAATGACATGATCTTGAAACCACACCCCTCCCCAAAAAGACCTCACTGTACCTGTACTTTGGGAGGGGGATTTAATGTATGTGAGCTTTTTTGCTGCTGCTTTTGTGAGGAGGATAAACTCTTGCGAAGTGAACAATTATTTAGGATTCAAAAGAGAGTTGTCAATATCAGTGTTTCCTCGGGGTTATTTAAAGCCCAAAAAGTATTCATTTTTTCCATGTATGTATGCTAGCTACCTCACAATCGCAACGAAGGGGCGTAGAGCATATCAGCAGTTCTCAAAGTGTGGTTACGAGTGCCACTAAGTGTGACACGAGCTTCCCCTCAGTGGCATGTGAAAGTATCGCTAAGTTCAGTTTTTTATGTACATTACATTTTAGTTTATTCATTGTTGAAGTACCCCCCACCCCCTCGCTGTACTTACGTAAGCCCAATATTACTATTCAAACTATACAAATATTGGTCATAACTCGTAGTTGGACGGTAAAGTTTTTTTGTGGTGGTACTCGGTGCAAAGAGTTTGAGAAACCTTGCTGTATTTAACTGTTAACTGAAGAAAGAGCTAGAACATTTAACCCCTTTTTCTTATGAAGAGTATATCATCCATCTAATTAATGGGCATTGCAATTTTTTTGGGGGTGGGGGATCAAATGCCTTGTGGGCTTGTGGGCACTGTCTTCCTGTTTGCAGGTTTCGTAGTGATGATTTGGTGGTTGGTTGGTGGCAGGTGAGACTTGATTCCTCTTGAACCATGATGTTCGCAGATGATATTGTAATCTGCAGGTGGAGGAACAATTAGAAAGATGGAGGCACGCACTGGAAAGGAGAGGAATGAAGATTAGCCGAAGTAAAACAGAATATATGTGCGTGAATGAGAGGGGTGGTGGGGGAAAAGTGAACCTACAGGGAGAAGAGATGGCGAGGGTGGATGACTTCAAATACTTGGGGTCAACAATACAGAGCAATGGAGAGTGTGGTAAGGAAGTGAAGAAACTGGTCCAAGCAGGGTGGAACAGTTGGGGGAATGTGTCTGGTGTTCTATGTGACAGAAGAGTCTCCGCTAGGAGGAAGGGTAAAGTTTATAAAACAGTGGTGAGGCCAGCCATGATGAACCGATTAGAGATGGTGGCTCTGAAGAAACAACAGGTGGCAGAAATGAAGATGTTGAGGTTCTCGCACGGAGTGAGCAGGTTAGATAAGATTAGAAATGAGTTCATTAGAGGAACAGCCAAAGTTGGATGTTTTGGAGACAAGGTTTGAGAGTCCAGACTTCGATGGTTTGGATATGTCCAGAGGCGCGAGAGTGAGTATATTGGTTGAAAGGTGCTGAGGATGGAGCTGTCAGGCAAAAGAGCGAGAGGAAGACCAAAGGTAAGGGAGGACATGAAGACTGTGGGTGTTAGAGAGGAAGATCCACGAGATAGGCTTCGATGGAAAAAGATGACACGCTGTGGTGACTCCCTAATTGGGACAAGCCAAAAGGAACAGAAGAAGAAGAAGTAGTGTTGATTTGGACAGTCTTTTTTTTTTTTTTTTTTTTTTATTGCGCATGCGTTTTGCACCATTTTCTTTCAGGATTTTATGGACATCATTAAATTTATCCTCCCTCTGTGGTGGAATTCTAAAAAATACACAAATAGCCAAAGAAAAAGCAAGATGTCATGAATTTTGATCATTTTGGGGGGTGCATCTTTGAAGGTCTGATGTACCTAAAACTTGACTTAAAACTTATTTATGCAACTGTTGTGTAATGTCACAGGAAATTAAAGGCTCCTCTGTTCTGGGGGGGGATGACCGCTTTATCCTTTGCAGCATAATGTACACATCGCATATCGGAATAGTTTGAATTACATACGAATCAGATGCCCTTTTGTATTTCTCCGCTAAATCTTTTTGTCTCCCCCCCCCCCCCCCCCCCCTCAGGTGGTTGACAAACTGGAGAAACATATTCAAGAAATGGACGACGGCAGCTACATCGAGTTTGATGTGCCGGAGTTCAGCAACACCGTCCTGACTCAGCTCAATGAGTTGCGACTGCAGGGCAAGTTATGTGACATCATCGTTCACATTCAGGGTCAGCCGTTTCGCGCCCACAAGGCCGTCCTGGCAGCGAGCTCCCCTTACTTTCGAGACCACTCGGCTCTCAGCACCATGAGTGGCCTTTCAATCTCAGTCATCAAAAGCCCTGAGGTGTTTGAGCAGCTTCTGGCGTTCTGCTACACAGGTCACATGTCCCTGCAGCTCAAGGACATCATCAGTTTCCTCACCGCTGCCAGCTTTCTGCAAATGCAGGTCATTATTGACAAGTGTACGCAGATCCTTGAGAGCATCCACTCCAAAATAAGCCTCCCAGTTAATACCTGCAGCCCAGAGAAGGATGATTCGCAGAGCAGTCGCAACGGGGTCAACGACAGCAACCTCTTTGTCAACCCGACGCAGATCTCCCCCCCTTACTACTCCCGTCACAGTCACGCCGCCCACGAAGCACGCTTGGACCTGGGAGGAAAGGGCCTGGGTCGTGGGCGCCTGCATCAAGAGGAAGGCCAGTCCGATCGCGGGAGCACCGATAGCGTGTCAGAGCATGACGTTCCCATGGAAGGAGAAATGGAGCAAGTGGAGCTCATTGGGAAAGACGGGCAAGTGACAGACGTGCACGTGAAAGTGGAGAAAACCGAGAGGCCGACCTACTCCGACAGTTCCTCGGCCGGCGATGACGGCTACCACACCGAGTTGGTGGACGGAGAGCAAGTTCTGGCGGTCAGCGTGGGTTCTTACGGTCCAGTTATCCAGTCTGCTGCCTATTCCTACTCAGGGCTGTCTTCCCCGTGCTTTGTGAACCTCAGCAGCTCCAGTCCATCCCGTTCCATCCTCAGCGGGTTCAGAGGCGGTCGCGCCAGAGCGAAGCGCCCCCTGGCCATCCCGGCAGCGGTACTGAGTCACATCAAGCAAGGGGCGGACGACGGCGAGCCATCCGTGGGTCCCGCCGTCTTAGAGAACGACGTCCGAGAGCGTAGCCTGAGGAGTCAGTGGTACCCGTACAACGAACGGCTCATTTGCGTCTACTGCGGAAAGACCTTCAATCAGAAAGGGAGCCTCGACCGTCACATGCGCCTCCATATGGGCATCACGCCCTTTGTTTGTAAATTCTGCGGCAAGAAGTATACGAGGAAAGACCAGTTGGAGTACCACATCCGCGGCCACACGGACAACAAGCCCTTCCACTGCCAGATCTGTGGAAAATGCTTCCCGTTTCAGGGCACCCTTAATCAGCACCTGAGGAAGAAGCACATGGGAGCGTCCGAGGGCAGCAATCACATGGACTCCCCGGAGCGGACGGAGGGAAGCTCGGGTCCGAAGGACCAGGAGGATACCGCCGAGGGGATAGCCTACGAGGCCCAATATGCAGAAGAGGCGCCTGCCGCCGATATGGAGGAGAGTTCCAAATGCAGTCCGCAAGAGGCTCAGGCGTCCAGATGTGATTATTAGGTTCTGCTTCAGGTTAAAGAAGCTTTAAGAAATGTTAATTTCAAATCGACTTAAGGACTTTTTCAGCTCCCTCTGCTCTTGACGTTTCTTACTTTTAAGGGGTGCTGCCGATTTTTGTGAACGCTAGGTGTCAAATGCAGAGTAAAGCGAGTTACTTCGGGAGCTGCGTACGTCGTACTATTTTTGCCGAGGCCCCATTTATCTAAGCCCTCGCCCCCACCCCCAGGATGATTTTCTCTTTATATCTTTCCATGTTTTTAAAAACATATTTACAGAGTTATATAGGCATGTTGCAATAATTGAAAATGTGAAAGCTCTGGTAAGATGCTTGTCATATCACCTTTTTACCTGACCTGTTTTTGCACATACGGCCACAGGAGGTCACTCACTCACTCACTAGGAATGATCTTTTTTTTTTTTCCCTTTCTTTTGTTTTTTTTTTTTTTTTTGTTTTGTTTTAACTGCAAAGCTTTTTGTGATATATCCGTTCAATACCTCATGATACAACAACACACTCATCACAGTATTCTCACTTCAATGGAACTTACTTGGTTCTACCTCATAGCCAATAAACCTACCGGGCACAGACAAGTTCACTGTTAGAAATCAATTTTAGGGTGTATGTACGATATTTTTGCCAAACCGCGTGTAAAGAATATTCTCTTGCTATAAAGCCTTCGCAGACAGGGTCAAATACTCCTTGTCGATTGTATTGGTTAGACTAACGAAAAGATTTGCTAAAGCGTGTACATTTAGTCTGTAAGCGTGGTTTTTTTTTTTTTTTTTTGGAACATTTAGAAAAACGGGGGGGGGGGGAGAATAGATGGCTCAGTATACGTAAAGATATCAGTTTGCTATCTAAAATTCATTTCCAGTCCAACAGAATATTTACCTCATCATTACTCCTGGTGGCATTCTCCTCCATAAAATCAGTTTTAGATACCGTTCACTATGAAAAGTGGCTTTTATGTGAAGTCCAACGTATCCCAGCCCCTGACCTGAATTAGGTTAAGTAAGCTACAACTCATCCATTCAGTGCAGTCGTAACAACTCCGCATCCGTTCACGCGCAGTACAGCAAAAGTACTCGTCAATAATATGCAAAATGCATCAAAGGAATCTCAGCCATTTTAATGTGTTTTTTTTTAATCTTCCGTTATTTGCAAGGATGTTTTTTTTTTCTTTCCCTGTTATTTCACGTTCATTCTGTCCTGCCTGCCATCTTTGTTCTCTGCAATGGTGGGGATCAAATCCAAACGAAAAGACCAAGGTTGTTTTCAGCAGTCAGTACCATTATTTTTTTATTTTTTTTTTTTTGTCCGTTTTATGTGGCTTAAAACGGGAGGAATAACCGTTTAAAGGTGGCGGGAGAAAGTATGTGATACAAAGTATGGATGCACTTTGCATAGTTGGGTAGGTGGGATTGATGCCCCAGTGGTAGTTTGCTGGTTTTAAATCTGATGCTGCATTGTCAAAAGTAGGACATTAGTTACCAACACAGCAGTTACTACATGATTACTAATGGCTACAAATCATGCAAAATGACTTTGTTTTATTTTTATCGGTTGATTCAACCATAGGGCTTGGGCGTCGGGTAGAAGGTAGTATATAAAGACTGTTTATATAATCGTTTTGATTTGATAGTTGATTCTTACAAGGCACTTGCAAGGCCTGATTGCTTCTCCTTTCATAGGCGTTTGGTCATTTATTCTAAAGCTCAGCTCACGCTGTCTTTCTTTGACACAACTTTGCGGTCTTATTTTTCCATCCAAATGAGTTCACGCCTTTTCTTGTGGTGCAATTTTGCTATACCGTATAGCAATATGAAATATTGTTTTGCCAAGTTGGATCAAGATGGTGGCCCTTTACTAGAATTTCTTCACGTGCAGTCCTGATATTTACCGAGCAGTTGAGAAGTTGAATCAAATTTGGTCATTGTTCTGTTTTGTGTATGCATTTATTCTTTACAGTTTTGGCTGATAGCCGCATTTTTTTTTTTGTTTTGTTTTTTGTCAGCGTCAGCATTATTCTTAAAATTGTTTACTGTGTTTATTTCCGCGGTTTCTTTTTGTCCGCTGCTGACGGAGTCTTAATTTGATTCTGCCAGTGATTGCCCGGAGATGATTTGCGAGTGATGGGTACAAATTGTTTCAACTCTTTTGTGCCATGACTTCACACCAAAGATTAGCACGTTATTTTAGCTGTACATTTTTGACTGTATTTCAAAAGTGAATGCTTATCAAGACAAATGGGTTACGTAGGCCGAGTTAATTGCTATTTGAAAGGAATGTACGCTCAGAATCTAAACCAACCATTTGTGTCAAATCCGAACAATTTGCGATGAAGACTAAATTGTAATTAGCAAAATTCATTGAAGCCATAAATACTGTAGATGTAATCGTTAGTGTACATTATGTGCAATAGGTAATGTAAGTGTGTAGCCAATGTAAACACACACAAAAAGGAGAGAGTACTTCACAACAAGTGGCATTTTAAACCTAGTGCCTTCCCACAAGCTTTACATTTTAGAGTTTGGCACTTAGAAGAATGTGCCTCATTTCTTTGGAAATGAATTGAAACAAGAGACTTTGATGAAACCTAGCCACATGTATTGTAAAGTAGTACCAACAAGAAATTAGCCGTCTGCCATGTCTCATCCATTTTGTACTTTTTCAGCTCACGTTCCCTTTGTATCCAATGAAAGATTTTTTTTCTTTTTTTTTTTTTTGGGCTTCGGGTTCGATTTTTAATTGTCATGGGACAAATGACTGAGGTAGCAAGTGATAACAATCAAATGAGGCTCTTGCCCAGTACTCAGAGAGAGAATTGTTTATCTCTTCACTCTAGCCAGTGAGGACAATCCCATTCATGTGCCGTACTTTTCTGCTCTTTCAGCGAATGAATGATGGAAGGAGATGCATGAAACGCGCACATCTGCTTCCCTCTCCCGCCCCTAACGTTTGGTTGGGAGAGCAGCTGCTTGGATATTGGGTGAAGTATGTGTGCATTTAGAAAAACTAAATAAATATGCGTACCCTTATACTGTAGTTGAATTGCACGTTTCGCAACCACAAAATTGTATACAATTGCCAATGGATACTTTTGAAACTTGAGTTGTCCTTGATTGTGCACTTAAACTGTTCTCGTTAATAGTACATAGCAGCCCATCTGGAAATTGTATCTATCCAGCTACGTATAATGGCCTCATTTGCTTTAGCGGGGGCCTTACCCCATTTAAAAAAAAAAAAAAAAAAAAAAGCTTTTTTTGCCCTAGTAAGGTTTTGTTTTCTTATCAAATAACTATATAAGTCCATGTATAGGTAAATGGCGGGGGTATTGTTGAAATGCTTTTCATGTAGCTATATTTACTTAAGTCATAGTACACAAAACCAACTGACCAAGACACAATCTCGAGTTGACTTTTTTTTCTTTTTTTTTTTTTTGTCAATCATAAGTTCCACACTCAATGCAGGAGATGCATTATGGGCCACAAGTAATCAAAAGGAAGTGTTTACAGGGAAGGCTGTCAGACTACTTTTTGAAATTGCAGCTCATCCTCCTATTCTTAAACTCACTTCAGGTAGTTTACAAACACTGATATACCGGCTTAGGAAAAAAAAAACAACTTACGTCTTCCATAGCATTTTTCTTTTTTGTGGGGGGGTCAGTTTCTGTCCACTGTGTATTATAAAAAGAAAGCAATAAACTTTTATAAAAGTGGTGTATTTGGATTATCAAAACTATTGAAATATTGTCCTGTCATATCAAACAAACTGAATGTCAGGGAGCTGTGAAATTAAAAGTACCAGGATAATTTGATATTGATTAGTTTTTTTTTTTATTATTTATATTTGCTGAAAACCTTTGGACAGTTTGGCTTCATCTTTAGAATAAATAATTAACTCACTAAATATACAACGTGTATATATGAAAGAAAACGTGTTGATGACGACGGTGATCAAAATCAAGTGGTAGTCGGTGAACTGCAACTGAAGAACTGAGCACGCGGCTCAGTCATCAAACTGCACTGGGCAGAGTTGCGCCTCCAGCTGTGTCAAAAATATCGAAAGGGATATTTGGGCTGTTTAGCCACCTTTTTGGGAGCGGGCTGTGTGTTGTCATGTTCTCATTTTGGGCGGACGCTTCTGGCTCGTCAGTTGTAGGCAACTTGGTTGCATTCGGTCAAGACAAGAGGGATGTTCATAAGCTCAACGACGACCCCCTCAATGTCTCTCTAATGTCTCTGGCTCGTGTATTTGGGGACAAGGCCAAAAAAAAAAAAAAAAAAAACTTTCAACTCAGGGTGTATAGTGTTTTAAAAATGGTCTCATCGGGCAGCAGCCTATGTCCGTAATCGTGCACTTCTCTTCAGGTGTCCTCAAGTCAGTGGTTTCCGTACATTCTGCCTCAATAAGTCCATCGTGATTAGGTTCCAGAGAGTTGAAGCTCGAGGTCCAGCGAAGGCCCCCGAAATGAGTCGTGACAGCACATGAGCCCAAACTCCCGTTTTGTCCACTCTCCACACAACCTCACAACCCAACTGTGAACCTCAGAACTCTACTGTTTTGTACAACTATGAAGTAAATGAAGCTAGCTCAAGCTGACGTATCTGTTGCCATTTATTTGAGTTTTATTTTATAGCATGAAATAAAAGTATATTTATTCAAATGATATATTTTACTCATAATCATTCTGTGCAGCTTCATTTTGGTCCTTAAGCTTGTAAATTGCTTTTTTATTGAGAAAAAAAAATGTCAAGAGAAAATGCGTTTGTAAAATAAAGACGCTGATTTGGCACTTTCTTGTCTTGTGTTATGTGTTACCAAATTGTTTTCATGTATGAGTGAGTTCAGGAACAAACAGCCACGAGAAACTACACCATGAAGATTACAGATATAAGAATATCATAATATTGTAGCTGCCCGGCATAAAAGCGAGAGGAAGACCAAAGAAAAGATTGATGGATGTCGTGAGGGAAGGCATGATGACAGTGGGTGTGAAAGAGGAAGACGCACAAGATGGACTTAGATGGAAAAAGATGACACGCTGTGGCGACCCCTAATTGGGACAAGCTGAAAGGAAAAGAAAAAGTAGTGTAGATTTGGACAGTTTTTTCGTTTTGCGCATTTTGCACCATTTCCTTTCAGTATTTTATGGACACCATTAAATTTATCCTCCCTCTGTAGTGGAATTCTAAAAAAGAACACACAAATGGACAAAGAAAAAGCAAGATGTCATGAATTTTGATCATTTTTGGGGGTGCAACTTTGAAAGTCTGAGATTAGATGGAAAAGATAACACGCTGTGGCGACCCCTAACGGGACAAGCTGAAAGGAAAAGAATAATAAGAGTATTGTTTGCTTTTATTACAACTCCATTCATTCGCAGTTGACGGTTGAACGCCATCTGCAGCGCAATAATTTCTTCCTGCAGAGGGAGACACAGATCACCAATTGTACGGTGGCTCCCTTTTTTAGGCCTCGGGCTAACAGCTGTAAAGACGTGGCTGCAAAGTAGCTTTTCTGCTTTGGAGTGGAAAAAAACAAACGCGCCGCCCCCGAAAAAAGAATGAAGTTATGAATACAAAAATCTCGTGAAAGCAAATTTCAATGCATCCCATTCTGAAATGGCAATCACATAAGTGCTGTCGTTTTAAAAGCGGAGATAGCTGTACCGCATGAATAGCTCAAGCGCCTTTCTTCCATGTGTTCTCAATCATTAAACGATTCATTCGGGCAGCAGAAATGGAAACCATTGCTCACTGCGATCATTTATTTGACCTTTGTCGCCCCAAACTTCGACATCCGCTGTTAGGATTAACATAACTAAACAGTGCAACTGCGAAGCAACTCAATCATCTCCAAAGTGCTCTGTGGGTTTGGGAGCACATTATCAACATCTCCAGTAAGGAAGTCCTTTGGACTGCGTAGGTATCCCTGTGGGTGGGTCACCAGAGGACCCTGCCTGCTCAGCCAGGAGTGAGAGAGTAGACTTAAATAGAAATACGTGTCCACAGCTCACTAAATATGTATGTGAACAAAAGTCAAACAAAAGCAACCTTCAAGGGAAGCTCTCCCTTGGAAACCATGGATGGGTTCAGCGATGCTTCCTGTTGTCCACGACAGCAAGGAGGACAATGACCCAAAACACGTATTTATGAAAGGGCTGCCAAGTCCCCTTTGACGTGGGGGGCCTTGAAAACCGGAAATTTGCAGCCACGAGACGTCTTGTCAATCCTCGCGTAAATCAAGAAGTCAAGGAAGCCACGGTGGGCCTGTGCGACGGTCTGAGCCCTCCCCCGTGCTGAAAACTCTCCTTGTGATTAATGCACATTGCGTTGCTAACAGGGGAACTCTGGGTACGTAGCAGACGCTTACTGGGAAATCCTCCCACGGTGTCATAGTTCCCCTTCTTCTTCATAAAAGGAACTAACATATGTTATAAACTCACCCTAACCTAACCTTAAAACAAAAGTTGATAAAAAGACATACACATATATGTACGTTCGCTATGTTCGTCTTTCTGAGACGTCCATGTGAACACTCGGCGACAAGTTGTCGAATGGCACATGTTGAAGCATGGATGGGGATGTTTCAGACTGGCCGGAAGTTTACAAAATATCCTCGCATGCGCATTAATCACAAGGAGACTTTTCAGACCGTCACACCGGCAAGGCCTTTCCTTCTGTAATTTATTCCCAACAAACCAAATTTCACTCTCATGTCAATCTAATCTGCTCCAGGGCCTTTAATGTGCATAGTGCTGGCAAACGCAACTAACTAGGTTAACGGTGAGCCTCTTTAACCAGATTGTAAATTCTCCCGAGAGGCACAATAACCGTCCCATGATTAGTTGGTCAGATGGTCGTCCTCCTTGGCTGACACCGACAGCAGTGCTACTACAACTGACAACGCATTCATGTCACCTAAAAAAGTTTCAAGCCTTTGGTAGCTTTAAATGGAGGCTGTTTTACTTCTCGACTTCCACGCTCACGAGGACGACGGCTTCAATGAGTTATTTTTGCAAGTCCTAAGGTCCTAAATTAACTTTTCACGTGTGCAGTAAGAAAATGGAACCGTCCATTACTTAAGAAGTTGAAACGATCACGAGAGACGTCTGGCTGTCATGTGGAGGTCAATGGAGGACACGAAAGGACAGAATCAATTCGACTACAGAAAATAATTCGTCTTTGGCGCTGCCCCAGTCAGATCTCAACCAAATTGAGCTGCTGTGATGATCTCAAAGAACGATTGATGCGAGAAATATGAAAAAATGTGGCAGGATTGGAAGCAATTTCGCAAAGAGAAAAGGTCCAAAATTCCTTGTGACTGAGGTACGGGTCTGATCTGGAATGGCAGCAAATATTTATTTGAGGTTATTTCGGGTTATGGTTATGGTTATAAGTTAATACAAAAGAATGTTTTTGATGTTTGATGATGAGTTTTGACTAGTTTGACCTCTGAACTAAAGAATGGCGTATAACAAATACTCTCAAGTTATGAATCTTTGAGGACCAGATTATGATTATTTTAACTGAAATGAATGCTCTTACCTTGTTGTGAGCCTCCACTGCAACTGCTGTACTGTAAAGTAGGCCATTCACAGCGAAGGAAATAAAACAAAAAAACAGAAATAAACAGCAAGTATTTGTCTCAGGTGGTAAGTCATAACATTTGTCACATAACAGCTCAATTTTCTTACTCAGATTTTGTGAGTAATTGCCAGACATATTTTTGCTCGTCTCCACCAAATTTAAAACACACACATTGAGTGTTACTCAACCACCTCCCCGATTACGACCGCGTGTGCGTTTCACATCAATGAATCCATAAAGAGCCGAATGTCTAATAAAGCTGCGACTTAGCCGGTTGTGTTCTCTGCTGACATTTTCTTGAAGTACCGAATGAGTTCAAACTGCAGCGGCAAGCACTTCCAAGGCGCGATAAATCGTCGAAACACATCAACGTGCGACGTCCAAGCACCCATCAATCACTCCTAAACATTCCGATAACGCTACTGCAGATTGATTGTTTCATAAAGTTCCACAGCCAGTGGAGCCCGAAATAATGTGCAGTCGGATGTGAGAAGCACAGTCAGGGTAATCTCGCTTTTGAATGGCTCTTTAACTGATCTCAGGCGATGTCACGCATTATGTCTTCGCGATACAAATTCTGCTCGGCAGTCCCTCATTTGTTTGCCTTTGACAGCTTTCGCTACTACAAGAGACTTCGGGGATAATTCACATAACCATGCATCTTCGCGCAGCTCATTTTGGGAAGCTCTGATTGCATCCTGCCATAAAAACGGCTTGACGCGACGCCAGTGCGCATAACTCTTCCAGTTCCTTCCGCTGTGATCGAAGGAGCTGCTTGAAGGGAAAAAAGGTTTCTGTCTTGAGAACTGTCGTTTGATACTTGCCCTCCCCCTCCCTCCAAATCAATAAATAAAAATAATGGTTGCTATCAAGCTGTTTCCCTGCAGGCCCACAAATACTGGGACATCGGGCACGCATCTTTTTGGCTGTAAACAAGACCAAATTCGATTACATATTAAACAGCATGTGGTTTATATGCATACTTTGATCTTGAATTTGACAGTTTTACTCTAGATTCATTTTTTTAAGGGACCAAAAGTAATGGGACAAATGAATCGATCAAACTCTTATCCATCAATCCATTATCTACCGCTTTTCCAGGTCGGATCACGGGGGAAGCAGCTTCAGCAGGGATACCCAGACTTCCCTTTCCCCAGCCACTTCTTCCAGCTCTTCCGGAGGGATCCCGGGGCGTTCCCAAGCGAGCAGAGAGACATAGTCTCTCTGGCGTGTCCTGAGTCATGCTCGGGGTCTCTTTCCGGTGGGACATACCCAGAACACCTCACCTAGGGATGCGTCCAGGAGGCATCTGAATCAGATGCCCCAGCCACTTCATCTGGCTTCTCTCAATGTGCTGGAGTAGAGGCTCAACACTGAGCTCCTCCCGGACGACCGAGCTTCTCACCCTATCTCTAAGGGAGAGCTCGGACACCCTGCGGAGAAAACTCATTTCGGCCGCTTGTATCCGGAATCTTGTTCTTTCGGTCACGACCCACAGCTCAAGCCCAAAGGTGAGGGTAGGAACGTAGATTGACTGGTAAATCCACAACAGACCGATACAAAGTCCGCATCACTGCAGACACTGCAGCAATCAGTCTGTCGATCTCCCGCTCCATTCTTCCACCTCACTCGTGAACAAGACCCCAAGATACTTGAACTCCTCCACTTGGGGAAGGATCTCATCCCCGACCCGGAGAGGGCACGCCACCCTTTAATGACTGAGGACCATAGTCTCGGATTTGGAGGTACTGATTCTCATCCCAGCCGGTTCACACTCTGCTGCGAATCGCTCCAGTGAGAGCTGGAGATCACGGCTTGATGATGAAGCCAACAGAACCACATCATCTGCAAAGAGCAGAGATGCGATGCTGAGGCCATCAAACGGGACACCCTCTACGCCTCGGCTACGCTCGAAATTTTGTCCGATCGATCAAAACTTTCCCTTTTGAAATACTTGGTTACTGATCATTTGCAGTCAATTACAGCCTGGGATGTGAAATGTTTTGATGTCACCAGACACTGTTTTGATGCCTTCAGTTTTGTCTTCAGCAGGAGAAATGCACGCTCAATCGGATTCAGGTCAGTTGATTGACTTGCGTACAATTAAATAAAATACCTTTTGAAAAAAATACCATTGCATATGATTCCACTTGTTGCACGCGTTTGCAGAATGCTTGGGTTCGTTTTCTATGTGCGCCGTGATGCGCCATCTGATGAGTTTTGAAGCATTTGGCTGAATATGAGCAGAAAAATATTGGCCGAAACACTTCAGAATTCACGCAACTGCCTTCGTCAGCAGTCACATGGTTAATTGATACAAGGTAACCAGTTCCACTGGCAGCCATATATGGTCACGCAACGGCACTACGAGACAAGGATTCTGTCTTTAAAATCAGAACTCTGCAGGGTGATTGTTTTAAAATCCAACTTTGCACAAATCTACATGAACTTGCCCAACATTTTGTAAAGTCTTTGAGACAAAAGAACCGTCAGTGACATTCCGAGAAATGAATCATTTTGCTGATGTAAGCTTGTTCATATTTTCCCATTATTAAAACAGAGTCTTTTTGTTGTGTGCTGGAACTAATCCGGCTTTCCTGTCATTTTGACTCATTGACTAAAAATGGTCTGGAGGCCACTGGTGTACTCCTGTAAATGTGTTGGACTGCAGAGTGCACATTAACACCCAGGGGAGGCACTCAAGTGGATTTTTTTGTATCACTTTTTATTTTATTTTCAGTGCATTCATATTTTTATTACCTTGAACATTTTTAAATCCCAATAGTGATTTGAATCAAGTGTGGGATAATTGCACGAGTTGGACTGACTCTGGAAAACAGCAGTTCTCATTTACAGGATCGAATGAATCTGAGACTGACTGGGGTCGGGTGGAAAGAAAGTTAAAAATGGCAAGAATATGAATATCTTTTTTTTTTTTTTAAACTGCCACGTGACTTTCAATCACGTGGTTGAACATTGGAGTAAAGACTCCTCTCGTCTCAAGACTGCAGTTACGTAAAGGAAAATATCGTTCGAGCATCTTCAGAGATTTCCTTGAAGTTCCGTGCAGAGGCGTAGAACTGTGTGATGCTTTGGAACAACTTCAAACGGCGCATGAAACGCCGGTCAAAGGTTGTTCGACGAGAGACAATTCTGCACATATCTGCAGTTTGGAAATCAGTTCAAATGCTGAGGCTTTGGAAAAATGGAAAGAAAGTGGAATTTTCAAGTTCCACTAAACAATGAGGTGACTATTCTCCCAAAGAGACGCTCCACCGCATTATTACGATTTTTCCAATTTCAGGCATCCTTAATAACTCCCATATGCATCGCAGTCATTTTACAGCAGCAAGAGGATGCGTTATGAATGAAAGCAACCGCATGATTTTCACCATTTTGGGCACAGTGTTTATTAGTTTTCTATTGATGTTGGTTTAGCAATTATGTTTGCCGTTAAGTATTTGCATGCCACCTCATATTAAGCAATACTTTCACAAACAAATAACTGCTGTGTTACTTTGGGTGAGCTCTCGTAATTGCAGAATGACATCAGTAAAGTATCAATCCGTTCATTTTCTGGACCGTTTCCCCTTACATGGGTCACGGGCTTGCTGGAGACAGTGGCAGGGTAGATACTGAACTGGTCCCACCCAATCGCTGGGCACATTGAAATACACCACCTTAGAGTCTTCAATTAAAGGTAGGAGGAAACCGGAGTACCTGGAGAAATACCATGAACGCACGGGGAGACCATGCAAACTCCATACAAGCCTGACTGGATTTGAACCCTGGTCCTCGGAACTGTGAGGCAGACGTGCTTACCAGTTTGCCCACCGTGTTGCCTCAATAAAATCTAAGAGCGATAATTACAAATCGTATAGGGTTGGATTCAGTGCAGCAGCTGCACCAGCTACAAAAAAATGAAACTTGTGGCGCTGGTTCGCAAGAATGGAAAATGAGACGCAGACACGGGGAAAAGTTCCTTACTCGGTCCTTTTGGTTCTGTAGACGTCAATGCACTTAACACCTGAAGGAGCCTGAATGGCTGGCTTTTCCTTCTTCCCCTCATTTTAATACCTATAATAATACTTCCGTCACTAAGTCAGTTAAATCAAATCGCAAAAGATGTAGTTTGTCCAGAATTTTACATTCAGTACTTCTGTTTAATCCTAAGGCAAGTTCATGATTGGGAAAATTACTGTAATGTTTTAGCACAAATGTGGCGGTTGCCAACCACGTACAAATACTGCATTCTCCTAAAAACAAATTTGGATCAAACTAAATTTTGTCTTCAAGAAATCGAATGTTAAAGTCTGCCATCACAGAACAACATGGTGTCAATCAATGATGGTGGCGCCAGTCATCTACAGAACAGGGAGTCCTCGACTGAGATCCGTTCCTGAAGTAGCGACTTAACTCGAATTTTGACTTAAGTCAAATTCCATTTTTTTCCATTAAAGTCAGAAATGACATCAAAATACTTTATATAAAAAACAAACACAGTGAAATAAACAAGATGATGTCATTAGCATCACTGCTGAGAGGTGGATGGAGAAGAAGATGGGAAGGCTGTGCTTCGCTATTGCAAAGGAACCTGGTCCTCGATCCTCTCCATCTCGACAAGTATCAAAGAACCTTGTTTTGCGATCATTGTATCCGACTTAGGACCGGAATCCTTCCCATGCGCTAAAATACGGGCTTTGTCTTTAATAATTGTCACCACGGTCGACCGACTGAAGCCTTGGTGGTGTTGGTGTCTCTCCTTTCACCAATCTTTTTATGATCTTGGGCTTCGTTTCCATGGTCATGGGTTTTCTATTGGCTGCAGAAGCATTGCTAAAAGACACAGCTTTCTTCTTTGGGGCGATAATGCCTACAAAGGAAAAATGTGAAGATACTCCTGTCGCACAAACACGGACAAGCATTAGCCAGACAAAATAGCGGATGGGGGATGGGAGTTGTAAAGTCGAAACGTCTTGGGTTGAGACCATCTTAACCCGAGGACTCCCTGTATTTATTAGCTGCTGAGACATTTCTACACAGTGGCCTTTGAATCATTTTTGTCTACCTCTATCACAGTCTAATTTGTGGCTGCCACAAAAAAAGGACAAATTCCGACTGCAACGGACTACGAAAACTGCTGAACAGATTGTCGGCACCACCCTACGCACCCTCCAGGATTTGCACGCCACCCGAACCACGACAAAATCGGGCAGGACCTTCCACACCCTGGCCATCGAGTCTTCCAGTTCTTTCCCTCAGGTAGGCGCTTCCGAACAATGCAAACCAAAACTAGCAGGCATTCCACTAGTTTCTTCCTTCGTGCAAGTAAATTCTTGAACAACTAATGCACAATTCAACTGCAGCGGGTTGCCAATTTTCTGCATCGAGTTTGTTATATTATAGACTATTGGACAGCTAGTCACTTTAAACTGGACTCCTTGAAGTCTTGACTCCTTTTGCCGAATGGTAATTGCATTGGACTATTGCGCCAATGGGCATTCAAAGTGCTCTTACTGCTACAAGACTCTGGATCCTTTGCACAACTGTGAGTTGAAAAAAAAACTTCCTGTGGTACTCAACATGTATGTCGTACTAGGGCGGCTCCAACTACCGGAGACAAATTCCTCGTGTGTTGTTTACATACTTAGCTAATAAAGCAGATTTTGATTCTGATCCATTAACCACTCCCCAACCATGTCGCCTTAATCAGTCATCTCATGCTAAATACATTTTTACTTTTTACAATATCGCCCAGCATTCCCTCGGAATTGGATAGAATTGGTCCTCTTCATCAAAACTCGATGATCCCTCGCAGTCGCCGCTTGAAGTACAGTACGATAGTTCAAAGGTCTCAATAAAGCAATTTGTTCCGTGGTTTCTCCGAGTAAGATAAGATTCACCAAGACATGAGATTGTAAAGAGATCTGACAGGGCAAAGGAAAAATGTTCTATAACGGTTGAGACTTTTGCAGATGTGAATGTTGAATGTTCAGGTTCAGGTTTGACAAGTCAGGAAATGTGGTCGTCTTTGAGCTGACTAAGCACTGTGTCAGCTCTCGGTTTTTTCCATGTTGGTTGAGGTACGGGGTCTACGCAGGCCAACCTTGCTAAAGGTTTTCCATGGTGGTGAGTCGTCACACATCCAACTTGTTGTCTCTGTTTATGGAGACGATGAAACATTCTCCTTGAAGAACCACAAATCGGTTAAAGCTGATCGGTTTTAAGATGTGTTGGGTGACTCGGAAATCTTGGCGCATTCTCGTATACTGCATAAGTCACGTCACTGACCACTGGAGCTGCTACAATACTTTTGTTGTTATTTTTTTTTTTTAATTTTGTCATGCTGAGCATTCATTGGAAAGCTTGTCAGTAAAACCTTAACACTAGTAACACTAGTATCAAGCCTTTTTTGCCGTTATAACGCGGTAACGTCCCACATTGGGTGTTATACGGAGAAAGTGATTTCGGAATCCCACACGTCACTTTTGCTCTGCTGCTAACTTGTCTCTTAAGAAAACACAAATTGTCTGTAAAATTGTCAGTCACAGGAATTCCTCCCGAATAGTTTTCAGTCGGAAACCCTCACGTCTGTCATCCAAGTATGACATGATGGGCTTTTGTTCATCACTTAGGGGCTCATTTTCCAGCTGTCTTTGGAAAACTCTTTGACACTTTTAGTCAAGTGAAGGAAGGTTTTGCTGACTGTGGACACATCTGCTGGATGCATTACTCGAACAAGCCAAGCCTGTCACATTTCATTACTCATTTTGCTAGGCTGCTAAATCTATACCATGCTGCCTGATTTTATTCTGCCAGGAAATTTTTAAACTTCTTGCTCATTATCAGTGTGTAAAATGAGTTTATCATAAACGTGCAATTATGTCAAGGGTGTTCTTTACTGCAATTAGGTTTGAAAAGAAGTTTATAAAATGAGTTTATCATAAACGTGTAATTACGTCTTGGGTGTGCTTTACAGCAATGAGGTTTGAAAAGAAACTGGTTTTCTTTATATAGTGTCATTCAAACCCACAAACTACTGTACAATAAACTATCCTAATTCACAGTGTAAACAAAATAACGACGCAAGGACTGTTTAGCACGGATATTGACTTTAGCCATTTTCTTCATTTTATTTTTTGTACAGTATGTAGAGCATCAACTTTCCCATTTTTGTATAACCTAAAAAGATGACCAAGCTAGCAATTATTAAGTGGTTAATCAAGAGTACACAAAACTTTTTTTTTTTTTTCCTGGAGTCAAACACTAATCTTTGAGTGGCGGCGCTTAGGGTAGGTCCACAAAATCATAGTTGAGGGGGGATTCATGCTGGCTCAAATGATTCTTTTTTTTTTTTTTTTTTTTTTTTAGCGGGAAACAAGAAGGAAAAGTTCGTCTCTACAGATTTTATTGCCTTTTTTTAATAAAATGGATTTACTGCATTATATTACAAATATCTTATGTACAAACGCATGTTTCCATTGACAACAAAGCTCGATTTATACACTAAATACAACGCTTGATCGATACAAGCGAATCGGTGGATTAACAGTTCAAGCAGTTGAAGAATTGACAAAATCACATCACAACATAACTCAAAATTCTATATCGACAAGTCAAACATCAGGGAACGTGAAAGTTGCGACATCTTTGCACCGTGTTTTGACTTTAGCTGATCGCCCAACTGTGTAGAAAGCAATGCCACTGCTCTGATGAAATATGAAATTCTATTCAGCATGAAACTAAAAAAAAGAAAAAAAGTAAGAATCATGGGATATATTTCCTGTGTCTGAGACTGCATAGGTACAAATGGATATACATAGTGTCTGTTGAACATACAGTATATTGGAACGTTTCTGTCTGAAATCTACTTAACGCAAGTAATTCCCTTTCCCGTATCATTTTCAATGATGGCCGACCTTGTGGCAATACAGTGAAGTCCTGGTAACAACAGTCTGCCTCACAGTCGGGGGAGTGGGGTCTTGGATTCCCGGATCAGCCCCCACCACCTCCGCTGGAGTGGACAACATTCTCCGGAAAGCTTCCGTGCGATTTCTCCGGCTTCCTCTCACGTGCATATCAGAGGAATCGGAGATTCAATCGTCCAAAATGTGAACGGCTGTCCGTTTGGATGTGTCTTGCGAGGAGCTGACAACTGGCCCACGGGGCGTACTGGGCCAAAGTGAGCTGGGATGGGCTTCAGCACAGCCAATGAGGATAAGCGGCATAGAAAACAGCTAAATGGATGCATATGTGTGTATTTTCTGTCAGACAAAAGTCAAAGGAACAGTGTCATATAACCATGTACAGTTGTGTGCGGAATATACCAGCCATATAATGAACTAAATATTGTTTGTGGTTTGTTCCCTGTGGTGCGATGCAGATGAATTGAAGACTTTTTACAGTACGTTGCTTTCATGACGCGTTTGTTAACACACGGGCAAATATGTTTTCTGTTCCAGCTGCCTGCTGTGATCGTGATATAATTGCAGCGAGTTTTACTGTCAGGTGGGTGCAAACAGGTGCGGACATAAGAGAAACATTTCACACTGCAGTCTACAGTAATGTACCTGAGCAATGCACCGATTGCAACATTATGGGACACAATTATTGTAATAAAGACGATGTGGATCTTTGAACGTTTACGTTTTGTTGCAGGGAACTGCAGCACGTGGTTTTGCTATTCTTCTGTAGCTAGTGGAAAGTGTTTGCATTTGGACGGATCATCATGATGACTCTCTTGAGCGAATATGCTCCTCCCCTGAACTCTGCCCAGTAGACTCCATCTTGGTAACGGCTTCGGTAGTGTCCACCTCTGTACCAGACGCCGTTCAAATTCGAATGGGCGCAAGAGTTGTACCACCAGCCTCCCTTCTGGTAGTGGGCGCAATTACCTGGAGAGATCGTGGTCCAATAATACAATGCATAAAATACAAATGTTTACAATTTGAAAACAGGAATTTTTATTTAATTTTAATACAGGAATCCATGGCCATATTGTGGTTCACTTAATACGCATTCAGCCAATTGCAAATATTTTTCTTTTTTTTTTTTTGTAGGTCAGCGCGGTGCAGTTAACTAAACTTTTACGACACAGCTGTATTGATTTTTATGTGGCGGCAACGGCTCACATAAGGTCAGTTGGGCTCTTATTCTTAGCAGTAATATAAATGTTAGTGAGTCATTTCACGTCATATATTTGCTAAGTGAACAAATTGCTTGAAGTTACAAAGGACATGACTGTGATGACATTTTTAAAAACACAAATGGTCAGAGTTTTGCGAAATGAATTCACAAATACCAAGCTTAGCCCAACAGAAAGATGAGGCACATAGTCACATGCAAGTAAAGAGCAATGTTTAACTTCTGCGCATCTACAATACGATAGTTGAAAACATCACCGCAATGAATTTTGAGTTCTTCTGTGATAAATGACAGTTGACTGCAATTTATTCCATAATTCTTACCTGTATATGCGTCATGGTCTCTATCCAGTGTTGTGAATTGTTTTCCGTTGTGCCACGTGAGGGAGTCGCCGGCGTTGCCGTGGTAACGACCCACTCGCAGCTTATAGAACTCCGCCTCGGACTCCACTCTGAAGCTGGCATACTCGGCGAACACCTTTCTGCCAGACCAGTCCTCCAGCGTTACCAGCAGCTTGTAGTTCCCCTGGTTAGTCAGCCAGTAGATATTTTCCAGGCCGAGCCAGTACTCGCCATCAATATTTCCGAACCCTTGCTGCGAAGGGCAGAAGAAAGAAAACACGGGGAGGCTTACGAAAGTTTTTGTTTGAAATATTCAAACATCTCATCAAAGCGGTATTTCAGGGTAGTAGGTTGTTCTCGAAAGCCAATCAGGAAGTTAGCTCTTTTATTAAGTTGTTTATCTGGAATAAATAAGCATTGTTGTAAAAGGAGCGTATGAGTCATGTTCGAATAGCTTTGAGATTTCAGTAAGTGTTTGTCACGCGCTTTTGTTATTGGAAACAAAGCAAGGCACGTAATCCGGGATGTTTCAGTGTTTTGTCCGAGCATCAGCCGTAAAGCTCTTTGGGTTGTACCAACTCCTGGCCACACGTGCTTTCAATCAGACAAGCCTCCTCCTGATGAGCACACAAACGCAGTTCCTGATCTCGGGAGGTGAAAATATTTGGTCAAGCAAATATCTGTTTTCTGCCCTTTGATACACTTTAATCGGAACCTCGTGATTTGCCGGTAAACACATGTTTCCTGCTCTTTCAGAGTTATATTTCCTTACATGAAATGCTAACGAAACCAGTCAAATATTGTAAGATTTCTCCTTTTCTTGTGAGAGTAAAAGTGAGGTAATTTCACAAAGGGCAGCAGATGGGAATAATGATCTGTGCGTGTTTTGTTCAAGTGGTAACACGAGCCACTTTGTTTCAGAGTTAATTAATGCGTTGCTCGTTCACAACTGATTAGCGTCAGAGCCTCGCCGCGAGAGGCGCCGAGGTTCGTTCTGTGCGAGGCGGCGCTACCTTGTACGTTTCCCAGTTCCGGAAAAAATTGACGGAGCCGTCCACTCTCCTCTGGATCACGGTCCAGCCGCCCGGGTCGTGTCTCTGGTCGCACCACACCTGCATGAGACGGTTGGCATTCTCTGGTTTTAACAAGTACATGCCGCTGTCGGTGTGGCCGTCTTCCAGGGCCTGCAGGCAGTCTCTAAATGGACCTGCATAGAAACATGGCATGACGTCAAGCAGGTAATATTTTGTCCGGGAGGGCCCTGTCATCGCATTCGGAAGAAACCGCAAATCGATTTTGGCTTCTGACAAAGGGAATCCCATCCCTCAACAACGTGCGTCTCGTTTTAACACTGAAGTTGATTTTGGCTTCTCCTCTCATGAGGGAAATGTCTGCTCTGCTCGTGCAGCCAAAAGAAACACTGGCATGAGGGCAAAGGGAACCCTGATGAAACAGTAGCAAACTTTGCAATCCTCTTTTAGCGCCTCACAGTGCGGAAATTTTGTACCACCCACTTTAGCGTGGAGATTACATTTGCTTCTCCGCCTCATTCGTATATTTGGGTTTGAAGAAGAGGGACGTTGACATGATAAAAAGAAAAATGAAATTCATGTGCAGTTTAATGTCTCATGCCATATCAAATTGGACCCAACTTGGTATTTGTGTTTGAAAATACATGGAAAATTCATAACACCATCCATCCCTTTTCTTAGCCGCTTATCCTCACGAGGATCGCGGGGAGTGCTGGAGCCTATCCCGGCCAATCGCAGGGTACATAGAGACAAACAGCCACAATCACAATCACACCTACGGGCAATTTAAAGTGTCCAATTAATGTTGCATGTTTTTGGGATGTGGGAGGAAACCGGAGTGCCCGGAAAAAACCCACGCAGGCACGGGGAGAACGTGGAAACTCCACACAGGCGGGTCCGGGATTGACCTCAGAACTGTGAGGCCAACGCTTTCCAGTTGATCCACCGTGCCCGCCCTTCCTAACACCATTTTAATGATCAACTTGATAACGTCAAAAAGAATCGTATAAATTTGTTGCACATACTGCGTCATTGTGAGTTTGTTTTTGCTTATTTGCAACAACTCTTCCCCCCGTTTCCTATTATACTAGCACGCTTCATTTGTGAACCTGTTTGCCAAGGACAAAACACGAAATTAGCAAAAACAGATCCCATAATTAAGTGTGAAAGAGTTTAAGCACTTGTGCAGCGTGTCTGCCATCTGGCACCATAAATATACTGCAGTATAGAGGGCATATAGGTTTGGGGTCATAAGGAGGTGTACCCTATATAAAGGTGGGATCCATGAACATTCTAGGAGAGAAATTAATGTTGTGTTCGAGCCAATACATCACATTATTCTACCAGCGTTAATCCTGCTAAAATGGGTTACAAGTGTACTGTATTGTGTTTTATCATATGGACATTGGCTATACAATCTGTACTACTATCTCATATGCCGTTCATTTACTTTCAGGAATGTCTTTGGAGTGGTGTTGCAAGGCAGAGAATTATCCTTCCGTGCCGTTTTATGCTTGATAAGTCCAGTTCTTTGGGGGAACATATGACTCGATTCTTGCCTGGTGCAAGTGGAACAAATGACATCATTGCCTCCTGGTATCTCACGCCTTCCTTTTTTCTTTTTTTCTTTTTCAGCGCTCTGTTCTGGCTTGCTCTGTAACTCATTAGCTCAGCGTAACGCTGTTAGTGCGATCCACAAAACATTTTGAAAAATCCTTGAAGCACTTGAAAAACCTCAAGCACTTTTTCACTATTGACCCTGCGATTGAATAGTTAATTCGCTTGTTAAATGGAGTCAGAAAACATGCAAGAACGTGTGAAGAAAATTGTATTTTCTTTCTGGAATGGAATATCTTAGAGACACAACAAAATCATATTTTGTTCTTTGTTCTGTTGTTAGCAAAAAAAACAAAAATGAGCAAAAGCTGACATTACCTGAAACAGAAAAAAATAATTATGAATTAAATTGTATTGAAAATTAACCAGAAGGGCGACATGGTGGGTAAACTGGTTAGATCGTTGGCCTCACAGTTCTGATGACTGGAGATGGAATCCCGGCCCCACTTGTGTGGAGGTTGCATGTTCTCCCTGTGACTGCGTGGGTTTTCTCCAGGCACTCCGGTTTCCTCCCACATCACATGCAACATTAATTGGAGACTCTAAATTGCCCCCAGGTGTGATTGTGAGTGCGAATGGTTGTTTGTTTCTATGTGCCCTGCGGTTGGCTGGCAACCAGTTCAGGGTGTACCCCGCCTCCTGGCCAATGACAGCTATGATTGGCTCCAGCACTCCCGCGACCAGTGTGAGGATAAGCAACTCCGAAAATGGACGGATGGATTAACCAATGGACAAATCTGACATTATTTTGAGAGTTTAACAAAAAATGATTTGAAAAAGGTTGTCATCGACCCTTAACTTCATTTGTTGCATTGTAAACGGAAATGACAATGGTTTCTTTAAGGATATTATTAGATTTTAGGATATTCTGGAGCAAAATGTGTGGGCCACTATCAGCGAGCTTTGCCTCAATTGTAGGGTCATGGGTCATCCTGCAGAATAACCACCCAAAAATTGCTCAGAACAAAACATTGGACTATTCTGATGTGGCCTTGCTTGAGCCCTGATCTAAATACCAATTAACATATGAACAAGGATCAACTTTTCTTGTTTACCCGCTGAATATAGAACTGAACCATCTGTGGTAATTTAAGTATAATCCCCCAAAGACATCTTTAAAATCACAGAACTATTTTGCGAAATAGTGGAAGAAGTGATCCTCGCAAGCTTTGGTACTAAGCTCCTGTTGTATTCGTAAAGAAATGGAACATGGGACACTTTATGCTGCAAAAATGAACGGAGCTAGCGCTAAACAAGCAAATAGCCTTCTTGTAAGGATTCGTCGAAAAAGAGAAATGTGTCTGTTGCCAAAAGCCTGGATTTTCGACACGGGACTCACCAGAGGGCTTGTCAGTGGAGGACGGGTCGTGCGTCATGGTCGGCATAGTCGGAGGGGGCAGCGACTTCTGATCGTTCTGTATCTCATTGCTGAGTGGCTTGTTACTTCGAGGAAGAACCGGTGGCTGGTAAGGCCTGTTAAGTGGCGGCGACGGTCGAGGCGGCTGCGGCCGCGGCTGAGGCACGGGCATTTGTCGGGGAGGAGGTCGACCCTGGCACTGCTCCTCCAGGAGGGCGATGAGACTTGACTGGTTGGTGGCCAAAGAGGCCAAGTGCTGGTACTTATGCTCCAAGTCTTTGTAGCGACTGCTAAGCATTTGCATCTCTGATGTTTGGTTCAGTATTCTGTTCTCCACTTGAGCTAATTCAAGGGCATTGTCTCTCTTCCTGATGATCTCGTGGAGGAGTTGCATGTACAGCTGGGTAACTCTTGAGTTCATGTTTCGGCTTTCTTTCCTCAGAAGCTTGACCTCGTTGACGATCCCTCCATCGACCTCTACCAATTGTTGTAGAGTCTCGATCTGCCTCTTCTGTTTCTGCAGCTCCACATTCAGTAGCTCGAGCTCCTGCTTATTGACCCGATTCTCCAGCGTGGCCTCTGGCTCCTTGGAGTTGACACAGATGGCCCCTGTCACTTTTTGCTGTGGCACAATGAACGTATAAGAGCATTTGTCCTGCTGCTGGTCCGCTGGAGCACGTTTGCTCCTGCCAGCATAGAGAAATTCTCTCTCCAGACCATCGTCGCTACTCTCGAACTCTTGGGCTCCCGTAATGCTGTGGTGGCTGTCCGAGACGCTCCCCTGAATCCGACAGACGAGCCCATAAGCTAGAAGGAGCCCCAGCAGGACCGTTGTCGAAGTATCCATCAGACTGTCCAACTCACCCAGCCTGACAGAATGAGGAACAAAAGGAAGAGTGTGATTTCAATCCCTAGTCAGAACACAAAAGATCTGTTTCACTGTGTGCAATTCCCATGTTCCTCACTAAAGTGTTTTAAGATTCTGACTCAGTGGTTCCTTTTTTTCCCCTTTAAATGGATGAAAGCCTCGCAACAGATGAGCTGATGTGCTCTTCAGAGATGACTGAGATTTGTCTACCAAATCTCTTCCTGGATGACTGCCCCTTTTGGCTTGTTAATGTATTTGTTCACATCAAATTTAACATTAGCAAATCTACTGTATCCTTCATACTGCTGACTTACATTTGATTAAATTTTGTTCTATTTATGAAGAGAGTGATGATACATGTTGTTTAAGGGGGGGGGATACATGTCTGAGAAGATAAGGAAGAACAAAAAACTGTAGTTAGTTGGTTATTCTTTAAAAACAAAAAAATCTAAATTGCTTATGATCATAGTTTATTTTACTGTAGTTTCATGTTTATGATCTGAGGTTAACGTGATCATAAACTATTTCTTCAAGATTTTTGGATCAGTCTGTCTTATTCACTCTGGAAATTACGACGGTATTTTGGAAATGAGCAAAAACCATCATCGCGTTAATGAAGTCCTACAGACTAGTCAAAGTAAGTTCTTTGTGCAGCTACAGTCCAAAGAATAGAAGCCGACAGCCTGTCGTCTGCACAGCAATTTTGACTGCGTCTGTCTGGAATATGAGCGCCTGTCTCACTTGAAAAGTTGTCTGACTTCCCACTACCGTTAGCGTGTCCTATGCCACTCGTCGTTAGTCAGGATCCAACTCCAAAGCTGAGGTGAGAAATGTTTGCAGCCCACAAGGTTGTGTGTTTGTCCGAGCGTACCTGAGAAATGGCCTTTTCTTTTTTCCATTAAGAGACGTTTTTAAAACAAAAATACTTGCTGGGTCCGGTCTCCCGCGGACCAGAGCGTGTCCTACCTGCCTTGTGTGAGGCAGTCTGTGGTTATCAACCCATCCAAAGTCTGCCAGAGGGAACAACAGAAAACCTAATCCTGCCTACGTGTTGTTAACATGCCCCACAGCTCTTTACTGTCCTTAAATGAGCTCAGGTTAACGAGGTGCTGTTGAGCAGACAACTTGAGTAGCGGGTGTTGAGCAGTGCGATATACTTCCACACATCCGAGGATGTAAAGATGAATGACAGAAGTGCAGTGAAAATCCCGTTTTGCTCGGGAGCCGCATCATCCGCGTTCGGTCAGCCGTCGCTCAGCGAAACTCTGGCCACTGCTGCTGCCCCACCCCCGCTTTTGCTCATGTTCATCGTATATTAATTGGAAGCCTGGGCAAGCGCTCCCTGACTGGCTGATGTCGGTCACCCTCGCCCCTTCTGATTTCAACTTGAGCATGAGGGCATTCCTCACATTCTTAGTCACCTCATTAGAGCGAGTGGCCGTGCACACATGGAGAGAGACCTAGACCTTGGCGATGCAGGACCACTATACCGTTTGAGTGCCGCACCTCCGCAACGTACCGTGTCCTACTTACTTGGTGACCCCAACGCAACCCCACAGGTCACTAGCCGAAATCAATTGTTCTCTTTCTTTCAAACCGCCATCAACTCTGCTGAGTAACGTCTCTCGCCTGCACGATGGAAAGTCATTTCTCAGTCACCTCCCCCAAAAGTTTGAGGTGATAATCAGCATTTTTAATACTTTAACAGTGACCTCACTTTTTTTCTCATTGCTTGTAAATTTTCATGCAAAAACATATTTGGAGCATGATGCGGTTCATGAGACTGCACAGCTGGATTCTGGGTTGTCTTGGGACTTCTCTAGCAGCTCATTCAAACAGTGACTGAGGTCATCTGAGTTAATTTGGAAGTTGGGGTCTCGTGAACTGTTTTCACGTGTTCTACCTCAACGGTCTTTAACCCTGGCAACAGAAACAAAGACCAAGATCCAAGCGCCTGCCTCCATAACCTCTTGAGCTCCATGGAAACATTCTGACTTGTCCACCGCTATATAAAATGGAATTGTGGATCCAGTAGATGGAAACTTTTTTTTCTATCAATGATAATAAACATTTATGACATAGCATCACTCCTCTACTGGAATTGTAATCATTCGCTTCATATCAGTGTTTGCAATCGTAGTGAAGAAAGCACACTTCGCCTTGAGAGCCTGCGCTCCATCATCCCCCCTACGCTGAATTAAACGCTCAACCAAATTGATCAAAGTCAACCGACAGCTTGAACATCGTCAAATAGCAATTTGCTGGTTCCAAAATCATACGAGACTGAACAACCCAATCGAGTTTACCTTCCCTGCAATTGTCAACTGAGTTCACAACACAGATTATCCATGCAGGTGACAAAAATGCCGAGCATATTTCATATTTTTCTGGTGGTAATTTCTCATAAAGTACTGTATTTGAGTTTAATCTTACAAGAAAACCGAAGCGCGTTGATTAGACTCCCTCAGTTGCCTCGGTGTCCCGGCTGAGCCCACTGTGGTTCCTCTTGACGCAAAGTCATCCCAAGCCGGCTTTGTCCTCCTGCGCTCTGTCCTCGTTTGGTTACTTGCTCTCTGTCATCTCAGTCAATTCCAGCTGTGCACAGGTAAAAGTGCTTTAAGGCTATTTAAAATGAGACCCCAAAATAACACGCAAAAAAAAAAAAAACCTCTCATGTGGCCAGGAGAAGTTTTGGCTACTATCCCGAGTCCAGGCCAGGTCGTGCGCTGCCTTTGGCGCTTTAAAAGACTGTCACTTTGCGGTGAGCTGAATCCATCACTTGTGCCTGAGAGCTCCAAGAGGGCTGTCTCTCGCTTGCTCTCTCACTCTCTCCCTGTTTAGTACTCTTAAGTGTTCAAAACCTTCAGGCTGAGTTTCAGTAAGCAGACAAATTGTGCTTAGAGCCTCCCCCTCTCTTATATCGAACACATTCTTGCTGCCTGTACTCCACCCCTCCTCCCCATGGCACAAGAGATTGCTCATACACGCTCCGCTCGAATTTCCAACCCCTGCCCTGCCCACTACTGATCAGTAGTTCATCAGCACTATTTTTGGTCTGGGACTGCATGGTTCCTCTGGTGCTGGATGACAGTTGCGCGTTTCACCCATCAGAACTGAATTAGGGGGTAATGAGCACCTGCCCCGAAAGTGACAGAAAGAGGTTGTCGGCACGGGAAGTCGATCCAGGTGCTCAACCTGGGCCAAGTCTGGGTGAAGAGCTGCTCGCCTCGGTTAATCGTCTGAAGGTGAAATACGAGAAGCATCTTTGAATCTCAGCGAGGCATAGAAGAATAGTTGAATGACATCACACCACAAGATAACGATGCCATTGCGTCAGAGGCAACGCTGTGCTAGCTCGTGTCCGTGTGCTTGTGGAGAAAGGATGACACATTGCCGTCAGTCTGGTCAGTCACGCCAAAACCCTGTGCCTTGGCTTTCAATACCGTTTCCTTGGATGTTGTCAGTTGTTTTGTTTTTGTTCTGTCTTCAAAGTGTTGGATCTTTTGGCGGGGCCCCACAATAATGTCGTCATCAGGTTTCCTTTGTTCCACTGGGCTCTTTTTGTATTATTTTTTTCATCTGATGTTTTTTTTTTTTTTTTGCATCAACAATCACGGAACATTGTGCATTTTTATCTGACAAACAAAATGTTCTGTTAATGGTATTTGTTTTCTTATTTATTGAAATACTCTGCAGTATATTGTCTTTGCCAACATAGATAACATTAGCAAAGCGTAGCATCTCTTCGTCTGAACTATTTCAGTGAATCCCACTATATCCGGCTCCATCAATGGTGCCCCCACATTTTTTTTAATGTATTTCCAAGTTATATGTTTTTCAGGGGTTTTGCCAGAGCTACAGACAAATCTATGGTCACTGGGATTCATTTACCAGTCCCCTTTGAAAAAAGTAACTGCTCATCATAATTTGTGCATTTGAATCAAAATAAATCAAAGAATAACTTACTACTTACTTTATTCTGACAAGAGATGGAATGCTAGTGAGTGTTACTTCTTTCTTTACGAGAGTCACCATTTTGACTCACTGCGCATGTGCGCAGTTGTACAGTTAGCTATTGCTACTGATAACATGGTGCCATCCCTGCCAAGAAAATAATGTCTGCGGAACGAAGTCTCCCGTGGTTGTGCCTGAGGAGCTACATGGATGTACACGACTGCGACAAATGTGGCTGACAGTGGAAGAGCGCTAACCAGCTTCAACTAACTAGCTTAGTTGTCTCGTGACATGGAGAGTCTCCGCTAGGATGAAGGGCAAAGTCTATAAAACAGTGGTGATGACAGTCATGATGTACGGATTAGAGACAGTGGCTCTGAAGAAACAACAGGAAGCAGAACTCGAGGTAGCAGACAAAAAGATGTTGAGGTTCTCGCTCGGACTGAGCAGGTTGGATAGGATTAGAAATTAGTTCATTAGAGGGATAGCCAAAGTTGGATGTTTTGGAGACAAAGTTCGATGGAAAAGAGCGAGAGGAAGACCAAAAAAAGGCTGATGGATGTGATGAGGGAGGACATGAAGACTGTGGGTGTTAGTGAGGAAGATGCACAAGGTAGGCTTAGATGGAAAAAGATAACACGCTGTGGCGACCCCTAATCGGGACAAGCCGAAAGGAAAAGAAGAAGAAGAAGACAGCAAAAACAGACCTGGCCCACGCTATGGCAAGGGGGATCCTGGTTTTCTACGTCATTTCACTATTTTGGTAACAGCTTTTCAGGAAAGCTGTCAGTGTAACATCTTTGTAATGTTGTGACCTCGGGTCCAAGCCCTAGTTTTCACATTGCACAGGCAACTCCACCTTCGGTGGAGTAGCATATTGTGCTGGAAGATGCTGGACAGCACTCAGGCTTTCTGGAAGAGATCCAGCCTAATAAAGAGCAAGAAGAAGTGGATTCCCCTATAGTAGGGTTGGGCATCATTTGCCTTCGATTCTGATTCTTTCAGGAGGATGGGTCAAAAAAAAAAAAAAATTGTTTCTACAAAGGGTGTCCACATTTTGAACATCCCTTTTTTTTGCAGACCAGAAGTGGCTACCACATTTTCCTTGACACTGATATTGGTCTGCATTTGAGGTGATTCCATGACAATTTTGCCACAGCTCATCTCCATAATCGTGTTCTTGCAAAGACAAATCTGATCCTGTATATTTGCTGGGCATAAATCACCCATCCATTAAAAAAAAAAAAAAAAAAAAAATCCTGTTTTGCTAAGTGATATCCAATAATACATCAACAATCATTCCAGTGTTGTGTAAAATAATAAGCTTGGCAATTGAAAATATCTCTAGTGTGCTGAACTGGTTTCACTGTACAAAAAAAAATAAATAAAGAGTGAATAGCATCAGCTTCTGTGATGCAAGTAGTTGTGTGTAAAAAAAAATGCCAGACAAGATGTGGACGAATGATTTGGAATATAATTATGACTTGAGCTTTTTTTATATGTAATTATTTGGAATCGACGTTCACTTTTACCAATTGGAACTTTCCATTTGTTTTTGTTTAAAATATCCATGTAGGCTTCCCTTTAAGCCTTGAGCTTTTAACATTGGCTACAGCGCTTCCAAAATTGCATTCATGTGTTATTTCAATCAAAGGGCTTGCCAATAACAAAGCAATGTTGTTTTTTATTCCCAGTTTCTTGTGTCATTTTAGTGAAATATCTTAACAATGGAAAGAAATACATTCACAGATACTACACAACAAAGATCTCTCGTGATTGCAGCAGTAAACATTGTTATTTTGCCCACGGAATTTAAGAATAAACATTTTACGTTCAGTCGAAGGTTTGAGGCACAGATTTTTATCCTATTTCCTTCTCATCTGAAGGGAGCTCATTATGTTTCCCTGGTGACACAATGAAAATGCAGAACTGGCTGCACATGACATATTTCCTGGCAGATTACCTGCGGCCGTAAAGACGTTTATTCCATAACGTCCATAAGTTTATCCTTTGGGAAAAGTTCGATCAAAGCGACCTTCGTCTCCCATGTGATGTAGCATGTCCTATACAAACTTGGATCGTTCCTTTCATGCTGTTCTTTGGTTCTTTCCATTTACAGTAGATGACAACTGCAGCTGAATGTGAAAAGTTCCTCTTATTCAGTGGCTGGAAAATGGACTCTCTCTTCAACGCTTATTGTGTGACTGACTTATTGGGTCTCATTCAAAGCCGCGGTGTTGATGCTATGAATAATAATCTTTCCACCCCTCCATTTTTTTGCTGGTGGAAGAATGTGAGCGTATGCCCATATGTCACGGGAAAACGTTGTTTAAATGTCGACCACATTGACGTGGCAACGAGCAACAGTGTCATCACTATTGGCATTTTGAAAATTTCAATCTTTTGCATTTCCGCTCGTGGACTTGTATTGCGTAGCATTTAAATGCAATTTCAGAGGGAACTGCAACTTGTGGTATTTTCAAAATGTCCAATATGATCACATTCCCCTGACGGTGCCACGTACCATAAATAAACAGTATTGTGGAGTAATTAATTATGATAACTAATTATGCAATTTGATTACAAAGTGTATATTATATATATATAGATATAATTCATGACATTTCTGGTTAGAAAATGTGCAATTAAATTAGTTGCTTTTGGAAATTTTCTGGATTTCATCCATCCATCCGTCCATTTACTTTGCCACTTATCCTCACGAGGGTCGTGGGGAGTGCTGGAGCCCACCTGCCAAAAGGCAGGGTACACCCTGAACTGGTTGCCAGCCAATCGCAGGGCACATGGAGACAAACAGCCGCACTCACAATCACACCTAGGGGCAATTTAGAGTGTCCAATTAATGTTGTATGTTTTTGTATGTTGTATGTGGGAGGAAACCGGAGTGGCCGGAGAAAACCCACCCAGGCACGGGGAGAACATGAAAACTCCACAGAGGCGGGTCCAGGATTGAACCCGGGACCTCAGAACTGTGAGGCCAACGCTTTACCAGCTGATTCATCGTGCCGCCCTCCTGATTTAAATTTTTGCTCGGCGTAGCTTTTCTCCGGGAACTTTGGTTTCCTCGCACATCCCATAAACATGCATTCATTGGAGACTCTAAATTGCCTCAAGGTGTGATTCTGCGTCTCTATGTGCCCTGCGATAGGCTGGCAACCAGTTCAGGGTGTACCCCGCCTCCTGCCCGATGACAGCTGGGATTGGCTCCAGCACTCCTGCAACCCTTGTGAGGATAAGCAGCTCCGAAAATGGATGGATGGATGGATATATATATATATATATATAATAGCCAGACTGTTTCCCAATCAGCCTTCAATGATGGACCCATAGCAACCTTGTCATCTATTATCTGTGTTGCTGACAGTTTGTTATGCTTATTTGATTGACACCCTAGTCCCAAAAGCAAAATCACTTATGGCAGTTATGGCAGTGACGGGCCTTTATTTCCACACATCTTTTGAATATCTATATTAGCAAATTTATAACACTAAGGGGAAAAAATGATATGTCCTCCTGGGCTACGGTATGGGGAAAAAAATGCTGACTTAATATTCCGCGGCCTTCCTGTGTCATGTTGGTGACAGGACCTCCATGAGCACTCTATTGGTTGGAAAAGCTGAAGATTTATGATCTGGCTGGAAATAGCGGGACTTTCAGGCCCAATCCAACCTTTGCAGAAAGCACCAAATGAGGCCCATAAATATGGAATGTGTGAGAAATGAAAGAAGGATTTTGTTCTGACGTCATTAGTCTGTTGTTGTACACCAGGTGTGGCCTCCTCTGGAACTGCAGAGCAGGCTGCAAAAACATGGAGTATTTACAGTATATTTTATTTTTGTAGATAACACTTCCAGAATGCACTTCTATTAATGTGTCCTGTGAAATCTGTTTAAAAAATTGTCCAGGCAACCGACTGGCATCAGCGTGGTATCGTACTCCGACGACATTACCATCCTAGCCAGTGGTTCCTCCATCCCACCACTGTGCACGACATTGAACGATGTTCAACGACACACGGTCCACGACTTCTTTGCCACCCGAAGTCTCCAACTTTCGGGCCGAAAAATCATCGACTTCACTGTTCACCACCTGGACCGCTGAACAGTCGATGAAACTGAACATCGAAATCGGTGGCAATCAGATTCCTACCATCTGTAATCCAAAAATCCTTGGCATCACCTTTGATCCCTCGCTGACGTTCCCTGAACACGCGAAAATCATGCACTCCAAACTCAATAAAAGAAACAACGTTCTGAAGTGCACGTTGGGCCCAGACCAAGGAGACCATCCTCATGACGTATAAGGCCATCGGAAGATCGATCCTGAACTACGCGGCGTCTGTTTGGGCTCCCAACCTGAAGCCACCTCACTGGGACTGCCTCCAGGCAGCTCAAAACACTGCCCTTCGAAGCACCACGGGCTGCCACAAAATGGCTTCCATCGATCACCTAGACGCAGAGTGGAAACTCCTTCCAGTACGCGAGCACAATGTGATGGTCACGAAACAATACGCGCTTCAGTGCTACCTCGCCGGATATCCTAATCACGAGATGACAAGGCAAGAAGCGTGCCCCAGGGCATTGTGCAAAACTGTCCGGGATATCGGGCCATTGACCAAACGGTACATTCATCAGCCGTCCATCGATGCAGAGTACTACAGGGGTGGCCTCTTGGCGATCCATCGAACTGCCGTCGCCACCCGGATCGCCATCTACAAACCCCACATCGTGTTGGGCAGCTACCCGCCTCCAGTAGCCGAATCCGAAAGACAACTCCCCCGGGCCGTGAGATCGACGCTATCGCAACTCCGTTCGGGCTGGTGTCACAAACTCAACAACTATCAGCATCGACTCGACAACAACATAAATGCCCATCGTATGACGTCTCCCCCCCACGCATCATCTCTTCAACTGTGCTCAAAAACCGACCACGCTGACGGTGGAACACCTGTGGAGCGCCCCGGTCGATGTGGATCATTTTCTGGACCTTGATACGGAACAACGACTGACGTACTTGGCTACAACAACAACAACTTCTGTTAATCTTAAAGCTCCCAAAGCGACTATACACATCATCGCTCATCCATGGAATTTGAAGATCAAGGCCGCAGAGCACCAGATGTTTACTCATCAAATTTGACAACCGCATCACCCTTTACACCATTTGGAAGGAATCCAACTCAACATGCGTACTGACACAACTCCTTTCAAACAATTGCTGTTGTTTGGGATGTACGTAAAACCGGCAATCAACCTGAATCTCATTTAAATTGACTTTCGAAGTTCCCATTTCAATACGCATATCGAAAAACATTCATCATCAGAATAAAAATCTGACTAAATCATCAAGGAGCGAGCAAGTAGTAAGGTTCAACTTTCCGAAAACTTTGTCCATGTATTTTACGACTGTCTTTGTGGATTATGTCAGCTGCATATTTGACCTATTTTTCTGCCTGATGACCAGTGGTCGTATAAAAAAAAAAAAAACAGTCTCCACGAACCTCTCCAGCTTTAAAAAATTTGCTTTTTTTTTTTTTTACCAAGGAATATGAATGGAGTGTATTGTATGCAGTTACAATGTAAGGATCGCTGTCATGCTCAACATTTAGACCTTTACATCACATTTGGAATTTTTAGCCGGATGATGATAAGGTTACTTCACAAGTTCCCAAAACGGGTTTGTTTTTACCAGCAAGACAAATCAGCCTTTTCGTGAGAAATTAAGAAGTAAAGTCACGTTTGCGCAGCTTCCCGACATGTTTCTTTCTTGGAAAACGAGCCACACCACGTGGCTGCGTATTTAGATTCAGATCCGCTCACTTTAATGACCGAAGTCCGAAGAGGGACGTTCTGGGGAATGACTGGACCAGCAGCCTGAGCGTAGGCTATTGCTCATTTCCCTCTTGTTGATGGAATAATGGATTGCAGCAGGGGCGCAGACACAAAGACACGCAGAAACAGACGCACACTTCGCGCTCAAGCCAACATTCAAATGTGTTGCTTAAGTGTAACGGCCATTTTTTACCTCCATCTCTCCATTTTCTCCTATGCTTGTCTTGATTAGGGTGATGGGTGAACTGGAACTAAATTCATGAAAACAGAATATATGACTATGTGCACATTTGAAAACAGGTAAAGAAGGCAATAAATTAACACAGAGGTGTCAAATTAATTTTTGGCACAGGCCAGATCAAAGTTATGGTTTCCCTTCGAGGGATGTTGTGACTGTGAATAATTCTCATTATATTACCACATACAGTACACACAAAAAAACAACAAAATAAAATGATGGATATGTTTTGGATAGGAATTTAAGTAAAACAATTTGTCCAAGTCGGCTGTTATGTGTTTTACTGCACAGAATATTGTCTTTGCATAGTGGTTTGGAATCTCCCACCATTATTAAAAGTGAAGATAATTTACAATTTTTTTCAGAAATCTTAACGAGGAACCATGAAGCAGATGCACATGCTTTTGCGGGACCCGTAAAATGATGTAGCGAGCTGCATCGATGCAGATGAGAAGGAAAACACACATCACTCATTTAACTTACTATTCATACAGTGGCGGCACAGTGGTTCAGCTGGTAAAACGTTGGCCTCACAGTTCTGAGGTCCCGGGTTCAATCCCGCCTGTGTCGAGTTTGCATGTTCTTCCCATGCCTGCGTGGTTTTCCTCCGGGCACTCTGGTTTCCTCCCACATCACAAAAACATGCAACATTAGTTGGACACTCTAAATTGCCCCTCGGTGTGATTGTGAGCGCGGCTGTTTGTCTCGGTGTACCCTGCAATTGGCTGGCAACCGGTTCAGGGTGTACCCCGCCTCCTGCCCGGTGACACTTGGGATAGGCTCGAGCACTCCCCGTGACCCTCGTGAGGATAAGTGGCAAATATAATGGATGAATGGATGTATACAGTATTTGTTATACTAGTGTATCCCATATGTAATGTAAAACGTATTATTTGTATCGGTGTAAAATTGCAATTTTACATTCCAGCACAAAGTCATAGCATTAAATTGAATTTTTTATCAAACACTACAATGGATTCTATGCATATCTAAATGGAGATATGAGATTTCCCTGCCGTTACTTCTCGTCCTTCTGTTTAACTTGCGGCAAAATCTGTTGTAACTGAAAACTCCTAGTTGTGGGAGTGCTATATTTGATTAGTTATCATAAAACTGCACCAAAACATGAATTTCCGTTCATCTTCAATTTTATTCACCTTTGCTTTTGTTAAAAAAAAAAAGAAAAGAAAAGATCCAGAAAGAAAAACGAATTTAATGAGCAGGTTTCCAACTGAAAGCCATTGACCTGAAACTCCCAGGGAGTACTCGCTCCGGTTTATGTGACCAAATTCAGTCAAGTGTGTCCACAAGTGTCTCACCAAACCGCATGTATTTGCTGGAGCCAGCCGCATAGGTTACAATTTGGCCGTTTTGCTGCAAAGTGAAACGTCCTGCTCTTGTCTGTCGTCTTTCGCAGCCCACTCACTTCTTGCACATCCAAATAGACTTTGCAGGCTGCCCACGGATACAGATGGTGGCCGAAGTATCTTGCTGACCCATTTCGACGCGTCTAAGTTTTGTTTTAGGAGGGACGGCACATCCGTGACCTGCTCTTTGGAAAACTGAGGTCTGCGGTGCAATCTGTCAAAATATACTACCGAAACTGACCTCACGGTAGGTCGAATACTGATGCTTGGCCCACACGCAGCTAATCTTAAATGAGACGTTTTGGGATGCTAAATTAGCTCCTGTGAGTTACGAACGACTGAACAGTGATTTGTTTTTGTTGTCAGGTTGAATCTTGTTTTATGCAGTGCAATCTTCTTCTTTTCCTTTCGTCTTGTCCCGATTCGTGTCATCTTTTTCCATCTAAGCCTATCTCGTGCATCTTCCTCTCTAACACCAAATGTCCTCATGTCTTCCCTCAGAACATCCATCAACCTTTTCTTTGGTCTTCCTCTCCCTCTTTTGCCAGCTCATTCCTCAGCACCCTACTACCAGTATACTCACTCTCTCGCCTCTGGACATGTCCAAACCATCGAAGTCTGCTCTTGCTAACCTTGTCTCCAAAACACCCAATTTTGGCTGTCCCTTCAATGAGCTCATTTCTAATCCTATCCAAGCTGCTCACTCCAAGCGAGAACCTCAACATCTTCATTTCTGCTACCTCAAGTTCTTCTTCCTGTTGTCTCTTCAGTGCCACCGTCTCTAATCCGTACAACATGGCCGGCCTCTCCACTGTTTTATCAACTTTGCCCTTCATCCTCTCGAAGACTCTTCTGTCACATAGAACACCAGACACCTTCCCCCAACTGTTCCATCCCGCTTGTACCCGTTTCTTCCCTTTCTTTACCATGCACAATCCAAGTCCTCTGTTCTTTTGCAATTTGAATCAGAAAATGCATATTTCGGCAATAACACATTTAATGAGGAAATTGTCATTTCTGTTTGAACAGACACTTTTGCCTCCTTTTCATTAGTGACACCTTAGTGTTGCTTTTTTATTGACACATTTTGCCTCATATGTTCGCTCATGATGGCTGACGAGCTGAATACAAATTTGTCATATAAAATATGACCACACAATATTTGGAAATTTAACAGTGTAGTGGAAATACGTAAAGACACCAATAAACCTTAGACTGGCGCTAAATCCCGGCTAAATCAAGATACCTACTCACTCTATTTCTTCACCTCTTTTCTCAGGTTTTTCGGTGAATCCTCTGTTCTTTTTATCGCAGTCAAACTTGCGAAACGTTACAGTTTTTTAAATGGGACTTGACAGAAAACTGTTAAGCCTGGGTACAGTTAAGATGAGTTATAGTGTGTTTTTCTACGGAATCGTAAACCTCTCACATTGTTGTCATACTTGACACGCGCACACATGCACGCACGCACTGCTTGAGTAGCCACGATCAGTAACATGATCACCGATCCCGGAGGAATCACTCTAAATCGTGCCTCCCGTATTTATAAATTGCTCTTAATTTGCTCATCGTCTGGCAACCCTGAGAGATGTTGGCTTACTAAGCAAAGAAATAATGTGCAAAAAAAGGAAAACTTTACATCATTTCAGAGCTGCATCAGTGCTCACTGTGAAGTTGTGATCAGGTTTACGCAGTAAAGCAATTTTTGTCCTTTTGCTCAGGCTTCAATTTGGCACTCGTTGCGTATTTTTGCTCTAAAAGAAGCACATCACATCTTTGGCCTTAGAAAAGGAAAAAGCTAAATCTATTCAAATATAGAAATTTGGTATGTTTTGGAATATTTATGACAAATAAAAGATTATGTTCCGGATTGTTTACGGAGTGTTTTATGGCCTTGTTCTTGCCGAAAGAAATGTCATTTATTTTCAATCATCACGATGGAATTTTGCAAACACTGAATTTCCCATGAACAATTATAACCGTAGCACAAGCTGGCAAACACGTCCAATGGAAATGCTTGTTTTGTATCCGTTACATGAAACACAAAACCCCAAATTATTATTGCACTTAAACCTAAACTGAGGTATTTGACTCCGTGGTAAAAGCGACGTTTCGATTTTCAGTTTATTGCTCCTTTGGGGATTTTCTTCGGGCACCAACTTACAGATCATTAGTTATGGTTTCCTCTGCGCAAACAGTAGTTCATCAGCTGCCGGAAACCTTTGACTCTCTCAATGTCTTTAACAGGGGGGGAAGATTTTGCTTTGAAGGAGACCTACATGCCCCATTAGTCTCCATGTTGTGATTAATTTTCCATGTGCGAAGAGGAAGTCCTTGACTGAACACGGAAAGCTCGACGCATAGTAGACAGGGACACACCAGCGTCGTCCACCTTTATTACATTTTGACTGGCAGAGGGATGTCGGATTCCGCTGACAGCTAAGCTCAATGTCAACGAAACATTCATCTTGGAATCGACCTGGAGTGAAGCCAACCAACCGAATTGTGAAATACCCGCATCAAATATTTCACCTGAGGGATGTGCGCAATTTTACACACTTTACGCTGAGCTGCTAACAAAGGTTGAGGGGCCAATTCAGTAACTGTGACCGCCTTCAAGTTGCAGACTTTTTCACCATTTACTGTGAGCCTTGAGGATGGAAAGTGGTCTTCCTTGTATTATTGTTTCCCATGTTCTTGCACTCACGTTAATATTTTCCAGATCAAAGCTCTTACTCGAAAGACGGACCCCAATTTCACAGAAGAAAACCCGAGTCACCGCGAAGGCACGAAAGGGAATTGGATTTTCCACTGTGCATGAGTTCATATGTTAGGAATTGTTTTTGGAACAGGAATCAGCTTCCCGAGACATCTATCTTTGATTTTTCACAATAAATATCACATCTTTTTTTATTTATTACTGAAAAACTGACACTCTTTCAAGTGTTACCTGTTAAATGTGAGCAAAGTGTGGCGACATCTTCCATTTCAAAAGATCCTTGTGGCACAAGTCCCACCATGTGGAGGAATCCGACTACAGAAAGTTTAATGTCATAGCCTTAACATGACTTACATGAAGCCGTGAGGAATTTCCTGGACCACATCAGACAAGTAGACAAGCCTAATAGCCCCGCACATGTGTACTCTTGGTATCCTCGAAGCGCTGGCGGCTGTCAGGGCTCATGTTGATCTCATAATTTGGCTCCATGTCCGCAGGCTTTTTGTACGATAAGGTCAGGCTAAAACTCAAAGCCAGACCTGCGCTTGCAATGCGAACACCATTTGTCTCTGTTTGGTTTGGTGAAGGTACCTGGGTAACACCGACGGACATGTAACTGAAGCATTTGACTCTTTCAACCTCTTGAGTTGCATGCACGATATTTAAAGACACGAGCCTTGGATGGGGTTTCTCTGGTAAAAGCATTGAAGCAAAAGTGCAAATCATGGTTTCCATCCATCCATTTTCAAAGCTCTCTGCCTATTCTTGTTCAGCATCAGATGGAAACTGGATCGTATCCAAGCTTACTGAGGGTGAGAGGAGAGAACCCCCTTGTACTGATCACCTGGCAATCACAGAACTGAAACAGAGAACCAGAAAACCGCTCCCACTGGCCTCTCACAATTCACCCACTCAAGTTAACCCCTTTTACGAGTTTTGCTCTGTGGGACCATCTTGGAAGTATCTACGCAAGCACACGAGGTCAGGATCAAACGCAACCCACAGCCCAAGCGCACAGTCTCCAAGACTTAAGATTTAATTACCACCGCTATGACTACATACAATTAATTTCATCATAATCAATCAGTTGGGCTGAGGATATAATCCTAATTGCATCCGTTCCTTTCAGCAATGTTTAACTTCTGGAGCAACATTTTCCCAGTGAGTAAGACGTCAGATGAAACCACAATCTAATCTGTGTATTTTATTGACCGCTGAAAAGCCAGCGTGCTCCATGCAGATGTGTACAGTTAATTGTGTTTTCAGCTTACATTTCTATAAATAATGCCCTTTGACAGATCATTGGAAATGTCAAATGTCATTGGCCAGGACTTGAATTTAGTGCATAAAATGACTGCTGAAAATACTCAATTATTATATTCAGTTGGCAGTAGCAGTCACTGTTTTGGTTTCCTTCCATCAAACTGTAAACCAGATTAATTTTGGAACAGTTAAGTTCCTGTTCTTCTTCTTTTTTTAAACCCCTAAATAAAACTGAAAGTGAGGGTTGGATTCTGCCAAAGCTGGCCTTTGGCACCAATTCAGAGGCACAGAGGGGGTCATGTTTGGTGGACTCAGTATGGCACCGCTACTTTTTGCAAAATTATGTACTTCTTTTGGTTCCATTATTCTGCAATCTTCATTTCTCACTAGAGTGGTTTGCAGCCATGTGTAAAGTGGTTAGGATGAGAATCAGCCACTACAAATCTGCGACCACGGTGCTTAGTCAGAAAAGGGTGTAGTGCTCTCTCTGCGTCAGGAATGAGACCTTGCCCAAAGTGAAGGAGTTCAAGTATCTTGCGGTCTTGCTCACGAGAGAGGGAAGAATGCGACGGGAAATCGACCAGCTGATCGGTGGATCATCTGTGACGATGCGGTTGCTGCTTCCGTCAGTCGTGGTGAAGGAGGATCTGAACTGAAAGTCAGAGCTCTCGATTTACCAGTTGTTCTAAGTTCCTACCCTCACCCAGGGTCACCAGCTGTTCAAATGTAATGTTGCATTTCAAAGAACAAGATTGCGGATACAAGCGGGCAAAATGAGTTTCCTCTGCGGTGGTAGCTTGAGAAGCTCTGTCCAAATCGAGGCGCTGCTCCTCCACATCGAGAGAAGCCAAATGATGTGATGAAGATGCCCTCTGGACACCTCCCTGGTGATGTGTCCTGCGCACTTGCCTCGCAAACCGACCCAGCAGAAGGGATAGACGGATGGATAAAATATATTCCCACAGAGCAACAGTCCCCGTGTCCATGGATCCAGTTCTGTGTTTTGACATGCTAGATCTCAAGCTAGCTGTTTGAATAGCATAACCTGCAATGCTTTATTGTCTAACTCACTGCCTGAGTGAGGTGCTTCATCATACGTATTTCACATCGTAATTTGCTCGCTCATTGATTAACTGTGTGAGAGCAGCCAGATTCGATTACTGGACCTCGTGTAGAAGCGGCGACAACAAGGTATCAGGTTACTCCATTTACGCAACCATGGGAACAACGTAACCTTTTACCCCAACGCTGATTAAACCTTACCCCTGCCTAATGACAGTAAATTAAAAGAGAAGAACAGTTTTTAAGATGTTTGAGCCAAAGAGTGAGCCACAGTTATCTAATATTTGAATGTCATAACTTCCCCATATTAGAGCCAATGTTTAGTCTTGACAATTTTACCAGTACCTTGCAGGCTATTTCCACTGGCTAGGCGGAACATTTCCGTTTGAAAGACCAAGCGCTCTAGACAGACATTACTGTATTACACTCATCGCTCTGTCTGCTCAGTATGCCCAAATGATGTAAATCTTGGGTGGTGGTGGTGTTGGTGGCTGTTATGTAACCAATTCATTTCTGTTTATTTTTAACTGTTGTAAGTTTCAAGGCTAAATTCGTCTTGACTTTAACGTTGAAATTAAGGCCTGGAGTGACGGGCTTAATAACACATGACCTCAAACGTGGAAAACTGCTGCACTGTTCATTTTGCACGAATCATGTGATTTATCAAACCTGAGAGGAATTGCAACGGCTGATTTTGTGTACTGTAATACTGCATCTGAAAGGCAGGCATGAATGTTAGTTGGTGCTAGCTGCACGCTTGCTAATTTTAGCCTTTTCTTTTTTAATTTCTTTACATTTACATGAATCTTGTCTATTTTAACTATATTTTTTAAATTACAACAGTTGGTCTTCCGAATTCCAAAATCAGCATAACTGAATTTACATTGTGTAAAATAAACAAATAAATAAATACAATGCAATGCGAAAGCGTTGCCAATGCATGACGTGATGCAGTTGCATGTAAATATGCCTGGCAGCATGTGTGTTACATGAGACTGCTGGCTGTTCTTTATTTAAATCTGACTTAACCTTCAGCCATGGCTATCTTAGAACTAAAACAATCAGTCATGGTTGGTTATTTAGTCCAAATGTATGTACAATGTTTGACTCAAGTCTGACTTTGTCACGATTCTGGGCTGATTGCATTCATTTTTGTTGCGTCCATTGCATCTCTTGGCTCAGTTTTGACGCTTCTTGAGATCTCTCCACGGGCCAGATCGGTGCATCACTTTTTTTCCGAAGGACATTTCTATCGTCATTCTCATGGAACAGTGTCATTTGCGTTCACCTTACTCTTGGGCAACGCAAGCATGTGCGTCGTCATTCGTCTTCACCATTCATGTCCAGTTTCTAATCCAACCCAGCACTTATGTCTCAATGTACTGTAGAGGAACAGGACAAAAACTAATCAGAGTGGGAGACACATTGATGTCTTCTGTCTGTGAAATCTCATGAAACTGTTCTTCATCCCAACTAATACCCATTTGTTGGCCCAGTGTACATTTTAAAGTGTAAAGACCGCGCTAAATTTAAGTGTGGATTGGATTTCAGGCGCTGAGAGGAACTCCAGAGAGTGTGCGGCGTGGCCGTGCCCCACAGCACGTCCCAGGGCACTACTGACTGTGAGGAATGGCAGTCAAACACTCGGTACCCGCCCATTCTTGGAGGCCGCACAGCTGGCGGTCTGGTCTCCCTGTATGTCAGCCACGAACGCTCACAGTTCCAGGTTGGTAAAACTCCCAATCAGAGGATCCGGGCTACGGTAACGCTGTGAATGCCTGGCTAATGACAACGCATCGATAATGCAAAGCAGAACTACGTTACTCATGACGTATTTTGTTGTCGGTATTAAGAACCGTCACTCCAAAGTCCAAAGCAGTTGTAGAACGCATCTTTCTTTGAGCCGTTTTTTTTTTTTCTTTTTGCTTCAGGTTTCATTCTTTTGTCTTGAGCTAATGGTGTGAGGTTGCAATTACATCCCGTCTGTATCCGCTGACCTCAGCCTGCAATTACTCTGTGCTTTCCTGTCACTGATAAAAATAAATAAATAAATAAATAAATAAATAGACAAGGAAATGGAGACCCCCGCAGCAGAAGCTGTAAATGGTTAGTGTTCTTGCTGTATGACGGAGTTTGGTCACAATAGTCCCAAAGGTGCTCGAGACAGTTGATGTCAGAGTTCTTCCGCGTTGAAACTCTTTGGTTGACCTCTCTGAGTTCACTGAGACTCCCAACTCACTGGCCTGGAGACGAGTTGGCAATGCGTCTGAGACGGTCTTTGCAGAAGAGAAAAAGGATTTCACCAAGGTCTAAATCATCAAACTGCCCGAGATGTCTTGGTGAAATGACAAATTAAGATTCAGGGAGAACTAATGTGTCCAGGCCAACTATTGAATTATTTCATATTTGATTTAGTTTCGTCACAGCGATCATATCCATATAGTACATCATATCCACATCTGTTTAATGTCTCAGAAGTCTACATGAAATGTACAAGCTGAAAATATATGACGTTTGGAATGATGGCGAGGATTTGTGCTACGTCTGACTCCTATTACTCATCGAGTCGTCCGGGATATCCTGCGCTAAGTTATTCCATCGCGACAATGTGAAAGGATTAAGACAGCACCGATGCTGTTCTTGGCTTTCCCTTGGCCTTTGCATCGTTCCGTTATTTCCGGGTGAGATATTTCCATCCATGCTTTGATGTTTTGCCATTGCAGTGCCACGGATGAATCTGTAAGTATTGTGTTCAATCTGTTGTGACATGTTCGTTGCAGATGTATTCACGGTATTTATTATTATTTTTTATTAAAGATCATCGCTCGGACAACTAGCACTACGCTCACAAACATAATTGAGAAAACGTGTTGAAAACACTAAAAACAACAGCAACTTGAGGTTTTAAACTTTTACAAGTGTATGATAAGAGTTGTGGGGCAGTCGCTTGAAAACAGGGAGAATAAATTTGGTCTGAGTTCCTCTTTTAAATTTTGAAGCATTCGTTTTGTTTTGTTTTTTTAACATTTGAGACAATATATTTTAATGCAACACGAGTAAGAACATTTTAATTTACATGTGTAGCGCCTCTCAAGTATATATTACTTTCCTGAGAGGTGGGTAACCTGAGTTCTTTCCTCAATCAGAATTAGGTACTAATCAATTAACTTAATGGTGATTACTCTAAATTCTATTACAGCTTTACTCTGTACTTGTGGACTTAATCCCTCTCAAAAGGTCTCTGAAATAATATATCCCCTTATCAGTTACGGTTATCCCAATTTAAATAACCAAGCTACCTCAGAAACTCCCCACTTCTTTAACTCTCTTGCAGCTAGTCAAATAATAAACTTGGTTACGTAACAAAAAAGTGTGAACATTTAATAACAAAATAAAGGATGGAAAATCAAATATGTATACAAAACAAACAGTAAAATAAAGTCAACATAACAGGTACACAATGCTCACATGAGCTAAACTAAGCTAATCTACTTTAAGGCCCCACACAAATATGAACATTGCCGGCAAAACAAATGAAATTCAAACCCCAATGTCTTTGTTTCAAATGGCAGGAATGTAGAAAGTCGAGGGGTGTGTCCAATTGTCCAGCCTCATCCAAGTCCTGATGGTCCCATTGGTTGCGAAGCTTTTTCCTTGTGCTCCAATGCAGGCCTCGTTAGCGTTTGCTCATCGCTAGCGTCCTCGTCTTCATCCACGTGGTCCTAACCTTCTCGTTTTCTCTCCCGCGTCTCCTCCACAAGTCACTTCCTGTCCTTCCCTGTCCTTCTCAAACACTGGTTACAACAACAAAATGACAAACAAAAGTATTTCTTTTCACAAATTAATCAAACACATTTAAATACAAATCCCTTCAGCAGAAAATAAATTCAGCACACACTTCAACAAATATTCCACCACCTTGTATAAAGAAAATCTATAACCTAATTGCTACTCTGTTTATTTTAACTTTTAACTATAGCAATTATTAACTGGGTTACACACGCAAGGTTATTTGCATCTGCCGAGGAAGAGTGGTCGGTCCGTTAGCTAAATTCTTGTACAACGGTTTAATTAGCAAAAGTTGGCTTTTAACTTGATGTGTCGTGTGGGAAGTTTCCACCGTATTCTTTTTGTAGCTTGCCGGAGGTGTTTTGCTCACCGCTTTGGCATGAGAAGGTACCGCACTGCTTTCCTCGGAGCCTCGCACAGCTTGCTCTGTGTCTGAAAGTAATCACTGGAGCAACACTGACAATTACCTGTCTACCAGGGCAGTAAATCTCAGCCGAAGGATTAGCTGAACGACTGCAGCTCTGGCAATAGGGGGCTTTGGTCTCATGATACAGCGGACACAAAATATCCTGAGGGGGCAGTAAACTTGCTCGCTCTGCCAAATGTTTTGCCTGCTGGTGGTGAGCCAAGTTTTGGAACTTGCTGATGCAGTGATCCTGATATCTTCATCAAACCAACTGTGCAACTCCAACCGGCCGGTCGGAATCTGCAGGAGGTTCTTATCGGCGCTCGAGCTGACATCCCGGACTTCTTTCAAACTGTTTTTTTTTTTTTTTCCCACTCCCAGAGAACAGCAGTGTTGCTGCAGTTGCTGTTGTTTTGGTGGTGATGTTACTATTGTTTTAATGGGCTTCAAAATAACAGCTCCCTTTACTGCCACCACATTTAGTTGTTTTTCAGACCTGCTGCTCTCACACGCTGCAGTACAACTACATCTGCTTCTGAATAAATTTAACTTGCAAACTGGAGGAAGGGGGCAGGGGGGGGAGCAAAACCGAAAAACTCCAGATGAAAAAATCTAATCCCAGGAATCTTTGAGTTGCTTTATCATGAACTATAAGAAGCTATCAAATGCTACCTCAAAACTTGGAAGCGATTCCATGTATCTTATATATTAAATACCTCGGCGTTCCGTCTCAACCCAGAACAGAAGCTTTGAGTCTATTTATGGAAAGCTCGTGTGTGGTCTCATTTTACTTAATCACGTGTTGATCTTCCACCGCTTTCCATCTGCAAGTAAAAAAAAATTAGTTGGGTTCAGCCACTCATCTCATTTTCCCCTGTCGGCAGCCCCAGGGAGTAATGATAGGAAGCAGGACTTGGCTGCGAGGTTGGGAAGCAGGATGGATGGAACTACTGTGGTCAGCATTTGTGGCAATGAAGTCAGAGTCTGGCCCACATTAAAAACCGAGCAGACGCATGCACTCAGACAGCAGCTCCGCTGCGAGCCAACATGTTTAGAACACATGAAAGTGTTTTCCCCCAATAGACTCCATCTCCTGTGGGCAAACGCCGGGCAAGTGGAAGTGGGGATCACGGCAGCGAGAGGATATCTCGACCGCATCGATCGCCGTGCGCGGCCGTAAATCCTCTCGTATTTAGAGACTTGCTCCCGTGTGTATGCAAGAAATTTTGTCAAGCCGGCTAAAAGAAATACCAGCAAGGAATACGGCGTGGCGCGCCCCGCGCTACTCGTTTATCGTATCGGCCCACGGAGGAGGCCAATTGCTTCGAGGGCTTCCTTGATGTGCGGTCTCGTTCCAACGCTTTTTGTACTGCGTGTTGCAATGAGCTCATGCTCAATGGCACTTCTGTTTGGCCTCCACACAAAGTAGAAGCATATCATTATGAGTGATGACTAAGGTGCAAGTTAGAGCATTAAAAATGTAATTTACCTTTCATTACACACGATGACTGTATCAACTCCGCACTTGTGTATTTTGCCTCTGACCTACTTCTCCAGGTTTTTATAAGTTACAGTTGCCATGGCAATGAGTAAATATTACCCAACCACTCTTTTCATGTGTGCAGTAATTTCCAACAGGGCATGAGGTTGTTCTGGTTAAGAAAATGTGAACATTTCATATCGTATTAATTAATTAATTGCTGTGGCAAATAGATGAAAAGTGAAATCTAATGTCATCAACAACTGTCCTCCAGTTTAATTCGTTTGTCTCCACAGTCCGTGCAGCGTTGACAAAGTACCGTACGTCAACGTAAGTTCATATTTCAAGGTCTAGTGTCATCCCTACTAAACATTCTAAAAAAGATATTGTAATGAAAAATACATATAACGTTATTCACTTCCAATGTCTATAAGAAAAAATAAATATGAGCGGAGAGCGCGTCATCCATGTGCGAAGTTGCGGAAGTGTCATTCGACATCCAAGTGGTCGCCATATGGGCTGGATCTCCTGTCTGTGACGTCACCCCGGACATACTCCATTGAAAACATGCTGTGGCTCCTACTATGGGAGACGAACACAACCCTTCTGACACAGAAGCTCTTTTCGAAGAAGAAAACATCTCACAATCGAGTGAAGTGTCCGGGGCAATAGTATCCTATTGTTTCTAGCCATATTTAGATGATATGCGGGTCACGGCCAAAACAGTTCCTGCCCGATCCACCTCTGGACGGCGGTGATAAACGCCCATTTCGCCGCTACGAGCCCAGGAAGGCCGAGCCAGCCGGTAGAAATCCACAATCCGGAGGCCGTCCTTCAGCGGCTGCTGCACGGAAGCCTTCCGGTGCGCACATCGACACATTTACCACCCCTGACTTACAGATTACGCACCCCCCCAACTATTTTTATTAATAGCTGTATACACACCTACCTGTCATTTGGAACCCACAAAGCTCTTGTCCTTTGCACCTGTGCAATCCATTTTTCACAACGAACCGGGTCTCTTGGAAACTTATGAAGGGTAAATCCATCCTCCCGAGTGTTTGAGCAATATCCAGCAATGCAACAAGCCGGCATTTCAGCTAACACGAAGGATCAGCGCGCTACCTTCCCGCAGGTAAAACTAATAGAAACAAACAAGCCCGCTTGAGGGCGCTCCTGCCCCGTACGTCACTTCCTGCTTCTCCTCGAAAACAAATCCCTCAAGAGGATTTTCACGGCGGGAGTTACAAAAAGCCATATATGTCAAAATCATGTTTTGTGGTGAAAAAAGGCACGGGTCCATACCGGCTGCCGATTATTCATTAATAACATACTAAAATTCATGCATTTCATTACAGTGGCCCTTTAACTTTTGCTAGCATGTTGCTAATATTGCTGCCTTTAGTCACGGGAAGCACAGCCTGATTGAATTTAAACTCTTGGTATGCCGTGAGCTAATAATTCTGTGAATTCTGTTGGAGATGTTGACAACAATCAGATGGAAAGACATCACAAAGTTGAGGAATCCCACGTACTTGAAGCTCACTCTGTGCCCAACACTCCTGGAAAAGTTGCCACTTAAGCACGGCGAATATCCCGTGGCGACGCCGCATTTGTATTATAATCGCTACATCGCAATGTTACTCAATACCCTCAAATCGAGTTCGACAGCCTAGTGCAACCGTTGCATTACTCATCGCTGAAGCGCGATTTTCCAGTGACACCCCTGAATAGAAAAAAATGTCTTGGACGCGTCTTCCATCTTCTTGGAAACAACTGACCTCATTTGCTGGTTCTCGGCCATATTGTCATGTCAATATTGCACCTTGGCCTATCTAACTGTGTTCCATGACAACACTAACAAAGCTTGTCAGTGCTTAGACTGAGACCTGCCACCCACATTCACAGCGCTCCACCCAAAGTCGCTCGCAAACACCCGAGCGCACTTACACAACGACCAACACTAAATACCATTAACGGCTCTCCCTGGACTGTTGGTGGCAGCGCAACACGCCGAGATAACGACCAACATCTGTCCGTTCAGTCATTCAACAAACCTGTGAACACATTAGCATTCATGAGAACTCTTTCCAGCCATTGTGAAAAGTCCTCTGAAAGTATTCATAAGCACTTGCCGGACTTCTCTGCTTGTGTGGCTCCCGATGCTACGCTGTGTTGCAAAACGCGTGTTGCTAACATTGTCGTCTCTCCGTCACTGGAGGACGTCAGCAGGCCTAGAGTCAATTTGTCAGAACAGTCGAGATGTCGGGAATGTCTGCTCAGCAGAGGTGTGCGACGGACCTTTTATTATTTTACGAGATGACTTAAGTGCAGAATGACATAATAAAAAATAAACATTCAAACATAGTCAAAGAATCCAATTCAGTGTGTGAGCCATCAATTTTATTCATCATAGCAGTATGGGTAATGTGACATGTTTATTATTATTAAATCACATGTTCCGAGGTCGTCATGATCCCGCTCACAACTCTAGGGGGCGTGTCTGCATCAAGCCTTGGTATTGTTGTGATATGATGCGACGCTTTTACCAGCAATTACACCCTCACTAAGTCCTTAGTCAAACACCAGTTTAATGAAATTTCTAGGGTGTTGCAAAGCAAGAATCCTTCACTGGAGTTAATTTTGTGGGCCCTATTTTTATGACTGTTGAAAACTTCCAATCCCAACCTCTAAACATCTTCTTTTTCTTTTCCTTTCGGCTTGTCCCGATAAGGGGTCGCCACAGTGTGTCCTCTTTTTACCATCTAAGCCTATCTCGTGCATCTTCCTCTCTAACACCAAATGTCCTCATATCTTCCCTCAGAACATCCATCAACCTTTTCTTTGGTCTTCCTCTCCCTCTTTTGCCGGCTCATTCCTCAGCACCCTTCTATCAACAGACTCACTCTCTCGCCTCTGGGCATGTCCAAACCGTTGAAGTCTACTCTCTCGAACATTGTCTCCAAAACATCCAACTTTAGCTGTCCCTCTAATGAGCTCATTTCTAATCCTATCCAAGCTGCTCACTCCGAGCGAGAACCTCAACATCTTCATTTCTTGTACCTCAAATTCTGTTTCCTGTTGTTTCTTTAGTGCCACCGTTTCTAATCCGTACATCATGGCTGGCCTCACCGCTGTTTTATAGACTTTGCCCGTCGGCGGAAGGTGTCTGGTGTTCTATGCGACAGAAGAAGAAGAGTTATCTCCGATGCAGCTCTGAAATGATGTGAAGTTTTCCTTCTTTTGCTAATCATTTATTTGCTTAGTAAGCCAACATCTGTCAGGGTTGCCAGACGAAGACCAAATTAAGTGCAATTTATAAAAACGGGAGGCACGATTTAGAGTGATTCCTGCGGGATTCGTGATCATGTTACTGATCGTGGCTACTCAAGCACTGCGTGCATGCATGTGTGCGCGTGTCAAGTATGACAACAATGTGAGAGGTTTACGATTACGCAGAAAAACACATGGTAACTAATCTTAACTTTACCCAGGCTTAACAGTTTTCTGTCAAGTCCCATTTAAAAAAAAATAACGTTTCGCGACTTTGACTGTGATTGAAAGAACAGACCACCCTCTCAAAAAGAGAGCGTTTAAGAAATAGAGTCAGTGCACCCTGAGTGGGGAGCTTAATTTAGCCGGGATTCACCGCCAGTTTAAGGTTTATTGCTGTCTTTACATATTTCCCCTACACTGTTAAATTCCCAAATATTGTGTGGTCAAATTTTATATGACATGTTTCAGCCATCACGAGCAAACATACAAAGCAAAATGTGTCACTAAAAAAAAGCAATACTAAGGTGTCAGTAATGAAAAGGAGGCAAATGTGTCTGTTCAAACAGAAATAATCTCGTTAAATGTGTTAATGCTTAAACATGCATTTTCTGATTCAAATCACAAAAGAAGGGACAACTTGGCTTGTGCTCGGTAAGGAAGTGAAGAAACAGGTCCAAGCGGGGTGGAACAGTTGGTGGAAGGTGTCTGGTGTTCTATGTGACAGAGGAGTCTCCGCTAGGATCAAGGGCAAAGTCTATAAAACAGTGGTGAGGCCGGCCATGATGTACCGATTAGAGACGGTGCCTAACGGGAAGCCTAACAGGAAGCAGAACTGGAGGTAGCAGAAATGAAGATAACCCTAACACCTCTTCCCCAACACTGACTCTAATCCCCAAACTCCTTATATTTGAATGCATTTAAAAATGTGGCAATTCCAATTCAGTGCGACCACATGCTAGCTCATCTGTCTCACAGTTCTGAGGACCCAGGTTCAAATCCAGCCTCGTGTGTATGGAGTTTTGCCTGTGTGGGTTTTCTCCGGATACTCCGGTTTTCCAAAAACACGCATGCAAGGTTAATTGGAGACTCTAAATTGCCTGAAAGTGGGAATGTGTGTGGGAACTGGTATTTGTTCGTGTGTGCCCTGTGGTTGGCTGGTGACCATTTCAGGGTGTATTCCGCCTCTCAGTCAGAGTCAGATGGGATCGGCGCCAGGATGACCGTGACCCGTGTGAGGAGAACCGGTATGGAAGATAAATGCAGGAAAATTGTTCAGTGCTTGAAATGTTGCGTGAGGCCATATTCGCAGAGTTGTTTTCTCTTCATGTTGAAAATTGATCTTTTTTCCAAGTAATATCTAGTAATCTGGTGCTCATTAGTGACATCCAGACTGTGTAAAGCAGTACGAGAGATGCGACCGGAAGCCTCAAACATTCGATTTTTGTTTTACGGGAACGGCCTCCGGTTGGTCATAAGGCATCACATATGCGACTCTGAATTTGTGAAACTTTATTAAACTATCATGACACACTGGACTACAAATTTATTTGAAGGCCTGTTGTTTTTTTTTTTTTTAATGGAAAAGATGGGGATTTGTTTATTTTCTACTTTCTTTTATTGGCATTTTGATGGTATACTTCCCATACATCTGTCTGATAAAGTCTTATTTGAACTACCGATTGCTGGCTGATTAGATTAATGGCTACAATTCAGCCAAGCATTAAAGATACAACACAGATGGCATTAACTAGCTTCTTGTGTAGAATAAGGCGCATGGCTTTTTGGTTTAGGAACTTGGATATTGAGAAGGCGGCTTTCTATTAATATTTGACATGGAAAGCACAATGATCCTGCGCTTCCTGTGCACAGTTCCACTAAACAATTATTTGAAAATCTAGTAAATCCACTCAGTTGTGCTAATATTAGTGGTACGATCATGTGATGTTGATCTTTAGGAGTAAGTAAATAGACGCATAACATTCTCATCCTGTAATGTCAGGCACCAGTAAGCATCGCGTCCAAGCTAATACATCAGAAAAGCAGCAAATAGCCAAACAACTCCAGGCAACACACAACATTCAGCAAACACTGAGCTCAGCTCGGCTCAAGCTAACTCGATGTTTGCTTTTGCTCGTTTCCAAGAAATGACGAGCAACACTTTTTTTTATGTGCGACTAACTGCGTCAACATTCATCCACGGAACAGCGAGATGGCAAAACCTCACTAACTGCACAAATACACTTGGTTTGGTTTTGTATTCATACTAGCGAGGATGCTGAACACGTCCTGCTGAGAGAAAGTGCTGTTTTGTTTTGTTTTTGAGGATTTTTTTTTTGTATTTTCAACTCCAAACACTTCGAGTTATTCCAACCAACAGCTCACATCTGACAGCAATGACAGCAAAGAGACACAACAGCACTCAGCACAGTAGCGCCGATGAGCCGATAAAAAACATTTCCTGAGCAATCTGAATCCAGCTCCATCTCCTGAGCAGTTAAAGTATTACCCGAGCCAAAAAAAAAATGTTTTCAATAAAAAACCCGATCAAAGAACTCTCAAGAGGAGAGATAAAACCGTGCTTGAAAAAAATTCATGAGCCATATTGTGCATAACTGAAATACAAGGAAAGAGTGAAATTCAACATGCAGTAAGATGTCTTTGTTAACAGATATCATGATAGTGTTTATGCAACTGTTATAAACGAAAAGACAGCAGACATCTGCTGGCGGTGCTGACACTTCCATCTGATTTTTTTTTCCTCATGGGTCCTTGAGTGATGCCTTTTTTAAACCGACACTACTACTTCTATGCACAGAATAAAGGAAGGGATTTTGCTTTTGTACAATAGCTATAAAAAGTCTTCACACCCTTGTACAGGTGCCATTTTGTATGATGTGAAAAAAACGAGACCAAGATTAAAACTTTTTTTGGAATTAGCATGACCGGTAACCCATTCAATTTGATTATTTAAAAAAAAAATAATCAGGAGATTAAAAGGAATTGAGAGCATATGTGTGCACACCCTCTGGACCCTGCTAAAAAAAAATTCTATAGAACATTTCTAAAGAATTTCTAAAGAACTATAGAACTTTAGGACCCAAGTCCTCTAGAATTTCTATAGAAATTCAATTGTTCTGCCGAAATTCTTTAGAAAATCACAGCCAAAGTTCGATAGGACAATTTGTTCTGTACAAATTCTTTAGAATTCTATTAATTTTTTAGCAGGGGAGATGTGGAAGTATTTAAAATGAAGCAGTCACGTACAAACGCATATTCAATGGGAGTCTGCACATACCTTGAGACAAGTTAGTTGGCTAATCTCAAGAGGATAGTACAAAGGACCCCCCGCATATTCACCTATTTGGGGGAACGGTGGTGGGGGTAGCAAGGAACCAATCCCAAATATGTTCATTGGTAATTGTTCATCTCATTCTAGTAAAGAATTTGGTCGGGTTGAATTTAAAAATCAGCGTAATTGTGATGGGCATCAATTATCTGCAACAAGTCCCAGCAAGTCTCGATCTGATCCGAATAACGAGTGTCCACTGTGCACTTCTATCATGTCTTCCGTTTTTCAATTCAAATTTGTTTTGATGTAAATTGTTAAAATCTTAAAACCGTGTCATTGTTGAAATGCTTCAGAAATTAAGTGTATGTTGATGGTTTATTAGTCTATAATACCTACAAGCATTCCCCCATATGTATAACCTTATTAGGCTCCTGCGCTCCGAAAAAGCTCATGGAATCCAGGTTTTTATGGAAATAGTTGTTTCCTTATGACTATTCCAGATAGCAGTCGTTGACCTGGATATGACTGTTCTACTGTGGAACACATCCATAGTGTGTGCTTGACGTCATTTCTACCTCTCCTTTCCTTTTATTAGTAGCCCGCAGGAGCAGGAGCAGGAGTACCTTGACGCCGGGATTCTGTCCTCAATCTGCTAATACAAAAATGAGTCTCGTCTGAATGTCCCAGCACCTCATCTTGAACAAACATCCATCCATCCATTTTCTTAGCCACTTATCGTTACGAGGGTCGCAGGAGTGCTGGAACCTATCCCAGCAGTCAACGGGCAGGAGGCGGGTTACACCCTGAACTGGTTGCCAGCCAATCGCAGGGCACAAAGAGACAGACAACAGTCACATTCACAATCACACCTAGGCGCAATTTAGAGTCTCCAACAAATGCCATGTTTTTAGAAGGTGGGAGGAAACCAGAGTGCTCGGGAAAAAAAACGACACAGGCACAGGGAGAACATGCAAAACTCCACACAGGTGGGGCTGAGATTGGACCTTGGACCTCAGAACTGTGAGGCCAACACTTTACAGCTGCGTCACCGTGCAGTCTTTTCAACAAACAGATTAAAATTAACCAAAGATTTTTCCACATCGACTTTTTAGAAAAAGACGTTTGACCAAGTGTGTATTTGTTCGCAGATAATTATTGATGGGTTAATCTGTAGGTCTCTTCTGAGTGTAAATGGCAGCGCTAGAAACAAGATTAGGGTTAAGGTTATTTGCTGGCGGCAGCCAAAGAAAATCCAAAAGATTGGTTGAATGCTTTTTTTTTTTCATGCTATTTCCCAATCTTAGATGTTAGAACGATGGCACGGGGATAACAGACATCTTAAAAACTGTACTCATTTTATTTCCGCAGTTACTCAACATACATACAATTTACAGTGAAACGTGTGTTCGACATTTGAGTCGGTTCAACACTTATTTAGCTTTTTTTCACAGGCAAACATGGGTTGCAAATGATCTTTTTCCTCTCCCGTTCAAAAATGTCAGCTCGGCATTCTGTATCATGTCATTAATGCAAAGGAAGGCATGCCCGTACACCCATAAGTGCAATACCACTTCCTGTAAAACCGGCCTCAATAAAGTCCACCCAGATACATTCAGAAATGCACTTTTAAAAATATTTACATTGGAAAAAAAATGAAAAAAATACCCCAAAAAAAACTGCATTGATGAACTGCTACCACATACTGTTCCACTTGGTCTTCTGGCTTGTTGCTTTAGATACTGTAGGGAGCTCAAACAGACTTGGGTTTTTTTTTTTTTTTTAAAGAAATGGAGGTTTAATAATCGAAATATTGTCCAATGCCATTCAAGGGCAATATTTAAAACAGGATTTGTGAAATATTTTGCTCCTTATCCATTTTATATTCACCCTAATCAGACAGTAACCGTACCAACGAACAATGACTAACTTAAATACACCAAGAGACAAGTTTCTGGTACTTTCTGATCAATAGTAAATAATATTATTGCTTTAATGGCTGATGCGTCGAATTTTTGATTTTTGAGAGTAAGTACAGATTTTGTTTTCTTTGGTCAGGCATATCGATGATAATATTTATTTCTTCTCCACCATATTTCAGTCGCAGATTTGTAAGTCTCTGCAAGTTTTGCCAGTCACAGATACTTCCACATCTCTGATTGACCGTGTCCTCTTGATCATTTAGCCTACTGTATGTCAAAATGTCTTCAAAAGGACATAATGACGCTCACGTTTCATGGGAATTGCCTTCGGTTTAAAAGTATCTCAAGATCTTTCAGGGGCGAAGTCACCTGTGAGCAGTAGCGGCTCAGTAGGGAAATGCCGAAACAGAGATGTAGATGATGAAAATGCTCTGGTAGGTCACACGGCCCTGCTGCGAAACAGTGGCGGCCCGCACCTTGAGCCGCACCAGTTCCGGTCTGTCGAGAAGACGCAGTGTGTAGATGATCCCCCGGCCCGTTTCGTCCCGGATGCCAAACGCCCGGGCCGGCAGATCCGCCTCGGATTCTTGCTCTAGTATGGTAAAAGTTGTGCGTTCTTGCAGGATGCCAGACTCCGAGAAAGCAGATAGCCGTACTACGTTGTGATTGGCTGGTATGCCGGAGGGAAGTGTGAGGAGTTTGTAGTGCAGGAGCATCGACGAGGCTCCCGCGGCGCAATCGAGAGTGCAGGGCTTGAAGCATGTCCTTTGAAAGAGTCAGAGGAGGGACATGTCAAGGCACTTTAATGCTTTTGCTATTCGGTCTCTTCTTCTTTCCTTTCGGCTTGTCCCGTTAGGGGTCGCCATAGAGTGTCATCCGAGATGAACGCATATTTGTTTGGCATAGTTTCACGCCGGATGCCCTTCCTGACGCAACCCCTCCGCATTTAACCGGCGAGAGGAGCTTACCGCACCTGGTATACTCCCATCCAAGTACTAACCAGGGCCAAACCCGCATAGCTTCCGAGTTCTGATGTTTTGCTATTCAGTCTCGTTATAATAAATATGTCTTTTTGTTGAACTTACCCTGGGTTTCTTCCACGCTGGAAGGAAGCAGGACAGGGAGTGTCCAGGCACTGGTATCCTCCTCTGGTGTTAAAACACATCTGACCGTGGCCACACTGAATCCCTTGCTCTAAACACTCGTCAGTGTCTATATTGTGGAAGGGAACTTGTAGTTGTTGTAGTAAAAGACAAATGACATATCATTGCAAATGGATTTTTTGCTACCTTTACAGGTCCTGCCATTGGGTAGCAGCTGGTAGCCTGGAGGACATAAACAGTGGAAACTGCCAACAGTGTTTCGACACTCATGTTGGCATGGCTTCCTCAGCAGACATTCATCCACATCTAAACAAATAACAAGACAGTAGAGTGAGAAATATGTGAGTGGAAAGCGAAACAGCCAACTCGTCGACAAGTCAACTTCACTTCTGTTCGTCTAAGTTGAAGGCTCCAATTGAACGAACCGTTACTCTGCATTAACCCCCGTTAAGTTAGTCAAGGGCACAGGCAGCGTTTGACACATGCTTACCAACACATTTGCCGTCTCTGCCAGTGTATCCTGCGGGGCAGCTCTGCCTGGTAATACGAGACACCCCGTGAGGGCGGGACAAAATTGGCCTGCCGAGGGAGGACACCAGCTGCGGCCGAAGTCTCGCCCTGACTCTGGTTCCATTGGTGAAGATCTGCCCTCTCTCCAGCCCTGCACAAGAGCGCCCATCGCCAAGCAGAACAGTTCCAGGTGGACAGAGGCACCTGAAGCTGCCTGGCACATTGCGGCACTGATAGACGCATGGGCTCGGTGTCTGCAGGCATTCGTCAACATCTAAATGTATATAATACAATCATTAAAGATAAGGCATGGCACTCAATTTGGGTCTCATCTGAAAGAGACAATAAATGTCCCACCCAGACATGGCAGACCAACTCCTTGAGATCGATAACCTCTGGGACATATACAGCCATAACCCCCGACTGTGTTCTGACAGATCTGAGAGTAGCGACACATGTGACTTCCGTCCTGACACTCGTCAATATCTGAAAAACAATCCAAAAAAGGCCCATCAGTTTCCTAAAAACGCGACAAGAGTGTTAAAACGCACCTCTACAAGTACAGATTAAGTAGGGTGTAGTTTGCAGTTAATGCGGCTTTTCCAAAATTCCAGAATTACGGACCACCAACAAAATCTGGTCACTGGCAGAATAACAGTATCTAAATGGAGAACTTCGACTCACTGTAGTGTCTTGATTGGTCAGGAAAAATATGAAACTTGGGTACAACAGAAGGAGAAGAAGAAGACCACTTATTTGAATTGCTCAGGCGATTGTGTAGTCTTCTCCCAAACTGAAGGTTGTGGGTTTGACCCTCGGCCCTTGTGAGCAGGGTTAGGTAAGGTTAAGTGCGCTTGAGTGAGATACTGAACCCTAAGGTGCTCCTGATGCCGCGTCGTCACTATACCAATGAGGAGACAGCATTAAAGTGCTTTGAGTACCAAGAAGATGGAAAAGTACCATAAAAGTGAAAGCCCATTTATCAAAACATCCAGTTTAAAAATATTGTGAATTATGGCAACGTACAGCACTGTACAGAGTTGCACTCATTTTTAGTTATGTTGTGTTGTGTAAATATCGTGTCTCACTTGTTACAAACCAGCAGCATGATGACGCATCTGGTTGGATTGTTGGCCTTACAGTTCTGAGGACCAGGGTTCAAATTCCAGCCCCGCCTGTGTGGACTTTGCATGTTCTCCCCGTGCCTGTGTGGGTTTTCGCTGAGCACTCTGGTTTCCTCCCACATCCCAAAAACATGCATCCATGGCAGATTCTAAATTGCCCCTAGGTGTGATTGTGAGTGCGACTGTTGTCTGTTCCTATGCACTCTGTGATTTGCTGGCAAGCAGTACAGGGTGTACACTGCCTCCTCCCCAATGATAGCTAGGATAAGCTCCAATACACCCATGAACCCTTGTGAGGCTTAGCAGCTCAGAAATGGGATGGATGGATGGATAGTTACAAACCACAATTTCAATAATGCTGGAAATGTACCGAATTTTCCGCACTGTAAGGCGCACCTAAAAGCCTTTAATTTTCTCAAAAGCCGACAGTGCGCCTTATAATTCGGTGCGCCTTATATATGGATCAATATTGCGCCTTTGGTGCAGCTCCATCTAATGGATGTATAACATAACCCCAGCCTCTACTGTCGCATCTATTCTATGCGCCTTATAATGCAGTGCGCCTTATATATGAAAAAAGATTTACAATAGGCCATTCATTGAAGGTGCGCCTTACAGTGCGGAAAATACGGTACATAAAAACAGACAACAATGATTGGAATACAGTTTTTTGAAAAACTTTCATCTTTCATTGAAACAGCACTCAACAAGCGTGAAGACACTATCGGTAAAGGTTTGTTGGTGAAATTTTTCCCCATTCTTGCTTGATGTACAACTTCCGTTCAAAATGATTGAGTATTTGGCCCCCATCCCCAAAAAAAACAATTAAGTTTGAACATTAGGTAGCTTGTCTTTTTAGTATATTTAATTGAATAGAGGTTGAAAAGGTTTGTATTCTGTTGTATTTTTCTTTTTTTCATTGGAACTGAGATTTGTACGAAACTGATGCAAACTATAGCGGTGCTGACTACACCCTCCTGAGGTGTAAACAAAAGCCAGATCAAGGTTTACGATTCCAAATGTAACGTGGCGAGCGGAACCAAAGGGTACCACTTGTTTGAAACGTGGCTTCATATTTAGTCTCTTTGTACTCCTGCTGAGGATCTTTCGGTGGAATCTGTGCGACAAATTATAGCATTTAAAAATGCTCTCGCCGACTTTAAGGAGGGAAACCAACGGCTTTGTGCTGTCTCTAAGCAATGTAGCAGATTTCCTGTGAAATCGGACTCTTGTTACACAATGTAAAACGCAGTGCCAACAGGATCATACTCATCTCTACCCACTCAAGGAGAAAGTGTTTCTAAAATTTCCTGGCGCTTTCAACGATAATATTGCATAATCTAACCTCTGTAGAGTAGAAAACTGGAATGGCTGTTGGCATTTTTTTGAAAATGAATGAAGTGAGGTAGAACAGACACCAACCCACGCACACGCCGTTCTCGGCTTTGGTCATGCCAGCAGAACAGCTGTCGAAACACTGGTACCCTCCGTCGGTGTTGTGACACTGCTGGTGAGCTGGACACACATTCCTCATGCATTCATTGATGTCTGTATTTTAAAACAAAAACAAGGTTGTTATGTCATCACTCGAGTTAGATCACAGTTTCCAGTACCTGTGGTAATTACAAAAAAATTTAAAAAAAAGAGTTGTGTTTAGATGACTGACCAATGCATTGCTGTCCTGAAAGCTGGTATCCAGGATGGCAGATGCAGCGGAAGGAGCCCAAAGTGTTCAGACACTGGTGTTGACACGGTGAAAGGGTAGATTCACGGCACTCGTCCAGATCTAAAGCACAAAGTTAGCCTTTGGATTTATCTTTAAGTATGTGTGCTCAGTGCTATTTGATGCCTTTCAAGTCCACTAGCTTACTTTGCTAAACGCTAGCAGAAATGCATTTGTGATCAGCAGGTTGCTATTATTGCCGTTGTGGCCTTTAAATCAAAATTTGTACCTTTTGAAAGAACGCTAGCAGAGTACGGGTAGGAACTTTGATCGACAAAAGAGGGGAACGAGTGACAACGTTAGCTACTGGATCCTGTTTCCAAGCCTCGTGTTCAGCTACACGGAGCAGGTTCGTTCGCTTATTTAGCTCACGAGGTATTAACGCTATTCCAAAAGCTTTTCCACACGGAAAGTTTACAGTGCTTAGTTTCTATTGCGGCACGATGGGTCAGCTGGTAAAGCGTTGGCCTCACAGTTCTGAGGTCCCGGGTTCAATCCCGGACCCACCTGTGTGGAGTGTGCATGTTCTCCCCGTGCCTGCGTGGGTTTCCTCCGGGCACGCCGTTTTCCTCCCACATCCCAAAAACATGCAACATTAATTGGACACACTAAATTGCCTCTAGGTGTGATTGTGAATGAGGCTGTTTGTCTCTATGTGCCCTGTGATTGGCTGGCAACCAGTTCAGGGTGTACTCCGCCTCCTGCCCCTTGAAAGCTGGGATAGGCTCCAGCACTCCCCGTGACCCCCGTAAGAATAAGCGGTGAAGAAAATGGATGGATGGATGGATGGATAGTTTCTAGTCATAAATATTTTATTGTTTAGAACAGGGTTTTTTAAACCTTTTTGGTCCAGGGACCCCTTGAATTGGAGATTTTCTTTACTAAAACCCCATGTAATTGAAAATCTCTTTGGCTGGCAGTAAATTAATGGCTGAAATAATATAAATGACAATAGGTTGCTTTTACGTTTTGTTGTATTGCAAGTACTGTAAATCAGCAAAAGCTTTAATGACCACCATTAATTTTACCTGGTTCCCCTCCAAGAAACACCAGGAATCAAGGAAGTTTCACCTGTGAAGTCTACTGTGCAGGCATAGAATCACAATCCCACAGGTTGAATTTATGCCAAATAATAATAATAATATTTTGTTTCGTTTTGGATCATGTCTTTTTAAATGGGCAGAGAACGGTAATGACGAATGGTAATGTAAATTGTATTATTAAAAGAAGTGAATAATAAACTACAGCTCTTTGTAATACTGCTTTTGTGGGTTTTCTCCAGGTATTCCAACTCTTTGCCACATCTCAAAAACATGTGCATTAGATTAATCTGAGACAGTAAATTGTCCTGAGTCGTGAATGCGAATGCTTGTTTTGCGTGCCGTGAGATCGCCTGGCGACAACTCCGGCCTGCACCTGTCCTCATGCCTGTTTTGATCCTTCCAATGAATCGATGGCTCAAATAGCGAACGCGGTTGAAATGCGACTTGCCTTCGCAGCTGTTTCCTGTAATGCTGGGCTTAAATCCTGCTCCGCACTTGGCTTGGCAGCGGTAAGTGCCCACCGTGTTGACGCACTGCTGGTTGTAGTGGCACATGTGCGAGCCCTGGGCACACTCGTCAATATCTGTTGGGTTTAGTTGATGGATATGCACAAGATTTTTCACATGTATCTGCATAATCAATTCTTATTAAAAAAAAATTAAAAGAAAAAAAAACTATATATATGTCATGTGTGCCTGGTTAACCTTGGCATGTGTTGGTCTCCGTGGAGATGGTGAAGCCGGGAGGGCAGACACAAGAAAATCCTCCCATGATGTTGTTACACGAGTGAGAGCAGGGAGACTGAAGAGCGCATTCGTCTTCATCTAATCATAACCACACATTGAATTACAATAACAAAGTGGCACAGTGATATATATTTCAAGTTACATATTAGCAAACCATAAAGGAGGCAGAGCCCACCTACCTGCACAGTACGAGGTCGTGTCGAGGACGAAACCCTTAGGACACGTTTCTTCGTGACCATCTGCAAACACAGGCATATAACTTGAAGACCTTCTCACCCTGTTTTGTTCTTTGACTTTTATCCCCCAAAATAATTTCCTCTGACCTGGTATGAGAAGGCCGGCAGTAAAGTGGAAGTCCAGTGTAAGAGTCATCATATTGTAGACACTATTGATTCCAGAAACCTTCAAGAGCTGGAGCAGAGGGCCCTGGCGGTTCTCCTCGCCCTCGTAAATGATGGTGTGATTGCAGTGCAGTACCATGGGGGTACCTCCCTTTTGGTGGGTCTGTGATGACCAGGAGTACATCTGCCCGGGGCCTGTCTGCACGTAGGACTCATCGAACTCCTTCAGGATGCACAATTTAATGGTACAATTTGAGAAAACTGATGAAAATCCTCCGATAACAAGGAGAGCTCTGAACACACCTTGAGGCTCACATGTGACGTTGTCAACGAAGGAGGTACAAAGCCGTTGATCACGATATCGATCAGTAAAACTCCCTCAGAATCCAAACCTCTGGCGACATGAGTGAGACGGAGGACCTCCCCTGTTTAAAGGAGTGCCAAACCATAGCTCGCATATTTAAACATCCCACTTCTGAAACTCGGTCCTTGATATCAGCACTATTGAATGCCGCCATCTTCTGGTTGTTTTACCAACAGCAGGAATACAGATGCTAATTGCCATTGAGATAAGATTCTAAAACTGATTTCGGATTGTGCGCTGGGGGGTAAAACGCTGAACAAACCTGTGTCAAATTCCATTTGGGACTCCTGCCTGAACTGGCCACGTGCGAAGGAGTAGCCGTTCCTGGTGCGCTCACTCTGCAGCACGGTGGTCCAGTAGATGGGAGCAAAAACCGACACCAGCACCCGCAGCAAGGGACCTAGTCACATCACCATCAATAAAGTGGATGACAGCAAGAGTCAACCCTAACGCACACCAAACCGCAGGAGCACCACAAAATCAAGCCAAGCGGAAAGATGTCCCTTCTCGTGCCAGAGGTGCATAATGTACTCCATTTTGAATCGTTTGTATTTGTTGCGAGCACGAACCCACGCTGGGCGGAACGCTGTCAAGACGGGCCTGCAACGTGCTGCTGCCATCCTCTTCGTTGTCTGTGATGTTCGCCTCCAGGAAGGACACTCCGAACTCCCTCTCGTTGACCATGCCGATCAGGCTGCCTCTGGTCGTGCGAGGGGATTCACCTTCCATCAAAAAACAAAAAAACTGATGCAGCATGTACTATATTCTATAGCTCTGTCACCTCCACGAGTGTAAATACAATTAACACGTATACTTTTATTATGGACACTTGGGTGTGTAAAAATTCAAATTTGTGGTGCAAAATCTTGTCTTGATAACAACTCACAATAGAGCATCACATAGTAAACTGATTTCCATGAGCTGCAACATGACTTCAATCTCCTCATGCATCTTTCTAAGCCTTTTAAAAAAAACCTGAATAATTGAATAATGAATAATTTATAGATTGACTTTTTTAACTTGCTAATTGTATCTCTGACGATAAAGATTCTATTTCAGTTATACCCGGACAAAGGCCAGCCCGACATCTCCTGGAGTCGACACTCGGCCCGGCGCATGATCGTCCACCGTTAGCCGGTTCGGGGTTGTTGCAAAGTCGTACGCGCTCTTGGAAGCCTTCGCCGCACAAGCTACTACAAGGACCCCAGTCCTGCCAGTTGGAGTAGCCTCCGTTAACTGAAACATAGAAAGCAAAATTATTGCTGTGATTAGTGGACATTTTTTTTTTTTTTTATAATAATAAAATGAGGTTACAATAGTTTCGGGTACGAGATTTACTTTGACATTAAACACTTTAATTAGAAGCAAAAGTCAAACCTCACTTTGAACCTTGAGCGTTATGGTCCGCTCAGCTGTGCCAGCTTCACTTTCAGCCACGCACTCATAATCTCCTTCATCCGCAGCCTGTAGGTTAAAGTGGCAGACAGGAATTATTTGATATGATTGGCAATGCTATGAAAAGTTTTGGTCCCATTAAAAAAAAAAAAAAAAAAAAAAAACATCAAGACCAAAATAAGACTTTCAATAGACCCATCAGTCCAAAGCAGTTATTATACTGTTGAGAGGCCAAAATTGATTATATTAACATTTACAAGGTTTAATAGTTCTGTCTTGTTGGAAAGTCAAACCCGCTTTTGGAAGCCTAATTTTTCTACATTATTTGTGCACTTATTGCACTGTAGCAGTCTCGCCAGATGGCACTATTTGCATATCTATTTACCGCTAGTTTGCCTGACAATTTTTCCTGCACCATTTGCACAATTGCCACTCTTACAGATTATTGCACCACTAATCGCATTAAACTGCTTAAATTTCTTGAAGACTGCAGCAATTCCACATTGTCACTATCTCAGATTATCGCTGTATTCGTCATTTTAAAGAGTTCTTAATTGCTCGAGATCTCTGCATCATGTGCAAAATTATCATCAGCATTATTACATTACCGTTGTCCCTCTCCAATATATTTTTATATCACCAATTTTTTTCACCAAGAGCAGCTTCTACTACCGGGAACAAATTCCTTGTGTTTTTGATATACTTGGCAAAAAAAAAGAAGATTCTGACCCTAATGTATTCTTATATCATTCCATAGCTCTGGTCTGACTTCTCTGAGCAGTTCATCCTTGCTAAAAGCAGCTAGCCATTATTTGCCTTTTCCAAAGGCACTCTCAAGTGGGCTCCAACACCTTGCGGGAAAGATGGTGGGGGTGTTTTGATTATGGGAATGTACTCAATCTGACAAAAAGACCTTCCTTCTAATCTGTTTCATTTTTCAAGTTTCGGCTTCAGAGAGAGTGTGTGGGGGGGCTTGCAAAAGAGCACAAAGACAGATGGCCATCACCCCTTCTCCCTCAACTTTCACCTTGTCCTTTATCCCTTTGTATCTTTTTGTCCGTCATGTAAATAGCTCTTTGTAACCCCCGCCCCGCCCCCCCTCCATCTAAAAAAAAAAAAAATAAAGATAAGATAAGATTGCTTCCTTGATTATTCTGGGAAAGAGGAATTTCAAACACACTGTTCAGTGTCAAAACTGCAAGACCTTATCGACAACAAACCATTTAAAATCACACGTACACCGATGTCTAGAATAAGGTACTTCACTGGATTGTCAAAGGAGGACTCCACTAGCAGCCCCTGGAAGCACAACGATTTTCCCCAGCTCTTAGGCTCTTATGTATGAAAGAAATATTATTCTAACTTGTTGGGCAGTTAAGCATTTCTGTGACTAGCAACACATCATCAGAGAAAGAAGATGAAGAAGATGTCACACAGACTGCAGCGTGGGAAGAAGCGTCATCTGTCTGTGAGAATCTCAGCTTCAGTCTATGCAATTACGGCAGCAGTTTAAAGGACATAACGAGGTTAGAAGCTAAGCGTAGCAGGCTAGAGTCTGGGAACATCCAGTTCTCTGTTCACCTCCTCCCTCTGTTTTAAGTGCTGTTAGCATCTAACTGAAGCGGCTCCAATCAGATTGCGGTGGGAGGAGGACACAATTGTCAGCCACACAGATAAAAGCCGCATTGGTTGAATGGACCTGCATTCAGTTTCCTCTTGGAAGATAAATGATTTAAACTTGACTAACATGCAAGGAATCAAATGAGACAGTGGACTTTATATTTACTGTGATGCTGTAAATGATCAACGATCCATTGTGAAGCGTCTGCACGCGGGAAGAGCGCGGCAGGGGGTTTCCATTTCGGAGCCAGCGGAGGACGGGGCTGGGGTCTCCATGGACCGGACAGTCCAACACGGCGGAGCTGCCTTGTTTAACCGTTTGAGACGTGTGGGCTTCACCCTTCAGCACAGGAGGCTCTGAGAAAAGCAGAAAACATCAAGTTGATACAGAGCAATCCTGTTTTCAGTTACAGCTTCCACCGATCACCTCGAATGCGGACGAAGGAGAGCGCTCGGATGGAGCCGACGCTGTTTTCCGCGACGCACACGTACGTCCCGGCATCGCTCGTGGCAACGTTGTCGATTACGATTGTGTTCCTGCCCGCTTCATCGACCGAGGCGCCTACAAAATGTGATTGATCAAAAAAAGAATGAATCCGCACGTTCAGTGGTCAAAATCTTGGCTGGAGTGGAAACACAAACGTTTTATTTACTTTTTCTGAACATATATTTGGATAGCTATTTAAATTCTTACTAAGGTACTCCGCTAGTCCTGAGAATTTTACAGCAACACCATCGAAAGTAAACGGTACCTAGGTAAGGTATGTTGTTGACTGTCCAAGAGATGACAGGAGGAGGCGTTCCCTGGGCGTGACAGGACAGGGACAAGTCCTGTCCTTTATTCAAGGTGATGTCCCCGGGTAGCTCTTTAAAGGCAGGCCTCATATTGACGGACAGGTGAATATTCTGTCTCGCTGAGCCTGCTGCGTTGGTGGCTACGCACGTGAACTTTCCAGCGTCTCCTGGCTATGTAAAAACAGATAAGAGTCATTTGTAGATTCACAGCGGACTGAGACCGAAGCCGCTCACCTCGGCCCTCTCGATTATCAGCTCTCCGGATCGCAGGGATGTGAATTTGCCCGGAACGTTGACGAGAAGCGCGCCGTCCTTTTCCCATGATACTTTGGGATCTGGCGAACCCTGAGCAGCACATGGTAACAGGGCCTGGAATCCTTGAATGACTGACATCTCCGTTTGACCGGGAGGAATCATGGGGGAAACTGAAACACAACGACAAGATAACTACAACTCCGTTTTCCCAAACTCTGATCGGCTTTCATTCCCACTTTTCCAATCTTTCATCTGATCTTGTTAGTTATTTACTGTACAAGGCACCTCTCCTAAATCAGACTAGGACATTCTTATCCTGTGGACATGCATTGTCTGTGGGTTGTAGAGTTACAACTAAAAAGAATTGGCTTCATATTTTGAGAGTTTTACAGTCGTCTAACATAACACATTTTGAATTCCCATCTTGCCATACCCTTAAACCTAGCATTTTTTTCTCCAGCTGTCTGGTCTCATCTGAATTGTCAGTCTTTAACAGTTCTTGGGTTTCCTATGTATTTGTGATCAACATAGCTATCGTAGAGCATTTTCATCAGGTGAAGCTAAGAGTCGTAACTCACTTTGAATAACCAGTCGGATATCATGGCTGGTTCTGCCGGCAAGGTTCTTGGCGGTACACGTGTAGGTCCCTGCGTCACTGCGCTGGGTAGAAGTGATCACCAGTGTACCGTTTGCATATATATGAATATGAGCACTGTCAACTATAGGCCTCCTGTCTTTGTGCCACGTAACTTCTGGTTGGGGTTGACCATCCGCTGCACACTCCAGACCGACCGTTTGGCCCAGCACAGCAGTGTACTCGGCACGGGGCACGCTCAGCACGGGTGGAACTGAGAAAACACAGCAGTTGTGCGATTAGAATGTCATACGGTTTGAATACAACGGATGAGGGATGTATGAGCAGCTAAGGTATACCTTGCAGGACAAGTTTGGTTCTTCCTACAGCCACACCAGCTTCATTTTGGGCCAGGCACTGGTACGTCCCTGCATCTCCAAGAGTAACACGTGCAAATTTAAGGGCGCCGTTTGAGAGCACAGCCAGCCTGTGACCTGTAAAAGCGGTGAAAACATTTTTAGAATCATATTGTTGGACCATTTCTGCAATTCATAATGTGCTGTTGTTACCAGCTGCTATGGGAACGCCTTCTCTTTGCCATGTGATGGACGGTCGAGGAAATCCTTGAACCTCACAGGGTAAAATGGTCCCATGATGTAACACCACTTGCACTTCCTCTGCCATCGGCCTGATCTCAGGAGACTCTACCGGATCAATGTACACTTATATTCCGTTTCCACTTATGTGATGATAAACACTACAATATAATACAGTAAATGGGTCCCCACCTTGTACCGTGAGTAAGACGTGTTTATGAGCCACTCCGGCCGCGTTTCGAGCTGAGCAAGTGTACCGTCCGGCATGGCGTGGTAGCACGGCGGTGATCTCCAACACCCCTGCGCAGAGTATTGGAGTAGTACGTTTACACACGTCATATACAAACAGAGGTGAGTTGGAACACACTACAATTACTCCTTTACACTTATAGAAGTCACTTGTGGGAAAAGAAATTACTTGTCAGAGTAGTTTCAATGCAACATATCTTGTTCTTTTACTTGAGTGGCTTTCCATCCATGCATTTTCTGTACTGCTTCTACTCTTGCAGGTGCCGGCGTGGTGGACCCTATCCGAACTGGTCACTAGCTAATCGCAGTTGCGTAGTTTTATTGAGAAGAAAACCTTCATTTAATCTATAACATTGAACTGCATTGCATGTCCAACTTTTATTTGCATTTATCTCTTGCTCCGCCAATCTGTTTATTTCGGTTTGTATGAGAGCCTTGTGCCTCGGTCCCTTTCACAAAACTCCGTTTCACTCATCCAACATAGGCACCGAGGATGTTTGACTCCATTTCACCAATCATCCGGAGTCAGGCAGTCACATGACCAGACGCAAAGTCTTTATGGCCCACACAGAAGCTTCTTTGTCTTCTTTTCCTTTCGGCTTGTCCCGTTAGGGATCGCCACAACGTGTCATTTTTTTCCATCTAAGCCTATCTTGTGCATCTTCCTCTTTAACACCCACTGTCCTCATGTTCTCCCTCACAACATCCATCAACCTTCTTTGGTGTTCCTCTCCCTTGTTTGCCTGGCAGCTCCATCCTCAGCACCCTTCTACCAATATACTCACTCTCTCGCCTCTGGACATGTCCAAAGCAAGTCTGCTTTCTCTAACCTTGTCTCCAAAACATCCAACTTTGGCTGTCCCTTTAATGAGCTCGTTTCTAATCCTATCCAACCTGCTCACTCCGAGCGAGAACCTCAGCAGCTTCATTTCTGCTACCTCAAGTTCTGCTTCCTGTTGTCTCTTCAGTGCCGCCGTCTCTAATCCGTACATCATGGCCGGCCTTACCGCTGTTTTAAAAACTTTGCCCTTCATACTAGCGGGGACTATTCCCACAGCCTACACTGAAGCAAAGTTTCAAAATGACAACAATGGCGTCGTTATGGTCAGAAGGAACACAATACGCCAGGCCTCACGTTCGAATTTTATTTTACACACTATGAAAAAAAATGGCTACATCACGCGCTGTCATCTGTCTACCAAAAAACATCCACATTACAAGAAGTCCTCCCACTTGGAACGTGAAAAAACGTGTTTCAGTTTTAATGTAGTGTTTTCGCGGTGAGCATTTTGTGCTGTTTCAAAAATGTACAGTAAACCAAGAGAGATTTCATGTGCCTGAATTTGCTTGAATTTGTTATTCTATAAAGAGTTCATTCATTATTGTTTTAGTTAAAGTGACAACGTTGGACGGTATCTTAAGTGGCACGAATTCCAATGTAACATTTTTGTTTTTTTGACATTAATGCATCATTAAAAATATATTTTTAAAAAACGCTAAATTAGTCACCAGTTACTCATTTCATAACTTTAATTTGATGTGTACTTACTCAAGTAATTATTTGGAGGGCTACTTTATACTTTGACTTGCGTCATGTATTTCTGAAGTAACGGTTCTCTTACTTGAGTACAACTTTTCCCATCTCTACCCACCAAAGCGCACAAATAGAGAGACTTTATTTTATTCCTTCCAGCCTTCTCCTGCTGTAGCTGTCATTATCTTAAACCAATAATCACAATTTGCAGAGTACAAATAATATACCTGCCTCTGAAATGCGGTAATGTTGAACAATAAATACGATTTTTTTTTTTTTTTCGGTAAGGGAGGGGTGATCGAGACGTTATCTTACCAGTAGGAAGGATGCGATAACTTCCTCCTCGAGATCCCAGCTTGGCTCCACCTTTTGTCCAGGAAACGGTCGGATCAGGTCGTCCTTTAACGTGACAAGGCAACTCCACAAGAGACCGACTCACCGCCGTCACTGCTGTGACGTCGTCTTCGATGGTCGGGGGGACTACAAGGGCGTAGAGCAAATGTGCGATTTATTCAATCGAATCATTTCGAACCTTCCACTCTTGGAGTCCGTACCTTGGAGCTTGACCTCAATGACCCTGCGCTCCTCTCCAACATCATTTCCAGCCGTACACTCAAAGTAACCTTCATCCTCGTTGGACGGTGATAAAAGTACCAAGGACCCAGAAGATAATAACCTGCAAAAACGAGCACTGATGCATGCTTGTTTCTTGTATTTTTTTTTTAAGTAAAGCAGCTGCCAAAGTGTGTGTTTACCTGTATGCACCAGTTTGCTGGCTACTATCAAGAGGAGAGCCATTCCTTTTCCAAGATACTTTAGGAGGAGGTATGCCTGTCGTCTCACAGCTCAGGACAGCTCTGATGCCTGCGGTTACTGTTACGTTGAACGGGCCTGGACTGATCGAAGGACCCACTAGGAGCACAGAGACCAAATTCCGACATATTGACCACAGTCACCAGATTCAGTTTCCACTTTTACTATATTTACCAAAGACTCTGAGATCTATTCCCCGGTGGTCTGAACCAGCCTGGTTTGATGCGGTGCAGTGGAAGCGACCGGCATCGCTCAGCTGGACCTGGTGCACACGCAAGGAGCCTTCTGCTAGGATGGTGTACCTGAAGTCGGCCATATGCTGAGTCATCTTCATGAAATACATCCAATGCGATCTCAATGCCATCCATTAACATCTACCAGTATATGTCAATTGGAATATTGTTGCTCAGTATCTCCTTGGGTTTTTGATCATTTCTGATTACAATCCATCTTCAGTTAAGTCCCTTGAATCTAAATTTTTGGAACTTTAATTCTGACTATCTTAGCTATGCAGATAATTCAGTTATATTTAGCAGTGTCTCTAGATGGCTGCAGTTCCCTTGAGGTGTTGTGTCACTGTCTAAAGGAGATAAATAACTGGATGAGCCCAGACTTTCTTCAGCTAAACAACTAATGCACTTTACCAGTAATGTGAAATTCGGCAGAGCTGTTACTGGAAAAGCTTAAAGGTCAAGTGTCATGAAATGGATGACCTTTAGTATGTTATTAATGAAAAAACAGCAGCCGGGATGGACCCATCCATTTTTTTTCACCACAAAACGTGATTTTGACGTATATAGTTTTTTATAACTCCCGCCTTGAAAATCCTCTGGAAGGATTTGTCTTTGACAAGAAGCAGGAAGTGACGTACAGGGCAGGAGCGCCTTCAAGGGGACTCGATTGTTTCTATTAGTTTTATCTGCGGGAAGGTAGCTCGCTGTTGTGTTAGCCAAAATGCCGGCTCGTTGCAATGCTGGATATTGCTTGAACACTCGGGAGGATGGATTCGCTCTTCATAACAGCTACTAAAAAAAAGTAATAGTTTTGGGGGGAGCACGTAATCCGTCTCTCATAACGTAACAAAAGATACGCGTACGTATGACAGGGTTGCTAAATGTGTCGATGTGCGCGTCGAACAGCTTCCACGTCGGGCTCGGCGGCAAAGGGTTCCGCGTCGTGCCTCGCGGACGAGCATGGCTTCGGCCGGGGCGGCTCATACATACTGTCTGGGAGTTTGTTGTTAGTTAGAAGTGATCCGCATATCATCTAAATATGGCTCCAAACAATAGGGTAATCTTACCCCGGATGCTTCACTCGATTCTGAGACGTTTTCTTTTTTGAAAAGAGCTTCCGTGCCTCATAGGAGGTGGGCGGATGAGCTGCCAGCCAAGCCATGCCTCGCAGACGAGCACAGCTTCGACCTGGCTGGCTCATACATACTATCTGGTAGTCTGTTGTTAGAAGTAATCCGCATATCATCTAAATATGGTTCGAAACAATGGGGTAACATTGCCCCAGAAACTTTACTCCATTGTGAGACGTTCTCTTCTTCGAAAATAGTTTCCGTGTTTGAAGGGGCGTGTCCTACAGTAGGGGCCACAGCGTGTTTTCAATGGCGAATGTCCGGGGTGACTTCACGGTCAGTAGATACACCCAATATGGCGACCACTTGGATGTCGAATGACATTTCCGCAACTTTGCGCATGGATGACGCGCTCTCCGCTCATATTTATTTTTTCGTATGGACATTGAAGTGAATAATTTTACATGTATTTTTCATTTCAATATCTATTTTAGAATGTTTATAGGGATGACACTTGACCTTTAAAAATGAATCTTTCTATGGTCTAATCGTGGGAGAGGTGCACAGATTCTGGCTGGCCCTTCTTAACCATCCATAACGACCTACTTGTTGTTATCGTGGGTTATGGGGAAGCCATCTTTTCTCCACATAATCGCAGGAGTCGTGCCATCCTCGACTTCGCAAGGTAAAACCGCATCTTGGCCCAAATGAGCAGTCACCACCGCGCTGCTGTCCTTGATTACCGGTGGCGCTGAGAAGCAGAAGCGTGATTAGGGTCTAATGTGAATAACTTGTTTAAAACAATATCTAATAAAGAGAGAGCAACGCACAGACAATCTCAACTGTGAAGAACAGACTGGTGCTTCCGGCCATGTTGGCAACCACACAGCTGTACTGGCCGCTGTCTTCCGGTCTGACGTTTTGAATTTCAAGGTACTGGCCTCCTGCGAGCCGCTGAATACGGCCACCCAGCTGATTGGACACAACGATGGCAGGAAGGGTCAACCTTCATTTACTTCAATAGCTGTTTGTGAATGCTTTGACATCCCGTACCTGCATCTGGACCTCGTCTTTGTACCACGCGATATCGGGACGAGGGTCACTGTCAGCCAGGCACTCCAGGGTCAAATGTCCATTAAGCGGCACCGACAGAGTCCGCACATCTTCAGAACCAAGCAGGGTCGGAGGGACTGAAGTATGAACAATGTTTGTATCATCACTATTTCGGAGGACACGAGATTTCAAGAGCATACAACTCATTTTACGAAATCTACACTTATGAATATGTAAATGTTGGATGGAACCTGACAGCACGAGAGGTGCTCAGGGAACCTTGGCTTGCAAAAAGCGGAGTTCCCATAAAGTTTGCAGAGCAACGTGCAAGTACAACTTGTATCACCTTGTACTCGAACCCAGTGGTTTCTTCCATCTTCTCCAGCCGGGCTGCTTGCCAAGCAGGTGTATAGACCTGCATCCTCAACCTTGACACACACACAGGTTGTCATGTTGTGTACTTCATGCCCAGTTTTGGATTTGGAACTAGTGTACTGATGTATTATAGTACCTTGTCTATACTGGCTAATGAGAGTCGAATAATGAGGATTCAAATTTTAGCACATTGTAATGTGTAAGTATTTCTGTTGGACTCAACTGTGTTTGAATCCCAACATCTGCTCTGAGTGTTTCTTTTCTTTGAACAAGTCCAACAAACCCTAGAGCTAGCGTAGAGCTAACAGCTACACCACACGATTTTTCAGGAAAGCTTTACTCTGTACATGCACTACTGCCAGATGTTGGTCGGTACCTGAATTTTGGTAATACTGAGGATTCGTCCGTCGTCCTGAATGGCGTTTGTCCCTCCCAGTGGGCGACCATCCTTGAGCCAACTCAAGGTGGGGGGTGGAACTCCCTCTGCAGAGCACTCCAACTCCAGTGGCTTGTTCACCGCAATCGTCAGCTCTTCTGGTGCACTAAACTTGGATATCTTTGGTGGCTCTGGATCAGAATTGAATAAAGTTTGGGTTCTTGCTTGGACAAAAACAATATCTTACGTGTTGAGTGGATTCAGATATTCATTTTTTACAATTATTATTACCAAGGATGGTGAGATTGAAACTCTTTGTGCTGCTTCCAGCCTGGTTGCTGGCCACACAGCTGTAAAGGCCTGCGTCCGAGGCTGCCACGTCAGGCAGCTGCAGTCGTGTCTCCTGACCATCCAGCAGCAGATTCCGGTGAAGTGACAGCGGCTGGCCGTCCTTCATCCAAGTCAACGTCGGAGGAGGAACGCCGCGCGCCTCGCACGTAAGCGTCACCAAGGATCCTTTGATCACCGTCACTGGTTCCGCTGGTTCCACATGAGCCACACCAGGGGGCACTGTGCAACATGTAACGGTGAATCTGAAGCCTAACTGCTATACTGTAATAATAATAATAATAACAACTTTGATGTACTGTAGGTAGCCGTGTTTTAGGGTTTGGGGGTATATTGCAGGTTTTAAAGTTAATAGAACATTAACTTGATGTTGAATATTGCTACCTTGGACCTGGACATCATAGCTAAGCTCAGCGAGACCAGCTCGACTGCGAGCTATGCAGGTGTAAACTCCAGCATCTGACAACTGCACAGGAGAAATCCTAAAAGAGACAAAAGGACAGTCGGCATGACCTTCTGCCGTAATTTTATGACATATTCACAACTCAGCACTGTAGCCAGACCTCAGTACGGAGTCCCCAGAGATTAGGCGTGTGTGGGGCGATAAAAGTAGAGGGTGCCCGTTCTTGAGCCAGGTGATCTGAGGTGGAGGGTTTCCATCGGCACGACACTCAAGAGTCATAGCACTGTCCTGTACGGCCTGCACCTCTCTGGGCTCACTGCTCTCACCCAAGATGGACGGCTGAACTGTGAAAAAATGCACAAAAGCTTTAAACAACAACAACATTTAATCTGATCAACAACTATGATGAAATATGAATGTTCAAACTGACCAAGGACAAAGAGGGTGTATATCTTGCTCTCCTGACCAGCAGGGCTCACAGCCAAACAGGTGTATGTTCCAGAATCCTCTGGACTAACCCGTAGTAAGGTTAATGTGCTGCCATCAGGTGTCAAACTGGTAAACAAGTCCAAAAAGAGTTTACATGAAGACCAGAATCTTTTTCTTTTCCTTTCGGCTTGTCCCGCGAGGGGTCACCACAGCGTGTCATCTTTTTCCATCTAGACCTATCTCCTGCATCTTCTTCTTTAACACCCACTGTCTTCATGTCCTCCCTCAAAACATCCATCAACCTTTTCTTTGGTCTTCCTCTCGCTCTTTTGCCTGGCGGCTCCATCCTCAGCACCCTTCTACCAATATACTCACTCTCTCGTCTCGGAACATGTCCAAACCATCGAAGTCTGCTCTCTCGAACCTGGTCTCCAAAACATCCAACTTTGGCTGACCCGCTAATGAGCTCGTTTCTAATCCTATCCAACCTGTTCACTCCAAGCGAGACCCTCAGCATCTTCATTTCTGCTACCTCCAGTTCTGCTTCCTGTTGTTTCTTCAATGGCACCATCTGTAATCCGTACATCATGGCCGGCCTCACCGCTGTTTTATAGACTTTGCCTTTCATCCAAGCGGAGACTCTTCTGTCACATAACACACCAGACACCTTCCGCCAACTGTTCCACCCCGCTTGGACCCGTTTCTTCACTTCCTTACCACACTCTCCATTGCTCTCTATTGTTGACCCCAAGTATTTGAAGTCATCCACCCTCGCTATCTCTTCTCCCTGAAGTTTCACTACTTCACCTCCGCCCCTCACCTTCACGCACATATATTCTGTTTTACTTTGGCTAATCTTCATTCCTCTCCTTTCCAGTGCGTACCTCCATCTTTCTAATTGTTCCTCCGCTTGGTCCCTGCTTTCACTGCAGATCAAAATATCATCTGCAAACATCATAGTCCAAGGGGATTCCAGTCTGACCTCATCCGTCAGCCTATCCATTACTACTACAAACAGGAAGGGGCTCAGCGCAGATCCCTGATGCAGTCCCACATCACCTTAAATTCTTCTGACACACCAACGGCCTTCTGCTGCCCTCATACATGTCCTGTACTATTCTAACATATTTCTCCGCCACACCAGACTTGCGCATGAAGAACCAGAATAACACTCTTTATTATCATCAGCATCCCACATCTCTCTCACGGTCAAACACGTGGTGGTGTCTGTTGCACTTGAGCGATCATTCAAGCTACCGAACATTTGTAAACCAGCTGCTATTCATGTCCTCCGTGATTGTACCGTAAACAGTTCCATTTGTCTTCCTCCACATCTAACTCCAACCTTCAGCACTAATGATTTATAGTTTATTCTCCAAATCTTTAGGGAATGACAAAGATTAATAGCTGTGGCTATAGTAAAACAAATTGAGCTACTTTGTAAAGGCTAATATTGTACTATGGTATCATACAGTGTATTAAGTGTTCTGTCAGAAAATGAGGACTGGAAACAACTTACACAATGTGACGAGTACCTGACCCCTCCAAAGTCAAGCCGTCTTTAAGCCAGCTAAGGTGAGGTGCGGGGTTTCCTGCTGCACTGCACTCCAGCGTCACCTCTTCTCCCATGGGTGCGCTGACTTCAGATGGATACTCAGAGTCCAGAATAGTCGGCGATACTATGTAGCCAAAAGTTGAGCTCTCAATTGAAATAATATTACAAGTATGTTCTTTCATGAATGATAATGATGAACATTCATTCTTTCAGTGAATTGCTGCCATACCCTGCACTGAGAGAATGTAATCCTTTTGTTCCTGTCCTTCACTGTTCTTGGCCACACAGGTGTACGTTCCAGCATGAGAAAGAGTAATCGGCCCCAGCTCGAGGTGGTTCCCTCGGTTAGACCACTGCCACTGCAGGCTGCTCTCTGGAAGCAGGCACGGAACGTAGAGGAAGTCAATGCTGAAACATATATGGATGGTACTGCACTGGACCCCCGCTTTTAGCAGGGATAGGAACCGGACCAAACCGTAAATACCAAAGAGCCGTGGATAATTGTCGCACATTATTATTGAATTTAAAAATAAATGGCAAAAAAAAATCCTGAATGTGTGGATAAACCAACACTGAGCATTTCTGGGGATGGTTGGACAAAAAAAATGAAGACAAAAAAAATCCACAGATAGGTTCATCAGCAGTTTCTGTACTAAAAAAATGTACATTCCTTTGCTAATCTTACCAATGGGTGATCCATCTTTCAGCCACGTGATGCTTGGTACGGGGACTCCTGAAGCCTCACACCGAAGCAATGCATGAGAGCCCAGGGTGAAATTTTGGGCCACTTGGAGAGGCCCATCAAGGACAGGAGGAACTGTGAAAATAGAACTGTGCTGTACTTTCAACAGTTTTCACCCCTCTTTTCTGGAGCACAAAAGGTGTTCTCACCATGAACCGCCAGTCTGAATGTCCTGTCTACCTGGCCAGCCACATTGGACACTTTGCAAGTATAAGTGCCAGCATCTGCCATCTGGGAGCAAAACCATGTTCAAAGTATAGATTTCACATACAAGAGTGGAGTAGAGTGACGGCACGACTTTGGGGCTGGACAAGTCGTGTTTTCCAGACCTGAACTCCTGTGATCTCCAGCTGGTGGCGATCTGTCTTGACTCCGTTCCCCGTGGCGAGCTGGAGCCCATTTTTATACCACGTGACCTCGGGCTCAGGGACACCACGGGCCTCACATCGCAGGGTGATGGAAGAACCAAGCTGCGAGGTCACCACATTTGACTCAGCACCAAGACGAGGCTTCAGGGTGGGCACGACTGTTGGTTTGCATTTAGATTGAGGACATGATCTCATTGTGAATCACCCGCCTTGCAATGATTCACTTTTAAAGTACGTATTAGCCATCACAGCTGTGATGAACTTTTTTTTTTCTTTTGCTGAGACAACGCTTTCAGATTGGATCACCCGTGTACGACGCTGATGTGTGCAGATGGCTCACCGTAAACACTGAGGACAAGACTCTTCTGGTCCTGGCCAGCTGAGTTAGTGGCCGTGCAAACATATTGTCCTGCATCCTCGACTCTTGCCCGGGGCAACTGGAGCATCTGGCCACCTATAGTATTAAAGGTGATACTTTAAATTTTCTATACAGATTTTCTCTTTTAAATTATCTAACAGTGTTATCTTCTGATAAGTTGGCACATTGCTCGGTCCAGGTGTCTGTGCAGTGGGAACGGGGTTGTGCGGATGGGGATAAGTCAGCTGCAAGTGCCATACTCTTGCATATGCACGCTAACTGACAAGTATAATTCAGCTTCTCAGCTTAGCCGCCGCTACCTCCAGCCCTTATTGTCATGGTAACAAATTCTATATTAAACATCGGCCCAGCAGTATACGTGGCAGTGTGACCAACTGCGATTTCAACAAGACACACAATAAGTTGGGCAAACCACCCTATAATTATTTTTCGCTTTGGGTGTTTTGGTAAAACCACGTCACAAATATTCTGTTAAGACACCCGGAAAAACCTAAGAATAGTGAAGAATATCCTAACAAAAACTTCCATTTGGGTTAGGGATGGGGTAAGGGGTTGCAGTTAGTTTTACACCATTTTTGATTGTTACTTGTTATTTGCTAGATCGAACCTGGCAATATGTTGAACCCAGTATTAAAATGGAGGATCTGCCCATCTTTGGTCCAAGTGATCTCTGGTGGAGGATACGCTTGCACGTCACACAGAAATGAGACCATGTGACCCTCGGTCACGCTCAGCTCCTCCTCTTTAGGGCCTAGAATTCTTGGTGGTACTGTAACAAAAAATATTCAATTGTACCTATATTACCGACATCTGTCACCATGTCAAGTACAGCTGACTACTTCAGCTATAGTGTAATCCATTTGAACAATATCAGAACATTTTTTTTTTTACCTTGAACAGTCAAACTGAAGAGTTTCTCAACGGATCCAACCTTGTTTTCCGCTATACAGAGGTACCCAGCCATGTCTGAAACCTGCACACTCAGGAGCTGTACGAAATAAAATTCCCAGACTTATTCCAAAACACAGCGGGACATGGTTTAATGCCAGCGGCTCAATGGGTGGTCACTGCTTTACCTGCAGTTTTGCCCTGTCCTCACTGATGACATGCTGTGAATCTGCGTGAACGGGCTGTCCGTCTCTCAGCCACGAGATAGTCGGGCTTGGATTTCCAGTGACATCACAATGGAGGGCCACCGTGCTGTTGACCACTGCTCCTATTTCCTCCATAAACTCCTCAGACGCACCCACGATCACAGGTGACACTGAGAATTTCAAATGTTGGAATGGATTGGTTACATTATTAAATGTACTTCTTCTTCGCGACTTGTGCCATTAGGCTTCGCCACAGCGAGTCACCTTTTTCCCTTTAAGCCTACAACTGCCCTCGTGTCTTCCCGCATGACATCCATCAACCTTCTCTTTTCTCTTCATCTTGCTGTCTCGGCTGGAAGCTCCATCCTCATCATCATTCTACCACCATTCTCATTCCCTGGATGTGTCCAAACCGTCGAAGTCTGCACTTTGTCTCCAAAACATCTAACCTTAGCTGTCCTTCTCATTTCTAATTGTATCCAATCTGCTCCCTCGAATCATCATACCGCTCCACTCTTCTGCTGCTCTCCTACATGTCCTGTACTATTCTAACATAATTCTCCGCCACTCCAGACTCTTCTCTGGGTAGTCTGTCATCAGCTTTCTCTAGATCTACAAAGACTCAATGTAGCAGCTTCTGACCTTCTCTGCATGGTTCCTTCAAAACCCTTAAGGTAAAGAATGCATCTGTGGTACTCATTGCAGGCATGAAACCATACTGGTGCTCGCAAATACTCGTATCTGTCCAGAGTCTGACCTCCACTATTGTTTCCTATAACTAAATTGTGTGGCTCCAATTCTGTTGAACAATCTGGTCAAAAAAAATCCACAGCCACGTCTCTTGGGTGCTTCCACACCTCCACAGGAATGCCATCAGAACCAACTGCTTTTCCATTTTTCATCTTCGTCAATGCCTTTTTAACTTCCCCCTCACGAACCATCGAAAATTACAACACAAATAGGCATATGTTCATGCTTACCCAAGACCTCCAAGTCAAAATGCATGTGGTCCTCCCCGGCCTCGTTGACGGCTTCACAGGTATACCTTCCGGCATCTTCTCTCTGCACCCGAGGAATTTGTAGCACCTGTCCACCTGAGAGGACCAATCAAAATGAGCACTTAGAAGCAAAGCAAGATCGCACAAGACTTGTAATCTGACCTGGCTGTAAAACTGTTCCATCAGCGCTCGTGAGCTTTTGTCCGTCTTTGTACCAATTGAGTTTGGGTGGTGGTATGGCGTTGCTTTCGCAGGACAGGCGGATGGGATGGCCGAGGACTACCTCGCGCTTCTCGACCATCTCCTCATTGTCCTCGTCCTCCTCCCTGTCATCTGCTCCCCAGGCTGCTTCTCTGTTGGTCACACGATGGAAGACTGGAGGAACTAACAAGGCGGTGCCAAGTTTCTGTTAGTTCGCAGCCTTGTTCCACTTGTGGATCACATAAATTTCACACATACCTTGTATGGCGACATGAAAGTTTCTCTTGTCTTCTCCTGCCGAGTTGGTGACCACGCATGTGTACTGCCCTTCATGGGACAACATGGCATTCTCGAGGTGCAGGAAGGCCCCGCTCGCCTGAATGCCAACATGGCTGTTTCCTGTCAACAGCTAAGGAGGACAAGCAAACTTAGATTTGAAGTTATGCTCACATCTTGCTTACTATACAACACTCATTGCAATAAGCTGGATATGTCGTGCTGGAAAATGTTGAATGTTATGAATATTGCCAATGCTCTGTCTTACAAACCTGCCCGTCTTTGAACCAGGAAACTTTGGGCTCAGGGAAACCTTTGGCAACACAGGTAAGAGTTAAACTGCCATTGATTCGTACTTTCTCTTCCCGAGTGCCTGAAGATGTTGCGTTACCATCTATTTGTGGGGGCACTTGTGAGGAAAAAAAAAACTGAATCAGATGCATAGTGTAACAAGCAATTAGGCCTCATTACCATGTGGAAATCGGTCTTACCCAAAACACTGAGAGAATAGTGCTTGACAGCGTTGCCGGCCGGATTGGAGGCCCGACAGGTATAGAGGCCTGTGCTGTCCCCTTGTGCCGAGCCCACCCTTAAAGCCTGCCCACCCTGCGTGTACGTCAGCTGGGGGCTCGACACAATGGGTTGGTTGTCTTTCAACCAGGTGATACTCGGTGTGGGTGAACCTTCTACGTCACACGCAAGAACTATCGAGAAGCCCAGTACCACAGACACGTCTGACGTCTCACTGGGACCCTTAATTGTTGGAGGAGCTGCATAAAAAAATGAAATATTTCACCCTAAAACAACAAGATCTCCAACTAAATTGCTCAGTAATTCATTTTTCCTGTTCTATGTCCTGTTGACAAAATGGACACCTTGCACTGTGAGTCTAAACTGGCGCATCTGTGTCCCTGCGTTGTTGCTGGCCAGACATTGGTAAAGTCCTTGATCTCTCAGCCGGACCGATTTCACTTTCAGCACCTGGCCGTCTTCCAGAAACTCCACATGCGGATCCCCTTCACGGGAGAGAACCCTGTGAACAGGAACGCCAGATATCGATTTTGGCTAACATCAAACATCCAAGTCATTATGCAATTGAAGGTCTGAGCTACTGATGAATGCATACTCTCCGTCGCGGCTCCATTCCACTCTGGGTGCTGGACGGCCACTGACCCTGCACTGAAACTCCACTTCCTGTCCCAGGATGGCCGTTACCTCCTGTCGTTTGGACGTTCCTGAAATCACTGGCGGAGCTGCAACAGCCGATTAACCACAAGGGTTTGCTCACTCTCGTCTTCACGAGGACAAGTACAGAGTATTGTCATTTGCAATAAGGCCTACTGCAGTAGATTAGCAAGGATAAAATGGATTCTTTCCTTTGTATGTACTCGATGACAACATCAATGGGCACAGCTAGCAATATTTTAAATCCAGGTGAGCTAGCTCAAGCAAGCTCAATTCATGTCTTTTTAAAAAGTAGAGAAACCCTTTGTATTGGAAAATATGTTCTTGTAGAAGCAATACAGAGCGCGTAATGCACTTTGCAATGCGCTATGAGGTAACCTACTCAATTATGGATCACTTATTCAGCTAAACAAAATATTAGACGCATCACTCGGTTTGATAGACTGCAATTCTTCACCGTTGCAAGCTACTACCACACTAGATTATTGATAGAGTGACACAAATGGCAACAAATATGTAAATGATTCTCTTTTTAAATCAAAAGTTTACAATACATCCCTTGCATTTCCCTATCATGAGATTGTGCAGATATGGTAATGAAGTTGTCATCAAAGTTATATTTTTCTCGGGGTCTGACATGTTTGGCAACGTCCCTGGCAAATGATGCAGTCAGTGACAAAATTGTCAGCTCACCTTGCACCACAATACGATATTCCCTTCGTGCTTCCCCGGCTGAGTTTTGGGCGGTGCAAGCAAAGATTCCGGCATGTTCTTGCTGGACCCTGTAGATTCTGAGCAGGCGGTTCCCATTTTGAAGATACAGCCCAGCTCCGTCGACCTGGACAGATGGAAATCAGTTTAAAGTATCTCGACTGTCCCTCACATCATCTTGTAGTTACAACAAGGACCATATGATGACATTGCAGCGCTATTTATGGCTTGACTAGATTAACATGCTGTTCTAAGTTCATGCCAAGCAAGTGTCACAAACTCACAGGATGACCATCTTTAGTCCAGGTAATTGCAGGAGAGGGAATACCAAAGGCATCGCAACCCAGAGTGAGAGGCTGCTTTAAAGTCACTGTGAGGTTGCGTGCCTGCCCATCATCTTGGATTTCAGGAGGAACTGAAATAATACAGGACAACAGAAGATTTGAGTTGTGTTTTGTCATTCCCTACAGCGATGGGGCTGAGGTCTTACCATTCACTTTCAACCTGGTCTTCCTATCCACAGAGCCTGCCTCATTCGTAGCCACGCATTTGTAGTCACCGCTGTGACTGGCAGTCGCTCTGCTAATGACAAGATCTCCATTGTTCGTCACCGAAAAGTCGGATTGTCCTGCGTGTATCTCCAGGCCATTCTTGAACCAGCGCACCTTGGGATGTGGGGAGCCTACGAGGTTGAGACGGATGATGTTTTAAAGTAACATATTTGATTCTCTCCGAGCAATGCGAAACCAGCCTGGACAACCCCCCAAAAAGTTCTACTTTTCAACCTCGTACACCAGCTCAGGCTCCTTCCCCGCCAGAAAGGTGACATGATGCATCCCTAGAGCCACTTTCTGTAGCCACGGATCGGATCGCCAAGGTCCCCTTCTTTGGCCACGACCCAGCTCACACTGCAACCAACATGTATGGGATTCACGTAACCCTTCCGGGCTGTGGCCGGCCAGACCCCATGGTTGCAGGCCCAGCCAGCATTTCAACTCCCAGGCCTGGGTGACCCACATCCGGGCAAGGGAAACCTTCATCCAAATATTTTATTCATCTTAAGGGTGTTAAAGTAGTGTCTTGTCTGGTCCCTCACCTTGGATCTGTTTGCCATGCGTGACCCTGCCAGGGGCGTGGAACCCTACACAACTTTGTTCGTCGGATCATTGGGACACACAAAACCCTTCCACCACAATAAGGTGACGGCTCAAGGAGGGGCTGATGTTGTCATTTGGCATCTTTTTTGGACACCTGTTTACAGTTTAGGATCTCCGAAGCAAATTTATCTCATTGCTGTGAGAAACGCAAACAGATGTTCTGTTTAACGTTAGACGTCATTTAATAGATTCTTGGATTTATTTGCTGCGGCCGACGTAGACGGATTGATATTCACCATGTGTTTCTGAAATGATTACCGCTTTTAAAATGCAGTGCTTTAGCCGGAGAAGCAATAACACCCCCTCGGGCAGAAACTGGGTTACAGCTTTCTCTTAAGGAAGTTATCTGGAGAACAACCCGGGGGATTCTGACTTCCTGCAGCCAAATGCGTCTCTCTCTGGCTGTGCAAAGCATCACGCGCTTAGTTTCAAGTAGGCTAAGGTAGCCCGCCTGTCTGACTTGGATGCAGGGAGGGGAAGGTGGCTTCCGGTGGGTCTTTGTGTGCATCATGGTGCACCTCGGACCTGGAGTGTGAGGCCTTTATCTGCTTGCAGCAGCCTGTAATTAGGATTCCTCTCCCAGCAGGCCCAGATGCAGACGAGACCAGATGTGGCTTAGACGCAGGCCTCACTTTCTCCCATTGAGCAGGTTACCTTGGCCAGAACTATACGTACACCCCACCGTTTTGGAGAGACCGTCACAAGGCAAGCATCCACCAGGAATTCTGCTGACAAAGACTAAACGCAATGGAGTGACAGGAAATGGCAGGCTCACTACATCACACCTGAAGGCTAATGAGTTCACACCGAATCAGTGAACTGGCACAAAGGCAAAAGTGCCTCACTAGGGGTCAAAATGATGATCAAGAAAATTGATGAGTACAAGGATGTGACAATAAATGTCGACCTAATGTTTTCAATCCCGTAATAATATTTAATTGATGTGTGATTGTTTAATTTCATCGTTACCTTCAGCAGGGCAAGGGAGGATAACCATGCTGTTAGTTATTTTCTCCATGACTGCATCTCCTGGTTCTGCAAAAGAGGGGGGCTCTGTGGAGGCGGGGGGGTGGGGGGAATACATTTTTTTTTTTAAAAAAAGGCCAAATGCAGAGTCAAAAGATTGTGAAAGGGCTGCAAAGGCCACAGTGGTATTGCGATGGACCAGAGTTTCAAGACACAGGCAGTTCCCTTCGCAGAACCCAAACTTCAAATTCTACATGAACTTTATAACATCAGCATAATCATATAAACTAAGCATGTATTCAGTGGAAGAAACTTAAGTTAAAATCAACTTTCCAAACATTTGGGTTCCTGCTTGATGTGTAAAAAAAAAAAAAAAATTACAGCATTCAAATGTTTTGGAAGCCCAAAACAAAATAACCCAGGTCCAATTATGAGGGTGGAAAATGGTACACTAGAAACGTACAAATTATTTCCATCCATACATCCATTTTCTCAACCGCTTATCCTCACAAGGGTCGCATGGAGTGCTGGAGCCTATCTCAGCTGTCAACGGGCAGGAGGTGGGGTACACCCTGAACTGGTTGCCAATCAATCGCAGGGCACATAGAGACAAACAGCCGCACTCACAATCACATCTAGGGGCAATTTAGAGTGTCCAATTAATGTTGCGTCTTTTTAATGTCGCAAACTCCGCACAGGCGGGTCCAGGATTGAACCCAGGACCTCAGAACTGTGAGGCCAACACTTTACCATCTGAGCCACCGTGCCACCCAAATTCATTCCACTTTTTGAAAATCATTGAAGGAAAAGAAGACCCCATTTACGCATTCATTTTTCAATGACAAGACAAAGGTTAAAAGTGGAACCCTGGTCAGTTTTTTAAAACTAAACTGCATTAACATTGACGAGGTAGACTATGCAAAAGACCGATATTCAGCCCCAGGTATTCACCAAGAATTTCCAGTGCGATCTCCAAAATCTCCTGTCCGATGTTGTTTCGAGCCACGCACTGGTAAGTCCCTTTGTCAGCCAGGCTGACCCGCCGGATGCGAAGGGGCGAAGTGTTCTCGATCCCGACAGGAAGACCATTGTGAAACCAATTGACCTCTGGGATCGGCTCCCCCTGGACCACACACGGGAGCGTGACGGTTTGCCCGACCAGCGCTTTCAGCAGACGGGGGGCGGGCTGAATCCTGGGCTTGGCTGGGGACAAAAGAACAGCCTTAACAGGCCTTGTAAACTTTCTATTTATACTTCTAACTTCGATTCAAAAGAGAGAAGCGACACTTTAGCATGCGATTGAGCAACATGAGTGCTCTTAACAGACATGTTCTAGTGTTTCTGGCTTCAAGTCCACCCAAAGATACCTTGGATGTGCAAATTGTAGCTTAAAGACACATTTCCAGCTGGGTTCTCTGCAGTGCAGGTGTACAGTTTGCTATCAATCAGTCGGACGTCAGTTATCTTCAGGGAGCCTGAGGGCAAAACAGTGAACCTGGGGAACGGCAAGGGGCAAAGGGCAAGAAAATTACACAAAAATAAACAACACTTCATGGGCCGGTGAAGATTTACAACCTTTGCAGAAAGAAAAGTCTCCGGGTTTGAGGCCAAACTCCCTTGTTATTTCAAGAAAATTTGTAACGGGCACAAGGACATGTTCCTGCTTCGAAGAAATATTTTTTCCTCTAACGTGTTTTTTTCTTTCAAGAACATTTTTTACACCAAAATATACCCAGTATATTGGATTGGTGTATTTTGAGCTCAAAGGGCCTGTGCCTCAAGCATTGTACTACTAGATAACGGGTCAAAGGAGACGCAAAGTAGAGCGTGTCGTAGAAATATTTTGCAAACTGATGACAAGTTCTTTTTTTTAGGGGGCAGGGGATGCCCTGTAAAAAGCCGTTTGAATCTGAGTGGTGACCGTGTGCCACCCTGAGAGATGAATGAAAAGTCTAAAAAAGGCAGCACTCAGTGGAATGCAGACTTCCTCCGGGGTCGAGTGATCTCCCCTGTGACTCGCTGCCATTGTCCGAGGTAATTACGGCGCAAAAGGGGAGCCAGAGTGGAAGTTGATGGAGTCACTCCGGGAAAAGTCGCAGGGAGGCCAACGTCAAGAGAATACGCCGTGTTAAGCTTATCGCCAAAGAGTCACAGGGGATTTGAGCTAAAGAACGGCCTGACAATGGTGTTAGCAGCATGTACATCACTTCGACATCTGCTTGTGGACGGCTAACGCAAATGTAGCGATTATTTGGACTGTAAGAGACCAACGAAAAGTATGCTTTGTCGCTACAACGCGCCCAGCTGTTTAATGTTTCAAGGGACTTGAAAAGAGTTTGTGCTCATCTGAACAGCATCAAAATTGAGTTGTATACATGCAAAATACACGCAAATGTAAACAGGCCGCTCCCAGTTATGGTAGATAAGTGTTTCTGCTAGGCAACTGAATTATAACAATAACATGTTTGCTTGACTGGAAATAAGCTTGAAGCTGTTGCACACTGTGACTTATCATAGTTACCTCGAGACCGCCAACCATGTAAAGGGACGCAGCGATGTCCGACAATGTGGCTAAGCAACAGTGATTCGCGCAAAATCTTGCTGTGCAACATTTCATGAGTTCAAGCACCCGGGACAGGACAGGCCAGGACAAAGTCGCCACAGTCCCCACATAGATGAGCACAGTCTGCCACAAACACTGACTGTTAAGAGTCAGGTCTTGAAAACACAAGACCACGATAGGTGGCCTTGCAGCTTGAATGGATGGAAATCTGCCGACTCCCCTAATTTGCATGAAATCAGCACCTCAGTCGCCCGTTCTGTACCGAGCCGCTTGCATGTGTCTGCTGTGGCTACATTTGTAGAGTGCGGGGGCCGTGTGGGGGTTGCTCACACAGACATGTTATTCTCATCAGACAGGACTAGTAAAGAGTCAACATGTTGTTTTATTGCTCACGCACCCCAGGGATTCCCAACTTCAGGCAGACGGGGCTTGTATCTTTTCTCATCTGTCAGTTTTCTTCCCCTCTTCCTGACATCCCCCGCACCACCACCCACATTTCCCTTCTTCATGACGCCGACGAGCCTTTCTGCATTTGAGTCAAGCCCCCAGTCGTCCTCCCGTCCGCCCATTTCGTCAGCGAGTCTGCCTTCTATCTTGTTTGGCGCGTACTGAGTCGGGCCGCCTGTCCGCAGCCGGTTTGACCACACATGAACGTGAATTGTGCGGGTTCCAGATGTTCCACCTCAGTATAGCTCGCACATGAGGGCTACACAAAACTCCCTCGCGGACTGTTGGCTCCTGCGCCAGGCTGCACTTTGAAGGGCATCATCAAAAACTTGAGTGTCAATGACCGGCGGGCAGACTCCCATGTCGAGTCTGAGTCACATGCGAGATCAGATGTCGGGCATGCTGAGCAACTTTGTCTTTTACTAAACACACTGTTGCCACAATGATTAAAAAAAAAAAAAAAAAAAAAACCTTCCACTTACCCTGCTGTGACAGGGGGAATGGGGTGACCATTTCTGTTCCACGTGACAAGCGGCGACGGACTCCCTTGGGCCTCACAAGGTAGAACTACCTCCGTTCCCACCTCTGCAGCCATTTCCACCGTGGCGTCACCGTCGCTCACCCCCGTTATCACCGGCATTGCTGGGAAAAGGGAAACGACTCTGTGTGCAAGCTGTCAAAGGAACCGCTGCGCTCGGGTGGCTGCGGTCAGACATTTATTTGCCTTACTGTTAACACTGAGCTGGATTTCTCGACTGGCGTAACCCACGGCGCTCGTGGCGGTACAGACGTAGATTCCTGCATCGTCGGCGGTGGGGTGGGGGATGTGGAGGTGTCCGTCGGGGTTAGCCTGAAGCGAGGAGCTTTCCCGAGGCAGAGGTTGCCTTCCCTAAAGTGACAGCATGCATTCAATGCACTTCGGCACATGCATGACACTGAGCTCCATTTTAGGCGCACGGCAAAACCTTTCATGTCGAATATAATTACAAGGCGACCCACTGACCTGTTCTCTATCCTCACGACGAACATACAAGAAATCAGACCGCTGCCTTCTCACTCACTTTAAACATTAAATAGCTTTTACACAATCACACTTAATTGGCAAGTCGCCTCCTGTAATGTATTTGAGCGTGCAGCAGCATGCTGATGAAATTGTTTGGGGGGAAAAAAAAGCAAAGAAATCGGGCTCCAAGCCCTGATGTGACATTTATAAGCACAACACAGCCTTTGTAGAGCATTTATGTTTTATAGTTTTGAAAGCTCGACGGAACTAAACGAGTGCAAAAGTAAGCAAAACAGCAGAGAGCTAAACACACTGCAATCAAGGGTGCAAAGAGAACCATAAAAGATGCATGACTGAGGGCAGCATAAACAAAATGGGTCTTCATTTGGTATCTATAGCGCTTGACTCTGGAACAAACTACTTTTGAATTAACGTTATTCGATTCATGCACTCGGGCGGCACGGTGGATCAGTTGGAAAAAGCGCTGGCCTCACAGTTCTGAGGACCCGGGTTCGATCCAGGCCTCGCCTGTGTGGAGTTTGCATGTTCTCCCCGTGCCTGAGTGGGTTTTCTCCGGGTGCTCCCGTTTCCTCTGACATCCCAAAAACATGCAACATTAATTGGACACACTAAATTGCCCCTAGGTGTGATTGTGAGAAGGGATGTTTGTCTCTATTTGCCCTGCGATTGGCTTGCAACTAGATCAGGGTGTACCCCGCCTCCTGTACGTTGACAGCTGGGACAGGCTCCAGAACTCCCCGCGACCCTCGTGAGGATAAGCGGCTAAGAAAATGGATGGATGGAATTCATGCACTCTATCATTAGATTAATTCAAAATGATATTGTGCCATGGAGCAGCACAGTGAAAAACGTGGCTCACGTCTCTGCCTCACAGTCAAAGGTTCTGGGTTGCATCTCAGATCGGGGAGAACATGTAAGCTTTACTCCACTCAAAAGGGTACAAGCTGAGTTTCCAACCCAGAAAACTTTGAGTGTGATGCCAACAATGGAATAATGAAACATAATTGATATTCGGTTCAATATATTTAAAGAATATCATATGAAAAAGAAGTTGGCAAAGAAAGGGGGAAACCTAAGGCAATACGCTGCTATTAGATATGTTTGGGATATGTAATCTTTTCATCATTCTCTCCGGCAAAAGATGGACAACCTGTACAAATAAGTACCACCTTGAGAAAGTGCATATCCCTTTTCCATCATGTTTAATTGAGTACTGCTTTTATATATAAGTTGCAGGCCAGTAGTACTGTTCTGTATTTACATCTTGATGCCTCTCTTTTTTTATTATTATTACAAACCAGAGTAAGGAATACATGGCCCAGAAATGCAGCCAAAATAATAAAAAATGTCATTAGGCCTACCTTGGACCAGACCACAACTGGCTTAGGAACGCCACTGGTCTCACACGATAACGTGATGGCTACTCCCTCGTTGGCGATGTAGCGGTAGGGCCCAGCGTTGATCTCGGGGGCCACTGTGAAGAAAGTAGGGAACAGCTGACTATTTGCTGGGCCCTCGCAATTATCACTGGCCTTAGAAGGCCAACTGCATCGGCGCTTGAGGCATTTATTCATTATAAAGTGATGAGCCACAATCTGGCTTGCCTGTCATCATCCTCTCATGAGCAAAATGACCCCAGTGCTCCAAGCATGTAGCAACTTGAAGCTTCTCACTATGATGACAGCAGGTGCTCAGAATTACACTTATCCGCAATGACTTTCCTTCAAGTCTATCTGGAGTCTTCAGCACGGCGAGGCCGTGAAAACGGAACATTTCTTACCGTGGACCTCCAGGGACACCGTGATGTTCGCGGAGCCTGCTGGATTCACTGCGGTGCAAACATAGGCCCCAGAATCTTCTGGGACCGCTCTTTCAACGTATAAACTTCCATCGCTCCTGACAAATATTCTCCCATTCAGCTGAACCTTTGCAGGGGGGAAAAAAAAGACAGCCATCACACAATAACTACCGTATAATATACTGTTATCAAATTTCACAGTTCGATACGCCGCCTTACAGCTTTCCCATTCCGTGACCAGCGTCTTTCTGGGAGAGGTATTCCCTCCAGCAGCATACACGGGATGCTCAGGGATTGTCCGACGCCAGCGGTGACGACGGGGGCACCTTGAGCTAAGAGTGGGGGCTCTGCAATTGTGATTCATGCGTGAACATTAATCAAGACGCTTCAAGAGTTTGCAGTTTGTAGGGATGCAGTCAGGCGCAAAAGAAAAAAAGTGTAAACATGCCCACCCAGTCCAGTGACACTAACTCTCGCCTCGGCTTTGACGGTTCCGAACTGGTTTGTGGCCTCGCAGATGTACGGCCCCTCATCATCCAGCCAGACACCTGAAGTAAATGTGAACACCAGCACGATCACCTCAAATACAGCGACACGACACCCCCTGCACTGCTGAGATAAGCAGCGACTCCGCCAATTACGAGGAACAAAAGTCCGCACTCGAACAACAAGTGGCCCTACGCAGTAATTAAAAGTCAAAAATAGAAAGGAACAGGATTAATGGGTTTGCCTGTGCTGACAGCACACGTCCCCCTCAGTCATCCTGGCAGATGAGCGTTTGTTAGATCGAGTCTTTAGATTCTCGCGTCAAAGTTGGAGCAGACCGTGACCAGACATGCAAATTTAAAGCACATGGAGTGAGATATTAATGTCTCCTTAAATGAAAACAGGCTAACCAAAAAAATAATGTGTCGTTGACTAAGAATGATCTAATTTATCAGGATGTATAGACTGTATAACCCTTGACATGCCAGTGTCAGGCGATCACGGCATTAACGATGCTCAGGACTGGGGCAATGCCCCGTGGGAAACTCACTCTGAATCAGAAGGAATCCATTCTCCATTTGCATTTTCCTGCTGTGACTTTCCGTCCTTGGGAGAATCGGTCTCCCATCTTGAGTGTACCAGGTGACCGTCGGTCGCGGGAAACCTCGAGCGACACAGGGAAGGGTGACGTTCTCACCTACGTTAGCTGCCCTGTCGACCGGTGCCTCGGAGAAGAGAGGGCCCGCTGCGGTGCGAAAAAGGCGTCAGACGGCCATTTTCCTTTGTTTGGGTTGACTTCAGGGGGCGGTCCCGGTCTTACCTCCGACCTCCAAAGTGACTGTAGCAGAGGAGGTCCCGGCAGGGCTGCTGGCCACACATTTGTACTGACCGGCATCTACCTCCTGTACCCCTCGAATGTGCAGGCTCCCGCGTTGGACATCCTGCTCAACAAAGGGGGCGGATCCCACCTCAAGTTTCCCTGGAAATAAAAAATAAATACTTTCTTGCATTTTATCTAATTGTATTCAAGTAGGTTATACTGAAAGTTACCTTTAAACCAATGGACAAGAGGAGGTGGAGTCCCACTGGCCTGGCACTCCAGAGTGGCATCCCCTCCAACAGCTACAAGCAGGACCTGCTGGATCACTTTTATAATAGGCACCTCTGGGTGGGGGTGGAGGGGGGACAACAAGAGTCAGACACAGTTCAAGTGCAATTATAAATTATTCAAACAGTCTGGTGTTTTGTTTTGTTTTTTCCGATTCGTGAGCCAAAAGTTGCAAAACAAAACTTACTCTCAAGTCATGACTAATGTAACAGCATAGCTTTGACATTCAGTATACAGTACCAGTGAGTTTCAAAAAGCCTGTTGCCAAGCTTACATTAATAAATATCATTGTCAGAAGAGCCACATTGCTTTGAGATCCCGGAATACATAGTGCATAATTCATAATGCTCCTACTGCTCTGTCAGATTATTGACTTTTTACAAACAATATTGGCAAGTCATTTCTGAAACTTGAAATTTTAACACATCCATCCATCCATCCCTCCATCCATCCATTTTCTTTGCCACTTATCCTCACAAGGGTCACGGGGAGTGCTGGAACCTATCCCATCTGTCAACCTGGCAGGAGGCAGGGTACACCCTGAACTGGTCGCCACCCAATCGCAGGGCACATTGAGACAAACATCTCCACTCGCAATCACACCGAGAGGCAATTTTGAGTGTCAAATTAATGTCGCATGTTTTTGGGGTGTGGGAGGAAACCGGAGTGCCCGGAGAAAACCAACGCAGGCACGGGGAGAACATGCAAACTCCACACAGGTGGGGCCGGGATCAAACCCGGTTCCCCAGAACTGTGAGGCCAATGTTTTACCAGCTGATCCACCGTCCCGCCAATTTTAACACTAAATCAAATTAATAATTAAAAGAAGAGAGAGATCATGTTACGGAAGAACATGGCCACAAGTGCCATATTTGAAGCGTCATTAACAGAAGCCTTTAAAAGTTGTTCAGTTAGATACCTGCATAAGTAAGTAAAGCAGATTGCGAGGCAGTCCCAGCCACATTGCTGGCCAGGCATGTGTAGTTCCCAGCATCCTCCGGGGTGGCCCCCTTTATGGTCAAGACTCCATTTTGGTGCAGACTCAACCTGCATCAGGTAATTGGCAGAATTCACGTTGCTGTCTCACATTGATTACATTTGCAGGTGTGCTGCAAAGCGCACTTTAGTGCAAAACTGTTTTTGGTTCTCTTGTGTAACAAGTCATGCTGTATACGTTTGCCTCAATACGCACATAAACACTGTTTGGCAAAGCATTCTTTACACCAGAACAATGATTCAAACCGGATGCAACAATCTCTCGTAGCTAAAGGGGAATGTAATGAGTGCTTTGTGCGGGAGGTGTTGAGCGGGCTGAGAGGCCTCTTACCTCGGCCGATTAGCAAGGAACGCGTTTCCATGGCTCCAGAAGAGCAAAGGAGGGGGAGAGCCGGACGCTGAGCAGACAAGGCGGATTTCGTCCCCTCTGGAAAAGAGCTGCCTTTGGGGGTGAAGCACCACAGAAGGTCCCTCTGCAGTCCGAAGGAATCAAAGATTTGCGACAGTTATGACACTGTGGCATTTATAATTTACCAACTTAAACATGGGGAAACAATCCAACCCAGCGGCACTGAGGCAGCTGTTTGCGAAATTCATCAGGAAAGTGTGAGGCCGCGCTACAATTGAAACCAAACATTCTTTAACGTGCATCATGAGAAATGATTTCTGACAAGGATGTGGCTCAATACGACTGTCGGATGGCTCAACCCGTAATGGAAACCAGATGACGGCGTACAGACGGGAACCAGGAGGCCCCGGTTAAGTATTCAGACAGATGACCGTTGGAGCGTACCTGGGACCAAGAGCCACACGGTGATGCTGGTGTCTCCGTGGGCATTCGCCGCCACGCAGCGGTACTCCCCTGCATCCTGAGTCCGCACGTCGCTGATCTGCAGGGATGAGTCGGACAGCAGCCTCACCCTCCCTGAGCGAGCTCGGATGGCGCGACCTGCTCGATGCCAGGTCAAGTTGTAGCGCATGGTGCCCTCCACCTGGCAGGACAGCGCGGCCGCGCCGCCCACTGAAGACGTCACGTTGACTGCTGCCTTCAGTACAGGAGGAGGCTCTGTTTATGGGGGGAAAGACCAAAATACAACACTTTGGAGCAAAAACTGCAATAAAAATGAAAAAAATGCAGTAGAAGAAAATGAAAATAAAAATTTGACTTTTCCATGCTTGAACAACAATGAGGAAGTGTGTGTAGCGTTGTTTGTTTCCACCACGGTGTACAGCGAAGTACAGGCAACAGAATAGAATTTTAGGGAGAAATATTGTCCAAATCTGGGTTTAATGTTACACATCATGGTTAGGCAAGCTGAACTCTACCCTGTAAGTGTTGTGCAGTACCTCTGACCGTCAGCTGGGTTAGCGCACGTCCTTGTCCCGCGCCGCTCTGCGCTATGCACTCATAAAAGCCCTCATCCTCCGCTGAAGCACGGTCAATATCCCATGATGCAGTGGCAGACTTCCTGATACAAAAACCAGCAAGTTTGGTTCAGCGGCTTCGCACGCCAGTAGCAGTGAGATCTTATTTCACGTCACATTTAGTTAGTATCGAAGGTTCACACTTGGATTTTCCCCAAAGGTCTGCGGTAATTCAAAACAGAGCATTTGGGATAGATGAGACATATTATTAATTGATCAAGACAAGTGAGCGTTGTTTACACTCTATGGTCTTGCTCCCTGTGACATATGAGCCGATGCTAACCACCTCACTGCCAGAAATATGTGTGGTCGATATAATTATCTCATTAGAACTGCAGCGTGTTCTGAAGTAAGAATGTAATGCCCTTTCAAAAGGTATAAAAGAGAAGTTACTGGAAGAATTTCTCCTCCCCCAGTGTCGTTCCACTTCTGGCGAATCTTAGCCTGTAAGGTAGGTCGCTCTCCACCGAACAGCCAATCGTAGCAGGCTGCATGTAGAACGCCTTCACTGCATCAGGCATGTTCACAGCTGGGGGAGCTACAAAAGGGAGGAAACAAAGGTCAAAGGCCACTTGAGAGATTGATGAGGTGCCGCAACGTTCGCAGTACTGTATAGCCAAACTAAGAGACACGTCTGGAAGGCAGGTAGACCCGTACCTGGAACGATGTTGGTGTACGAGACACTCGACAGGCGCTGGAAGCGATAGCCCTCCTCGTCTCTGCCCGTTGTCTTGATGAAGAAACTCTGGGAAGGCGTGTATAACTCTGGGACAGGCCAAAGCCCTTGTTGGCCAAGGTCAGAGGGCAGAGGCACTTGGATGGTACGTAGGGAACGTCCTGACCCAGACATTAGCTCGACGTGACTCAAGTGACCTGGAGGTTTTAGGCCTGTGCATTTTAGCAAAACATATGCTGGAAGTCCTGAAATGCACAAAATCCATCAAACTGTCATTCCACTGCACTGTTTTTTGGACAAACAAAGAGCTAACAAGAACATGAGCAGCACCTTTGATTGGCCTCTCCCTGGTTTGGTTGAACTCTTGGACAGGTGCGCTTGAAAAGCCCGCCCGGAAGTCGAGATTGCTGACCCCTGTGACCCTCAGCGTATGGCGACCACCGCAACTCACCTTTAGGATGAACGCGAAACCATGAGCCCTGTTGTCATAAGTCCAAAAGATTCCAAGTCGGGTACCTTCAGTTTCCATGTGCCAGGCCTGGGAAGCTTCAGGTTCACAACACGAGCTGAGTTGGGAATGTTCAGAAGCTCTGTCAGTCCCTGATCAATGCCTACAACACGGCCTAAAAGGCAGAGTAAAAAAAAAAAAAAAGCAATTCCAGCTTTAATGTGTGTTGAGACACTAGTGGAGCCGTTGTGTTGTATACCAAGGGGATCGGTCAGCTCGATTTGCGGAGCAGGCCCACTGAGTGACACCGTGACCTCTCGGAGGCTGGGGTCAAAGGGCACTTCCCACTGGTTCTCCTGAGCGCTGTCGTGATTTGAGGACAGTAGATGGACCTTCATGGTCTGAATAGTCTCCTCGACCCACTTTAATACCTAGCAAGCGGAGAAAAGCACGGGGGGAGAAAATGAAATTTCATGCTGGTGAATGAGATGAAGCTGGGATCTGTCAAACTTCTTCTGTCAAGGTTTCCCTCCCAATAGGATAAAAGCAGGAAGGATATGATCGTGACCTTGCCCAAGCATCGGTCTGCTCTGTGTTTTTGCATTTTTCTTTTTCGTCATCATCTTTTTAGACTGCTGAACTGTCAAAGTGATAACCCCAATTTTTTTTTTTGCACTTTCCAGGCACTATTCCCAAGACAGCCAACAGCATTTCACTTTTTAGGAATCATATTATCTCTGCGTCTGTATGTTTTACAAACCCAACTCTATTTTCAAATCAGTTATATCAATATATCGATTCCCTTTTCCCAGACAAACGTTATTTCTCACATGTTCCAAAAGTATTCAGAACGCTCCTAAAACAACATGTGATGGCTCGATTACATTAAATTGGAAAAGCAGCCATCATGGCAGACTATAAATCCTCGTCTGTAACTCTCCAGAAAAAATGAAACTCAGACGACTGTAGTATATAGAATTACAGTTTGGACAGGTGCTCGACTACTTCCTTTTGTTGTCTGAAAAATGAAAACAGAAGCAGTAAAAAAAAAAACACTGACATTTCCCAGTCTCATTGTGGTGGCCACAATGGACCCAGTGTCCTCCACCTTCCAAACGCTTAATCACCAACCGCTGTCGAGTATTTGTTTTGACCTTGTATAGCGAGCCGTTGTGGTTATGCTGCATCTGTAAGGAAAACAGAACCTGCAGTGGGCCCTTCGATGAAGGAGCCAGATACAACACATTTTTAGACATTTACGGAAACCCCAAAACAAGGAAGCCTTTGATAACATAATCATCAGACCTACACGGTTTTGTCTATGAGGTCTACCTAGTGCTGACAGCAGCTGGTTCCTCTTTGACATTTTACAACTGGAAACAGCTGTAATGTCTGCCATATGTGTAGTCGTCACCTGCAGAGCAGGATACTGCTAAGAGGTGACCTACATCTGGCCCGAAATGGTCTCTCTTGCCTCCACAAAAGAGCACAGAAGACTACGGCATGAGTCTGCCCTCGCGGCCCAGATCAAAACAAGTGGAGGGCTGACATGGAGGGACTGCCGTCCACGCAACACTGCTCATCTGAAGCACGCTGAACTGTGCAGCTACGCCCCGTTTCAGCTCTTGGGAATTGTGAAACCTCCTTTGAGGTTTTTCCGTTGAACAAGGCTACAGGGTTCTCGCAAAGACTCACTTTGCTATTCATAGAAGAATGTCGAATGGACTAAATTAACCGACCAGAGGTTGAGACTCTATTGAACAGCTTGACTGCATTGTTGGATCAAGCGTCCATTTTGTATTTGGAAAGGTCTACCAACTGCACTCACCCGGATTTGCAAGAAACTGTTCTACTTCAAAAGAAGATTACCCGAGCCCAGATGGACCGCGAGACTACACGTTGAGCTGCAAAACACCTGCCGAGACCTTTTATGTGAGTCCTTCGGTCTTTCCAGAGAGGCGGTGTTTGTTTTGCACACTCACAAAGATGTCTTGAGGAATACGTGTAACCTTGGTTTAATTTTATTGCAAATAACCATTACAGATGCTTGAATCCCCCTGCATCGACTTAATGAGAAAACCACGGGGCCGAGTTTAGAACGATGTCTTCAACACACAAATGCATGTATAGAACACACACACGCACACACAAAACAACATGCTCCAATATTTAATATGCATTATATTATACTTTAAAACAAGCATCTTCATTTCTGACCAAGGCTCAAGGCTACTAATGATTAATGATTGCATCCCAGATTATGATCCTAGCTGGACGGTACTTTAATGAGCTACTCCAAAATATTATTAATGAGCAGTCAAATTCCAGTACTGCAAAGAACGCAAAACGCAAAGCTAACAATGATCCGCTGTGCGCAGAACCGGGACGAGCCCCGTCGGGCAGCTGTCGGACGGAGAAAAACCGTGACAGATCATATCCTGGGATTAGAAAGTAATATAAGAGTGTTTGCTCTTCGCTCTCACTCCGTGGATACCACAGACAAAGACGCTTGGCCACAAAATGCAGTCGAGGGTATTTTATAGGACCCGACAACGTAACTCTTGTTAGAAGATTGAACAATTTGCATTCATTTGCCAAATGCACGCTACCGGAGATCTGTGGCTAGGTAATCTTGAAATACATTGAATTACATTGATTTAAAACATGTCAAGATGCTAGTTCCAGCAGCAAAGCCCACCTGGGGTTGAGATAATAGCACTCTCCTGTTCCCTACACTAAAAAAAATAAATCAATCCAATTCAAATGGACATGCAGGCACTCATGAAAATGAAGTCGTGCCACACAGGCCTGCATGTTTGGTTGCATGCATGCATAACTTGATGGAAAACAGAACTCCCCTCCACCCCACCGACCTTAACACACACACATACACAAAGATGTTGGAGTTCATGGGTTCAGTAGAAAACCACAAGACAGGGCCGTTGGCTCGGGTTCGGCACGGTCCAGCCCGGTGCTGTGCTGACAGGCAGGAAACTGGCGTCTCCTGTCCAGGGAAGACGGATTTCTCTTACATTCTCCTTGGAAGCCAGCACGGCCATCTTCGGCAATTGTCTAATAATGCCAACATATGAAGCATCATCTTTACAATTAGATGGATCAGGAGAGATTTTCTGCAATTGTACTTCTAATCCCTGCCACACAATGGATTTGGGTTTGCTCTATCAGCATTTATAATGTTTCCTCATTAGTCATCGGCACATCAGTTTCCAGAACCACTGTCCTATATTGAAAACGGACCAATTGCAACATGAAGGGTTCTATGGCTAATCAACTCTTGATTTAAATTAAAACTATCGTACGGTACAGTCCACAACCATGTCCAGAATCCGAACAAAAACTATGTGAGAAGGTACCTGAACCTTTAACATCTTTTTGCTCCTACATAACAATCAAAAGGGAGACAATTTTCTATCCATGTTCTTTCAACTTGTCGGGAATATCACGGCAAACTGAGACAAGATGTTTGAGGTATCTGAGGTCAAAGATCTCTCCATCCATCCACTTTTTCAACTACTTGTCACGTTCAGGGCCGAGGGGAGCTGAAGCCGACTGACAGTTGACTTCAGACAAAAGGCAGACGACACCCCGGACTGGTCACCAGTCAGTCACAGGCAAGATGTCGAGACGTCACAGAAGGGGAAGAGCTAAATCAATTTCCTTATTCAATTTTGTCACAAGAGCCATGGCCAAATTTTGAAACATTTTAGTGGCGCCTGAGCGTCTTTAAATCAAATCTATGTTAGTACGCCTAAAAATGTACCATCACTGATCGAGGTGGGCGGAACAGTGGCTCAGCTGGTAAAACGTTGGCCTCACAGTTCTGAGGTCCCTGGTTCAATCCCGGCCCCGCCTGTGTGGAGTTCGCATGTTCTCCCCATGCGTGCGTGGCTTTTCTCCGAACGCTCCGGTTTCCTCCCCCATCCACATCCCAAAAACATCCAACATTAATTGGACACCCTAAATTGCCCCTAGGTGTGATTGTGAGTGCGGCTGTTTGTCTCCATGTGCCCTGCGATTGGCTGGCAACCAGTTCAGGGTGTACTCTGCCTCATGCCCATTGATAGCTGGGATAGGCTCCAGCACTCCCCGCGACCCTTGTGAGGATGAGCGGCAATGAAAATGGATGGATGGATGGGAAATCGAGGTAATTAGAATGCATATTAGAACAATGTCTTCGACTAATAGGAAGCAGACAAAGTGCAATACAATTTTATTCTTAGCACAAAACATTTTACAATTGTTTTCTGAACTGGCGAGTTTATTAGTAGTTAATACATTCACAACTGGGACTTGGCGCGCTACCAGTGCAATGTCATATGCTGCACTTGTGTAGTTGTGTCCCCCACAATATAATTGCAATTAATGCGCTTCAGGTTCTGAAAATATGTTGAGCGGTTTCACTCTCGTTCGACAAAAAAATTTCCATTATCAAGCTGTCCTTTTATTTAAAAATGACAATGCACTGTGCGCTTGAGGAACCAATGAGAGGCTAAACAACCCCAAAGGTTCCGCTCAACTGACGTTGACTGTCCAATCAGACGTCGCTTCTGTTTGTCGAAGGACTGAAATGGAAGACTTCTTTGTCACGCTCTCACCTCATTGACCTGCTGCTTGTCCAAGTGAAAGATCTGCCCTGAGGACGTGGCTGCAATCTCCTCGTAGACCTTGTAGCCAGGCTGGGAACGGTCACCGCAATCTCCGGTCAGCACAAAAACTACCTGCCAACACGAGAGAAGAGATAATCGACTTTCTTTTGAAGACCTTTGAAGACCAAAGTGACACTGACGCCTTTTGTCATGGAGAGACTTCTATTTCAGTGTACTTAATTTTATTGTTTTCTCATTGCCTTGCATAACTTTTTTTTTGTCCTTAAAAATGGAGTGACACTTGATATTGATTCAGTGACTGTAAAAAAATTCACAATCTTTCACTACACACTCCTCCCATATTTTATTCCTTTGAATTCTCTGAAATTTAATCACATTTTATTTTGTGTAAACCCTGGCGTGTATGTTTCACAACACCAAAATCTAAATGGATTAAATGCATAATGGCTAATCAAAAACGGAGACAATCAGTGACTGTTTTTTTTTTTTTTTAGTGCTTCAAAATATAATCCTCGTATGCCTTCATGACTCCAGAGGACAAAATCACTTTGTGGTATGAGTGTTTCACAGTTTTCCAGATGAGACTTACTGACAACATGTGAGGGGAACAAAGATCTTCTGTATTCTTTATTCTTCTCAAAGCTATGTCAAAGAACCGAATTGCATTCAAGGGGGGACTGAGAAAAATACAACAATGGAGTGTTGTTGCAACAATGTCCTGAGGCCCAGACCTAAGGAACACTAGCTGGGTAAGCTAACGTTAGCAAGCGTGTTTATGTTCGCATTTCAAACAGCTTATCCTCAAATGTTACAACTAGTCAGTGGTGCCAAATCTCCTTGGCCAGCCAGCCGTCCACAAAAGTTTATGCCCTAAACATTTTTTTGTCTCAATTAGGGCTGGCCTGTATGGGTGGTGAATCCAAGTGCATTCAAGTTCGTAGAAAAAAAACATACTGCATTCAACATTTCACATCTGACTCACAACGAGTCAAAGAATAAACTAATTGCTGTACTTTATTCTGACAAGATAAACAGATGCTATAATTTCTTCAAAATTCACAAAATATTTCACAATTTTTAGCCTTCTCTACATAAAATGTGTTTAAAATATAAATATAAAACATATATCGCTGCAAAAGGAGGCATCCATTAGCCAAGCTATGAGTAGTTGCATGGCTATTCATGGCAGCGCCAGGATTAAAGCCAAACAGGAGCCAGAATGAGAGAAAGATGATCCAGGTGAATGTGAAAGATAACGAGGAGCCGGCTAGGTATCAGTACCCAGCTTGCTAACGAGAAAGGTGGAAGGGTTAACGTACCAACACGCACAAAACTAACCTACCTATGGCCAAGGTACGGTGAGGGATCCTGGTTAAAGCAAGTCATTTTAATTTTAAACTAAAAAAGAAAAACTCTACTCTTTTTCCGGTGCAATAATTTTAAAACAATCCAAGAGTATTTTTCATATGCTGGACTATTATTTGAAAATAGTACAAGGAGCAATGATTCAATTCGGACTTGAAAGTCATTCGTTGCTGTCAATGCAAGTATCCAATCGGGATTTACAGTACGAGCCCGAGCGCTTGGAAGCCTTGGTGTGTCCTACAAATAGCAACTGGTAGTGTCAACTGTTTCCAATGCAAAAGGGAGCGTCCCTTGTGTCGTGGCTGTGTCCAGCCAAGTATGTAACGTGCTGTGGAAAAGGAGCGATTTGGAAGTCGTTTACTTTCTGGTTGCTCCTAACTTCCCCTCCGGCAATTAATCGCTCGTGGCCCGTAACGGAGCCTCAAGTAGAAACTCGGTTTTCATCTTTCTGTGCCTGTTCATCTCATTCCTTGAGTAAGCCCCAAAATCTATGAACATGTCATGTCATTATCCAAGCCGCTTATCCTCACAAGGGTTGCGGGCAAGCTCAAGCCTATCCCAGCTAGCTTCGGGCGAAAGGCAGACTACACCCTGAACTGGTCGCCAGTCGGTTACAGGGCAGATAACACCATCACTGAGCAGGAATCGATCCTACTCTGCTCGTACCAAAGGCAGGCATGTGTACCACTTCATCATCAGTGACTCCCAATCTATGAATTTTTTTTTTTTTTATTTTATGCACAATTCTTGTTGATCTTGTTCTTGTCTTGACTTTGAATACCTCGGACTTAGAGTGCGCACACCCATCCGTGTACACTTTCTCTGAACTTGTATCCTGATCCCATAAGCTCACCTACTAATTCCATATTTTGTGCCATGTTTATAATAAAATGACTCATATCTGGTGTGAACGAAACCTTTGAGATACATCATTTGTCATTTCCCAATCGTGTACGGTTATTCATGTTTACCTGAGACTGACGGAGTTGCACCAGCTGGAGAACGTCTCTTTTGAGCCGGTAGTCTTTGGCTCTGGCGTCAGTGAAGACATAAATGAAGGATCCAGGAAGAGAAACCTCCAAGGCTTTCTTAATGGCTCCAACACTCATCTCAGGGCAGTCACCCCCACCCTGCGTCAAATGAATTCAACATTAACGTACTTCATCTTTAAACGGGAAAGGATGACAACCCCTAATGGGACAAGCCGAAAGGAAAAGAAGACCAATGTGCTCCGTCAAATCCCGTTGCACAAAATTACTCATTCAGACTCGGTTCTATACGGCAACACATCCGGACATCGTCAATGCAAATGTAAAAAGATGAATCATTGTACAAAAATTCCGTTCCTACAGCCACACGTAGTGCAGCATGAACAGTTGCTAAAGGTGGCTAACATAACTGATGTGAGTTTCTGTCCAAAATACAGATGATAGAAGATTCTCTTTTGAAATTGGCGTGCCAGCTTTACCTGCCTTCAACTTTTCAGAGGTCAGAGTATTGTTTAGACTGTGTTGTACAGACTCTTTCCCGGATACAGTCCACATACAGTACACCCGTATAAAGCCTGAGATAATATTGTGGCGCATTAATGGCGCAATAATCGCCGCACGTGTTCTCTTCCCACCTGAACAAACAGCTCTTGAAGATCCTGCTGGAACTTTTTAGGGTCGGTGGTGATGGACACGGGACCGATATCTGCAAGGATGATAAGATAGACCAAGTAATCTCTAACAAAGACATACTCTGGAAAACATTTTTTTAAAAAAATGTTGAGTTGCTCTTTGTTTTTGGAAGGTGCGAAATATATCATGACGCTTTTGGAAAGATGACAATTTCTGTTGTCATCCATCAAAAACATATAAATATTTTATGGTGTTACTGGAAACCAGAGGTGGGTAGTAGTAGGCAGTAGATGAATACTGTAATCAAGTAAGAGTACTGTTACTTCAAAAATAATGCGGAAAAGATCCGTTTCCCTTGTCACTTCTCATTTTGCCATCCTGCTCGCCAAAATCATCGTTCCACAAAACAGTGTCGGTTTGCACCTGCCTTGCTTGATCCTCGGTGCGCCCGGTTAGTAGATCGGCTTCCACGTCTGTTGATGTCAGCAATCAAGTGTGCGCTCAGTTTTGCACGCACAAACATTTTGCAAATCAGGACTGCGAGTCTCATCTCAGAGTGGGTAACGACGCGGAGCTTGCATCGGGGGTCTCACTGTGGTGCCAAACGTCAGGACCCGTAAAGGCCTGACAGCGCCGTGACGTGTTTGTCAGCCGTCGGAGTTTCGGAACAACCTTTTCAAATTCTTCACGGGGGGGGCGCATTAAACAAGACGAAATGTGTGATGTTACGGCGACCCACTAGAACATTCCCTCCTTCCAGCGCCACCCCCCCCCCCAGGCTGGCTGAATTGTTTTTATTCCGGAGGCGAGGATGGTGGAGAGAGGGCGGGCTGCGGAGGGTGATTGGGGTAATTACACACAGGCAGACAGCATGTGCTTCTCATCAGGGCCCAAAACACCCTCCCCCATTAGAACGCTCTTATTTTCAAGCTCCGTGAGCTTTTTCCCGTATAGGCCATACACAGGGAAGGTGCAGGGAGTCTTACCTGCCCCACTTTTGCTTCCCTTTAACCACTTCAAAGGTCAGTTACCAGCTTGACCCACACAAACAATACAATTTGAAGGTGAAAGCAAGAGGAACTGCTGGCCTTGCTTATTTGCTGCTGTGTCAAAGTGACTATTTTGAGAAAGACCCCATGATTCATTTATGTGACATAATATTTAATTCAATAGCTGCTTTTAAAAAAAAAAATCTGGATTTTTTTTTTTTAAATGAAATGCAAATAATAGCACATTATTATTAAGACTCATAAGGTTTGATGAGGTTGCAGTATATTTAAAGTACACCCCATCATCTGGAATGGGTTTCAAATATTTGGTTGTCATTTTTAGCTACGTGAGGCAAAATACCACATGTAACGTTTTACAACAGTAAAGTACATCCACAATATTACCCAGCAATATGCAAGCATTTTTTCCTGCAGCTCATTAGATGTGCCTAATATTGTGACGAGCCCGTGTGCATTAATTTACGTTTTATACTGGTGTCTAATGTATTTAAAATACATTGCAACATTTAGTGGTGAAAGTTTTTGAATGTACTCAAATCCCCACAATTCATGAACAAAACGTGCATTTTCTCCAACTGAGCGTTTCCAGGGTTGCAAACTGTACCTGGATCGTGGAAAGGAACCAGAACAAAGTTTTTGATGGGTCTGGTCCTCCGGTTGAGGGTCTTGTGCAGGATCCGCGAGGCGCCGTCGATCACCTGCTTGAGGTCGTCGTACATAGAGCCCGTCACGTCGAACACGAACGCCAGGGTCGAGGCGCTGTCATCCGCGCCCTCACCCTGCTCCGAAGAAGCCGGGGATGCCCGCAGCCTGTGCGCGCCGCTGCACAGCGCCAGGACCAGGCACGTTCTCAAGAAACCCGTCATCTTTTTGGGGGTTATTCTAATGCATAAATCTGCTGCAATCAGACGAGGCGCTGGGAAAACTAGATCAAAACACGTATGAAGAAGATGGGGTGGTACTCAATTTTAAACTGTGTGCAAAATGCATCCAGTTGCGGATTAAAAACGCGTCCAGAGGAGCAGCCCCGTGCGTACACTTTGGAGCAAAGTGTGGGGAGGCCGCCTCCGCTTTGCGAAGCACCCCTGGAGAGCTTGGAGCAGGCCCTCTGACGCTCCAAACGGGGCGGGGAAGCTATGCAAAAACTGCTGCGGACGGCCAACCCGACTTGCATGCGACGTGTAACTCGACCCCGCCGTGACTTCCAGCCTCTCACCCAATTGATTACACTGCACGGCCGCGCTCCAAGCGTCGTCTACATCGGTCTATACTACTTTTTTTTTACTACTACTTTCTTCAATGGGACCAGTCTCGTTTGAAATAGAACACATAGGAATCGAGTAATTAACATGTTAACTGTTCTGTGCATGTACATTTCACGCATAATAAATTCAAACATTTCATTCATTAGCAGGCTGCCTCCTAACTAGGTAACAACTAGATAACATTATGAGAATAAAGGTAGTGTAGGAGATTACATTTAAGATCATTTTAGCAATTGTTTCATGAGAAAGAGTCAAAAACCTAATGTGGTGGTTCCAAGATGAACGAGTTAAAAATCCCAAATGTGTTTTCACAACTCGAACGGGATTTGTTGCTGTATCTTTGGACTCTTCCAAGAATAAATTGCTGTACTGGCATTCTAACGTCGGGAGAAGCAAAGGCGTCAGGCAAAAAAAAAAAAAAAAAACATGCAACCACATGAAAACATCAACATCAACAAATGCACATCATCATTCATTCCATTCAGTCTAGACAAGTAGAGGGGAGAGATAGCAGGGGTGGATGACTTCAAATACTTGGGGTCAACAATCCAGAGCAATGGTGAGTGTGGTAAGGAAGTGAAGAAACTGGTCCAAGCGGGGTGGAACAGTTGGCAGAAGGTGTCTGGTGTTCTATGTGACAGAAGAGCCTCCGCTAGGATGAAGGACAAAGTTTATAAAACAGTGGTGAGGCCAGCCATGATGTACTGATTAGAGACGGTGGCACTGAAGGAACAACAGGAAGCAGAACCGGAGGTAGCAGAAATGAAGATGTTGATGTTGAGGTTCTCGGTCGGAGTGAGCAGGTTGGATAGGATTAGAAATGAGCTCATCAGAGGGATAGCCAAAGTTGGATGTTTTGTAGACAAGGTTAGACAGAGCAGACTTCGATGGTTTGGACATGTCCAGAGGCCAGAGAGTCAGTATACTGGTAGAAGGGTGCTGAGGATGGAGCTGCCAGGCAAAAGAGTGAGAGGAAGACCAAAGGAAAGGTTGATGGATGTTGTGAGGGACAACATGAGGACAGTGGGTGTTAAGAGAGGAGGATGCACGAGATAGGCTTAAATGGAAAAAGATGACATGCTGTGGCGACCTCTAAGAAAGAAAAAGAAGTCTAGACATGTATATGTCAATAGTCCTTACAACTCCAACCTTAACAAAATGCGGCAGTGTCGTAAAATGACCTTGACTTAACACACGTGGCCATTTAAATGCATTTATTGTGTGCTCTCATACTGACCAATGACAGGTGAACGGCATTTGCCATTCAGTAAACTATCATTTGCATAAGGCATAAAACATCAGTGACAGTGCGAAGACGTGTGACTGCTGCAACGGAAATGATTGAGGATCGGTAGAAGGCTCGAGCTAAACACAGCTGGGCAAATATCACGTGGACAACGGTGGCCACAGAGGCGGCAAAACCTTTACAAGGGCAATTGGTGTCTGTTTGTTTCTGCCACTTGTTGTCTACTTAAGGTGAATGAGGGTCTCGAGCCTCAATTCGAACGTCAAGTCTTCAGCGATGCCACCCGGTTGTTGCACCGCAGACGTCACTCACTCATGCTCACGGGATTTGGAAACACGACAGGAATCGCAGGCCGCAAACACGGTCAAATAATCCTTAGAAAGCTCGTCGCTCCCTCAACAAATTGAAAACTCAGTTCTCACAGAAGAGGAAACTCGTTGTGAGGACAAAAAAATAAAATAAATAAAAAAAATACCACAAGAATAGTGAAAAAGGCAGTGCAAAACATTTCAAGAACTTTGATATAAAGTAAAACTTCATTCTTTTTTTTGTAAGAGATGAAAAAATCTTGAAGGCAGCAAAGCAGGAACTACGGCACGTTAACATAATACACTTTTTACACATTACAAGACACCACTTTGTAAATTTCCGTTAGTGTTCAACGTGTAACACACGTTTCCATTTTCGACTCTAGAGTCCAGGATGAAAGCAGAGCTTTCTGCTTCTCGTCGCGGAAAAAGTCTGGAAAATCCTCCAGAGGGATTCGTCGCCTGGGACTTTTGGCGGGGGAAAGCAGACGGCTGCGACATTTGCACAGACAGCACACAGCAGCGGCAGGAACACGTTGAAACGGCGTCAGAAGGTGTGTCCGCAATCCTTGTTGGAGAAACAAACTAGTCTCTTGTGATTGTCAGTCCACCCCTGGATGTGCGAGATCCACTGGCGCGCTTGTTTATGGGGGCCGCATACTGGATCCGTGTTGCAGGGTTAGGAGGAAACACATCTTTGCTCAGACCATGCAGGATAATCACTTGAACGCCGCGTTGAAAATGTGCATTCACAAGCCCACTTCACAGCTGACAAAACGGCGAGTCCCGTGTCAGCAAGAGTTGGCAGAGGGGACGAGAGGCTGGTGGATTACGAGGCGGCGGAAGAGGCTCCTCACTCGGCATTCAAAGACCGTTTGATTGCCAGCAAACAAGTGGGTCGCTTGAATAATTCATAAGAACAAACTGTGAGCAGAAAGCAGCTGCTTCGCTCTGGATTCAGGCCATTCGCTGATTTGTCTTGCTTTTTTTTTTATTTGCTCAGATGACAGGAGGATGGCAAAATATTGGATTGGCGCAACTTCCCCTTTGGCGAAGCGCGCACGTGGCTTGGCACATGAATACGCCGCTCACCTTACATTCTTAGACCAGACCGTCATAGAGAGACAGCGCTTGAACAATAGAAGGGTCAGCCTTGGAACCCTCCTGGAACTCCTGCAGGGTCAGTTTCCCGTCCGCGTTCTGGAAGAGGAACATCCGACAGAGACGCCATTAGCGCACCATTACCAGCAGGGGGCAAATGCGCCCCCCCATCAGAGCAGAGCACATCGCTGCTTTTCAGTGCTTTTGGTCTGAGGTCGGATCGGCGGCCTGGGATTCTAGCCAGTTCGCTGACACGAATCACCAAGTGCATCTTGGACACGCCCAACCAGGCTTCACTGCATCATTTACACGAGACAAGTAGATTCCCGTGAGCTCAGAGAATGGCCACTGGCACTGAGGGCCAGGGTGCAAAGAGACGATAAAATGCTGACAGTATGAACGATACTGTGGTAGATATAGCATGCATTTCTAAATATAACAGTGTCCATCCAGATACCCTGGAGGAAGCAGCTACGCATTTTTCAATGCTAAATAAGACGCGTGCACGAACCTTGTCCATCATTGCAAAGATGCGGTCCACTCGCTTTTCTGGTGTGTTTTCTTCTTCCGGCAACTCCACAGTGTTTCCCTGAAATACCGACCAATGCGACAGCAAGCAGGCTCAAGTACAGTGGAAGTGCAAATTTAAAACAGCCCAAAAGAAAATTGTGACCTCAAGATGAGATCTCAAGAGCTTGGTTCTGCTAGCAAGCAATCATTCATATGTTCTGTTTTTTGTAGAACATTTAATTAATTTTTGGTTGATTAAAAAGTGGGAGCTTAAAGTATGTTCTATTATTGTAACATACAATATTCTACTTGTATGATGAACTATGCATAAATTTCTTAAAAACCTTTTTGGAAAAAAAAAAAAAAACATTGAGCTGCACAGATAACACCAAAGCACTACAATGGAAAATGAAAAGGAGCCCTCGCTGGAGAAGGCAACCACGGCCCGGTGGCATATTTAATGGGACAAAGGCGATCCATATCAGTGTGGCGCATGAAGCCTGAGAGGCTAGGTAGCCAGCAGGCTAAGCAGCAGCGGGCTAGCTGGAAAAGTAGCAGTCGATGAGGATCTATGGCACCAATTAGCGCAAAGCAGAACTGGGCTTCTACCATAGACCAAGGTACAGTGAGGGATCCTGGTTAAAGTAAGTCATTTTACTCTAAAAAAAAACAACAAAAAACTGTACGGCAATGCGAGAGCTAAAATGTGTCATCCCAAACTCGCGTGTGCGAATTTGATTGTACACCAGTCGTTCCTTACTGTCGTGACAGATAGGAATTGGGGTTTTAGGGTGCAAGTCCGACCAACTAGTTTTTGACCCTTAAGGTTCCACAGTATGTATTGCGTGGTCAACTTACCACCATCTGATAAATGGCATCTACTATGTTCAACATCTCATCGCGGGTGATGTAGCCATCATTATCCAAGTCGTATAGCTTGAAAGCCCCTGAAAAAAGAATTCAAGTATTAAAGTAGGTGGTTTACTACAGTCCAGAGGTCTCGGCCAGCAATATGAGCTGCTGGGCAAATGCCAACATTCCAGAGTTACAGTCACCTTAATAAATATAACAATAAAACAATTGAAAAATATACATTATGCAACATTGTGCTTCAGCAAGGAATAATAAAACATTTCTTTGCTAGTAAAAAATAAATAAATCCTAAGTGGCAGGAAACTAAAAAATCCTTTTGATAAAGTAGTTTTTCTGTTAGCAATTAAAAAACACAAAACGTCTTCACATCAGGTCACGCGGGAGTGTCTTGCAAATCAACCAGCACAAAGCAGTAAAGCCCGATTGAAAATCCAGTCGTGTAATGATCAGCAATAGTGATAGAAAACACATCTTACATCTCAGTTTCTCATCCAGAGTTCCCCGAGAAGTCACAGACAACGCCTGGATGAACTCCGAGAACTCGATGCGTCCGTCCTAGAAAATGGCACAGGCGAGGAAACTTCATATATTACACTTCCTCAGAGAGGTCCTTGCTACATCCTGCTTAAAAACAGGTCCAGGTGTCTCCTTCAGGTTTGGAGCTATTTTTGCCCTGCACTTCGATCTCTCCGGGGGCAGAAATATGTCACCTCTGGCTGTTAGTTAGACGCCTCGCAGATTGAAAGGTTACATACATTGAGCAATCGCAGGTATTGGAGAGTAGTCCTTGCAGGGATTTCAAGAATATGGCGTACATTTCATCGTGATCTGCAGCTCTTAATTTGTGTGGTTTTGTACTGTGGATCGTTACTCCGTGACTTGGTTGGAAAGTCACGAGCTGTGGATTTACGCCAGCCCCACATTGGTCACTTCGCGGCTACCTTCGCTTAGCTATGTGCTCTACTCGCCCTGTTGAGACACTCTCTACGACAGCTGACTCCGACCAAAAAAAAAAAAAAAAAAAAAAAAAAAAGACTTCATTCTTCAACAACGGGGTGTCTGACGTCAGCAAAGGTAGTAGATGAACATCAGCCCCGGGGGGAACGTCTCATTTTCAAGACACAAAGCATCGTAAACAAAGCCAATCCTGCTGCAGGGCTGACTTACATATAGGCAGAAAATTTGTCTCCTAAATGACACTCAAAAGGTCTCCACAGACTGCGATGAAAAGAATATTAGGTAACGTGAATAAAGTACATACACTTTAGGCCTTTGCTCAAGAAGCTAGTCAACTACAGCAAAAAGAAAATCGAATTTGGCATGAACGTGTTGCAAACATCTACCATTGACCTGTGAGTCTAATAACCAGCCAATGAGCATACATTTTCAGAAAACTGAATCTTATGAACGACATTAATGCAAAGAAAAGCAAATTTATTTGTATAGCGTATTTCATATACGAGGTAACTCAATGTACTTTACATGATGAAAGGCACTTGAAAACAAAGAGATTTAAAACGGGATAAAAACAATATAAATGATAAACAAAATATTTTAAAAAGGCAGTTAAAACCGCATACAGTGCAAGTAATATGATCAAAAAGTGGATATATACACTAAAAAGCATGATTAAAAAAAGGAGCGTTTTCAAGCTGAATTTAAAAACATTCACACTTGGGGCTCACCTCACCTCTTTTGGGAACTTATTCCATTTATGTGCAGCATAATAGCTAAATGCTGCTTCACCACGTTTGCTTCGGATTCTGCGCTCCACTATTTGACCTGAATCAGTTGATCTCGGAGCTCTACTGGGTTTGTATTCTGTAAGCATTTCTTTCATGGATTCAGGACCTAAATCGTTTAGTGATTCATAGACCAGTAGCAGAACTTTAACGTCTATTCTAAAGCTGACTGGAATCCAGCGCAAGGACTTTAGGATTGGCGTTATGTGCGCTGACCGCTTTGTTTTGGTCAGAATGCGAGTTGCACCATTCTGAATGAGTTGCAGCTGTTTAATACTCTTTTTGGGGAGTCCATTCAGAAGACCATTACAGTAGTCAAGTCTACTTGATATAAAAGCATGGATGAGCTTTTTCCTGGTCTGCTTGACACATACAAGACATGACCTCTAGATATGTTTTCCAGATGGTAGAAGGCAGTTTTTGTGATTGATTTGATATGATTGTTAAAAGTCAGGTTGGAATCAATCAGAACATGGCATATAATGAAAAAGCTGACTTTTGTACTCTGCTCTTGCAAGCCACTGTCCTCCTAGAAGAATCTTTTTGACATAGTACTGAATAAATGGACTACAAATGGATAATTTTTTGTCCGACATAGCGATGATAGTAAATGACAAACCTTGTTTTCATCAAAGACGTTGAAAACAAAAGAGGCGAACTTTGTGGGATCTCCAAAAGGAAAGAACTGCTTGTATATCTTCTGAAATCCCACAGAATCCAGCTGTCCACTGGGACAATCTTTAATGAACCCTTTGTACCTGTCAAGAAAACGGAAAGATGCACATAATAACGAATCAGTAGACCGTCACAAAGCCGCAAAGAAGAATAGAGGGTGGAGTAATTATGGTAAACGTCAGCAAAGGGTATGTAGTTCAAATGTGTCTGATGGAAAAGCCGAAGAGCTCGGCTATTTGTCTCATTCGCAGGTAAGAAAATTGTTCTTATCCAACTGCGAGCCCGCGGTGGTTCGCCCGTAACCCAATTAGCCTCTCGTCTTTATTTGATAATTTGCACGACTGACAGACAAGTCTGATTGTTTCTCCTTACCCTTGAAAATGACACATCCAGAGAGCGACGTAATGTGCATTAGACTAAATATAGCAGCAATTCATAAGCAATTTCAAGTGCAGTCACTCAAAGTTGGGCAGCTCTCTTGTACGGTTCAATCAAGAACCGAGGCAGCGCCGCTGAACACTAATAACTTCGAGCGACGGCGCCTCAGCCAGTCGACAACTGCTTGACTGCACAAGTTCAACGATATTTTGCTCCTTTGCACCAAAGAGAATTCAGTCGCATTTGGATTGCAAATGTTCCCAATGTGTTAAAATGTGCTCCCGGAAAGAGGCTAAGGCACATAAGCGGAAGAAGCAACCGTGGCGGGAAGTTAAAACGGCTGCGTTCAATGGCACAGAACGTCAACCGTCTTTTTCACTCAATTTAGTTGCTTGAACTACTTGCGGCGCCTGGTCTAGATCGGACGTGAAATGTAGACCCGTTGCACTGTGCGCCAAATAGCAGCGTGCACTTTTTGGGTTCTGGAGATTTTACAACCCTCCTTTCCAGTGCTGTAAAGCTCAAAGGCTGTTAAAATCGGGTCAAAGCGCAGAAAGCTGCAGTGAGAGACTGAACAATGTTTCTGTTTCATCTGGTTGCAAACAGTCACAACACTGAATTGAGGAAGCGTCTCAAATTCATCCTTTTCCGTTCCACGTCAGTTTGACACATTCATGACTAAATTGTTTTTTAAATTGCAATTAAAGAACTGTACTTTTTTTTTCAAGACATCCATTTTCTATACTGCTTATCCTTGGGAGTTGGAGCTTATCCCGTCATCCAATCACAGGGCAAATGCATGACTCTGACGACCTTTCACCTTCTTTCTGTTCCTGAGTTAATTGACCTCAAAACATTGCCCGCACAGAAGTCATGAGAGTGAAACACGACGCCGTCAGTGACTCCTAAAAGAGGCATTATGCATTTCTTTTACAATTTAATTCCCAATAAAAGCTCTCTGACATTTGATACTCAAAATACACAAAAGAAAACAAATTCCAGCACGCTTGACAGCAAGTTGAAACGAATCATTTTTGTGTGTGTGTGTGGGGGGGGGGGGGGGCAGTTCTGTCAAGTGAGCCCCAGCTCAACCCACGGAGCCAAAGAAGAGTGGAGCTTGCATCGCCATGACGACCGGGGCAGAACGATGGCGACGCGACGAGGAGTCGGCGCTCGTTTTTAAGTCTGAAGAGAGACGCAATGGACCTTTCTGACCTGTCAATCACTCGTACAATAATAGCCAATCAGATAGCCGCATTTTCTTAACCCCTGGCTTGACACGCCCGTCTTGTCTTCATGTCCCACAAGCAATGCGTGCGCTTTGAAAAGTTAACGTTATGAACAAAATGGTCCTCAGATGCGCTTGGGGAACGTGCAATTCTGATTAAAGATATCCGGCTCGGTCACAAGGGGCCCGCTTGATTCATTTTCCAGAGTCTAAAACACAGTTGACGAAGTGTCTACAATGGATTAAGGCTCGCGGAAGAGTGGGCGTACAACTCAATGTGGAGAATATCAACAAACACAAGGCTGTATGTTCAAAGGTAAGCGAGGGAGAAGTATCTTCTCTGAGTTTGATTGAATTATTATCAGTGCTTTATACATACATTGCAGGAGAACAACTTTCACTTTGTTAGCGTATCACTGACCTGCTGAATGTGTCATCTTTTACGCCAAAGAGTCGGGTTAGTGATACATAAATGCAAGAGAAATATCCGTTTGTATTGCATCGAACTTTTAAGACAGTACTGGGTTCCATTACGAGCCAAGCCAAGTGAATCCACCCACTCACTTCGAAAGACTACAATGATATTGCTCGTGATCTTGCCAAGTAAAAAGTACTCACCCTGCTTTACATGCGCAGTACGATTCCACTATTTTACCCTGTTGGATATCAATATGAAGTTTGTGAGGCGTCGAACTTTTTTTGCATCGATCGCCAACGTTTTCCTCTAACTCTGACATTGCGTCCTGCTCTGTCCAAAATCTTAATTTCGTGCACATATCCTTGCGTGAAATAGTTGAGACCTCTCTGTAGAACTTTCTTGGACAAGTCTGGCGCATTTGGCAAAAAAACATACCACAATGTTACCGGAAATACGCGATAGAGAATCCACTTCAAACCTATTCTGTTCAGTCGCCATTTTGGAAGCTTGTGCGAGATGGGAAGTGTTGCTAAGGGGGGCAGAGCTGAAGACCGCCAGTTGGAAATGACCATTGTCATCAAGACAAAACGAAAGCTATATTTGTGTTTGCACTTTCAAGGAGGCAGCACTACATCACCATGCCACTGAATCATGAATGGGTGGAGTCACCTCGCTCCATTTCCCCAAAAAAGACACAAAAGTAGAGCTTGGGTTCAAAATAGAAATCACTAACCTACACAAGGAATAAAAAGAAATGTCTGGAAAATAATATCGCTCCCACGATGCTTCTCGCATTTGATGAACAGCACAATCAGCCCAAGTTGACTTGAGAACGGCGCTCTGATGAAGATGATGTCTGCTGGCTCCGCATTTCTTTAAAACTACATTTAATCTACTCTGGCGATGACGAAGCGAGCTCTGTGTCATCTGTGCTGCGATGCGCTGCTGATCCACGTCCAGAAAAAGAAGCCAGAACCATCTCACATTTAAAATATCAAAGGATGAAAGCAGGGTTGAGCTTTTAGCATGAATACAACCAAAGTGAGATTCACAGTGCACTGTGGATTAGGAGAATCATATTTCAAGCCCAAAGCAATTTACCTGGATTCCTCAGTCCGCATTAATATTCAGTGATTATTATATCTAGCGGGCACAATAATGCCTCCATTGAGAACACAGTGGTGCACGCAAGCTGTTCTTCGACGCAACATAAAAATGGAGAAAGAGTGTCAGAAGGCATTTTAGGTTGAATACATTTTGCGCTGGCAGCAAATCAGCTCAATTTGGGATACAATGGAAGAAAGTTTGAAAAAAGCGTCTGGATGGTCTCGTGTTATGCATGGTAGAAAAATGAGGTTGGCGTTTAATAAATTAGTCAAGTAATTCGGTGTGTGCAGAATAAATGGGTGGCAAAATGGATAGATCACATTGTTTAATTTGTCAGCAAAGGGAAACTTTCACTCTATATACACAATTAATCCAAAAAATATATATTTGATTACTTTTAACCAGTCTATCGAGGAGGTTTTAGTGCAATACATATCTTGGAAAAACTGACATAGGCAGAGGAAATCACCATTGTCATGCCTTACTAAAAAAAACTTTCTTTATCCAAGCCGCTTATCCTCACAAGGGTCACAGGAAAACTGGAGCCTATACCAGCTAGCTTTGGGCGAATGGTGGACTACACCCTGAACTAGTCGCAGGGCATAGATCAGCAACATCAGTGAGCGGGAATTGATCCAAAGCTGCCCACACCAAAGTAAGGCATTGACCTTTTTCACACAGTTTCTCTCCGGCATCAACAAATGCATTATTTGCTTTGAGGATGCTTGTGGAAAAGCCCATGACAGAGTACCAAGAGTGGAACTGTGGTACTGCATGCGCAAGTCTGGTGTGGCGGAGAAATATGTTGGAATAGTACAGGACATGTATGAGGGCAGCAGAACAGCGGTGAGATGTGCCGTAGGTGTGTCAGAAGAATTCAAGGTGGAGGTGGGACTGCATCAGGGTTCCGCGCTGAGCCCCTTCCTGTTTGCGGTAGTAATGGATAGGCTGACAGACGAGGTTAGACTGGATTCCCCTTGGACTATGATGTTCGCAGATGATATTGTGATCTGCAGTGAAAGCAGGGAGCAGGCGGAGGAACAATTAGAAAGAAGGAGGCACGCACTGGAAAGGAGAGCAATGAAGATTAGCCAAAGTAAATCTTAATATATGTGCGTGAATGAGAGGGGCGATAGGGGAAGAGTGACGCTCCAGGGAGAAGAGATAGCGAGGGTGGATGACTTCAAATACTTGGGGTTCAACAATCCGGAGCAATGGTGAGCGTGGTAAGGAAGTGAAGAAACGGGTCCCAGCGAGGTGGAACACTTGGTGTTTGGTGTTCTATGTGACAGAAGAGTCTCCGCTAGGATGAAGGGCAAAGTCTATAAAACAGTGGTGAGGCTGGCCATGATGTACGGATGAGAGACGGTGGCTCTGAAGAAACAACAGGAAGCAGAAATTAAGATGCTGAGGTTATCGCTCGGAGTGAACAGGTTGGAAAGGATTAGAAATGAGCTCATTAGAGGGACAGCCAAAGCTGGATGTTTTGGAGACAAGATTCGAGAGAGCAGACTTCGATGGTTTGGACATGTTCAGAGGCGTGAGAGTGAGTATATTGGTAGAAGGATGCTGAGGATGGAGCTCCCAGGGAAGAGAGACAGAGAAAGACCAAAGAAAAGGTTGATGGATGTTGTGAGGGAAAACATGAGGACAGTGGGTGTTAGAGAGGAGGATGCACGAGAGATGAAAAAGATGTCCCTCACGGGACAAGGCGAAAGAAAAAGAAGAAGAAGATGATCAACAATTTGCTTCCCATTTCCCAAAATAATAATGAGGAATTACAGCAAAGCGGCCACACATTGTCAGCCCGCTTGCGTCAGCCGGTCTTCACAGCCTGAATCAGACTCGGCTTCACTTGTCAAGAACATGCGCGTGTATCGGAACTCTGGCACGATGACAGATGCACAGCCTATGCCCGGAGTCGTGCTGCACTCGCAGGGACAAAGTAGAATCCCTGCTGGGCGGAAGGTTAGCTCACGCTAAGAAGCGGCATGCAGAAACCACAATGCCCGGGGACAGGTCAGTTTCGTGAATTCTGTTTCTTTTGTGGATAATTTGAAAGGGGAAACGATTCTGTGTGCAAGACGGGCATTTTTCGAACGCCGCTAAGTCTCGCGTCGGGTGCTTGTGCTCCAATTGCAAGCCATCTGGCATTTCCTCTGGCAAAATTCTCTCTCGATCCCTCACCCTCAGCAGCGTTGATTGCTGCTAATCTCCAAGCAGCCACTGATGCGAAGGATGTGATGGTGGGTTAGCTTGCTTCAGAACGCATAGCCTGAGGTGTGTGGGGTGTGTGGGGTGGGGTGGGGGGGGGGTTGGAATTCTGCCCCAATGCACTGAAGAGACAGGCCAAAGACAAGCTACCTTCGAGGCTTTAGCCCGTCCAGCGCTCCATCTCTTGAAAAGTGACCCCTCTCTCAAAGACGGAGCTCCTTTCAAGCATGATGATTAGCTTGTGAAATGCAAAACCAAAGCAGGAGAATTCAAGTGTGAATGTGGGATAATGATCGCTATATTACAGTGAGACTTTTTTTTTTTTTTTAATCAGACGCGCTATTCTTTGTTGTTGATTTTTCAGGCCGGCCAACAATAGCCCGGCAGCAGTCAAATGAGAGGACTGCACTCAAGCTTGAATCCTCTTTTGTGATGAAAGCGAATGGGTTGCTCCTCCCGGCGCCCCCGGCCGCCAGATCGTGCCTTCGCAATTACATTTGGGGACGGGGGGGGGGGGGGTTTCGCACCTCCACGGTAATAATCACTCTCAACTCTGTTGTGTGACTTCTTCTAGTCTGGGGTGCTTCTCGCGCAGAAATATGTGTCACTTCGATGGATGCGAGTACTGTAAATGTTACATCATCGTGTGGGCTCTGCTCTGAAAAGATGGGGGTACAGATGGAAGGAATAGTTCCCGGCAGTCGTGTGAAGTCTCAACTTCTGCCGTGATTACATTCTTGAGAGTTGTCTTGTTCCCCCGCCATTCTTTCCTTATCGGACATTCCTTGTCCAAGTTCAGCAAAAAGCTACTTGACACGTTTATGTTACTACACCTGAAAGCTATTCGGTCCCGGGAAGGCTTCCAAGTCCTTCAATTATCAGAACAATACACAAAAACAAAACAATAAACAAGTCAACTCTTTGGGCTCATGCAGTTTGGCAACGTATCATGAAGAAAGAAAGTCCACACTTACCACTGTTGCACCTCTTTTTCTGTAACTGCAAAAGAAATGGAGTCAACTTAGATTTAGAGACAACATTCATAACGCCATGAATAATTATGTTTTTAGAAAGTAAAAATGTGGCATCATGCACCGAAGTGAGCACAGCAAACATTCACGTTACATCGAGTGGATTATCAATATACTAACTGATTGCATTAGAGGGTTTGGTGAAAGAATCATTTATCCAGGCCAGAAGAGAACTAGTGCAAGTGAACCCTCAGGACTTGACAGGAGGACAAATAAGGCTGAGCGGCGAAGGGGTCGGCTGCAGCAGGAACAAAAACAGGACGCTTGAAAAGGCTTGACGTCTTGTCTTGCCTTTTTTTCGACTAATGGCCAATCCAGGTTTGCGTTGACTGTCCACGTAGCCAAAGCAAATTTACACCTTTGACCTTATAAATGTAAATTAGTAGAATGAGGTCAACTAGTCGAGACTTTCAATTCATGCTGCTCAGGATGGAAGGCGTCTTCAAACCCCCTCGGTTTGCTCGAAGTCAAAGGCAGGGCTTCATAACGTCCGGCACAATTTCGATGTTTCTTGCTGACACAAATTTCGGATGTCATCCAAACCGGATTCAAGCATAAAATTGCCCCGTCTTATTGCTGCTCGTACGAGCGCTTTGCTGCACGAGGCCCGAGTCGGGTGGCTTTCATGTGTGCAACTCACCTCGAAAGGCTCCATGTGCCCCTGGCATTCAATGTCACGGTCCGTCAAGATAAACCGCCATTACGTTTCCGCCCGTGTACACACAAATGCGGGAAGTTCAACGCAGCTATGATTTCCGTTTAAAACGTTATATAACTCAGTCGGAGCCAACGTGCAATAATGCAATCCGTCCATGCAAGAAAGGGCCGGGGCCTGGCGGGCCGGTTGGCCCTGGAGGGTCTGCTAAAACCAGTCCCGCTTGCACTCTGTCACTGCGAAACCTCTTCATGGCTCTGACAACACAAAAGAATTGTCACGCCATTTGATGGGCCAAGCCTACACCCTGGAGACCTTTGACTATACGCCGGTGTTTCCATGTGATTGCCACACTGAACGCTAATTCTGACCTAATCTGGGATGTCTTGAAGCGCTCTTGGGCTCTTTTCGGGTGTTTCAGTGACTGTACAACATCTTCCTATTTAGTTTAGAAAAACGTCGCTGCCTTGAAATCACACACTTGACAGCTCTCACTGTTGGCCAGGCCTCGGTTGGTTTTCTGTCAACACAAGCTATTATTTTTACAGAGAAGAAAAAAAAACACCCTCCTTCTTTTCATCACAGACACAAAGAGCCACTTAGAAAGAGAAATTTCCTTAGTCCCCCGATCTGTCAAAAATCAAAGGAAAGCGGTGATGAAAATGGAGACAAAGCTCTTCGCAGGGGACCGAAAATAAGGCAGCGGGCAGTATCCAAGGAAGAAGGATGGGCGATGAGACGATCTGGAGGAGGACAGCTTGGAGCGACTCTCAGCGAAGATAACCAGATAAGATCCTAATTGCACCGTTCCCCGTCCCCGCTCGAAGAGGGCAATTAGTGGATGGAACGAGAGGAAAAGAAACGACAGCGGGGAGCAGGCGGACCCGGCACGAAGCCGCCTCTCGCTCGGCAGCAATTTCCTGCCGCAGCGGCAGCCCCCCTGGCCTCCGCGGCCGGTCATTAGCCTGCTCCCACTCACACCTCCACGCCGCACCGCTGCAGCGGCAACAATCACAGGAATTAGGAGAATAACGTTGTGCTCTGACAGTAACGCGCAACAAAAAGTGCGCCTTCCAGTGGAGACATCATTATGGTAATTGCCAAACCGAGCTGAGCGCTAATCTGATTGAAAACCGAGGGGGAGAATTGCAATGTGCATCTTGTATTCCGGAGGCTGAATGAAAGAATCCTCGAGAGCAAACAGAACACTCCGCCTAAGATATGGATGAGCACTTCTGTCCCAACTGAATCATTTCTCCCTACAGTCTAACGGTAAGGCACTCAAACTACATTTATCTTTGTACAAATCCAATTAGTCAGAGTGAAGGAGCACAGCTTGCAAGTAAAAAAAAAAAAAAAAAAAAACAAAAAAACCTACAATGGAAGCTGCAGCATGATTACAAAATGTGTGTAAATTAGCGCATGACCATTCACAATTATAATTTGTTCAAGTTGAGAGTTCTTCAATTCCCCCAGCTTGGTGAATCTCGTTAGTGGCATTTGTTCTATTCAATTATAATGGAAGCAGCAGGATACGGCTATTTGCTGGAAATGACGCCCGTGGAAAGAAGCATGACAGTGCCCGTTTCGGCCTTTTTAACTTTTTGCGCAAACTGTCATTCCGTTTAAAAGTTTCATCAAGGTTTGCACGTTGAAGACAATCAACAATCCATCACGGGGTACTCACAGTAGGTTTTTCTGGTCAGTTCCTCGACCACCTCCGGCTTGAGCTTGCTGTTGGATTTCCCCATGATCGCTACCTCAGCCTGCTCCTCTGCCACAAACATACACAAAGGAAAGCCGGTTCAGGCCAGTGCCACGACCAACCGGGGAAGCGCGCATCAGTCGGGCTCTGGCTTAAATCTAACGGAGCGCAGTCTCCGCCGAGCCAAAAGGATGGAGTGCCGTCAGCTTGTTGACATATTTCACATTGCCGCGTTTGTCCTGGGAAACCGGTCGAGTGATGCGCACTTCCAAGCTTCACGTCTTCCCACCAGCACTTGACTGCTTGAGAGGAGACCCCGCCTGCCCCCGCACTCTTGACACAAGAGAAAAAAAAAAAGGGGGGGGGGTATACACGCACGGAGCTTGCCTCATGCATGCATTTTGCAAAAGAGAGAGATTTGCAGGAAAAATACAAATAGCAATAATGTTCCAATCATTGAAGAAAACAATAAGGCAGGTTGCCTAATGAACAATATTGATTTCCCGCTGTCTTGTAAAAAAAAAAACACATTTAAAGAGTGAAGGCTCTCTCTCTCTCTCTCTCTCCTCCTCCTCCTCCATTCCGACTCATCCTGTTGCTTGCTTCAAGACCACCTCGAGGTAATTTGCAGTAGACACCAGATGAGATGATAACGCAATTTCTCCCGAGTAGAGGCTGCGTGTTGGGATGCATCAGCTAGAGAAATTCGGAGGCGTGCGAGCACCTTCACTGCAAACATCTGCACGCGTCCGTGGCCGGCGCTGTCCGGCTGATGGGCGACATGCTGGGCATGACCATCTCCAGTCCTCTCCGGTCCTTTCCCGAGCTGGCCGGGTACTGCTATATGAACATGAACACACAAGAGCGCAGGAAGAAATGCTGATGACCTCGCGGAAAATGAGTGGTTCGGCCACCACAAACCACAGACTTCTGACTGAGAAAAATAAAATGAAAATAAAACAAAATAGTCCAAGCACAACGAAAGAGAAGTGTTGGCGGTCACATTTCAGAGAGATGAACAAACTGATGAGCGTGGGAATAGCAAATGAATGGCGAAGAGACATTAGTTGACTTATGACGTGGCAAGAAAAAAAAAACTACATGATGGCGGCTCCAAGCGGGCAGGTAGACACGACGTTGCCTGGCAATGCCGGAGTAAGACGCTAACACTTCATAAAGGCTGGCAGGTAGGATGTTTTCTGGCAATGCCATAGCAACACACCAACTAACTCGCGCTTCAGCCACTGCGTGTCTTTCCGATCACCCGGCTCGCGCGACGTTTTGCGCAAAAAAAAAAAAAAAAAAAAAAAAACGCAGTCTCGAGATTATGTTTCTACCCCTCCCGCTGCAAAAAGGAAAACATTGAAAATTCTACCTGGGGTCGACAAGACGGGAGGCGCCGTTTGGTCGGTCGGGCCGAAAAGGGAAACGGAGCGGAGATGCGAGCGTGCTGCCGGCGCTGCCGCGGCCGACGCCGACAGGGGAGGAGGACCCGACTTGCAAGGCGAGCTGCTGCTGCTGCTGGCCTCGGCGCGCACACGTCCGTGAGTCACGCGTGCCGCGCGCACGCGCGCGTGCGTGACCCGACTGGTTCCTCCTGCGGCCACGTTATGAGAAATTGCAAGCATGCAAGCGGCACTTTGACTTTCAACTTCAATCTATTGAATGTCCTTTAAAAAAAAAAAAAAATTCCATCCTCTACTTACGAAATTATTCCGTTCCGGAAATAGTTAGGTGACGTATATTTTTCGTAAGTAGAAGAGATTTTGTTTGCCATTTTTATTGTTTGTATCCCATTTTAAATGTTTTATCTATTTGTTTTCAAATGCTGTTAATCATGTCAATCACATTGAGTTACCTCGTGTATGAAATGCGCGATACAAATAAATTTGCTTTTCTAAATGTAATAATCCTTCCAAGCCCCCACCCCTATCCCACCAAAGCCAAAAATAAACATTCAAAGTACATAAACTCAATTTACGATCATAAATTTAGGTTAATTTACCTTTAGCCTTGGGCAACTATGCGAAGACAAGGATGAGTGACAATCAAAAGCCATCTAAGAAATATATTTGGTTTTCTTGCTTTGTTTTTGGTAGGCTCAGACCCCCTGCTAACCCCCCAAAAAAATCTGCATAACCACAAACAACCAATTAATTTTAGGAGTGCATAAGAACGTTTTAATATGTTTACTGGTCACAGTCCGGTTATCCCACTCAACTTAATCCACTCTTATTCTTATAATTTCAGCAAAATTACATCTCTACATTCCTATCCAAAAAGGAGAAAGATGTACTCGAGAAACTCAAGAAAAGTAAAGAAAATAGAGCAAACAATCACAACTCCCTCAATTTGCTGCAGTAACTATATTGATTGTGGTGTAATAACAAAAAATATCATTCCAGTTCTAGTGATAAATGTATTCTGTGTCTTTTTTGGAAAAGCTCTGTACTTCAAAATGTAAGTAAAATCCCGGCAAATGATTTAAGCCCCCTCAAGTGTTAATTTTAGTGTAAGCCGCTAAAAAAATGGACGCGGGTCCGCAAATGGCCCCGGGGATGTAGATTGGATACCCCTGGTGTGAAGTCTCTTCTGCCACTTAGCGGCCATTGTTACACCTGCTTTGAACGGGACAAGTACAGAATCTCATCCGAGGAATTCTGATATCTTCTTGTTCTGAATTTTCTTGTCGGTGTATTGAGGCTGAGGTCTCGAAAGGGAGCTTGAATAGTAACAGGAACGGTTACGAAGGTCTAACTTGGACTTTGGACAGTGGACTTTGTCACACAGGAGCCCGAAGGAAGAGAAAGTGTGTGCATCAGTTGCTAAGAGAAGTGGTTTTTGCGGACTACGGCCGGCAACATCTTGAATTCGTCAGGTGCAGACTGGCCAAAATTGAGCAAGCCAGTCAGAGGGACCGAGTTGTATGAATTGGACATGGCGTTGCAACGTTGCTGACACGAAAAGGAAGTTGCTTGTAAACATGTCATTCAATCTATACACGGTACCCACCATAACAGAAGAGGCCTTTGTTTCGCACATTTAGGTGCCACTGTTACATTGGAACTGTTTGGGGATCTTGGGCAGGGGTACCCAGACTTTTTTACCCCAAGATCTACTTTTCAAGCAGTCAGCCTCTGGCGACCTACCGACGAGGGATTATGGTGGATTATGATGATGCACCCAAACCGTTTTAAGGTAATGTTTTGTTGCCTCCTATATTTAAAATACAGAATTAGCTTTTTGTGTACTGTATTGTCTGTGTCAGACCAGACCTTTCCCATTCAGAAAAGAGAAAATCTCGTCCCGTTTAACCACTTTTTCTTCGATTATTCCCACACTTCGACAGTCACTGCGTCTTAAAACAACAGCATTTATTTTTTTTTAACTCTCTCCATTAATATCAAAAGTAAACATAAGCAGCATGTCTAGCTCGTCTTTGCTCTACGTTGCCCAGACTGTGTTGCTAACTAAAGCACAGGTGGTGGTCGCTGTCTTTATAAAACACATTGATGGGCTGCGTAAGTACTGTAACATTTGTAACTATGAGTGTACGTCTTTAAGAGTGGAGGGGGTGGGGGAGTAAATCAGGAAAAAGTGTGTGTGGCACCCCTGATCTTGGGCCTTCCCCACCAGGCTGGAAGCATACAAGTCTCCATTCTGTCTTTTCATTCCGAAGCAACTAAGGAGGGGGTCTCACTACTTTGGTCAATACGAGGCTTATCCTTCCTCGTCTGTATGTACAGTGCCTTCGAATAATTGCGTTTTTGCTGCTATCTGAAGCCATGTGAACACGTCCGACTGAACCAAATGATAATCCAGACCGTCTCCCAACAGGACAATTTCTACCCACGCACAGGAGGCTGCGACTGCACTTATCGCAATCGACCGCAGGAAACAGGGCTGGGAAAACGGAGGGTTGGGGCGGGTTAAACTCAGCAGAGACTCCAAATTTTAGTCCTGTCATGATCAGTGGGATTTCCTTGATTCTCTTGAATGTGCATCACAGGATGAAGCTGATATTTAGTCTGACAACACCTGACAACACTTTGATGTCACTTCTGTTGGCAACTTCTTCCATTTACGTGGCGCATGACAGCCAAATCCCGCTTCACCAGGTTTGCGTTATTTGACGTGAGTCTGCCAGTCTCAATGGTTTTGTATATATTTAGCATTTCTTTCATGTATTCAGAACCTAAACCATTTCCTGATTTATAGACCAGCGGCAGACCTTTTAAATTCCATTCTGAAGCTGACGGGGACCCATTGCAGAGACTTTAGATTTGAAATGCTGGGACAGGCTCCAGTATTACTGCGACCCTTGTGACGATAAGCGGCTTGGAAAATGAAAGGGTGGAAGAATGGATGTTCTGACCTCTTTGTTCTGGTCAGAACCCAAGCTTCACCCTGAATGAGGTGCTTCTGTTTAATGCTCTTTTGAGCGTCAAAATGTTTTCAAAGAGGTCACGGACGGCGCATCGGCTGACTCACTTGACTTCTTTGCCGGAAGCGTTCCCTTCGTACTTGTAAAAACAGCAGTGAGGAATGTTCTTAAGGTCCCAGATCCGCAAGATAGTCATGACTGTAAGAAAGATCTATAGACGGTATTTGTAAGACAAATCGTACGTGACCTGTCATTGGAGAGTTTGCTTCGATTTCTCGTGGACGATCGCACCCTCCTTTCGGAATAATCCTTCATTGTCAGTTTATAAATAAATGCTGCCCCGACTTTGAACAAAAAGGCCACCAGTGATGAAAGATGTGCGAGATTTCGGCAACAACCCTCGGATCAGACTGTTCTGACAAGTTAAGAAAGAAGCAGGACCAAAGTCAGCGATCGGCATACTGACGACGCCGCAGCCGTCTTTAAAAATAAGATTTCCAGACCAGATAGTCAACTTAAGATCACAGCGTTCGGTGACGAGGGGAGGAAAAAAAGAAACCTGAACAAGAGCCCGCATTCGGCGTAGAATGTCTAAATATAGTTGATGTGAAGATATGAATCTTTTACTCGCGTGACAGATGGAGGGATACGCAGTGACGAGCAGATGAACGGGAATCTTTTTATGTACCAGACCAGAGCCACTCTACATTAAAACCATCTCCGAGTGAAAATACTGAAAGGTTGGACTTAACAGCTAAAACTTTCACCAGTTAACTGTCAGTCCGTGGATATGATTTGGCAGGATCCATTTTTTTAATGTCTGAGAGTTTCTTATTTAAAACAGAAGCTTCCTTTTCAACATGAGAAGTAGAAAAGTGGCAAACGGAGATGTTTTTTTTTTTTTTAAACTAAAGCAAAAGAGCAGATATTTTGGGAAGCATTCATTATTTTTCAAAAACGTCAATTTTCCCGCGGCATTATACGTAGTGCCCTGTTGGAAAATCCCATATGGCTCTCAATATATAATTGATGACATCATAAATTTACAATAGCCACGTGGCCACGATGGAATCCGCCAGCTTGCGTCACGGTCGAGCACGCTCTGCCCGTCCGGCAAAGAACTCAGCTCGATTGCCAGCCGTGGATGTCAGACGGGGCCTTGAGCCGAGTTTCGCGCTGAGAAAATCCCGTTCGGGGCTGACGCGGTTGAGAGGGACCGGAAAAGAGGAGGGGCTCACTTCTCGGTGGGCAGCTCATGTCGAAAAAGGAAAAATGTTGAGCTTTTTTTTTTTTCCTCCAGCGAAAAAAAAAACCTCATGCTAGGTTTGAGTTTGATGGGGAAGATCTGACATCAACCCCATCAAACACAATTAAAAAAAAACATCTTGAATTACACCTTTGATCAAATTATGCACGGTGGATCAGCTGGTCAACCGTTGGCCTCACAGTTGTGAGGCCCCCGGTTCGATCCCTGTGTGGACTTTGCATGCCTGCATGGCTTTTCTCCGGGCACTCCTTTTTCCTCCCACATCCCCAAAACATGCAACCCTAATTGGACACTCTAAATTGCCCCTAGGTGTAACTGTGAGTGCGTCTGTTTGTCTCAATGTGCTCTGCGATTGGCTGGCGACCAGTTCAGGGTGTACCCTGCCTCCTGCCCGTTGACAGCTGGGACAGGCTCCAGCACTCTCCGTGACCCCTGTGAGGATAAGCGGCTCAGAAAATGGATGGATAAACGTATCAAGTGTTCTTTACTTCAGCATTGTCTATGTTCAGTGTTGACGAGTAACTAGTTACGTGTAAGTCATGAAAATGTGTCATTATATTACTTACAGTTGCTGTTAGAAAGGTCCTTGATTACAATTTTAGGTACATTAAGGAAAAAAAGCTTGGATTTTTTTTTTTTTCATCTTCCTTCCTTCTTCCCACTACAGCCAACACTTGTGATTGGCTCTTTGGTCATGTGCCTGCCATAATCTCAAACATGACATACTTTTCCAAATCTGACGTTGAAGCGCCACCTTGTGGTGCACTCTATTAGTTTGTCTGAGGTTTTGAAAAGATTCGACTCATTTGAGCGCATAAAAAGAAAGAAAAGAAAAATTACTCTTTCGACAGTTCTATCTTCAAAATTGTGGACTTTTTAGGGAACATTTAGTCAATGTCATGTGTCACATGTCGAAATTGTGCAAATTTGTCAATATTTCATCATGCTATTTTGTTTTCCATATGATGGACACATACAGAATATTTTAATAATCTGTATATATGTATAATGTAACATTCAATTATATCAAAATTAAATTACATTTCATCATGTTTATCATTTTCATATTTTTAAGGGTCCTATTGATACATTCATTCAAAATTAATTAATCAAATGTAACTAAAATGTAAATAGTTACATCTTGCCAACACTGTTACACAAACTAATAAACCTGCATTTATTGTTTTTACCTCAAATGAAATGGATTAAAATGACCTTTCCATACATCATAATTATGTTCACTATGATAGTAATATATCATTTCTCCCATAGTCTCTTTTTCTGTCCATGCATACAGATGCTGTAATGGTATTAAAAATTTACATTTAATTTAAATTAAATTGATTTAAATTTAATTTAAATTAAATTCTTATTATTAATTAATTTAAATTGAATCCCAGATGTCCTGGTCATGCGCTGTATTCTTGTGTGTGCACAGATTTTAATGCTCGTATATATAATTTTTTCATCTTTAGGCTTATGTCTGCCCTCTATTGGTAATAATAGATAACAGCACCAGTGTGCTTTTACTAAATTTGAAAGTGGGGGCGACAAGCTAAAGGGGGGGGGGAGAACATTGAGGAAATCATGTACGTTTATTGATTAAGGAAGAAATCCCTCATTGTCGCCATGACAGCGTGAATCAAATGGAAGAGGGACGCCAGAAATGCTGAAATTCAAACTGCACGATACACGCAGGTGAGGCAACCAATGAGGGGCCTCCCTGCGGTCCCGCGCCAGGAAAAACAGCAAATGAAAGGTCCCATCCATCAACGTTGTCCCTGCTGTTTGCATAAAGACGTTAGTTAGTCATTCCACCTCGGTCGGATCCCCAGCCTGCAGGGTGGGACGGTCGCATTCTGTTTTAGTGCTAAAGCAGACCGGGTATGCGCTCAGGGACGGGGGCCAGAATGGCGTCCGTGACTCCCCTCCGTCTGCTGCTGTTTCTCCTAGCGACCTTCGGCGCGCTAATGAGATCTCCGTTGGCCGAGGTAAGAGAAAAGCCAGCGGTCGCCGCCAGCGCTGTGGCTTCTCATTCCACTCCTCGCGGGCCTCTGCTAAGTACATTGGACTTTTCAACTTTAAACTGTTTATCATCTGTCAAACGCCCACAACCTGCGGAGTTGTACTACATTTTCTGGGAAACTCACAATACGAGCATGATTCAAATATGCCGTTGCTAAAATATCCAGAATGAACATGATTTTTTTTTTTTTTTTTTTTTGCCAGCTTTTTGATTATTCAAGCAGTCAAGGAGACATAGCGCCAAATTCTCCTTCTGATATCTCGGGTATGTGAGGCTGTCGCTATGTTTAAAAAAATAAAATCAATCATAAAGGAAACGTCTTGGGCATAAAAACAACGTATATCTTGCACAGCGAGAGGTCGGCCCCGCCGCTCAACTCCGATGCCCGCTGTCACGTACTTGGAACTGCTGGTAGTGGTCGGACCCGACGTCCAGCACATCCACAAGCAGGACACGGAACGCTACATACTCACCAACCTCAACATCGTAAGTGGGGGCAACTGGCGGGAATACAGGAAGGAGGAATTTCCCCTCTCAAATGTGAGCAGACGTATCAAGCTGTGAACAGAAATATTCATGCGGAGAAGGGTGAGACTCAATCATGGGTGTCGTTATTATTATGAAGAATAATAAATAACAACCATTAACGTGAATAAAGTGTGACATGGGACAGCAAAAATTGAATGCACACTGAATGAGAGAAACAAAATAAATATACACGCAAACCGATGAGACCACGAGGCACACCTGGACAAGACACGATCGCTCGATACAGGTCGAATTGAGAACCTCACGAGCAAGATGTAAACACGGGAAAAGAGGATGGAACGTGCAATTAAACTCACAACAAAAACAGTAATTAATGGCCACGAGCATGAGGAGGACACACGACCGCCACACATCATTTGAAAATGATGAACAAACGATCTTTTTTCCAATTTTCTCAGCTTTCAAGGCGCATTTTTGAGAGGAAAAAACATTGTAAAATGCACTTTGCAGCTGTTGGATCAATTGAGGCTTTGTGAAATTCATTCGACATTATAATTTTCGCAAGAATGTTGAGATGATTGCGTGGGACAATTTCCACCGTGTCCACGGTCCCCGCAGGCCTCGGAACTGCTGCGGGACACGACTTTGGGAGTCAACCTGAGGGTGCAGCTGGTTCGCATGATCATCCTGTCAGAAGCAGAGGTGGGCAACTCCTTTCAAAAGTGGGCCCACGTCGCGGCTTTTCCCAACTCGAGAGATTCTTGTTCTTTTTCGCCCGATTGCAGTCCGAGATCCAATTGTCTACAAACATCACGGCTTCTCTGCAAAGCGTTTGCAAGTGGGGCTCCCGGTTGAATCCGTCCGATGACACAGACCCGTTGCACGCCGATCTGCTTCTGTATATTACAAGGTTGGTGGCACGCCGTCGGTGTGGAGGTCCGAATCTGATTATAGCGCTTGTCACTGGTAACAAATAGGTATGACCTGGTGTTGCCCAACGGCAACAAGCAGGTCAGGGGAGTGACGCATCTGGGAGGTGCTTGCTCCGCTGAATGGAACTGTGTGATCACAGAGGACACGGGATTCGACCTGGGGATCACGATCGCTCATGAGATTGCGCACAGGTACGAACGCCCAGGAAATCACGCACAAGGCAGTTGGAAGGGCGGTGTAACGGCCAACGGGATTCCTACAAAATACAATGAGCCGACTAAAATTGATTTTATTCCCCCAGTTTCGGCATCAACCACGACGGAGTGGGGAACACGTGCAGCCGGAGCCGCTTCTTGATGGCTTCCGATGGAGGCTACAACAGCGTGGATCTGAAATGGTCACCCTGCAGCAGACCTCAGCTGCTCGCCTTCTTCAGGTCGGCGGCCCTTCCAAAATACACACTTAGCATGTTTCACTTGAGTTACTGATCATATGCTTGCAAGAACGTTCACGTCAGGTCTTTCCAATCCAGAAAACCAAACGGTCTTGGTATTTCCCAATGTAGCGCTCGCTTCCCTTTACCCATTAAACCAGATCGGTTCTCCAGGGTCGTGTTTTAGTTCTCTAAACGGAAAAGGGTAGATTCCAATGCAATTGTGTCGCCAGAGAAGGACATGCTGAATGTGTGAAGGACCTGCCGGCCCACGAGAGTTCCCTGCAGGACTGGAAACCCGGCCTTTATTACGGGGTTGACGACCAGTGTCGAATCGCTTTCGGAAGTACCGCGAGAAGTTGCTCGTTCACCAATCCAGATCTGGTAAAAAAAAAAAAATCTCCATTATTACAGTTTGTAAAGTAGTTGACCATTTCTACACATTATTCCTGCCTTCCCCATCAGCCAACGTGCAGGGTTCTATCTTGTCACACGAACCCAAACGATGAGAGCTCCTGCAAACGTCTTCTATTACCACTCCTCGACGGGACGGAATGCGGACCTAATCAAGTAATATAAAACCTTAAGTAGATATGTAATCGAAGCACACGCGTGACTTTTATTGTTCCTTGCAGTGGTGTCTGAAAGGACGCTGCGTGTCCCCGCACCAGCTCAGTACCTCTGAGGTGATTCACGGGTCTTGGTCCAGCTGGTCTGGCTTTTCGGGTTGCTCCCGAACCTGCGGCGGGGGAATCGCTCACCGCACACGCCAGTGCAACAACCCGAGGTGGACGCCATTCACAGTCACCGTCAAGACCGGAATTTATCAACATGTTCCAAAATAATAATTATGTTGTTTCCAGACCCGCTTTCGGGGGAGATGATTGCGTGGGGATGAGTATTGAGGCTGAACTTTGTAACCGGCGGGTGAGTACGGACTCTTCATATTTACACAGGGCCTCTAGGTCCTAGGTCAGTGCCGTTTACTCGGTGGATTGTTGGAAGTTTATGCTTTTATTTTGGACTGTCACCACCGAAAAAAAAAACCCTCACAATTATTTCAGTATGGATTGAGGCAGAGGAAGTTTAACAGAAGTTGACCAAAGTCACCCGTCAACAAATTAGACGGAAAAAAAAAGCCTCAACAGCTCTTGGCAGTTGTGGATGTAAATTCATGATGTCAGCATTAATACCGGAAAATGTATTTTTATAAGGCATGTTTGCCGTTGCAGCCGTGCGGGCGGACCCAGCTGGATTTCATGGCCGAACAGTGTTCCGCAACAGACCCGGAACCGCTTTTCCTTCGTCCGCGCCAGGCCTCATTCTACACCTGGATGCCTGCGGTGGGCTTCTCAAAAGGTGGGAAAACACAAAAGCCCCTCCCACCCCATCCCCCGTAAACGCATTTGTGAAATATTCTTGCCGTGGCCAGGTGACGAGCAATGCAGATACATGTGCCAGGCCAAGGAGGAGAACTTCATCGTGAGCCGAGGGTCTCAGTTCGCGGACGGAACGCGCTGCGAGGCCGACGGCCAAGCTGCTTCCGGTTCCGTGGCTGCTTGTCTGCGCGGGAAATGCCTGGTAGAGACCATTTTCATACCAAAACAAAACACGCGCGGCAGTCTTACATACATTTCGATTCCGATCAGCTGTTCGGCTGCGATGGCGTGTTGCATTCTGGGAAAGTAACAGACGCGTGCGGTTTGTGCGGGGGAGACGGATCTTCCTGCACCTTGACCTCTGACTCCTTCACTGGAGGTCGGGCAAAAGGTAAGAACGAGATCTTTGGACTGAACATTTATCGGAAACAACATCTTGAAACGCCAACGACACACATTTCAATGTGCTGCATTTTGCCGACAGTTTGAAATCATAATTATTAGATGATTGGATGAATAATGCATTTGTGTCGTGGGATCGCCTTGACTGACAAATTGTCTTCGGTTTGTTTTTTTCATTTGTATTTCCTTCCAGACTACACCACGTTCCTGACGTTGCCATTAAATGCAACGCAGGTTTATATTGTCAACCGGGCACCTCTGTTCACCCATTTGGGTGCGTGGCATCGCGTCAGCTTTGGAACCGGACCGGATTGTGAATTTCACGTCGGACTGTTTTGCACTCTGCACGCACAGCTGTACTTTACGGAGATCGATATATCATCGCCGGGACGGGCAGGACAATCACGAACGTGACCCATCCGTCCCCGCTGGATGATGACTGGCTTAAGTACAGCCTCCATCTGACCCCTGACCTTTTACCTGAAATGGAAGAGTTGCTGCTGGTCGGACCAGTACAACAGCAGATCAGCATTCAGGTCTAGAAGATGCTGTAAAGTTCCACATCGCGCAAACGGAGCTGTCAATTCAAATGTGGATGTCTTCGTTTTCCAGGTGTATCGCAAATACGGGAAAGAATATGGAGAGAAAACAAACCCCAACATTAGCTATCAGCTTTATGTTCCCAGTGCTCAGAACCACGAGACAGAAATCAAACGCGAAGGCACGTGGAGCATTGTAACAACACCCTGCTCTGTCTCCTGTGGTTCAGGTAAGCCAGTTTTTTTTTTAATTTTATTTTATTTGCCGGTTCATTCAAACCCTCCGCTAAAATACGTCCTCATCATCCCAGCGTACGTAGGTTTAGTCTTGCGCTGATACTGTCACAAATTGTTAAAGGTTGACATCTTTAACTGTGTATTGTCTATCTGTAATTGTATCTTTCTCAAAAGGAAATGAACATTTCCTGAGAAATTCTCAGCAAATATATTCAAACAATTGCCAGACGCTGGTTCAACTTGTAGCGGTCTTATACAGTGAAGAAAATAAGTATTTGAACACCCTGGTATATTGCAAGTTCTCCCACTTAGAAATCATAGAGGGGTCTGAAATTTTCATCGTAGGTGCATGTCCGCTGTGAGAGAGAAAATCTAAAAAGAAAAATCCAGAAATCACAATGTATGATTATTTTTAACAATTTATTTGTGTGATACAGCTGCAAATAAGCATTTGAACACCTGTCTATCGGCTAGAATTCAGACCCTCAAAGACCTGTTAGTCCACCTTGAAAACTCCACCTCCACTCCATGCATAATCCTGAATCCAACACATCTGTGTGAGGTCGTTAGCGGCATAAAGACCCCTGTCCACCCCATACAAATCAGTAAGACTCAAACTTGGAATAGGTCCAAGACCAAAGAGCTGTCCAAAGACACCAGAGACAAAATTGTACAACTCCACATGGCTGGAAAGTGCTACGGAGAAATTGTCAAGCAGCTTGGTGACAAAGGTCCACTGTTGGAGCAATCATTAGAAAATGAACGATCACTCTCAATGGAGTGGAGCCCCATGCAAGATATCACCTCGTGGGGTCTCAATAATCCTTAGAAAGGTGAGGAATCAGCCCAGGACTACATGCCTGGACTTGGTCAACACCTGAAAATTGCTGGGATCACGGTTTCCATTATGACTGTTGGTAATACACTAAGACGTCACGGTTTGAAATCATGCATGGCACGGAAGGTTTCCCCTGCTTAAAGCAGCACATGTCAAGGCCCGTCGTAAGTTTGCCAATGACCATGTGGATGATACAGAGGAATCATGGGAGAACGTTTTGTCATCAGATGAGACCAAAATGGAACTTTTTGGTCATAATTCCAGTAACCGTGTTTGGATGAAGACAAATGATGACTTCCATCCCAAGAACACCATCTCTCCTGTGAAGCATGGGGGTGGTAGCATCATGCTTTGGGGGTGTTTTTCTGCACATGGGAACGTACGACTGCACTGTATGAAGGAGAGGATGACCGCGGCCATGTATTGTGAGATTTTGGGGAACAACCTCTTTCCCTCAGTCAGAGCATTGAAGATGGGGCGTGGCTGGGTCTTTCAACATGACAATGACCAGAAGCACACAGCCAGGAAAACCAAGGAATGGCAACGTAAGAAGCATATCAAGGTTCTGGCGTGGCCAAGCCAGTCTCCAGACACTAAATCCAATAGAAAATCTTGAGAAAATCAGGGAGCTGAAACTCAGTGTTTCTCAGTGACAGCCCAGAAACCTGACTGATCTAGAGAAGATCTGTGTGGAGGAGGGGGCCAAAATCCCTCCTGCAGTGTGTACAAACCTGGTGAACAACTACAGGAAATGTTTGATCTCTGTAATTGCAAACAAAGGCGACTGTACCAAATATTAACATTGGTTTTCTCAGGTGTTCAAATACTTATTTACAGCTCAAGACAAGCACATAAAAGATGCTGCAGTTCAGGCTCATGCAAGGTTGTCTTGCAGGTGTGCAGAAGCATCAGCGTGTGTGTGTGGACAAAGAAAGCAACACACAGCTGGAGGAGCAGCATTGTCACGCGTCTCCTCCGGTTTTAGCTCAGGAAACAGCGTGCCAGCTCCCGGCATGCCCACCGAGGCCAGTACCGCAAAATAACAGCACAGGCACACGTTTTGGCCAGGGGCGCTGATTTGTGGCACTTGTACAACCAATTTCCAGGTGGGTCACAGGAGAGTTCGGACCCTGCAGCACTTCCTGCGGCACAGGAGAGCGAATCCGTTCCGTGACATGCGTTCGGCGACACGGCGCAGATGTCGTCAAGGTTCAGGATTCGGACTGCCCGGCCGACGCGGCTCCCGATGCTGTTGAAACCTGTCACCTTCGACATTGTCCTGGCAGGTACTAAGTGCAAACTAAACAGCAACTCGTCGTGGAGAAGAAGGAACTAACTCTTTGTGTTCTAAGATGGCGTGTGTGGGAGGCAGGGAAGTGTTCAGCAGTGTGCGGGCCCGGAGAACTCAAACGAAACGTGTCGTGCGTGCGACAAGACGAAAGCCGAGAAGTTGAAGTCGATGAAAGTTTTTGCTCAAATCAGATAAGACCTCCTGAATTTGTGCCTTGTGTCGTGGACGTCTGTCCCGTCGGGTGGGAACAGGACCAGTCGGCTTCTCAGCTGAGCTCAATGCCGAGATCCAGACTGGCCCCCATCTTTGTGTGGAGCCCGGTTGTCACTCAGTGCTCAAAGACCTGCGGAAACGGTATGGACGGCACATTCGGCCACCGCGATCGTCGCGTTCTCATGACTCACTCAAAGTACGTTCCGTCGATAGGAACGTTACAAATGTGGTTCTCATGTGTGGACCATCAGACCAGAGGGAGGATACCGGACGTCTACTGTGACCCTTCGACCCAACCGCCTCCTAAAACTAAGAACTGCAACACACTCCCTTGCCCTCCCATGTAAGAGAATCCTGTATGAAAATTGACAAGTTTTCTGGCTCTGCCAATATAAACAATCTAAATACTTTATTAATAACAATAATATATCCTCCACCACCAGGTGGCGATCTCAGCCAGGCATCTGCAGCACAACGTGCGGCGGCGGGGTCGCCAACACAGTCCTGTACTGTTCTCGGCAGGCCGCCGGACAGCAAGAGGAGGTCCTGCGGGATTCGGAGTGCGAGGACTTACCAAAACCCACAGCAGTGGTGTCGTGTAACACCCACAGCTGCCCGGCAAGGTCACACAAACGCACAGCGTACTCGTTTCTTGCCGCGTTTGTTTGCCAATGCAAAAATCACGGGAGCACGGGTTTCTTGCGTCCAGGTGGAAGGTCGAGGTCGTGTTGCCCTGCTCTGCGTCTTGCAACCTGGGTGTAGTCCACCGCAACGTGTCCTGTGTCCAGTTCGTCCGAGGCAAGGAAAGTGTAGTGCCGGAGGAGAGCTGCCGTACGTTGGTGAAACCGGCGAGCACGGTGCCCTGCCTGGTGCAGGTCTGCACTTTGGGATGGGAGGCCAAGCCGTGGAGCCAGGTACAATTCTTTCGAAAAACACACATCTGTTGACACCGCTGCTACCCAGCAGTCCTTTTTCTTCGACGCTTTTCCTTATAAAAGCCAGCCAGTGACTGCATATAACCACACAAACATCCACGGTTGCAGAGAAGGAAGGCAGGCAGGAGCCAAGAAGTGAATCAGGAACCTCTCAATTGTGAGCCAGATGTGTTAACCGCTACCGCACCGTGCTTAGCCACATCAAATTATATCACATAAGCAGTAGATGAATCTAAAATGAATATAACACACACATGAGTTAGTTTCAGATTAAATGCAAATGTGTTGATTTTAAAAGTAAATATAACTTGACTGTACTTAAAATATATTTTAAGTACAGTATATAAGCATGTATGCATTGTACTGGATAAAAATAAAAACCAAAAATATAAAAATCAAATAAAAAAAGTTTCACCCGCTGTAACCACGGACCTAAAAAAAAACAAAAAAAAAGACTGGATAGCACATCGACATCGAGCGGTGTGTCGATTGGTTGAAGCCAGTAAACCGCTGCCGTCTTGGTACTCGGTACACGGTTTACAGGTTGGATTATGGCTGGGGTTTTCTCAAATTTGGCATGTAGAATTAAAACTGGTCGTGTGAGCTTGACATTTTTTCAGTTCTGGCAACATGACGGGTTTTTAATTCGACTTGGTAAGCCAAAAAAGGCAAAGTGCAAAGGAAAGACATAGGACACCGTGATTAGTAAGAAATCTTGCATATTACCTAGGGCCCAATTTCCATGAAATGTTAACTTTTCCCAAAATATCACCATAACATAGCAAAAAAGTAAGCATTTTTTTGTCATAAAAAACTTTTTAAAGTCAATCAGTTTGATATATATTTTTTAAATAAGGACTCGCAATGGGAAAATACATGCTAGTTTCAGTTTGCAGAGTTCTGTATTATGAAATTCATCCAAAATTTCACAGAAAATGTGTTTTCTTGTTTATCCACTGATGAAGTTTGGGAAAATATTTACATTGTTTTTTTTGCAAAACACGTCATCTTATAAAGGTGAAGCAGAGAGTGAACGGTGAACAACAACGACCGTAAAAAAATTTTGAATTAAGATCATCAGAAAATAAAAAAAAAGTTTACAAACAAACTTTAACAGTGTCAAAGTAAATCTTTCTAACTTAGCTGTGGAATGTTTTCTCACAGCCACGAAACTGGCGATTAATGCAGTTTATCGCTGTCACTGCACAGGTCGGCATGGTTGTTTTGGGAGTATCAAGATGGCGACTTAAGTTTTGGTGGCCAATGAGCCATCCAGTCTTTTTTGTTGTTGTTGTTGATGTTTTTTTAAATCAGTGACCGTAACATTCTGCAAAAATTGAGCATTTACTGCGGCGATTCTCTCACGTACCACTAGAGGGAGCCCGAGCGCCACTCGTGATACTCGTCCCTCTATTTGAGAACCGACAATGTACATACTGTACAATAAGTTAATACAGCTGACATTGTGCTTTGCACCTCTGTGAATCTTTTCATCCATGTCGGGTGTGTTTTCACTCAACTGCCGTTCCTCGGTGCACGCAGTGTTCGGTGTCGTGTGGCTACGGCATCCGGTCCAGAACCGTGTCGTGCGTGGCCCCCTCCAAGCCGGAGCCCCTCAGCCCTCTTTTGTGCATGCACATCCCCAAGCCCATCACCATCCAAGGCTGCAGCATGGAAAGCTGCCCGGCTGTATCACCCACCGGGCCCGTCATCCCGGCACCGAGCCCCGCACCAAAGAAGGATTTTCACCCGTCTCCCAATAGAATTCCTAAAAGGTTCCGCATGCGCAAGCCTCTTCTAAGTCCATCACTCAACCACGGGAAGTCCAACACAACAGCCAGACCTTCCACTAAACCAAGTAACAATTACGCTCGATTGCGCGCTTTACTCACCTTCATTAGCGGCAAAACAAACTCTTCGCTCCTCACCAGGTGCGTGCGGAAAGCTGCTCCTGCAAGAATCCGCCACAGTTGACTTGAGCAACGCCACCGGTCCCTGCACGGTGGCCGTCGGTCGACCTCTGGGGGAGGTCATCCACGTCCAAGTACAGGCGAGCTCCCTGAACTGCCGGAAGCGTGAGCAACAACCCAGCACGCACGCATTCGTTAACTTCCCAATTAGACGGAAGCCGAATTAAGGACCGACTCACTTGTTGAATGCGTCCCCCCCACAGGAGAATATGCCGTCTTTTTCGACCGGCTGGTGCTTGTGCGAAAGTGCGAGCAGGCAGCGGGCAGCGCGCTGACCACCAGGACCAACGTCCTCCTTGTGCATCAGAATCTGTTCACGTCTGGGAATGGAATCGTCTTCACCTACACCTCGCGGAGGAACGTAAAAAAAAGCCCCAGTCAACGTAGGTCGAGCGTAGGAAGTGTCTGCAAGGCTGAGAAAAAAAAAGAAACAAAAAAACATCTCCCGTGACCATAAATGCGGGATTTAGATTAGAAGAACGATCATTGCACCACAAAGGAAGTCAAAAACTTACCAACATGTTGAGTGTGTGGGCTCATTTTGAGTCGCCATATCATTGAGCTCGTGGCACCTACGTCATAAATTTACGCGACTTGTTTACCGCGCCATATTGCCGGTCAAGCTAAGCATAGCTCAATGCTCAGTCAGTCGGAGATGACACGGAAATATGTCTTGCGGCACAACACCCGGATTCTTGTCCGATAGCGTCAGATGTTTAGAAGGTGAAAATAAACTAAGGTACGTGGAAAAATTAGATAAACTCGGCATAGAGGACCCGTATTTCATGCCGAAATTGATGTTTTCACTGATAAGAAATTGGATTGTTTATTCGCTTCCGCTTGTCTTGGACAACTGGATCTACACATGGATCTGGTGAGTAAGTCATCGAGATTTACACGGACAATTTTGAAAGCGCATAAAAGTCTGGAAGCATATGAATACCGTTCTCAACAGGAATAAATGCCACATAGTGACGGTTTTGACGGCTTGTGAAGGCGGAAGTGTGTGCGGCGACACATGAACCTTTCCACCAATCAATCTTTTGGTTTAGTATTCAATACAAATACTAATATTTAAACAAATGACCCCTGGTTTAACACAAACTAGAATTCATTAACTATGATTGAAACAAAAAAAGAAGACGTGTCGTCTCCATGGAACATACATGGAAGCGATTCTGGTCACACTTTATCTCTATAAATCTCTGTGACTGTTTTTTTTAAAATACGCATTGTTCTCAAATGAGCTAATTTAGCGTTATAAATACTTTTTGGTAATTTGAGATTGAGAATAATAAATCCTACTTGAAATGAAGCGATCGCTACACAGGCGTGTGTGTATTTTGGTAGGGCCATCCATCATGTTTAATTGCTGAAATCCATCGATATTTTCTGGTCTTTTCAACTGGTATTCCATAGAATGCTCTCGTTTGTTGTGACAACTAGCAGCGCAACAGGTCTCGGGTATTGTAAATATTCTCCTCCGGTTCAATGTCTCCCACAATGTCGAGCAGCTCTGTGTGACCGGCAATATGGCCCCGTGAAAATGGTGACGAGCTCTGTATGACGCCCTTACTAGAAAAATGTTTTTAAAATGTCGCTTTTTAAATATCCCGATGCATAAGAATCTTTTTGGGGAATTTTTGCCATGAGTTCGGTTCCCACTCAGCGATGGCGTCTACACTTCATACAGTAGTACATCCCCTGCGACTTGACTGGCGACCAGTTCAGGATTTCAGGATTCTGCCTTTCGCCCAAAGTTAGCTGGAAGTGGCTCCAGCACTCCCGCGACCCTTGTGAGAATAAGCGGCTTGGAAAATGGATGGATGCTATTGTAAACTGATTTTTACTATTAACCCATTCATGGGCAGGGTGGTGATTTTTTGCCTTATTGAGATAAAAGTCTCCTAACAGGCCATAATCAAGGAAATAACACTTCTTTTTTTATTTATGGCTATATTATATGATAACTTTACTCATTTATAATCTCGTCCACCAGAATCAGATTAAAACACGTCAATATTTTGATATACTGAAGGATATAATGCGTGAAAATCATGATGTCCCAAAAATGGGACGCTGCCCGCAAATGGGTTAATGAGCATCTTGCCCATTTTTTTTTTCTCTGTATGAGAATTATGGCATGAAAATGACTATAAAGTACTTGCCAATTAGGGTACTTTTAGTAAATATTTTGAAGCCGCATCCGCTGTGGAGTAAATTAGCACAGTCCCAACCGCAACAATACCTTGAATTAATTCCGCTCATAACACATTATCTTTATGAAGGCAGAATTATTGTTGGAGTTCTTATAATATTGTGGGTAAAATGGCCGCCGGTTAGGTTTATTTAACACCTCGCAACACAAACAAAATTACAAATATGTTTATGGTCGCTAAGCAGATGATGTAGGTTGCATCGGTAAAAGGCCATTTTTGCTTTTCCCCGAAGATTGCGACAAGCAGTTGTTCTCCTCCAGCGGGGTATTCGAGAATCCGACTTCGGACTCCAACAGCCCTTGTCGGGTGCTAATCAACGCTCCCCCCTCGGTGAAGATCCGAATCCAAGCGGTGCACATCGGCTTGCTCTTCAACGCCACGAACTCGCAGTCATCCTACATTACGGTGGGCACGTGCAGCCATCCTATTACCGAAAACATTCAGCAGAAAAAAAAAAAAAATGCGCGAAACCTGTCTTGTATGTGTTGTCCAGATCCGGGACATGGACATGCTGAAGACCAACGTGTTTCAAGGCCCACAGCTCTTTCGGTGGCAGTCCTCGGGAAACATGGCGGAGGTTGAATTCCATGGAGATTACCAGCACACAGCCGGAAGCTTTAGAGCGGAATATTCCTTTGTACAAGTTTAAGATTTCGCAATTTCTTAAAACTTTCACTTTTTTGTTTTTTATGTATGATACATCTGATACAGCTAACTTAAAGGGGAAATCCAGTACTTTGCATGAACAATGTATCCAATAGGTCATGTAATACGTACTCTATTTTGACAATGTGATGTTAAATCCTCTCTCATTTAATAGTGTTTTGAGAAGATTTTCATCCACAATTAGGAATTTTCAGGGGCGCTGCCATTTTCGCGAGTCACAATGACTTACGTGTGCAGATGTGGTGTGTAAGGGGCCGCAGCAAAGGCTCGATTACATTGTGCCCAGTGCTGATTTCTCGGATTCATCCTCATCTGATGAAAAAATAGCAGTATTGGTTGATCGGGAAGACGGAGGAATAGTTCCATACAGATTTGAACCTGTGGCTGGAAAGAATGTTGAATATTCGGATGGTCCTTCGGGCAGAATGACGCCCGAGTCTGACTACTCGGAGGCCTGCACGGGACGTAAGTGCGTAAACAAAGGCCCCCGGAACTCGGGGCCGGCAGACCCGGATGGTTCTTCGGACAGGAAGGACGCGGAGTCTGACGAGCTTCGGCATCCGGCGGAGGCCGTCATCCGAAGCTCGGACGCCGAAGCTCGGCGGAGGCCTTTAAATCTTCTCAAAACACTATTAAATGAGGGAGGATTTAACATCACATTGTCAAAATAGAGTACATATAATATATATAATTGTTGGTTAAATGTCACATTTAAGAAGTGCATAAATGCATAAATGCAGTTGAGAATCTTATATATATCTGTCTGTGTGTGTGCGTGTGCGTCCATTCAACAGCATTTAACAAAATATATCATATTTCCATGAGTGAGACTTGCGTTTCATTTAAATGGCCCTGCCTCAACAGTGCCAACTTCGGCTCCTCAGAAACTTTACAATGTGTTTCCTACGCAGACTCTCAGTGCATTGCAGTTCCTCGTCAGTGCGACGTCCTCAGGTGCTACTATAGTCCACCAGCCCCCCCACCCCCGACCCCCTCCCCGCTTGCGTGTGGTTTGTTTCACTGCTGGGCCGTAGCTGTGTCCTCCAGAAGCGCTCTCATGTCCACCAGAGCGTCGTTTACAGTCTGTGCGTACTTGGCCGCGTTGGTTTCTTCACAGCTGTTGAAGGCTGTGACGGCGATGTTGATGTGCTCGTCCATGGGATTGTAACACACTCCGTAGCCGTCTGGCACCATCGGACCAAAGCACATCACGCAGTCGGTCTTGGAACCAACCTGGGAACCGACAGGCACCGTGAGGATGACGGCGCGTGCCCAAGTAAGCAAATGGGATGCGACCCCAAAAAGGAATGCAAAATATAGGATTGGAGGACATTTTTGACATCAGCACAAAAATTGCCACATGCGGTGTAAAAATAATGGAAGGAAGAAATCTTGACGCATTCAACATCTATTCGTATCCCACCGGAAACCAGTGACACGTTCATATTTTGTGCTTCTAAAACTGGAGAGCTCATTATTTTTAAATCTATTTTTATGATTTCATGTATGTCACAATCAAAGTACAGTCGAACTACGATTTAACAAACCTGGAAAAACCGACTTGGGTTTTAAAAGACAAAATTGGCGTGGATGGCTAGAACTCAAAAGTTCCCTTTTGCAACGGGCAAAGTCCGTTAGTTCCAGAACTGCCGCAATCAACTGGCAGCTATGGGAACTCGTCGTTCCACGAATAGACGGCGATCTTTACTTGGCTGCTTGTCGGGTACAACCAACTATGTATCGATTATGGTTATTGTTATTGTGAGGTCCCTGGACCCGGCTGTGTGGATTTAGCAAGTTCTCCCCATGCCTGGGTGGGTTTTCTCCGTGTACTCCGGTTTCCTCCCGCATCCCTAAAACATGCACCATTTATTGGACACTCTAAATTGCCCCTAGGTGTGATTGTGAGTGCAGCTGTTTGTCTCCACGTGCCCTGCAATTGGCTGGCAACCAGTTCAGGGTGTACCCTGCCTCCTGCCCGTTGACGGCTGGGATAGGCTCCAGCACTCCCCGCGACCCTAGTGAGGATAAGCGGCTAAGAAAATGGATGGATGGATATTGTGAGGTCCTTCACTATGGCGCCCAATCATAACAAAGGTGAGAAAAGGAAGCACAGCACGCCAACTTCGCGGCGTCTGAAAGCGACGCCGAGGCGCCACCGCACCACAAGGACGTTTTCACCCCTCCCAATCACTGCGATCACGGCATTTTTCATGGTACTATTCAACCACCATCAATTTACATTTACTCATGCTTTGGTTTGTATGGAGAGTTTTTTGACCACAAAAACAAAACTGATCCAGATTAATTAACAACTTTTACGGGCGACCCCTCCCCACTACTAGTCCGTTTAATCGAGGTTCCGCAATAATTGAAAAGCAGCCGTCTCACTTAGGTGAACATGAGTGCAAAAAAAGCTGCACAGAACAACTCTTATAGCACATACAGGGGGAAGATTCCTGGTGGGATACACGGACATCGTAGATAATTGCACTCATTCATTTTCACTACAACAGCAAGATGAAATGATCACTTGGGGCTGTGAGCAGAAGCACGTAGCTAAATGCTAAGTGCAACTACAAAGCGTCAACTCTGAATTATAATTTTTTTAGGGCTCAGGATTTTACATTTTATCCTCTGGTCTGGCAAAAAAAAAAAACTTTAAATATTTCAAAATACCAGATGATTGGCCCGAATCACGAAGCATTCACGCAAAGGGCTTTTTTCGGTGTGTACACATGAAAGTACCTGACTGGTTAAGAGATTGTAATGGTGAGCCACAGCGAAAGAAGTGTCCATAAATATCTCGGGCATCGATGTGAGGTCTTCAATAGCCTGCAACCTCAATCCCAGAAGATGTCTGTCAATGGCTTGTCCGTGAATGGCCTTAAAAAAAAAAAGAGAGAGAGAGAGAGAAACCGTTGCTTAGGAGCCAAAACCACATCAAGTGTGTATTTGTGAGATTGCAATTTGGAGTTCTCACATTGTAGGCATTCTCCTTGTGCCTCTGAGTAGCTTTCTGCAACAGCGCCAATCGCTCTGCGTTCTGTGGGCAAGATTTGATGCTCAGTCGGACCACGTAATGATGGTTAAAAATTGCGTTTCAACAGGCCTGTAAATATTCCCAATCCTACTGAGTCGATTGCAACTGGAAGCTTCCTGTCTTAGAACGCATTTGGCCTCTTATCCGAGCAGGCTTCATTGGTTCCTGCACCAGGCTCGAGCTTTTCCTATCGAGCCCTGTTGCATGAACCCAGGAAGCCTGCCAGGAAGAGAGCGGAAACATCTTCTAAGACACCCTCAACACTCCACTCGCGATCGATTCAATGCCCTGATAATATTTCAACAAGGAACCACACCTGCTTTGACGGGTCCTGCATTGATTGGACGAATTTCAACGACTCCTTGGTGGTTACGCGTATTGCGTCTGTTCTTCCGTACTGGAACATTCGTAACGACGCGCTCTCATACGTGGCGCAACACACGCTATACATCCTGAAATGGGGAAAAAAAAAAAAAAAAAAAAATCAACAACGTAACGCTATGACTGTGCACCACCATTTTTTATGCTAATTTTGAATGTCTTGCCTAAAGTAGGCAAGCTGGAAAGCCATTTGAATGAAGGCATCCGGACTCAGGTTATGTTGCTTCGGCACATTTTTCCCATAATCAGTAAACATGAGGACGTTCACATCCAGGTCATGCACCATTCTGCCGATGCAAAGCAAAGAAATTGCGTGAAATAGTTGACGACGACAAGCTGATGATTCTGCTTTCTTCCCTCTCCGCGCACATACATGTTCATATTTTGTTTGGCTTTTTCAATGTCTCTCTTGACTTCGGGCGTAATGTTAAAACGCAGCTTCTGAGGCATGCTGAGAGGAACCATGGGGGAACGGACTATTTCTGTCTTCTGCCTGTGACAAAGCAAAAGTAAAAATATCTTATCATCCTGAGTCCATTTGACAATGGCGGGAGTGTTTATGTGAACAGAATAAAAGTCAGCTTACATATACTTAACAACATAATCAATGAGAAACACGATGGGAGGACCCTCCGAAGGTGCGTGTTCATACACCAGTCCGCAGGTTCCGTCTTCCCCGACAATAAACTGTGGATGATTTATTCAGATAAAAACAAATGTTATTCTTTGTCCTCGACGTGTGTGTTATCAGTACAGCAATAGATGAAGATACGGCCTCACCTGCAAGGTCTTGTCAAACCAGCGGTTGCCGCTGTTCCACCGAGCGCCGCCGCCATGCAGCATCTGTGCGGCCACGCGGCTCATGTACAGCTCGTCGGACACGCGAGGCATCGGAGCGTCCAGGCAGACGGTGAAGATGCTTTTTTGGATGGCGCGGACTGACTCTTTATTTGTCTTATCTTTACAGGTAAGGGGGAAAAAATATAACAGTCAATCATTTCAAACTACAGTAAACTTGTTTATTGTAGGCCTTACATTCCAGAAAAGCCCTTCGGGAGATTTAAAAAAAAAAGTACTTGTTTTATATATGCATTCTATACTAGCAATTTGTGAAAATGAACTTCAGAGCGTGTTATTAGTCCACATGAGGTTGCCATCCAAAACGCACAAGTCCGTTAGGCGTGCCCCGCTTAAACGACGTGAACAACGGCCCACGTGGGCATGATGTGAAAAAGGGTTAACAGTTCCTCACGGTCCTGGCAATGTAGCCAGCAAAAGCATGATGGGTACCCGCAATTAATTTTGACGATGTTTTAAATTACAGTACCGTATGTGTAGAAAATCAAGTTACCGTAACTTCTGGCTTGTAAGCCGCGACTTTTTTCACACGCTTTTAACGCTGAGGCTTGTGCGGCAGTGCGGCTAATTTGTGCATTTTTTCTAATGGCCACAAGGGGGCACTCGAGCAGAAAAGGTTAGAGTGAGACCAGTGGAATATATGTGCCGAGGAAGTGACTTATACCGGTATTTTTTTTAACTACTGTTTAGCTGTCGCGGCTATTTTTTTTTTTTTACCAGTATGTTGTTTTTTTGTTTTTTTTTAATGTTAGTGCTGTGCTAGCGTGTTGCTGCTGTTTCACTGCCATGTCTGTGATTTTTACCGGGATGTTTTTTTTTCTTTAACTGGTCCTGTTAGCGTTGTGCTAGCATGTTGCTGCGGTGTGACTGCCACATCTCAGTGATTTTTACTGGTATGTTTTTTTTTTAACCAGCCCTGTTAGCACCGCGCTAGCGTGTTTCTGCTGTTACTGCCATGTCTTGGGGATTTAGGTATGTTTTTTTTTTTTTTTTAAACCAACTCTGTTAGTGTTGTGCTACCGTGTTGCTGCTGTGTAGCTGCTGCGGCTGTTTAGATTTTATTTTTTTTACCGGTATTTTATTTATTTTTTTCCTCCAGCCCTGTTCGTGCTACTGTGTTGTTGCTGTGTTAAGATAGGTATTAAAACTTTGAAAAGTCTTTCTGTGTACCGTCTTTCTTTTTAAATATCTCGTGATGCAATATGGGCACTGGCTGCTTTTACACAGGTGCGGCTTATGTATGTACCAAATGGTATTTCCTTTACAAATATAGTGGCTGAGGTTTATAATCCGGTGCACTCTGTAGGCCAGAAATTACGGTAAACATTGCTCTTTACTTGCATTTCAATATTAAGCATTAGCGATTCATCAGACTAAGGTTGAGTAATTGGACCACGTTGCCCACCGAAAAAAAAAAATCTCTGATAAATGAACCAAGGTACAGCACGGGATTACAGTAAGACCTCTTACCCTTAATGAGATTATTATACGCTTTTCCCCAGGTGTTACGATGTTGTGACGTTAGAATACCAACAGGCTCCTTGTTGGTCTGCAAAGAAGTGTTCCAAATCTTTTCCAGTTGCATGTAGAGCTGATCTACCGTCAGCGGGGTGCCATCACTGTTGTACACATCCAAAACAAAAAACTGCAAGGGAAAACAGGCAGGATCACTTTGTGGCTTTGCGACAGAAGTACGGATAGAACAACGAGAGTACCTGGAAGTTATGAACTACAGTTATGTGAGTGGGGGGCGTTTTGCCAATCGCTTGCTTCAGAACGGTGTCTCTCTTTGGTCCCGGGATACGGCAAGAAGACAGGATCTGGTAATATTGGTCCATACAAAGCGGCTTCTTGCTCAGGTACTCTACAGGCAGGGTGTCACTGGGATAAATCAATCATTCATGATAATCACTTTGGTTTTGCTTGATCAGCAGGATGCAGCCACAACACAATCTACGATCAATGTTGAATTTTGTCTGCATTTAGAAATCTCTTTCGCCCACTGGAAAGAATATCCCCCCCACCAAGGTCAAACTGTGACCATTACGTAACGTTTTACAATGACAATCAATATCACAATTCTTCGAGAAGGAGCAAAAGCCCATTTTACTCTGGAACTGGACAAAGACATTTAAACTAAACTTTTGAAAGGTTTTGTTCACACCATCAAATTTTGCATTGAGTTTCCCTCTACAAAAATAAAAAAAAAATAAAATAAATCACTACCAGTCACTCACATTTGACGAGCATGATCGCACTCGCGCGTCTTCACGCTCGCAAATCTGCAGAGTCGAGCACGAAAATCACACGCAAAATTTGTTACGAGTAGAAAAAATAGATATTGAAAGACGTCACTTATTTTGTGTGGTATTGACATTAATTTACGTGTTTATTTCATAAACGTGATTAACAAAACAAGCCTGCTCCTAAACAAACAGTATTCACCCGGTAACAGGAAATGCAAGTTAACCATACTGAGCATGTCTGGAAGTGATGCCAAAAGTGCATGTTCAGAGCTTCTTCACGAACTGCGAGCCCAAGACAGACTATCATCCACTTCGTTGCCTGATTCAGGTGCGGCCAATACGTCGAGCGCACGCACATAAAGGCGCGTTCTAGCAAGCCGGCCAACTATTTACGGCAGTCGCAGTGACGCGTGCATCCCCCCGACCCCCAACAATACATCACGATTGCCGACAGGAATGTTTGTTCCAATGTATCGCTAGCTTGTTGCCACTAACGCCGATTATGTTGAACTAAACTTTTCAGTATTTTCAAAACATTGCAGGTAGAGACCGCTCGTGTTAATTGACCCCAGAGGCCAGAGATCTGCATAAACCAAAGCCCGTTTTTGCTCCCACCATTTTCTCAGACAACATTGCATGGTCCAGTATAGGTTTAGTTAGCGTTTTTATCGCGTATTTGGGTTATTTAACAAAAAATATGGTTAAGAGGTGTAGTCACGGACTTTGTAATAGTGACGACAGGTATCCTGAAAGGCTAGTTGGTGGAGTTCGATTCGTACCCTTTCCAAAACCGAAGACCCAGTACGAAAAATGCCTTCGATGGATCAAACTTTGTGGAAGACCGCATCATCAACTAAATCCATCTAATATCAACCGGAACACATATGTTTGCACGAAGGTATGCCCTATATTTGATTTTCAATAGATGTCTCGTATAAATGAATTCGAAGTTCTTCGCTAGCATAACACCGCTGCGTGTGAACGATTGACACACTTATTCTTTGTTGAGCGATATTTAGCGATGATCGGACTGCACAAACGTATTGATTTCTTGCTGGCTCGCGGCTGAAGCTTAACCAGACTGTGTTTGCACGAAGATATGCCCTAAATTTGATTTTTAATACACGTCTCGTATAAATGAATGAGACGTTCTCCGCTAGCATAACACCGCTACGTGTGAACGATTGACACACTTATTCTTTGTTGAGCGATATTTAGCGATGATCGGACTGCACAAACGTATTGATTTCTTGCTGGCTCGCGGCCGAAGCTTAACCAGACTGTGTTTGCACGAAGATATGCCCTAAATTTGATTTTTAATACACGTCTCGTATAAATGAATGAGACGTTCTCCGCTAGCATAACATTGCTATGTGTGAATGATTGAATGAAATCAGAAGCATGGCGTCTCTCTCAGTTAAGAATGTATTGTATTTAGAATCTATAATATATCGTTGATTTGAATGAAATCAAAAGCATGGAGTCTGTCTCAGTTCAGAATGTATTGTATTGTATTTGCCATTTTTACTGTTTGTCTTACGTCAGCGCACGTGGCGGGACGTCACTTCAGGAGGCGTGGTTAAGTGCCCTGTACGGAGCGGTCAATTCCTTGACAGGCCAGTGCATTTAACTTTTATTCAGATAAAGTTTGTCAAACCAAGAATTTTATCGATGAAAATTTTTAATTACCGTTTTATATCATGTTCTACTAATATCAGTTGAAAGTGGAAATGATCATTTCTGAGTTTTCAATTTTTATCTATTTTAGTTATGTATTTATTTTATTTTTAATTTACATTTTTGTTATATTAATCTAGTAAGTTATTTTAAGGTCTTGAGATTCCATCCCTAATCACACCCGTAACTTTATCTGCAAGCATGACTGACCACACCTGTACATTTTTCAAATGTGAGTGACCGATCACTACTACATTACATTCACAATGACAATTTTTTAAACATTTTTTTCACACCAGTGTAAAAAGATGCTAACCCATCAAACGCCACACTCTGCTTTAATCTTGCTTCTAAATGAAAATGCATAATATCCATATGTTTTGTCTTTAAGTTAAAGCGTGATCGCGTACCACGAGAACGTGACTGAAATATGTTGAGGGTGGCACTTTTGGAACTAATTGTTGGAGAAACAGAAAAACATGCCGAGTTAATTTTTTGTTGCTCGTGTGATAAGCTGACATCAAACCATAATTCCAAGTTTGACTTATGGAGATATTCAATTTAGAGGTTCCGCTGTACTATTTGTAACATCTGCTCAAACTCACCTGTCAATCAGTTTTTTAAACTCCAGCACCCCTGCGATCAATTTAGCTGCGAACCTGCAGAGGAGACGTACGTCACTGCGTTATTGACACACACAGAATGACAAATGGCGGCGTGAACTAATCGCACTAAATTCCGCCCTGTGCCGAATGAAAACAACGTACTGCTGAATGTCACGATGAAGGCACGAAGCCGTCGCGAGGGTCGCGGCGGGTGCTCAAAAACAGCCGAGCGGCGCGCCTGAAATAGCCGGCACGGCAAAAAAAGTGCGCGGAAAGGTCGGCTTGAAACTGGAGCTGCGTATCAACTTGTTTACACCAAGTTGGGTCGGGAAGATGACTTTGAAATACGTTCCGTTACAATTACAACTTACCTTGTAACATAACTAATTACATATATATCACCTTTCTTAATTTTGAATGAATGCATCATTCACTGCATGTTTCTTTGGAAAAAGTTTCAAGATTAAATTGTTCGATGTTATTTTATGTGTTCCAAACAGGAAGTGATTTTTAGAAAGCTTAAAATCTTAAGACGAACTAAAAGATTGCACCAGAAGGTGGCATGCCAAGGTCATAGTGTATTTGGAAAAGTATGCCATGTTTGAAATCACGGCAGAATGCCAAATGGCCAGAGACAGCCAATAACATCACATGCGTCGGCTTCATGAGGAGGGAGTGACACGAAAAATAGAAATTAAATTTATTGAAAAAACTCTGCGCTATTAGGACTGTTTTTCAAATGCCACTAAAAGTGGAATCATATCTCAAACAGGAGCAACGCCGGTTTCTCACCTCATCTGTCCTTGGCGGTCTTGGAAGTGCATGCGTGGCAGAACCACGCCGGGGCTGGTGTAGACGGCCACCGGCATTCGGCAGTCCAAATAGGCTGACTGCATCCACCATTCGGATAACTAGAAAATAAAAGTATTTACAATACGATTACAAACGTATTCAAGTTGCATACGCCAAATTTTCCAGGTATATGTACTTTATTAGAGTATTCATTTTTACATTTTTTTGTTACTTTTAATCCATCCATCCATCCATTTTCTTTGCCGCTTATACTCACAAGGGTCGCGGGGAGTACTAGACCCTATCCCAGCTGTCAACGGGTAGGAGGCGGGGTACACCCTGAAGTGGTTGCCAATCAATCGCAGGGCACATAGAGACAAAGAGTCGCACTCACAATCACACCTATGGGCAATTTAGAGTGTCAGATTAACGTTACATGTTTTTTGGGGATGTGGGAGGAAACCGGACTGCCGGAGAAAACCCATGCAGGCACGGGGAGAACATGCAAACTCCACACAGGCGGGGCTGGGATCAAACCCACGTCCTCAAAGCTGTAAGGCCAACGCTTTACCAGCTGATTCACCGTGCGCCCACTTTTAATCCCAGCATTTGAAAATATAACCGTGCATTGTTCATACGGGGTCAAACTAGACTTTTTCCAACCTCTGTGGATGTATTTAAAAAAAGAGGTCATCAAGCGGGTTGGATCTTGATTAAAAGATTGATATTTTGCAAACTAATAATGCGTTAAAAGACACAAAAAAATAGTGAGATAGAGGGACGTTAACCAGGGAGCATAACGACAATGGCGACAGATTCAGAGACGCAAGATATTCCCCATCCATGGCATTATTAAAGATAATTGTTTCATGCTGCGTGTTGTGCCAGCCTAAAAACCACAAAGTATGATTTTTTCCAGTCCTCATCACTAACTAGTTTAATTTTGGTGGGTGAGCAAAGCTGTTTGGATTTTTTTCCTGTCTGACTAAGAATTACTTTTTTTTTAACGTGTTTCGAGGCTTTCTTTTTTTTTTTTTTTTTTTTGCATTGTGCCAATTTATTAAAATAGGTACTTTGCATAACAGAGAGCAAAATTGCATTTTTACTTTTCATGTTTACTTTGGTGGCACGGTGTCTCAGCTGGTCAAGCGTTGGCCTCAAAGTTCTGAAGACCCGGGTTCCATCCCGGCCCCGCCTGTGTGGAGTTTGCGTGTTCTTCCCGTTCCTGCGTGGGTTTTTTCCGGGCACTCCGGTTTCCTCCCACATCCCAAAAACACGGGACATTAATTGGACACTCTTATCTAAATTGCCCCTAGGTGTGATTGTGAGTGCGACTGTTTGTGTCCATGTGCCCGGCGATTGGCTGGCAACCAGTTCAGGGTCTACCCTACCTCCTGCCTGTTGACAGCCGGGATAGGCTCCAGCACTCCCTGCGACCCTCGTGAGGATAGGCGGTGAAAGAAAATGGATGGATGGATGCTTACTTTGAGGGCGATACGGTGGCGCAGCTATAAAGCGTTGGCCTCAGTTCTGAGTACGTAGTATTGAAAAATAGAGCAAAGAAGTTAGTGGAGCTGATAAGATCGATCAGCATTGCGTGGCCTGACACGAGTTCAATCCTGCAAGACAAAGACGTGATACTCATACGCCAGCCAGCCATCTACCCAGTTGTGGGTCTTTCGGGCCCGCCGCTCGAGACCTTTCTGCAGGCGCTCCCCGACGCCGCCTTTGAGGAACTCCTCCACCAGCTCCCGCGTGTGGCCCAGCTCCTCTTCGCTGACGATGGGCTCCAGCGTGGCCAGGTAGTTTTCGCACGTCTGCTTCAAGGGTGGCACGGGCAGCTTGGGCAGGCCCGCCTGGTGAACCAGAGGCCTCTCCTGCGTGTGGGGCACGGGGCCCGGCAGGCGGCGTGGCTTCACCGCGCCTGGCCTTAGCTGGAACACAAATATTTTAAAAATTGTTTGGAGATTACAACCACAAAGACTTCCAAATAAATACTTGGGGTCATCATCCAAGTGTGGATCTTCACATTACAGACAGAGTATTTATATGATCAATAGGAACAAAAATATTTTAAAAATTGTTTGGAGATTACAACCACAAAGACTTCCAAATAAATACTTGGGGTCATCATCCAAGTGTGGATCTTCACATTACAGAGTATTTATATGATCAATACTAATGCAGGAAAATGTGTTATGTAATGTCAAGATATCTTACACTGCATTCAATTGGCCCTCTACAAAGCTCTGGTTTTGCATAATCCTGCCGACAAAAAAACAATTACGACTATCGAGCACCTCAGTTGACTCAGCCATGTGCCCAACAAGTCTCGAACATTTGGCTACGCACTCCAGCCCAATCTGGCCTACATATCTGCTCAATATCAGATGAGCATCAATCAATATGTCGCCCTGTTGTCAAACATTAACAAAACCTATCAGGAGTCTCGGATGGTAATGAGAACCTAGTTTGCAATGCGATAAGCTTGTTTAGTGTCATAAACATTATTTTTACATGTTTAAAGAAAAGAACCCGAGTCTTTGAAAACTGACATCAAAACTACAAAGCAGATGTGACGGTGCGCACCGTGCTAACTTAAAATAGACGCCGGACCTTTGGAATGGTGCAACAAACACGGGCACATGCAAGGGATGTGTGAAGCCAAATAAAGTTTGCGCTCGTCACGCGTGGTCTTCTCACATAAAACGTTAACGCCGCAAACATTTTTCAGAATCACAGGCAGCTTTTATTGGCTTTCATGACACACAAGGAATTTGGTACATGGTATTTGGAGCCACTTTATAACTTTTTATATAATTGTTCATAGAAAAATATATTGTCTCTTTTGGCTATAAGTAGTAATACGTCATTACTACTGCTACTTCTCATACTCCTCTACATTAAATGCATGTTATTCATGTATCCATTTTCTGTACTCGCTGTTGTTATTGGACTGGAGGAGTGGGCGTGGCTGTCGTCCAGCCCATCTTCAGGACACATGCAGACAAAACTTTCCCACTTCTGGATAACTTGAGTTACTTTAACCAACCGACCGGTTTTTTTTTTTTGTTTTTTTTTTTGGGAGGGAGGGGGGTGACACACACGCAAACTCCAAACAGGGGCTAGCAGCAAAGTTTAGAACCCACGCCCAAAGAACTGCGAGGCACACGCGCTAACCACTATGCACTTATTAGTCCAATAATCCCATGATTGCAAATGTGAATATGTGCAGACCGCTTACCCATTTTGTATATTACACATGTTGCGTGTTTAATAACGAGCCACTACGCGGGTCCTTGTGTCTTTTATGTTAAGAGCGTGTGTTTATTACGGAGCTTCCGGTTTATCATTCTCACATAACATAGCAAAATAGATTTGGACAGCATTAAGCGACAGCGAGGTACAATAAAACACCATCTATTATATCTATAAATGTAAATGTAGCAAGATTCGAAAGTGCCGTTTAGCAGCCTTCGCGGACGGGCACGGACCAGCCTGCTCCAAAAGCAGCCGTGTGCTACCAAGGACGAAGCCAACTGGGTTTCGTTTGGCTAGCGCCACGGCAAAGAGACCATGGCCTCCAAGTCAATCAGCGAAGAGTGCCAAAACAAGTCGGGGTGCGTCCATCCCTGCAAACCCGATGCCGTGCATTGCCCGCAAACTCCACTCACCGTGGTTCTGACAAAAAGGGCCAACATGGTGTCAGATCGACGACGCGCCCGAGTCTGTGAAGACGTCAAAGCTTGCGGCCGTCATGTCCCAACTGCCGTCAAGGACGAGCAGCTCGGCGCGTTGGGTTTGCGATCTATTCTAAGCCTCGCGGGCGCCCTCACCCCCTCCCGTGCAGCCCAGACAACTGCGAGCCCTTTTACACGCCATGCAGTCCTACCTGCGCTTCCGATATAAATCCAACTCATTCTAATGTGCTTCAAATATGTTCACCTTTAATCACGGAGAATGCGAAATGATCTTATTTTGTCAATAATTCGCTTGGAAACCTAATTATGCTTTACGTAGATGTGAATTGTGCCCCGGATGACGTATTTCTGAATTGTTTTGTTTTTGTTTTTCCAAACAAGGGCACACGGCCGGTGCGCGTGGGCGGTGGGCGTGCACTTCTTCACGCTGGCCACGTGGGGGAGCTCTTCCAACGTGGCTGCAAAAATCCCCTCCAAATGAAAATGAGCTCGTCGTCAACAAGCCAGAGACGCTTGCTCGCAACTATACTCCAACCCACTAGAAAACAATTTTGCTATTTTATTCTGGTGCACACACGTCGTGTATACATCGGGCTATCTGTCAGCTTGTACTTGAATTTGTCTCCATGTGAAATCTGTCAAAAACAGAGCAGAGGGAAGCGTTTCAATGGTGACACGTTTGTTTTATTAACAAGCAACCAAATCAAACAGCACAAAGCAAAGCGTAATACAAATCAAAATGCTTCGATTGCTCGCGTCCACCCGCTGCCCGTGAGCAAAGTGTGTTTTAAACTCAAAGTTGGCGAGGCAAATATTTGCTCCAGGTCCGCGTGCTGCCAGCTGACAAACTCAGAGAGTCCACCTGAGCCCAAGACCGAGATCAGGTTGGAGATGTTGGTGGAGTCCAAGGGCTCCGAGTCTGAAAGTGCGTCCTCGTCAGTCCTCGGCCGTTTGCACGGCACCGGCCCAAAGTCCGACAAGTACAAGTCTGACTCCGCCACATGCTCGCTTGTGTCCAACCGTCTCTTTTTGGAGTAGCACTGCGCGCCCTGAAAGTGTTTGGGCTGCGCGCAACAGTCCGAGTGGAAGTATCCATTGGTGACGGTGGTGACCACATGCGTGTCCAGGTCCAGGACGGTCTTGTGGTTGACCTGCGCGCTCGGGCCGTGCAGTGAGTCCCAGGCGGGTTTGTCCGCGCAAGTCCAAAAGCCTTCCGCCACTTGCATGAGCTCTGCGGAGTCGCTCGGAGGAACCATCGCGCACGCCGACGCGCCTTGGTGCGCCGCCTGTACAGACTGGCAGTCGGGTTGCTGGTGCTGGTGGTGGTGCTGCCGCTGCGACGGCGGGGGTTGCTGCTGCTGCTGCTGCTGCTGAGCCGCTCCGCAGCGCCAAGTATCCGAGTCGACGCCGCCAAAGTTGCAGTAGAAGTCACTGGCCAAGTCCGTCAAGCCCCCGCTCAGCTGGAGGTACTCTTGCGTCTCGCGGGCCGCGGCCACATCCTCGTACTGCCGCGTCCGCGGCGTGGGCGACAAGTTCTTGCTCATATAAAACTGCCTGGCGTTTCTCAGCACGTACGTGACCAGCAAGTTCTTGTGGAGCTTGATGCCTCCTCGCTGCGTCCTGGAGCTCTGGATTTTCCTCAAAGAAATGGAGATCAGATTCTGTGCGTCAAAAGCACTCTCCATCCTCGACGGGCCCGCTCTGCTCCCCAAGTGCGCCTTTTCAAACGCCGAGCTTTTCTACTTTTCTACTTGACACAGCCGCCCGTTTGCTCGGAGAAGAATCCCGTGTACACGGCGCTCCATGTCTCCTCGCGGAGGGCATGGCTTCGCGAGGCTCACATTTCTTGCTCGCCGCGCCCTCGCGCAGAAGCTGTCCAATGGGAGGGAGGCGGTGCAAATTTCGCTCCGAGCCTCACAAGGCACGTCGACGAGCTTGCTGCATCTCACCAAAATGCGTTCCGGGAGTTTTAAATGTCGGCGAGCCAACAGCCGTGCTCGCACAATACAACACTGGAGTATGTTACATGAGAGAAAAATGAGGTACAAGTACAAAGGAGAACAGTACAGTCTGCTAAACAAACACACCACAGTGTAGGATTGTGCCACAAACCTATTAGGATGGTTACTGTCTTGAAATACTGTTTCAGAGTATTATGAGGAAAGGACATTTTTCAAATCTGTGTGTGGCACGAGAAGGTACGCTGAAGTAGGATGTATTCAAAATAGATGGACATTATAGAAAGTACATATTGAGCAATACACTATTTGTCAGCTTGCCGTGTAACAATGTGCATTAAGCACACTTTCATAATGAGGTGCAATAAAGAGATGAATTAAAAGTCATCCCTTTATAAAGGAGTCATAGTCATTCATCCCTCCATCCATTATCAACCGCTTTTCCGGGTCAGATCGCAGGGGAAGTAGCTTCAGCAGGGATATCCAGACTTCCCCTTCCCCAGCAACTAGTTCTTACAGAGGGGTCCCGAGGCGTTCCCAAGCCAGCCGAGAGACACAGTCTCACCGGCGTATCCTGGGTCGTCCTCGGGGTCTCTTTCCGGTGGGATGTGCCCGGAACACTTCATCAGGGAGGCGTCCGGGAGGCATCCGGATCTGATGCCCCAGCCACCTCATCTGGCTCCTCTCAATGCAGAGGAGCAGCGGCTCGACACTGAGCCCCTCCGGGATGACCGAGCTTCTCACCATCTCTCTAAGGGAGAGCCTGGAGGAAACTCATTTTGGCCACTTGTATACGGGATCTTGTTTTTTCAGTCACGACCCACAGCTCATGCCCAAAGGTGAGGGTCGGAGTCATACTCAATTTTGATTGAAATCTTGGTGATTATCCTTTCAAATCATTTTTTGCTTTTTATTAATGTTGTACTGGTATACTTTAAATTTCAAAAGATCTTACAGATGTTTGAATAATTGTTTGTTTTTTTTTTTGGGGGGGGGGGGGGTAATTCAAATGTTTACAAGATCTCTTGGCATGATGTGATGCCACAAGTGCAGTCGTAAACATTTTTCTAAATCAGCAAACTTATCCTTGATATTGGATCACATTTTGCACTTTTAGGGTTGACTACTTGGGTCGCACTTGAGTCTTGTATCTGCCAAACCGGATAAAACAAGTCAGAGCAAGAAACGGTGAAGATCTGCATAGTGCAGAATACAGGGCGACGGGTTCAAGTCCCTCCCTTTACTTGCTTACTTCCCAAGAAAACAAATCTGCAGGGGTGCCGTTGAGCAAGGTACTGAACACTTAATTCCTGAGGTTTGCGCCAGGCGTCTCACGCTGACACCTCGCTATTAGTGCATGTCCACCGCAGCTGGATTGTATGAGTGTATTTCTAGCTAATGTTGGGTTTAAAAAAAAAGAAAAAAAACTGTTCAAGTTTGACCTTTTGGGCGTATTACAAGATAACTGCCTTCATGTACAAGGCAACATTCTTATTTTCATTACATTTTTATTTAATGGTCTCAGCAGGATACTTGGTGGACCTGACCTGTAAGAGCTGTCAAATATATAGTAAAGTTTTGTATAAAATAGTATAGTCAGGGATGAGAATGACCAATTTGGAAAAACACTGAAAATGTCTGTCAATGGGGGGGGGGTTTCCCTCCTGGATATTTTTTGCTCCTATCGGAACACAGCGTCCACAACACTTTGCTGGGAATGTTCACTTTTTGTATGTGTTTGCTTAGATATGTTGATACCGTTTTCGGTCCTATCTGCACGGTTACACTTTTTTCAAGCCATGCCCGTCTGAAACAGTTTTTGATTCCAGCATCCTTGTCAATTGCCCTCGCTCGATCTTCATCCTTTTTTTTTTGTCACACTTTCGCCATCGTAAAACTTTGAACACACCGTCGCTCAGTTGCCGCTATCTAAGTCCCACGCGCCATTACTTGGCTAACTAACAAGTTACACTGCGATTTCTGAGAACCGAGAACGCAAAACTCAATTAACCACTAACACGATTGGATCGTTATACTGTATAACTCTGTTGTCCAATCGAGTAATCTGCCGCAAACAAGTTTTAATGTTTATGTCGCAAAATGCAAACATTTACACTACCGAACAAGTTAGAACGGCATATGATAGTCGTGCCTGTGCGAGCACTAAGCTGAACTTGCAGCTCGAAGATCACCACCGAGAGGGAGGCGCACGATAACCCTGAAATTTTCTCAACGGATTTGCGCTTATCTCGAGAATGGCCATTTTGGTCTGAAAAAGTCGGAAATCCGCCGATCGGCGGAAAATTCTCATCCCTGTATAGTATAGTGCAGTGTAATGTAGTATAGTGCACGCATACCATAAGAACAAAAGAAAAAAGAGGAACATTGTTGTTCCGTAACAGAAGATGATATTTCTCTTTTGGTTCATCTTCAATAGCACTAATAACACTTCGGGGTCGCAACGAGTTCGACCCCATCCAGGCCGCTAACGCCCCGCACTGGTCTCCTGGTATCTATCAACCTATAATTTTTGTCCTATTGCCAAATTTGCCTTTTCTGTGAAAATTAACACAAATGTATCTTTGTCTTCTCAGTTGTTTTTATTTCTATTTTTGGGATCTTTTACACTGACTTTTACACCTTTTTTGTCACTCAAGCTGTCTTTCGCGTTAATGCCACTGTAATCTTTTTGTTGCTATACACCAGAGGGATCTGTGAGCTGAAGTGCCAGGATGAGGCAGCCATTTTGCATCACACAATAACGGACTGTTTATGTGCGAAAGTGAACTCTTGCACGCAATTTTTCTCGCTAAATATATTTCCAAAGGTGCTACTGACCTGAAGAATTCATCAGAGTAGAACAAATAAGATCTGAAGTTAAGTTGTGTGTAAAAATGTGAAACGACACGGGGAAAAAAGTATTGAACACATGAAAGGAGGTGCAAAACAGCAGGGAAAGAGAATACAACACCTAAAATCTATCAATAATCAAACAGCAATCCTGCCCCTTGTCAATGCGAATAAATATCAGCCGGTGCTCATTGGCAAGGTATGATTCAAGACGCATCTCATGATTGCCAAGAGCAGAGAGCTGTCTCAGGACCACCGCAAATTAATTGCTGCGAAACATAACGATGACATTGGGGACAGGCGCACATGTAAGCTGCTGAACCTTCAGGTTAACACGCTCGGGGTCACAAAATCAACGTGGAAAGCCAATCATACCAGCATAAATTTGCCTCCATCAGGTGCTCTTTGCAAGCTTTCTGACAGAGGAACGCAAAGAATAATCAGAAGACTTGTGCAAGTGCGAAGGAACACCTAGAGAGAGCTTCGAAAAGACTTACCAGGTACTGTGGTCACAAGGAAAACTGTGAGCAATGTACTCCACAACTATGGCCTGTATGCACACTCACGATGCAAGACTCAATTTCTGGAGGGGAAAAAAAACATGTCAAAGATCATTTAAAGTTAAATAATGTGAGAATATTAGTCTGGTTGAATGACAGTAAAACTGAACTGTTAGGATTCCATAATGCACACCACGTGTGGAGGAAAAATGGCACTCTTAAAAAAAAAAAAAAAGGTACCAACAGTCAAGTTTGCACGTTGGAACGTGATGTTGTGGGGATGCTTTTCAACAATGGTACTGGTAAACTTCAAATTATTGAAAGAATGGGGGAATGTACAGACATTCTTGTCAAAAATATGCTGGCCTCTATGAGGACGATGAAATGAGGGTGGACATTTCACCAGGGTAAAGATCCAAAGTTTACTGCTAAGGAAGCTCTCGATTGGTTTCCAAGAAATAAACGAAGCTGCGAGCATGGGCCAGCTACACACCTGAAATAAAATACAATTGGAACTCTATGGCGAGAACTGAGACTCAAGGTCCATAAAAAGTAGCCCACGCAGCCTTGAAGATTTACAGACCGTTTGTGTGGAGGAATGGGCCAAACTCACATCAGAACAAAGCATGTCACTAGTTTCTTCATGCAGGAGGCAACTTGAAACTTTCATTGCAAACAAAGACTTTTGTACAAAGTATTTAGTGAATACCCGTTGGCCTGTCCAACACTTTGTCGCTGTGTCATTTCCCATTATGACAGACAACTTAATGTTTTATCTTATTTGTTAAAATTTTTGTACTTATGGATTACTTGGGTTGTTCCCAACACCTGGTGAAATGTAGCGCCTTTGGAAATATATTTTAAATGAGAAAAATGGTGAGGGTAAATACTCGTTTCAGCCGCTGTATGCATTTATATTCTCAGAAATTGAAGGGCAGCGCATGGAAATTGTGCAACTCTCGTGATTTTGATGATAATGTTTAATGTGGGTGTTAGTACGCTGTGAAAGTCCAGCCGATGGAGTGTCGTGTTCTCGGCGAGGATACGTCCATGTACCTTCCTCGGAAAATGAGCCGGAAAACGAAAACCGCACAGTCTGGACCCGCCAACGACGGACTGCCGAGGACTGCCTCCGATAACGGAGATGTTGCGATAGAACTCGGAGGTGTGAGGTGAAGGCGCTCAGTTGGCGAGAAGATCTGTCATCCGTCGCACATCTGTTTGTGCGCGCGTGCAGATGGCTGACATCATCGCCAATACCTGGATCTTACTTGGATTTGCTGCCACAATAGGTGAACGAGAGCTGCCGCGATTATGTTATCACGCTCGGATAATAGCGGAAAGTAGAGCCTGGCGTGCGCGTCCTCTCTCGGGAATCAAATATGAAATTGCACGGAGCAAATTGATACAAATGGGTGCCAAGCTATTGAATTGTTGCTTCAGCAACTCATGAGAAAGTATTAGCGGGCCAATTAGGTTCATTTCTTTAATGGTATTAAATAAGAACGGCATTAGCTGGGGGTTGATAAATGGCCAGCGTTACGACATGATTGCATTTTGGGCAACGGTGCTGTCAGTAAAACAGTAAAAGTTATATAAAAGTTTGCCTGAGGGACATAAAGGCCCGGACTAAATCAAACAAAACACATTTGCAGAACGCCGACTTTCATTCATAACGTGTGCATTGTCAAAAGAGCAAAAGTACATTTCTAAATATAGAAAACCAAATGTTCATATTCACACTTTACACATGCATACTCAAAACCGTATCAAAATTGTGCCTTGCAAAGATACTGCAGAGCATTGAATGACATCATGAAGATGATACATATTTTAGATTTATGTTTGTTCATGTGGTTGTACTTTGCAGTGGTAGTCATTCAAATTTTCTCCTCCTTTTCATTCTAAAGAAAGTATTAACATAAAAAAAATATTTGTGTTAGTTATCACTGTTTGCTGGGTGTATTCCTGCGATTTTTATTATTTGGAACATAACATACATCTATACAGTACACCTAGTATCTGGTACACTGCTGTGATAAATATATTGTTAAAAATTAATATACAGTTAGATACTTTCTATCAAATCTGAGCATTATTATCTTTGTATGGCGCATTTTTTTTTGCTACAACTCTTCAATTAAAATGAACTTTAGTAGTGTAAATATACGCGCTTATTGTTGTGGCTGACAAGTAGTACAAAAACAAACAAAAAAAAGAAAGTAAACGGTGCAAACAAAATATATTTTCTTTAAAACAGGCTTTGAAAAAAATTCTAAGGAGAGCAATAAATATCACAAGGTAAAAAAGAATAAGTACAATGGTGTATGTATAGTTGTTTTGGGAGGAAATAGAATTTAACTACTGATTGTTAATACTACACGAGAGATATTTTCTTAACATTTAAAATGCAAGAACATTTTTTCAATATATCATGCACGTGAAGATGATTTGCAATAAATAAAGGCACTTAAATGTGATTTTATTAGATATTAGATATTATTAGATATTTTGCAACTGCACTTTTGTGCATTTATTTATTTGTTTTAGCAACAACCGTGCCTTGATGTTTTATCTATTGTTTTGTTTTGGTTTTTTTACCCAAGGCGAGGATGTTTGATTTTTATTCTGTTTTATCGCACCTTGCGGAGAAAGACTCATCATTTCATTTTATGCACAGCATATAATGACAATAAAGGCTTTTAATTTGATTTGATTGGGAAAAAAAAACACACTTTCCACACTTCAATGTCTCAAAGAATACGATTAAAATCCTGTTTAACATTACAATAGAATATAGTAATAGCATTTATACTGACAGTTTAAGAAGTACACGTTTTTGCAGTTAATTTTGATGGAATATATTTTAACAATAATTAGGTACTTTACATAAAACCGCTTTGAGACTCAACCCTAAACTCAAATGACTAAAAAGCTATGAGGAAATTGATTATTTATTTTAAAATTAGATGATACAGTCTTGTGTGAGGACAAATGACAGCTAAATTTTGGGTCGAATGAGCCCTTGAAGAAAAGAACGTCTGCTACCAAAAGCACTCCAGTCTTCGGCCTCCCCAACTTGCGGGAGCTGGAATCTGCGGCCGTGGAGAGGATGCGCCCGATTACTTCGGAGGTGGCTGCTGTTATTTACATATGCAATATGCATAAGCAAGGTTACTGTGAGGGTGAAATAACTGCCGGATAGAAGGAGAGAAAGAAGGAGGGGTTTGCTGTGTGTGTGTGATGGGGATGGAGAGAGGGTGTGCGGGATAGGCAGAAAATTGGCGTTATCAATATTTAAGCAAGCCTTGCAGCATATTTACGCCAGACAATAGAGCAGACATGCAACTGTCTCATTTGAGGGGAAGTCTATTTATTACACGCTGAAATTGAGCCCGTTTATTGCCGAATCTCTGCCACTCTTTCACCGCGAGGAGCCCAGCCCTTGCTCGGCGGACGTCACGTTTTTTTAACATATCTTCAAATTGCTCTTTGACAATCCAGAGCGTGTTGCAAATATACACGGAGGAGATATTTCTACATGTGGCCAGCACATGTATGCAATTTAATCACATGAAAAGTGGGAGGAGAAATAAAAGGTCTTGAGTTTTCTTTTTTTTTTTTTTCCGAAAACCCCCCCCACCCTTTCACTCAGAGAGCAGTGGCCTCTCAGAAAATGTTTCCATGTGTTGTGTCTGAGCACACTGAGAGCAATGAAGGAAAACATTCTCTCCTCCAAACCACATGCAACAGATTCTTTCTGAATCCAAATAAATCAACTTTGTGCGTCAGATCATGGGACATTTTTTTTCCTGCTTTTTTTTTTTTTTTTTTTTTAGCTTCGTGTTATTCCCAACATATCCTGTGTCGGGACCCGTTCCCGCCCCCGTATCCCGGCACGCATTACACATGCGTGTGTAGACGCCGCACGCACAAACACGACAACAAGGAACACACTGGAAGGCACGTTCAGAGTTTCCATTTCCCGTGCGTAAAATCACCTGCGCAGACAGAGCGGCGTGCTCGACTGCGACGTGCTCAGGCAGGAAAACAGGAAAGGAGTTCAAGGGTGTCCGACATGAAATGCGCAGAGTTAGGGGAAACCCAGCGCTCGTGGCAGCGATCCACTTTCAGAAGAAAAGTAAGTGGAGTTTTTAACTTGTGCTCTGGATTAGCTTGTGAGCGTCTTCTTTTATATTTCGGCAGCACGCACTTTGTGGAGTCCAACAAGCATGGAAGACACGAGAGATTTCAGTGATTGCTTGCAAAATACATTAAATACCTTCGAAGGTTAGTTGCTGAAAACGTGCGCTAACGCTGACCACATTAGCATTGATTTCAACAAATTACTTGTGTGTTTTCGACATATTTGGAAAATAAAGAGGATTCTGAGTCTGACTCGTTATTTCAGCTGTATGTATTTTAAAAAACAAGCGTAAGTACGCACTCGGGATTCCTGGCACGAGTCGGGCCTCCTGTTGTCCCAGTTGACCCGGCCACCGGTGCACTTGCTAGCTCACTAGCCTGTCAGCTTGCCACATCGCTACACTACGTGCACACACATACAACACAAAAACTTTTTCATGGGTGGGTCCACATCGATATATTTCCAAGAAATTTGAACCGTTTTCTAAACTAGTTCATTTTCTTCTTCTTCTTCTTTTCCTTTCGGTTTGTCCCGTTAGGGGTCGCCACAGCGTGTCATCTTCGATGATCGCATATTTGTTTGGCACAGTTTTACGCCGGATGCATTTCCCGACGCAACCCCTCTGCGTTTTAGCTGGGAAGCTTACAGCACCTGGTATTCTCTCTAGGCGGTCTCCCATCCAAGTACTAACCAGGGCCAAACCAGCTTAGCTTCTGAGATCTGAATAGATCGGGTGTTCTCAGGGTAGCATGGCCCTAAGATAGACTAGTTCGTTTTCGAAATCAGATAAATGACTGGATGAGCCAAAATTTTCTTCAACTAAATCCCAACAAAACTGTTTTTGGCAATAAAGAAAAGAGAATTGCTGTTAGTAAGCCCTCTCTATCTTTAAAAACCAAAGACCAAGTTCGCAACCTCTGTGTTCTGATTGATTCCGACCTGACTTTCAACAATCATATCAAATCAATCACAAAAACTACCTTCTATCATCTGAAGAACATATCTAGTCAAGTCTTGCATGTGTCAAGCAGACCAGGAAAAACCCATCCATGGTTTTATCTCAAGTAGACTTGACGACTGTAATGGTCTTCTGACTGGACTCCCTAAAAAGAATATTAAACAGCTGCAGCTCGTTCAGAATGCTGCAGCTCACATTCTGACCAAAACTAAGCGATCAGAGCATATAACTCCAATCCGAAAGTCCTTGCGCTGGCTTCCAGTCAGCTTTAGAATAGATTTTAAAGTTCTGCTACTGGTCTACAAATTACAACATGATTTAGGTCCTGAATACATGAAAGAAATGCTTACAGAATACAAACCCAGTAGAGCTCCGAGATCGACTGACTCAGGTCAAATAGTGGAGCGCAGAGTCCAAAGTAAACATGGCGAAGCAGCATTTAGCTATTATGCTGTACACAAATGGAATAAGCTGCCAACAGAGGTGAGGTCAGCTCCAAGTGTGAATATTTTTAAATCCAGGTTGAAATAACTTCTTTTTTCTCATGCTTCTTAGAATTTATCCACTTTTTGATCATATTACTTGTACTGTATGCGGTTTAAACTGTCTTTTTTTTAACATTTTGTCATTTTTATTGTTTTTATCCCATTTTAAATGTTTTATCTCTTTGTTTTCAAATGCTTTTAATCATGTACAGGTGAAGCACATTGCGTTACCTCGTATATGAAATGCGCTATACAAATAAATTTGCTTTGCTTTGAACGACAACAGTTCAGAGAACAGAGAACGAGAGAGATAAAGAAAGTGAGGGAGAGACTTTCGCCCATATTATAAGGAACACAATATTTTTTTTTTTAAATGAATCTGAGGGCTAACTAAATGAAAAAGCTATTTTGGAGGCTGGCATTTGTGATGCTTGGCAACGTTGCTTCTGTTTTGTTTGCCCTCATTCAGACAAAGTGCACTAAAACAACAACAACACAATATTAAGTCAGTATACTTGCCCAAACCAATGGTGATCAATACAATTACATGGTTTCTATAACCACCATCATTGCTTTGCAAATGAATGTAAATGAGTATGGTTATTATTACGGTTTAGTTGGTGATGGTGTACGTTAAAATAAACTGCATCACATAGAGTAAAGGGTAGTGACGGTTATAAAAGCATCAAATTTGATAACGTTTCTATATTTAACGTCGCAAAATTGTGCTACTAACTCTTGAGATTCCAAATCGAATTTATGAAGTGCACCTCCTGAGAAAAGAACTGCACGACAACAAAGGAAACCGTTTTTTGTTTGACCTGAACCAGAAAAAGTTCAAAATGCCTCCCAATCTATGATTTGGTCGACGTAGTGGCATGGAAACGACGTGGTATTGTTCAAACCCGAAGCAGCTACATGCGGCAAAGTGATCAATCGGCCGGGCCTCTGAGGGGCGCCGCGCTCCCCGTGCATCTGTCAGCCGTTGCGGGCTTGCTCATTGTCAAATAGGCTGCGCGCTCTTTGCCGGAGCCGAGATGCAGATTTATGCCAGAGCAATGCCGGTTCTTGCATATTAGATGAAAGCCTTGTTTGCATATACGCGCTCCCCCACTCCTCCCTCCCCTTCTTTCTCTCTCTTCCATTTTTTTTTTTTTTCCGAGGCGTCACTTTAATATGTATGCAAATGGGCTCGGCTCCACGGGCAGATACGTTGTGCAGTCCTGTCCTGCAGTCGGGAGGTTGCAGGAGAGATTGTGTTTGTATTTATGAGGCTGCCGGCCCTGCCGCTCTCGGGAGGAAAATGCAGCGCGTCGTGCGGCAGAGGCTCTGCAGTGCAGGCGGAATGCAGATATGCCAATAACAGAGGTCACGCTTGTCACTAATGATAAGAAGAGACAATTAGGATGGAGGATAGCTGTAATGTAACCTCCCCGTACGCCCTCTTTTTTGCACGCAAATCCATGAGCCTGCACATCTCCGCTCTGACGTCGAGAACAAAGCAAAAGGCAACCGTGTGAAGCTTTTTGTGAATGCTCGACGGTCTTCGCTTAGCGCTGCGCGAGGATGGGAAATCCGAGGTGATTGGCTTGCGTCAAAGACATAAAAAAAAAAAAAAAACTATTGATCCGTCGCATCCCTTTAGGGGGGGAGGATCGCTGTCGGAGGCGGAGACGACAAGGTCGGGTCACCTATGAGAGTGGAAAATCTTGACCCCGTTTCGGCGGTCTGACGAGTCCCGGACGGGATGAGGGTACCTCGGATCACATCCTCAAATTAAAAAAAAAAAAAAAAAAAATCACCCTTGCTTTCACATCTGAATGCACGCAGCAGCTATCCATCCATCCATTTTCTTTTGCCCGCTTATCCTCATGAGGGTCGCGGGGAGTGCTGGAGCCTATCCCGGCTGTCAACGGGCAGGAGGCTGGGTACACCCTGAACTGGTTGCCAGCCAATCGCAGGGCACATGGAGACAAACAACAGTCGCACTCACAATCACACCTAGGGGCAATTTAGAATGTCCAATTAATGTTGCATGTTTTCGGGGATGTGGGAGGAAACCGGAGTGGCTAGAGAAAACCCACGCAGCCACGGGGAGAACACGCAAATATCCACACAGGCGAGGTCTGAGATCTAACCCGGGTCCTCAGAACTGTGAGGCCAACGCTTTACCAGATAGTAACTATCCTGACAAAACTAATTCCACGTTCAACATTTTATATATGCTGTACATATACGGTCTGCATATATATATATATATATAAAAACACACATACATACTGCATGTGTCTGTACATGAACTTGCTCACATGGGCATGATTATATTGAAACCATAATAATACCTTGGCCTGGTGCCAATCAGTAATCTACCAATGCATGCACACACACACACACACACACACGCACTCACACAAGACTGTGAAAATCAAATGTTCTCTCTCCCTCACACACACCCCTTCCTCCATCATGAATAAACCATAGTGTGTCTATGAGTCATATACCACCCCCACATCCCTCTGACCCACTCCCCCTATTTGGTGCTGTTGGAGAGACGAAAAAAAAAAAAAATACGCTAATTAACGTGATGGCTAGCTGGAGCTTCTGTCAGCAGCTTGTGGGGGCCTCTCAAGCAGTCAGACTCTTCTGGTCTCTGGCTTTGAGCTGCTCTCTCTCCCCAACTGGCATCTCTGGAGAACCGGGGCCCTTCATTCGTATGCAGCCCCAGTCGCGGGCACCTGGAAGCAGCCACAACCGCATCGGCACCTCCTCGCTACGCCCCGCAACGTCGATCACCACCGCCCGTCCTCCCCCCCCCTCCCAAAAAACAAAAGACACGTTTTTTTGTTTGAAACTCACAATTCACCCCCCCCCCAAAAAAGTGAAAACTACGTCGAAGAGAGGTTGGCAGTTGAAAGCTCACCTAGGCCGAGTGCCGGGTTGAGTCACCCCGCAGTGGAAGGGGGTGGGGGTGGGAGCGATTGTGAGAGCAAGAGAGAGCTTGCCTCTGTGGACGAGCGCGGTAACCATGGCAACACAACCGGGCGAGCAAGAAACAGGAACATACAGAATGTGTTTCTGCTGAGACTTGCACATGTGGCACAGGGCTGCTTTTCCTCCGAGAAGAGGTGGAGGGGACGAGCGCCTCGGCCTTATGAAACATACATTGCCTGCTGACTGACTTGACTGACTGTCCAACCCCCACTCCCCCCTCCCTTTTTTTTTTTTTTTTTTTTTTTTTTTTTTGACTCACAGACATGATGGCGCAATGGAGGAACCCAAGCAAGCCTCTTTCGGTCAAACGCGCCGAGGCACAATCTGGTTTGCGCTATGAAGAAAGAGACAGAAAGGCGCAAATAAGACGCGTATTTTTTATTATTATAATTTTTTTTTGCCCATTTTCTTTCTGCGCGCTTCAACGCCTGCCTTTGCTTTTTCCCTCTCGCCGCCTCTTTCTACAGGCTCAGGCGAGCCTTCCCCCCCTTCCCCTTCCCCTCACCGCCCCTCCCCTTTCCTCAAGGGAATAAAGGTCGTAACGCAAATGATTACTCAAACCCGAGTTGCCATAGAAACGCCGTCACGTGACTGGCGCAGGCATGCATAGACCACAACAAAGGGGTGGATCGGGAACCAGCCGCACTGGAAAAAGAGCTGCTGTGGCGCCCGAGTGCATTTCGCTCAAATTCAAGCTTTAAAAAAAAAAAAAAAAAAAAGGGGGGGGGGGGGCAAGCAGCAGAGGAAAGCACGGGAAAGTAGACTCCAAAGAAGCCGGGAGCTACGATTAGAGACTTTTATGACTGCGGGCAGCAACACTGCAGTCTGCCTTATATTCACGAGCATACCGAGGGTGTGTCCTATTCATCATGTCCTTCTCGGAGGCGCAACTCCGGCGCCAGTTGTCTGGAATTTGCAGAAATGGCGTCACTCGCAGAAATGGCGAGGGGGGGGGGGCAGATGTGTCTGCTTCGAAAATAGCAACCTCTGGGCGCGCGACGCTTTCAAGACCCTACAAAACTTAAACGGGCTGTCACTCGGAGGATGATTGGTTACTTGCTATCCTCGGTTGTTCTCGTTTCCACGAGGAAATACGCATGAAAAGGGAACGTGTAAAACAAAAAGTAGTTGGAGTACAAGGATTGTCCCAGCAGATACTTAAGGATAGACGTAAAGTGAAATGTAGGCGCAGTCGGCGTCCATCATAAAACGCCACCAAACTCGGTCTATGCGCAACCTACTTCCGCATTGGGCAAAACCGGTCCGAGCATTTCCTGCCGGTTCGTTTAAATGCCGAAGGGGCCCGTGACAAGCACTTAATGCAATATCTAAATTGCAACAGTATCTTTTTTTGTCCCCCCCTCTCGACAGAAGACGTCACCATAGAGATTTCTATTGGATGCGTTGAGATACATTTATAGAAGTGAATGATATCCATGTGTTTAACTTTTGTCTGAAGACAGCAGCCCCCCCACCAAAAAAAAAATCTAATTACCAAATTTGGTTTTAAAAAAAGAGAGCTATAGCTATATAAGTATACTTAGCATCGCCATAGACACACAGGTCATTGGCAGTTTTCTATCTACAATGTCTACGATCTTGACTAACTTCTGCTTTTTTTTTTTTTTGGCATTGTGACTCCTGATATTTAAAACTAAGTAAGGAGTAGAAAGTACATGTACTTGGTTTTTTTTTTTTTTTAATGAGGAATAAAAGTTAAAAGTCACCATAAAAATAAGCTCACGTACGAAAAATCCATTTCAGTACACCGTTACAAATCAAAATCTTTGGTTACTTCCCACCTCTGATTGAATCAAAGCTGAAACTGAATCAAGCTGTGAGATGAAGTGAAACGACTACTGCGAATAAATAAATACAATTGGAAAGAAGGGTACACATGTTGGTCAGCACTTCTAATAGGCAGTTTTCGACCACATGACTACATCCGAGGCACCTGGCCATGTTGGATGGGTTCACTCTACTGACGCGCAGTCCACGCTAATGCTTTTGCATATAGACCAGAATTACACAAATGTTCGTACGACTCGTAAAAGTGACGTGTGATGGCTAAAAATACTTTGGAAAGTTATCAGTGCTCATTAGATGTTGTTTCAAGAAACCGTTACGACAAGAAGTGTGCTTTGATCGACAATATCGACCCATGAGCCTTGGAAAAACACAAACGGAGGACACAAATGTGGGCGTCGGTAACCTATCCAGACATCGTCCGCTATCTCTTCTTCTTGACAAGCGCTTATACCGTGGACCAACTAAAGCATTACAAAGGTCTGGAGTCTTACAACCAATTCATCAATGGCTGGGTTCGTCATGCGGCGGTATCTATTGTAAGAACACTGCTAAGGTTAGTGTACAGCACAATACAATTTAAATATGTACCGCGTGATAATAGTCAGCGTTGTGTTAAATTATGTTGATTATGCCAACGAGAGAGGAGTAGAATATTATTTTCGTTTTTGTTACCGAGAGAGAGAGGTTCGACCGGGACGAGTCCCAAGGGGAGCCCACACCTTTTTCTCCACTTCCACAGCTACATTTTTAACTCAACTCACAAAACAGCTAGCGGTGCGGTAACTCGTTTTTGCAAACTTATTATCATAAAACGGAAAATACAGATTTTGGAGACATGCATTGCATCCACACACGAGTATTGTGCTTGGCTGCTAGCTCGGCTCTGCTAATACGAGACAGCCACAGTTGTCGCCCTTTGGTTGCTAACTGCTCCGTTTTCTCGCACTGGCTCTTAATCAGAGATGGTGGTCGAAACAAAGACGCCCGTTTGAGCAATCGATAACATAGCAGTGTGGCCCCATTCATACGCCTTTCTGAAATGATTCATGTTTAGTTACGTGTGTTTACGCGAATTCACCAAACCAAGATGGCACCCACGTTCTAAATCGGAAGGTGTGTGACGTCAGTTGAAAACCGTCTATAATGGTTGGGAAGGTGGAGGCGCTGTGGCTTACCCTGACGGTTTGCCACAACAGTACTGAGCAAAAGCCTCGGGCCACTATTGTTATTGAATAACACCATCGTGACCATATATGACGCCCAGTATTGTAAATATGTTAACTCTGCCAAAATAGGAGGATATTTATGGAAGTAGATTAGTGCCAGCAGGATTTGAATTTGAAATGTAAAGTGATCACATCTTCAATAGTTGCTACAATTCCCTGTCTGAAATTCACTCGGCTACAATTCGCTGTCTAAAAATTCACCATCTATGCCACCAGGCAGAACACCTAGCCAATCGCAGTTCCGCTTTCTTAGTCACGTGATGTCACATACGAAGAAAGCGGAACTGAATGGATCTTTCCGACCTGTCAATCACTCTTACAATAATAGCCAATAAGATAGCCGCATTGTCTTAACCCATAGGTGTCAAACTCTGGTGTAATTACATTTGACGCGTGAGGCAATTTCAAATTAATATTAGAGCTGGCCTGCCGGTATTACAAGTATTATGCACTTGTTTGGTTCCATATTAAAAGGTTAATTTGTTCAAACTTGGCCCATGTCTTTGTTCAATTTCAAATTCTGTTCCACTATGAATTTGAGTTTGACACCCCTGTCTTAACCCCTGGCTTGACATGCCCCTCTCGCCGTATTGTCCCACAAGCAATGCCGGTTGTCACTATCGTGCGCTTGGAAAAGTTAATGTTACAAAGAAAATGGTCCTCAGATGCGCTTGGGGAATATCCTGCCAGGTTACAAGGGGCCCAGTTGATTCATTTTCCAAAGCCTAAAACACAGTTGACGAAGTGGCTACGATGAATTAAGGCTGGCGGAAGAGCGCACATACAACTAAATGTGGACAATATCAACAAGCACAAGGCTGTATCTTCGAAGGTAAGTGAGGGAGAAGTGTCTTCTCTGAATTATCAGTGCTTTATTTATTGCAGGAGAACAACTTTCACTTTGTTATGTATCACTGACCTGCTGAATGAAGTGTGTCATGTTTTATCCCGAAGAGTCGGGTTCGTGATACGTAAATGCGCGATGTCATGCAAGAGAAATGTCTATTTGCCCATTTGTATCCCGTCGGACTTTTAAGACAGAACACTGTGTTCCATTAGGCGCCAAGTCAAATGAATACACCCACTCACTTATAAAGACTACAAGGATATTACTTGTGATCTTTCCAAGTAAAAAGTACTCACCCTGCTTTACTTGTGCAATACGATTCGACAATTCTATCCTGTTGGATTTCAATATGAAGTTTGTGAGCTGTCAAACTTTTTTTTTCCCACCAACATTTCGCTGTAATTCTGACATTGCGTCCTGCTCCATCCAAAATCTTAATTCTGTGTACATATTCTTGCGTGAAATATTTGAGGTCTCTCTGTTGAACTTTCTTGGACAAGTCTGATGCATTTTGCAAAAAACATACCCAAATATTATCTGGAATAGGCGATAATCGACTTCAAACATTTTGGCAGTTTGTGGGACCTGGCTAAGGGGGCGGAGCTTATGGTTGCCATCGGAAAGGTCCACTGGATGGGTGTTCGGTTCGGACCTGAAGTGGTGGCACAGATGGTGAATTTTAGACAGCGAATTGGAGCCGGTTGAATTGTTAACGTTGAAAAGTTACACTGAAATACAACTATTGAAAATGTGATCACTTTACATTTCAAATTCAAATCCTGGTGGCACTAATCTACTTCCATAGATATTCAGCTCATGCCGAGTTACTGTTTTTAGGACACGAAAATGTCAAAAGAAAAACTGTGTGCATGCGGGCAACGGACAAACACCTACGAATCCAAGCTATTGTTTTTATCATTTCACTCCAGGAGAACCCGATTATTGGAAGTTTGTTTGACACGGGCAGAGATGTTTTACTTTAAGGACAGCTTCTTTTTCTGTGGCTGCACAACACATTCCAATGTGCACTACAGTTTCACACAAACATTCATCAAAATAAAGGTTGTAACAAGGGCATATTTATCCATTTGTGTAGATTTGTTACTTGCAAGTCATAAATCTGCACAATCAAAATCAATTGTGAGCTCGAATCCTGACTTTACAAAGCATTTCCCCCACAAGTCGAACGAGAAGGTGTCCTGTCCCAACAGGATTCAGCACTTCGGCGTCGCGTCCACCCCCATGGAGATTAGTCCCCGGCCCGGGTTGAACCTGTCGACCTGCAACCATCTCTCAAAGCTGAGAGAGCAACCGACATCCCCCTACTCTCGACACGCACTCGCACGCGCGCGCACAGAATAATTAGGGATGAGCTTACAACACAATGTTTAGGCGACTGTGGGATGGTTTCATCTCAGTTGAGAGCAACCATTCGCTGTCGTGTTCTCCATCAACAGCAGAAGCGCAATAGGACGCGGTACATTTTCAACTGATGAAGTCACCACATCTGCGGTTACGAACACTGAGCGCTCTGTGCTTCGACTCCGGCTCTCCCTCTTTCCTTCGTTTCTTTCCTCGTCTTGCACACGACGACCGGGCACCGCTCGCCCCCCATGCTAGCAAGCGCCTGGTTCACACCGGCAAACAAATGAGCCCTCAATCTGAAGGGGCGTGAGCCCCAAACCGACTCTCAAGTCCACCTCCGGTCCCGTGAGGCTTGAGGAAGCAGCTGAGTGTTTTGTGATGCCTGCAATTATCCCGTGTCTAGACAACGTCTAGTGATGCACGTTCTGCTCAGGCACCGCTCTAGAGGAGAACAGGCCTGCTGGAACACATATCGTGTTTTGCAGCTGATGACTGTCGAAAATTTAAAAAAAACAAAAACCAAAAAAAAAAAAAAAAAGTCAGTGCCAGGCTAGGAGGAAGAAAGAAGGATCCAAATTACAGTTTTGTTTTGGGGTTCTCAAAAGAAGTCCTAATGTCAAATGCACATTTGTTAAGGAGTAATAACACAGTCATGTGTCATTTGCTGTAAGATAGTTTCCATTGATCTCATGCATGTGACGTCACCATTTTCACGGTGCCATATTGCCGGTCAAAAAGGGCAGCTCGATGGTGTGGGGGACATTGAACCGGAGCAGAATATTCACAATGCCCGAGAGTTGTTGTGCTGTTGGTTGTTACAACAGAGGTCATTCTACAGAATACCAGCTGAAAAGACGAGAAAAGATCGATGGATTTTGGCAATGAATTCCCAAGAAGTATTTATAATGCCAAGTTGGCACATTTCAGAACAATGCATTAAAAAAAAAAAAAAAAAATAGGGAGTCATTTCCAACGTACACAGAAGCGTGTTGCGGTCACACGTTAAACTTCGGTAAACTTCTTCCCGACAGACTCCCCCCCCCCCCAAAAAAAAATATGCATTGTTCTTAAATGAATCCAATGCGTATTTAAAAAAAGAAAAACCATTGGTCACACAGAGGTTTACGTAGGTTAACGTGTGGTCACAACACGCTTCCGTGTACGCGGGCTGACGCCTATTCCAGCGGTTTATTTTCTTTTTTAAAATTCGCATTGGACTCCTTTGAGAACAATGTATATTTAAAAAAAAAAAAAAAAAAAAAACGTATGTCACGGAGAGGTACACCGAAGTCTAATGTGTGGCCGCAACAAAATAAATAATAATAATAAATAATTCTTGGGAAATGCTACAGAGGAGCTGACTTGCTTGTACCCCCCCCCACCCAATCATAGTTAATGAATGGGAGTTTGTGTAAAACCAGGGGTCATTTATTTTAATATTGGTATTTGCATTGAATACTAGCTGAAAAGATCGATGGATTTCGGCAAAGGTTAATGTGTAGCCGTCTCCCCGTTGATAACAGATCCAGCAACGAAGTATTTGTATGCGTCCAGACTTTTCTACGCTTTCAAACTCTTCCGTGTAAATCTCGATGACTTACTCACCAGATCCACGTGTAGATCCAGTTGTCCAAGACAAGCGAAGAGGGTTAACAATCCAATTTCTTATCGGCGAAAGCATCGACTTTGGCATTAAATATGGGTCCTCTATGCCAAGTGTGGTATCTTGGTTATGGCTATGTTAGACCGTCAATATGGCCAGTCACGTGACTTCGGTGATGTAGGTGCGCAAGCGCTATAATTTTCATGAAACGGTCTATTATTATATTTTCCTACTGCTTACAGTAACTGACAAAATGCCAGTCAAAAATGCATTTTTAAAAAATCTGCAATTTAAGAGAGTTTGCATATTTTTGGTAAGAAAATAATTAATTTTTTCTCCAACTCAGCCAGAGTTCTGGTTCCCACAGATTAGCTGGCCGCATGTAACACACAATAAAATGATTTCCAAGACAAAATCAGATTCTCCTTCATTTTGACTTGCCGTGTTTGAAATCGCCAGCACGGTGGCCCAGCTTGTAAAGCGTTGGCCTTACAGTTCTGAGGACCCGGGTTTGATCCCGGCCCCGACTGTGTGGGTTTTCTTCGCGCACTCCGGTTTCCTCCCACATTCCAAAAACATGCAACAGGAATTGGACGCTCTAAATTGCTCGTAGGTGTGATTGGGAGTGCGGCTGTTTGTCTCCATGTGCCGTGCGATCGGCTGGCAATCAGTTCAGGGTGTACCTCGCCTCCTGCCCCTTGACAGATGGGATAGGCTCCAGCACTCCCTGCGATCCTTCGTGAGGATAAGCGGCAAATAAAATTGATAGATGGATGGATGTTTGAAACCTGCGCAAGGAATACATTTTTGACATTCCATTCTACTTTGTCAGTGAGAAGCTCGCCGACCTGCACGAGGCTGAAATTCATTACAAAAACCCCTCGGCAAACGTAAATCTTGGAGACACAAAAATGAAGATTTCAGTAATTGCCCACAATACAATGTCTTGTGACATCAAAGGTGCTAAAAAGTAAGGGGACGGCCTCAACGCACACCGCACAACACTTGAAACCACAAGCAGCCACCGAAATGACGTGAAGTCTCGAGGCGCCTGTCAGGGGCCTCTGCTCAAGGAGGCACGCGTCCAGGCCAAAATTCAGTTTCCCAACGAATGTTTAAAAACGCACACAAGTACTGGGAGAATATGTAAAAAAATAAATAAATAAAATCTATAGAAAAGTCCAGATTCAAAGAGTGTGAGGAATACATGCTAGCTGCACGACTCGCCCGCCGTGCTGCAGAACCGCAGAGCATCAATGATATCCAGAATGCTTTTTTACACTATTCACAAAAAGTTGGCGCATTCGGTTAGCAAGTGAAATCTCACAATGAACCTAAAACCCACTCTAACCTTTACAGGCGAACTTCATTTGAGCTCATCGAAACTTTCGAAAGCATGACAAATAGGACGTTTGTCCTGCCCCAATAAATGTTCTAACTCTACAAGTTTCATTTGCTTCAAGAATGGGATAAATTACTGTCGTCATCTTTTCAAAATTCCAGTCCACGTACTCTAAGCTCAAAATGAAATATTCCCTAGCCAGTTTTGGAGTGAATATTATTTTTCGATAGGCTGACACACACACGGCAGAACAGCGATGATAAATATTTGACAAAGGCAATGACAAGGGCAGAATTATTGATAACGTTCGCATTTGAATCTCCATCAACTGAAATGTGTGTTAAAAAATATGTGAGTCAGAAGTATCAATAGCACATATTCAGCACCACAAGTAAACAGAGGTCATGTAATTTTTGTCAGGAAGTTGCGGTCAGCAATAGCTGGGAGGAAGCTTTGATGAATATGACTGCTTCTTTAGTAGTACATGCATCAATGACGTTAAGAAGATCAAAGTTTCTCCTACAAAACCAGTGAAAGACAATAAAACACGCTAGGCTTTACTGTATTTTATGAGATTATTACTTTGGAGTTAAGAAAAAAATGTGACCAATAAAATATGCGAGAGATTCTTTTTCTCCCCACAGAAATCTTTTCTGCTTAGCACCAAGGTGTTAACTTTTTAAATTCAAAACCCGCGAGTCATTCCTTTTTATTAGGAGGACCCAATTATGTCTATGTGAGAAAAGTCTAATTTGATGAAAATAAAGGCCTTTGAAAAAAATGGAGGGGTTTGAATCCAAACTGGTGCGCTACAGCGAAAGGAAACGGCTGAGGGAGAGAACGAGCAGGTGTGCTGGAAAGACCCGTGGGCTTCAGGGAGAGAAGAGATCAATAACTAATTTCAGCACCAAGCTTCACCCGCACCGTTTTCCAATAAAGGCTGGATGGAGGCTACGGACTCCAGCCCCCGACCGACTACCTCGATGCTATCGCCTTCCTCAAACTGGAGACCGTGGAAGGAGGCCGTTTTGTCTTGAATGAAAACAAATACGGCATTGTGGAGTGAGCGGATTGTGTGGTTTTTTTTTTTTTTTCCTCTTACATCTTGTTGACTGTTCAAAATGTTAGCCAGCTTCGCTCATCCCTGTATCTTTAAAAGCTTGTGCCTCCCGCATTCCCCCTCCCTTCTTCAGCTTGGGCCAGGGCCGGTGTTGAGGTTTTGTCAAGAGGATGCAGGCAGATTGAGGCAGACAGGAGAGTGAAGCGTGTGTCATGCAGGGCTGCTGCTGCTGTTGCCGCCGCTTCTGCTGCCGCTGAGGCGCTTCTCCTCAGAGGCTGTGACCTAGATAACCAAGAGGAGCTGGAGCGCCTGCAAACCTTGGAGCCACTCCAGCCTCGGCAATGTCAGGATGGGGTTAGTTGTGTAACACAATGTCCTATTTAGTTTGCGTGTCGCACATGAGGATGCCAGCACCATATAGCGTATGGAGCCTACGTACGAGTCGACTTCCGTTCTCGTGCGTGCCGCGGCCCGAGAGGAGACGGACGGAAAGGCTTCTGAAAATGGGAGGGGAATGAAAGAAATCATCTCTCAGCTCATTTAAATTTAAACATAAGCATTGAGAATGCTTAGTCAAACTTTCCATCCCACTGCAGCTACAATGTCACTGTGAGGCCATAAGCAAAGCACAAGCAAGCATCCGTAGGACTTCCTTGCAATCACATTTCAACACTTCACCTCATGGCGGTCAGTTTTTAAACATTAACTTCAATTTTTTTGGTGTATTATGAAGTTTATATGTGTGAGTATAACACACTCCTGTCTCCAGAGTCGGTGAAGGTAGCTATGATGCATTCTCATCGCATCATTTAGGAATTACTACGCCAGAATGTGTGTGCGCGCTCAGCGTGGACTAACAAATAGTCCATCACCAGAATCTGTGAGACTTTTTATTAGTCCAACTTCATTTTAAGCGGGAAGAAAACTAATTTCACATCACAATAATGGAGGCGATAGGTCGAAACAACCATTTTAGCTGGCTGTAGCCAAAATACCCAATAGAGAAATACTGCCACCTGGTGACATTTACATTGAAGAGCAGTACAGCTGACCACCTCACATCGCAGATGCTTTCAACCATTGATCGGATCACAAATCAAAATGATTAGTTTGGTCAACTACTGAAAAAGCGAAGCCACAAAAAGGACATGATTGAATCCAAGCCGCGTGTCTCAATGAATTTCAGTTTTTTCTGGTGTACTTGATGAGCGTACAGGTGCTTCACATTTATGTAGGTACTTTACGAAATCGGGATAGTACACGTCAGGTGATCAAAGCGGGTTTTGCTGAGGCTTAAAACAGTCCCAACCAGGTTTTGGCTTATATGTGCGCTCGGGAAGAAGGAATCCTTTCAGTCTGTCCGGTAAGGGCAGAGCATCGATTCTCACTTCCAGTGGCCAGGGTTGGAGGTGGCTCCGTATAAAAGCCCTGCAAAGGCATCTGAGAGCAGGAGGAGACGCCTCATGTTTGACCGCCCGGCTGTACAGATCTTTTATATCTTGAGCATGCGGGTGAGGGTCTTGACCAAACGCAAGCGGTTCCAGCCTGGAACGCAGCCTGACAGCGGGGTGGTTAACCCTCGCTAAGTCCAGCAGCACCTCAGCTTGCTCGAGGAGCTCGGAGGCATGACCGGGATCCGAGCACTGCCGCAGGGCCGTCTGCAGCCTTTGGAAAATAATGCCGGAAGCCCGCCAGCAGGAGTCGCTGTGGGCGCACGCCAAAGAGGCTCCGCTTTGGATGACCAGCACGGCCAGGGGGAAGAGCAGGTCAAAGTGTTCCAGGCTGGTTTGGGTCAGCGAGGACTCACAGTCGTTCCCGTCACAACTGGGATCCACGCCGTGGGCCAGCAGTAAGCGTGCAGTTTCCAGGCAGAATTTTCCAATCTGGGCGGCATCCTCGGGGTCGGCATCAAGCGCCTCTTTGACCAGAAACACCAAGGAGGACTCAACTGTTTCACCATCTTCAGTTACGGCGTTCACGTCAGCACCTGTGCAGAAGGTGCACATTCTTGAACTGAAGTTTCCTATCTTTCGATATAATAATGCTTACCGATTCCAACTTTTTTTGTCCCCTCACTTTTTTGGTATTCCAATATGACTTTAGTGACCGGTCAAATCAACTATCTCATCGTGCATCACATGGTTATTAATTTATTCACTGGGCTAACCGAAGAGCAGCACTTCTAACATTGCAGGTCACAATTTTGTATACAGTAATACAGTTTAAAAAAAAAGTACGGTCTCAACGTGGACATGATATGGCACAGTCCTCGTCTACAAACACAAAATCACGCTAATATTTCACTGCATATTCAAGCAAATGGCAAAACACAACACTGTGTGCCAGTTATGGGTGTGGCGAGCCGATATTTGATATTGTTTAGATTGCAGCAAAAAAAAAATAAAATAAAAAGAACCCCACCCCCCCAAAAAGTATTGAAGTTTTTTATTGTTCTTTCTCTATTTACGAGTCATTCCCGTTGCTTCTATGCCATCTAGTGGTGACTATTGGTAAAAACAATTTGTAAACCGGAAGCATTGATTATTAACCACTAAGATAAGGTCACAGAATTAATAGCTATTGCCAACAAGGTAGAATGAAGGGGACAACTTTGATGAAGTACACTATTTAGCCCCTTGTGGATGTGAGCCCACAAGGTTCGTCTACCTTGTTTTAATACTTTCCTTCAAAAGGTTTTTTACTCTTTCGTAAGGGCAATGTGTATTTATTTAATTTATTTTTGTCTTTGTGAGCAGTTCTTAGAACTTGTGAAAGTGAAGAATGAACCCCTTATTTTTTTTTTGTTTTACTAAACCCAATTTTGAGCTTATCTGGAGGGTGCTACATACTGGAATGGATCCAATATCCCCAATATCAACACGCTTAGTCAATTTCAGGCTGAAAGAGTGCATGTGATCACAACAACAGGTTACTGAGGTGCCAAGTTATACTAATGAAGTAGCAAGGAATGGAGTTAGCATGAATCATGGTTGCTTAAAGTCAAAGTCCATCTGAAGTTTACTGGGAAAGGAAATGTGCTAAATATTTATCACTATTGTATGTTCAAATACATCACAGAGTTGTTGTTTTTTTTCTCCACAAAAATTGCCAGCTTACAGCTAACCCAGAGTGGGAAAAACACCACAGAGAAGCTAACACTATTTAGCAGTACACTAAACAGTAGATCTCAAAGCACATGCACACAAACAGGCAATATAAGGATACGCTGAAGCATATATTGTTCAATGTGAAAAATCTCATTAACATTTGATCGTGTCGCTATCTACTTTGCAAGCGGATTGCGAGCGCCACATTGCGTGTCAGAGGTCAAGACACGCAAAGCAGGAACAGCGCAACAAGGCACACAAACGCGGCCAGTAAGAGCACCTCCGGCCTCACGACAGGATTAAAATTCACGTCTACCACAACATTGGCCAGAAATCTAAACGCCAGATCCATTGATTATAGTGTTGAGTTTAGATTTTCATATGCATTCACATCGAAAAAGATGAATGCACCAAAGAATATGTGGGGAAGTTCATTAATTTAATAAGTCTTCAAAGGGGACATGTAATGGGAAATTGACTTTATATTTGCTTGTATAGTATACTAAAATTCAGCTCTCTGGTGTTCCTTCATCTGCATCTAGTGTGAAAATACACAGCCACGTAATGTTTTTCTCAGTTCTTTCTGAAAAATGAGTCTGTGAGCCAGCAATGCAGATTTTTGAAAATGCTACATTTCTATGGGTGCTCGAAAAAGTACTCCTCGTACAGCAAAGTATGTGCAAAGAGTAGTTAAGATTTCTGGGAAGGGATTTAATTATGGAAATGCTAACTGTGCTAATGTGACTGCAGCATAGATGGACAGATGGAACATTTGGGGACAGGTGGGGGTTTTCTACAGATACAAAAATCTTTTATGATACGAACAATGCTCAGGTGGGTATCAGGTCCAGGTCTTTAGGATGTATCATGTTGTTTTGGGTTTTTTTGCAATGCACCAACAAGACCGATAAGTGATCACAGCAACGTGAGGGCAATACCTCTCTCAAGGAGAAGCCGGATGTTCTCAGTGTTGTTCACAGTAAGGCCGTCGGTGCTTGCCAAGGCATGAAGCAAAGGCGTTTTACCTTTAAAAACAATATCAAAACCATAACTTCACAAACATGCTCAATCCAAAACAATGAAGCTCTATTTACACAGGAATGAAACAATTCCCTCCATAAACAAGGGGGCATTTTTGTGATCAAAATGCACCCCATTAAAAATGGCTCTCAATGTGGATCTTGTGAAAATGCTGCGTAAATTGAACCTCTGTGCGCATACCTTTCTCAAGGTAATCTCGATAAAGTCGCAACAACAAAGTAAGGGGATGTTTACTGTGACTAGCAGAGAGACGTAACTCCTATGACAAATTCTCAAAGCGCACTTGTGGTGAGTATAATCTTAAAAATACGTCTTACAGTAGGACAAGCAGGTGGGACATTACATGGTACACTTTGGAAGCTACAGTATCTTGAGGTGTGTTTGCTTGGTAAATACGCAAAAACATGCCATTATCACGGACTTAAGAGGTGAACATGAATGTACCTCGTTTATCCCGCGCATTGACATTGGCACCCAGGTCGAGCAACGCCTGCAGGCAGGGAAGGCGGTCCAAATCCTCACAGGCAAGATCCAAGGGGCTGCTCTCGTGGATCTGATGGGGGGGATTAAAGATTGTTTGATGTGCAAAATACAACTAACAAACCATAACATGTGTACTTGGCCACATTATCTAGAGCGGAAGTACACGACTTACATTAATAATGCATCAATGGAGAAAAAAGATAGCCACATCCTGCCATCAACGAAATTTTGCAAACTAACTTTAGACAGATCCCTTGTGTGTTACATTGTAGAGCAGCACTATGCCACTCCAAAATGTGAGAATTAACAAAAACATTTTAAACAGCTCTAATAATAAATCCCATTAGCTTTATAATTCACATTGCTTGACTTACCCGGTCTCTTTTTTCAATGTCAGCCTTGTGCTCAACGAGCAGTTTCACCATGTTCGGTCTGTTCCTCAGAACTGCTATATGCAGTGGATTGTAGAAAGACACCGGGTCTGAGGAATTGAAAAATGAAAAAAGGAAGCATTACATTTAAAAGGACAGGACAAAATGCACCGCCTTCTCCTAGCTCCATTTCTTCCCTTCATGCACGGGTTTGTTTTGCATTTTTCCCCCCTTTAACGTGCCCGGCTTCTAGACATTCCACCGACATGCATTCGCCGTCCAGACCATTGGAAATGTGTGCGCCGCCACCAAAGAGGAGTTAACTCACTGAAGTTTGAGGCTGGCTGTAAATCATGGCACACTGAGTTTTCCTGAGATTTTTGAATGGCATATAACTCAATTTGGAAAAGATAGCACACTTGAAATATTTAAAAAAAAAAAAAAAAAAAAAAACACCAACCGTAATGTATCATCACCAGAAAGACACGCACACAAAACTCAACATGTTATACTTTGTAGGCATGTATTTGTTTTTATTCTGTACAAAATAAATACAGTCAGAGTATTGTGCTGATGACTGAAGACATTTTTAGAGATGTCTGTCTGCTGTTCTTATACATCAGCAGTGCTGTACAAGCTTCCTTTGCGCAACAGACTGGCTGAAAAACGTTACCATACTAAAGTCCTTGAATTAAGCTTACAAAATCAGATCAACTAAAATTTTACAAGACTTTATCATCTTCATTCTTTGTCAATTTTAGGATGAAAAGCAAAGAGTGCAGGCCCAGAAAGCATAAAAGATAGAAGAAGCATAAATATTTAAACTCCTCAATATGCTGAAACTAATGACCTAGGATGGGCCATTATATTGCATTTTATATCTAAAATCCAAGCATTTTTAATCTTAACAAAAATTTGTAAATAAATTAATAAATAATACTGAATTATAAATGTTAATAAAAATAATTTTATTATTATTTTATAATGTTATTAAAAAATAATAAATTTGGAGGCAATTGCACAGAGATCACAAAAGCTTATAAACTCACCCTCAAAATTAAGATCTGCTCTGTACCGTAGAAGCACTTGAGCTGCTGGCACCAGTCCTCGCTCAGCCACCTTAAACAGAGCGTAGCTGATGCCTTCCAGGAAGACTTCGGACTGGGACTCTCGCTCGAGCAGCGCCACCAAAGAACTGCACAGACGTCGCTCGTCTTCAGGACTTTTGTGTCAGGAAAAAAAAGGAGAAAGTAAAATTATATTTTAACTGAGTAAGATGCTGATTCTACCTTACTCTTAATACTGTCATGACAGGACCCATCTCACAATGCTTTTTTGTTTTTTGTTTTGTTTGTCTTTTTAAGGTCAGTATCATATTTACCTGCTCATGTGACTCCCCTCTAGTTGTTCCTGGTCGACCACACTCATGACAGCATCCACCAACGGCTGATATTCATATATGATCCTTCGAAATCCGTGGAGGAAAGGCATGGCTCCTTGACTCCTTCAAGCAGTGTTTCCCAACCTTTATTGAGCCAAAGGACATTGTTTACATTACAGAGAGCCCAGACAGCTCCAAAGAAAAACGTCACAAAATACTGATGAGCTCGACTCCATTTACTCACAAATGTACTTAAGAGTATAATGTAGTTGAACAACTAGCGAGCATTCAGTTCCATGAATGACAAGTGGATGCATACACTGGGTCAGCAGTTTCGAGAAAGTCTTGAAAAAACCTGGCCTGCCCTCCACCCCAAGCACAGAATTCTGCCTATCTGGACCCTGAAAGTGACTGCTGTCCAAGCCACATCCGTTATCGCCACCATTTTGTAACCATACGCATCCTTTTCTGTCTTGTTTTTACTACTTGGGCTTTTTAAAGTGGATTTCTAACAAAATATTTTGTGTGTGGCTGTCGGTTGTTCAACCCGTCCAATACAAGTCGTGCAGTTGCAGTTTCAAGGAAAGGGAGAAAAATAAATAAATAAAATACGGTTTGTTTGTTTTGTTTTTTTAAAAAGGAGGGGGGCGACGCCGGTGGGAAATAATATATATATATATATATATTAGCAAACGCTAGCACCAGTATGTACACATATGAGGAAAGGGTTTATTTTGTGTCAAAAAGTAAATATCTTCGGGAGCAACCGCAAACAAGACCATGACGGTCCTAAAGAGTTTCAAAGTCAAAACACCATCAAGACATTTAGAATGTGAACGGATCAGAGCAGATATAATCTTGGTTTAGGAGACGCCCTTTTCAACTTGACTGGCAAAGCACACTCAAACAAGTCGGACTCAACCTTCCGCCACCTTGATGTTGCAAAAGTCGCTGGCCATCAAATATTCATAAACGCTTGCCTCGTTTGGTGCTTTCGTTCCGTTGCCTGTTCTAGTGAAACGCTGCTAACGTCATGGAAGTGCACCTTCATGTCAGCAAGTTGCAGAAAGAACCAGGCGCGCGCACTCCCTGTCGCTTTTATCATTTAAACAACAGGAAACGTCCATTGTTCCGTTATCATTCTCTTCCCCATTGAAACACAATTCTCAAATAAAGTTCCGCTTGCTCCTCTTCCTCCTCGTGACATTGAAATTTACAGCAAAATTATTTTACGTCATTGGTAAGAAGGGATACCAAACCTCTAGATGGCAGCAGTGGTGTACATCCTTTCATTCTGTATCCGAGCCTGGATCAAAAATAATTTCCGGTTCTCTGTAGGTTGCTCGCCATTACCAAACCACCTGCTTTTTTAAAAAAAACTATCTATCCATCTATCTATCTATTTTCTTTTGCTGCTTATCCTCACAAGGGTCACGGGAAATGCTACAGCCTATCCCAGCTGGCAATGGGCAGGAGGCCAGGTACACCCTGAACTGGTCGCCAGCCAATCGCAGGGCACATCGAGACAAACAGCCGCACTCACAATCACACCTCGGGGCAATTTAGAGTGTGCAATTAATGTTGCATATTTTTGGGATGTGGGAGGAAACCAGGGTGCCCGGAGAAAACCCACGCAGGCACGGGGAGAACATGAAAACTCCACACAGGCAGGTCCGGAATCGAACCAGGGAACCAATGTTTTACCAGCTGATCCACCGTGCCGCCCCCATTTATTTATTTATTTATTTCCAAACCAATTCATTCGTTCGTTTGTTTGTTTTGCAGGAGCAGCCAACAACTTTGGAAGCAGACGGTTCCAGTCCTAGCACACGGTTTTCATGCTCCTTTCACTCTGACATTTTTTTTTTTTTTTTGCATGGCTGCACGCACAGTACTGCGTTACATGTTTTTTCTCCGTGCGGTGCGCCGTGCACGGCAACAAATGATCATCAGAATGTAAATTCAAGTTACCCTAGAGGGAGAAGAGAATAATATATGAAATGAATCATTTGGATTTCACCTGTTCCAAATCAGTTACATGCTGTATTTTTGAAAGACTTTGTTAGCAGGCTTGCTAAAGAGATCTCTTTCTTTTTTTCGGGTAAATTTTTACCTTTCCACATGCAACAAAAAGGACAAAAAGGCCTATTTCAGTACTTAGACAGTAACTATTAACATGCTTAAATATATATTTCTTCCATTGTTTCATTCACATTTCACTGTTAACCATGATTCAATTTATTCTAGTACTTTACTCCATTGTGCCACTGGGACCAAATGGAACGCTAATAAAGTTTTTGTTTTTTAAGATTAGCATTCATAATTAAATGCATTAAGCGGTTGATCTTTCCCGCGCGTAGTAATTTACCACACTCAAGTGTGTCGTTAAACTGAAAAAATGACAATTGGAGGACCAGAGGAAATAGACTCTTAAATGTAAGCCTCATCTATCAATACAAAGAAGAATATCGAAATTATTTTGTTAGCGATTGGCTCTTGTGAAGCAAGGCCATCACTTATCTGGTTAACGTCCCCTCTCGAGGGTGAAGAAAGTAGGCCGTCGCGTTGTTGTTTGTTCTCTCTGTGATCGATACGGCGCACTCCGACCTCTGATTATAAGTTTACCACAGGTAAAAAGAGAAATTTTTCTTCGCCTAAAATGTTGCATCTCTTTCAACTGGCGATGTCAGTAGCGCTATACACGGGTAGATTATCTCATTCTAGAAATAGATGAAACCACAATGTCTACTGGACAATACAAATGTGTTAAATTTTTGTCCCGTGAGGCTGATGCTAACGGGTGACTTTAATTGCTGGATATGAGAAAATCTACTTTCATTTGCGATCACACACAAAAGTCGTTCTTGAAAGAGTTGCTCGCCTGGGTGAAAGGTGCCCAAAAAGCAACAATGCGGTGAAAGCCGCGGCAGAGAAATGATATTAGAGCACAAGAGCATTCCGGCGCGGTTGCGCTCGGAGCTGTGACGACATTTTTGAATTATCGGACCAGCAGGTCTGGGCCTTAATATCCCTTTGTGTTAGCAGCGCATTGCTGGGTGGAGATTGTGGCTTGAAATAATCAGCCCCTTTTAAAGGGCACTGGAAGTTAAGGACACATAAAGTGGACCACGGCTGGAGAGCTGATAAGACGTGCGGCGTTCCTCTGGGAGGAAGAATGAGGACACCTCACTTTCCTTTCTCTTGAGCGCGGAGAATAATCAGAATTGGTTGCAGAAAAAAATAAAGGAGAGGCCGTTTCAAATGCAAATGGTTGGCTGGTGACCAGTTCACGCAAAGTTAGCTGGACAGGCTCCAGCTCTCCCGGAACCAGAATGAGGAAAATGGATGGATGGAATCCAGTCGTTGAACAACAATTGGCTGGCGACCAGTTTAGGGTGAACCCCCCCTTTCGCCCCTACCGAGGTAGGATAGGCTCCAACCCCTCCACCAGTCACTCACTCGAGCCGAGCCACTCCCTTTTTCATTTATTTATCCATTTTCTTTTGGCGCTTATCCTCACAAGGTCCGCAGGGAGTGCTGGAGCCTACCCCAGCTGTCAAAGGGGCAGGAGGCAGGGTACACCCTGAACTGGTTGCCAGCAAATCGGAGAGCACATAGAGACAAACAGCTGCACTCACAATCAGACCTAGGGACAATTTATCCATCCATTCATCTATTTTCTTTGCCGCTTATCCTCACAAGGGTCACAGGGAGTGCTGGAGCCTATCGGGTACACCCTGAACTGGTTGCCATCCAATCACAGGGCACATTGAGACAAACAGCCGCACTCACAATCACACCTAAGGGCAATTTATCCATCCATTCATGTATTTTCTTTGCCGCTTATCCCCACAAGGAGTGCTGCAGCCTACGGAGGCACAGGGAGAACATGCAAACTCCACAGAGGTGGGTCCAGGCTTGAAGCCAGGGCCTCAGAATTGTGACGCCAACGCTTTACCAGCTGACCGCCATGAATAATTGTGTAAATACAATAAAGCTATGCAGTAACACTTTAGGTTTAAAATATCACAAGAACATGACAACAACAAATCACTTCCAATTCCAGCAGAGGACAACCTGAATGGTTTCCCAGCTGGGTAAAAACAAAACAAAAAAAACATCAGTTCACTCCTGCCAAACCACATAAACAATGAGCTGCAATTAAATGTAGCAAAAAAATAAAATGAAAAATGAGCGCTGACGACAATAACAGTGTGTTGGTATCGAGTGGTTAAATTTTGCATTCAGAAATGTGCCACATATGTTTAAAGATTTACAAAAATGGATGTAAATTTGTATGCTGACAGCACTTGAAAGAGCAAAATGTTGTCAGACTTTTCACGACTGATCCTGGGCAGACGTTTTATACAATATTACAAAAATCTCACAGCACACATACATAAATTATGATGCCCTCCACACAATTTACCACAAATGAATTTACTCAATGTGTTGGTGGCCCTTAACAGGATGAGCGCTACAGAAAAGAGATGGTTCCATAACAACTTGCGTGCATAATGCATTAATCATATCATCTCTGAAAAAGTAAACATTCAGATTAAATCACTTACATGAATGGACGTTGCCCGTAGTTGATGCAAAGCCATTTAACGGCAATTATCAGCGCTTCTTGCAGAAATACGACATCAAATTAAAGGACGAACTGTTTGAAGTCGTGAGTCATCGCCCTGTAGGCCAAAGGAAGGTCACTGGCTTCCTTCCTTCTGGGTGCCAGGCTTGAAAATGAAGTGACAGGCCCAGAGAGGCTGATAAGTAAATAGAGTTTTAATGGGCTACCGATGGCCGGCGGAGATGCGGACGGGGCCCGGAGGTGGGCGAGGCGCAAAGGGCGACTGGGTATTCCGCAGCCGCTATTATTAATGCTATCATACATCAGATAGACCCAGAGAGGAGAATAAAAAGGCTGTGATGAATCTGGGCCTCCTGTCCCCGACTGACATGTGGAAAGCTGCCGCGGTTTGGTTAAGGTCGGGGATGAAGGATTCCTCCCCAAAAGACTCGCAATGGAACCGTTCATTAGACTGAATCCAAAGAACACAAGGACACAGCGAAGGTCGTAAGGTGACTGTGTAAGCATCCTCCATGAACCTAATCCAGTATTTGGTTCTATCTGACCATCGAGTCGCCCATTTGCTAAACCGCTTTTTCTTTTCAGGGGAGAAATTGGAAATCTCTACGAGAAGATTTAAGGTGAAAAGCAGGCTAGGGACTCCCCTCCCTGGACTAATCCCCACCAAATGAACTTCAAGATGGATTGTGAACACAACACGGGAACCCCGAACAACATGGATGGCCGCTCAGTCTGCAACTTGCTTAAGACCCATTGGCAAGGGACCTCCGGGAACACTCGATCGCAGCCCGTCTTCTCCATCGGGTGTCAAAGTCTGGCCCATTTTTTTCATGAAAATCCCTTCGTCAGGTCATTTTCAGCTAAGTCCTCTTCCATCTGGACCAGGGCGTGGGGTGGGTAGTTCATTTTCGGGCTTGTTTTATGATGTTTGATGCCGGTTTTTGATGGGTGCGGCAAATGAATCCACCATGATCTTTTTCTTCCAATTCCACCTGCAGCTGGAGCTAGTTGTGCCAGATGTGGACTTTGGTTCACGAAGGTTGCTACTTCACCTTGACATCAACACCATCACCAAATCAGTCAGTTTTTCGCCTTAAAAACATTTTCCGACATCCTGCCAACACTCGCTCATCACTTTTCATCTGGACGAAAACAATGGAGTCCTGTACCGGCGCGATACGGCATGATGGTTCTGGACAGGCTCCAGGACGTCCACAGCTCCACCACCAGAGTTTTTACCTGCTCAAAATCCCGTCCGATCATCAGATCCATCTTCATGCTGTCCTACTGAATCCCAATCCCGTAACCCCACCATGCCGACATCCTAAATCCCGACGACACGGCGCTGACGCTGGCCCGCTCTCCATCCCAAGCAACAAATTCTGTCAACCCCACTTCTGAAACGTGTCATTGTGCTCCCCTTGATTTGTGAAAAACACCGTAACGCACATCCAGAAACAGGAACACACACACAAAAAAATGATAAAGTGTTTAGAATTTCACTCAAATCTATTTGTGTCCCAGGCCAGGCGCCAAATATCTTTTTTGTGCATCCTTACACGAATGGCATTTGTTTTTTTTTTTTGTTTTTTTGCTTGACTAACCAAGGCACGAAAGCGTCGGAGACATCACAGACCTGAGACCTTTCTTCAAAGTCTTCAGTCAGTCTTCCCAATACCGAAATACCACACGAGTCGAGAGTCGCAATCCGACTTTCAAGCCGCAGCCTCCTGTGCGGCTCATTCTCGGACACCGGATGGACGATGCAAGTGTTTTTACAGCGGCCAGAACTTCTGTAATTTGGCCTGGGAAATGCAATTTCCACATGGAGAGTCTGGAGGAGTTCAGACCTTTTTTTTTTTTTTTTAATGACTTGCAGCTCCAGAAGATGTAACCTAAGCTGCGGGGGCCCTGCACGTTGCTCTGTTTGCTTTCCGGCTGTTCACCGGACCTCAGCGCGGTCCGGAACTTCGAGGGATTTATCAAACTACATTTGGGCGGCTATATCGGCACTCCAGCTCACGATTAAAACGGGCAAAGGGGGGGTTGTCTCCTGCAACACCTTTTGCTCCCCCAATCCTAATGCTTTCGCCAGAACGCTTCCTGCATCTGGTTGCACACGTCTTGGCAGACACAAACGAGGGATTTTCCCTGAAACTAAATGAATAAAAATTCAACAAAACAGATGTGCTAAAACTCAGCTTGGAAGTACAGGCATAGCGTGACACGCATTTATAAAAAAAAAAAATACGACATTCTGTCTGTGGATCTTTTATACCGCTCATCCTCACAAAGCATTTCACGTACTTCTGACGGCCAGAGTACTAGAGCTCCAAATTAAATGACTATCCCACGTCTTATTACTCTTTTCTATCTTTGGTGTTCAGTATTCTTTTGGGCAGTGTCATAAATCATATTGTGGGAGAAAGAGCTTTCAAATCCATTCTTTGATGAGGAAAAACATTGAATGGTTAGGCTGTTGCTGACTCAGCAAATCTGATATTTCTGTACGAAATGTTTTGTCATCTTGCTTTATCCTCCAAGCATTAAAAGGATTTGGTGCGCTGTTCTTGATCATCCATCCATCCATTTTCTTTGCCACTTATCCTCACATAGGTTGTGGGGCGTGCTGGAGCGTATCCCAGCTGTCGACGGGCAGGAGGTAGGGTGCACCCTGAACTGGTTGCCAGTCAATCGCAGGGCACATGGAGACAGACAACAGTTGCACTCACAATCACACCTCGGGGCAATTTATAGTCTCCAATTAATGTTGCATGTTTGTGGGATGTGGGAGGAAACCCACGCAGGCACGGGGAGAACATGCTAACTCCACACAGACGGGGCCGGGATCGAACCCGGGACCTCAGAACTGTGAGGCCAACACTTTCCAGCTGATCCGCCGTGCCGCCTGTTCTTGATCCGATTTTTTCTTTCTTTCATAAAAACCATTACGTATACATTTGATTTTCTCAAGGAGAAACCAAATCATCCAATACTCCTACCATACAATGATGTTTCCAACAGAGTAATTGTGAGCCTTTGTCACTATCGTCTTCACGAATTTTTCAATTCTGTGGAATATGTTTCATGGATGGCACAGTGACTCAGCTGGAAAGCAGTTCTGAGATCCCAGGTTCAATGCCAGACCCACCTGTGTGGAGTTTGCATGTTCTCCCCGTGCCTGCCTGGGTTTTCTCCGGGCACTCTGGTTTCCTCCCAGATCCCAAAAAGATACAACATTAATTGGACACTCTAAATTGCCCCAAGGTGTGATTGTGAGTGCGGCCCTTTGTCTCAATGTGCCCCGCAATTGGCTGGCGACCAGTTCAGGGTGTACCCCACCTTCTGCCCGTTGACAGCTGGGATAGGCTCCAGCATTCCCCAAGACCCTCGTGTGGATATGCGGCAATGAAAATGGATGGATGGATGTTTCATGGAGTGGAACAAAATATTTCACAATAAATACATTCAGTCAACTAATTCGAATACTGGACCTTCAACTACATCAACGTGGAATCGAATCAAATCAACGCCACGACTTTGCAAGCCTGACGCCCACTGTAATGGTCCATTTTATTTGGCAGTTCAGGGTTCGAACCGCAAGGGGTCGCTCGTGCCCTCCGATCTTTTGACGGGACAACTCACAAGGAAACAAAGCGGCGCATCATCCAAAACTGCAAATCAGAAAATTATTTCATTGTCACGGACGACGCGCGCGCACGTGTGTGTGTGCATGTCCAACAGTGTATTTCAACGACGCGCGTGACACGTCATTATTCGAGTGACGACCGGTCGTGGGTGGGCTTGCGCCCCGTTTGTTTTGCGGCGCGCGCCAGCCCCCGGTTGTTTTTTTTTTTTTTTTAATTATTATTTATTTTTCCCCAGCCCAACTTCGTTTCACCGCCATTGGCTTCCGTCTTTCAGTCTGCAACCAATAACGTTCCCGCACGCACCCGATCTCGTACTGAGGTCGGACTTTCGCCGAATATTTGAGGCACCTGATGCCAAAGTGGGCTGGAAGCTCCAGTTTGGTTCATCTTCGCCTGGTGAGCAGCGGCGGCAAAAGGGAGCAGCTGGAGTTCTCATCCGGACTGGATGAAATCTTGCAAGGGGACCAAATGACGCGTACTCTCCGGACTCTATAAAAAAATGTTTTTTTTGGGGGTGCGCGTGTCCATTATTTTTCCTGCCGCCAACTTCAGGAAGCTTTTATCGCACTAAAGACAAAGTGTCGCTTTGAGGAGACGCCGTTCAACACATTTCTCACCTTTTGCTTCTTCGCGGGAGTTTTCACACATCATATCTGTTTTCTTTTGCGAAAATGATTGAAAGGTGCGCGCATTTTCCCGGTTTACATCTTCATGCCGAAGAGAACAAGCAACCCACCATCAAAGGCACCTTTTATAAGTTGATTTTCAAATATTTTGTTTAACATTTGTTTGTGACCGGACCCGATTTGCATCGTCTTGTCTTTTTCTCTTGTCAAGGAGGATGCAGCGATTACACTTTTGGAATTTGAATTAAGACATTTTTTTGCCTTCATTTGATTTTGGGGTGAGTTCCCCTGATATCACTCCTGAGAAACATGTTGCATATCCTTCTGCCTCTGTCAGTGCTGACACTTTTCAGAGGTAAGAACATTTTCAACCTACTGTGTTTTGCTACATCTAAAATTTGCTTAAGAAACAAGGAATGGATGGAAGTGTGTCATATTTTATATTTATATTTTGGAGTTGCCCCAACATAATTGTGATCCGACATCAAATCGCACCCGATTTGCACCCTAAAAAGTTCAGGAACTCGTGTAGACGACGTTCATTTCCTAAATATTTCCACATGACTGTCCTTAGACTCGGCGGCACGGTGGATCAGCTGGTAAAGCGTTGGCCTCGCAGTTCTGAGGTCCCGGGTTCAATCTCTGACCCGCTTGTGTGGAGTTTGCATGTTTTCCCCCCCCGTGCCTGCGTGGGTTTCCTCCGGCCACTCCGGTTTCCTCCCACATTCCAAAAACATGCAACATTAACTGGACACTCTAAATTGCCCCTAGATGTGATTTTGAGTGCGGTTGTTTGTCTCAATGTGTCCTGCGATTAGCTGCAACCAGTTTCGGGTGTACCCCGCCTCCTGCCCGTTGACAGCGGGGGTAGGCTCCAGCACTCCCCGCGACCCTCGTGAGGATAAGCGGCAAAGAAAATGGATGGATGGATGGATGTCCTTAGACTTATTAGTGCATGATGAAGGAAAAACCTAGAGACTTCCACGGTGACAGACTTTCAACTGAAATTAAGTCAGCGAATGAGGGGAAAAAATATGAAAGTTGGAGTTTGCCTCCTGCGAATGGCAGGCGACCAGTCCTGGGTGTACTCTGCCTCTCACCTGAAGACAGCCAGGATAGGCATGTCCGCGTCCCTCTTGTGGAGAAGCGCTACAAATAATGAATGAACGGATGGACAGAGTTTGTACCAGTCCATATTTTGCCGACTTGGCACATTTCAGTTTCATCACTGCCAATCAATCACACAGGCTGGAACCCGGAAACAGATCCAAGGGCAATCGAAGTCCCGTCGTCCGTCATCCCGCGTTTAAATATAGCATAGCCATTCATCAATATTGTGATGAATTTTACGTTAGCATCTTTCCTTTTGGATTTATGAATCGCTGAGTCACATTTGTGCAAATGCTTTAGCACTTATTTATTTCACCCTACCAGCCAAAACAAAAGTTCCCTTTTCTTTTCACCTTCAGATTTAGATCCGATCAGGGCTGAAGAAATTTAATCGCGTCTGACAAGTCCAACGTCTGCACCCACCTTGAGAATATTTCAGTCCTCACAGGCGAAGACTTTGATATGACAGCCGCGATATGACGCGGCTGACTCAGTGTTTATTAATGATATTTGCCGTAGTCCGAGGCCTCCTCAGCAACTGCAAACTATGATCCTAATTGACGCGTCGTGCCCGAAAGCTGCAGGGCGCCGTTTCTCACGAGATGACGATGACAATTGAGAACGTTATCTTCGGGTGGTCGAGCGGCAAATCCGTACGACCAAAATGTCCGCGCGCCATCCAGCAGCAATCGGGGAGGGCGATCGTCCGGTATCGCACTTCAACTTTGACCGTTTGTTTTGGAAAATGTGACAGTGAGCGTGAAAACATCTGACAGTGAAACGAGACTTTGCTGTTTGTGAAAACACTGGAAGATTACCAAAAAAAAAAGGTTCATCTCTTCAATTTAGTAGAAGGTTCCAGTGAGACTCGGCGGGATTTCCTCAGAGAAATATCCAATCTCGTGTCAATTCGTCTTATCCGGGAGCTTAACAAGATCCGGAAGGGGATCAAGAAAGGATATGCGTCATTCGACATTTCTAAGTACTCGGTGCGCATCCCACGCTGTCGGCCCTCGCACATCTGGATGCGGCGTTTCCTTTAAGATTTTCCAGTAGACGCCAGCAGTTTATGTAGCCGCGGCGCAAGGTTTTCATCCCTGGGTGTCCAAAATAAACAACCTCAGTGGGCCTGTACCTCTTCTGAACAACTACTGCAGGCTCCGTGGAAAAAAAAAAAATCTGAAATGATGAAGTAGCTCATATAAAATGACGTTTCTATTTTATTTGTTGTCAAAACACTTTAACAAATTGCTAAAAGAAGACAATTCTTAGAAATGCACAAATCAGTTTTAATTGGTCATATCAGCCGTAAAACCTACAAGGCAGTTGACGTATCAAGATGTTGAAGGTTGTTGTCTTGAGGTGGACTTGCACCAAGTATGAGAACAATTTTTCAGTTTTTCATTTTTGGCAAGATTGTCTTGCAGGGATGTTTTATGTGCTTTCGTGTGTGGCACATGAGACTTGTGAAGGAAGGTCATGATTAGAAGAGGGAGATGTTCCATCCCCCCCAGAGATGAGTTTGGCACGCCGACGGTGTTGTTTGCAGCGAATCCTCATTCGGAGGGGAAAAAAATGGCAGCGGCGCCGTCGTACTGGGCCGTTTGGGCTGCAGTTCGCTGTGGGATAAGAGGAAGGAACTTTGACTTGTCACACACAAACGTGCAATTAGGCAGGAAGTCAGAGTGATGGGGACGTGCAGGCAGGTGCCTCGCTCTGAGGGCGTCATAGCAGTCTCACCAGCAACCAACCCGTCATCGCATTCCTTAGCTCGTACGCGTCTGTCGTCGTCGTACCAGGAGTGACGGTCTACAATGTGTATGCGGCTCAATGATGTTCTCAACTTGCCAAAGCGAGTCATTGCAGATGAGCCGCCGCCACCCGTGCACGATTCCAAGGCCTTGCCGCGAAACGTCCGTCACCTTAATGATTTTCTGAAACACGACGAGTGGGTGGACACTTAGCTCAAGCTCGTGTGGCCGTCCTTATCTCTCAAGTGGGAAGCTGACAGCGTTGCTTGCCATTCATTGAGTCCAATGAAGTCTTTTTTTTTTTCTCATGTAAATTCATATGTGATCATTACAAAGTGCCGTATTTGCGCCAAGTCCATTTGCCCGATGGTAATTGGGTCTTTATTACAGCCTTGACCTCCAATCCCATTGAATTAAATTTCATAAAGGGAGGGAAATTAGGGTCGGCACGGTGGAGCAGCTGGTAAAGCGTTGGCCTCACATTTCTGAGGTCCTGGGTTCAATCCGGACCCCCCTGTGTGGAGTTTGCATGTTCTCCCCGTGCAAGCGTGGGTTTTCTCGGGGCACTCCGGTTTCCTCCCATATCCCCAAAACATACAACATTGATTGGACACTCTAAATTGCCCCAAGGTGTGATTGTGAGTGCGGTTGTTTATCTCCAAGTTCCCTGTGATTGACTGGCGACTAGCTCTGGGTGTACCCCGCCTCCTGCCGGTTGACAGCTGGGATGGGCTCCGCCACTCTCTGCGACCCTCGTGAGGATAAGCGGCAAAGAAAACAGATGGATGGATGTTGAGTTCCTTTACAATCTTGTAGAGTCTTTTGTGCAAAGGCTTCTATCCTACTGCCATCCATCAAGATCCAATGATCTCATCAACAAACAAACCATAATTAAAACCTAAAACATTTTTATTCTAAAATTGTTTCCTCCTTTTGTGTTCTTCACTCTATGATCATTGGTTAATAAAAATATTTTTTATTATATAATATTTTTTATTGTCACATTGCAGCATTTTTTCATGCAGTCATTTTTGGTTTTAAAAAAAACTTTTTATCCTACCTAGTTGGAAAGCCAATCAAATAAATTAAACTCTAGAGCATAGCAAGTCTTTATTGTTTACAACAAACGTAAATTATTGTCAGGGACTACATCAACATAAAACATAAGTGGGCCTTCATATTCATACTGCAAGTTATTTCCCCCTCACAGGCGGTTGTATGAGAACAGAAATACAATTTTGCAAAAAGCAAACAAGAAATATGTCATAATGCAGCACTGTTTTATACCATCAAAAATAATAACTACAATAATAAATATTATTGAGTGTGGCGCAACGCCGGCGGGTGCGAGCACCAACTCACATGTGACCCTAAGAAGGAGGAAATATGGATGCGTGGATATTGTGGTTATATCGTGCTGTGGTGTCATTTTTTTCCCTCTCCCCACGGCAACATCTGGAATTTGGATTTGAACGAGCCCGGAGATCAGGTCGAACCAAACCTTGCTTGGATGTGTGCAGGGCTGTCGCACTCGATCACAGACATTCGAGGCGAATGCATGAGAGCCAAACAAGTGACAGCTATTCATATTGTCAAGGCTCATTGACTTGTCGAGTGCATGCTAGAACGGTGCTCGTGGGCCTCTTTGTTACTCAAAATGCTGTGCTAATGCACCACAATCTGGATTTGAAAAATAAAATATGCTTTCATCTTCTCGTAGTGGCTGAACATTATGCTTTTAAAAAAAAAAAAAAAAAAAAACATCTAGTCAAGGTGTACACCCTGAAGTGGTTGCCAGCCAATCGCAGGGCACATGGAGACAGACAACAGTCACACTCGCAATCAAACCTACGGGCAATTTAGAGTTTCCAATGAATGTATCTTTTTGGGAAGTGGGAGGAAACCAGGGTTCACACAGGCGGGGCTGGGATTTGAACCCCGGTCCTCAGAGCTGTGAGGCCAACGCTCTAAACACTTGCCTCACCGTGCCGCGAAGAGATTTTCATCGAGTAGAAATATAAAATGTTGCTCTATCGATTTGTTAGCTTTGGTTTGCTTCTGCTTAAAATTTCCAAATTGATTTGATTCCTGGCGGCACGGTGGTTCAGCTGGTAAAGCGTTGGCCTCGCAGTTCTGAGGTCCCTGGTTCAATCCCAACCCGCCTGTGCGGAGTTTGCATGTTCTCCCCGTGCCTGCGTGGGTTTCCTCCAGGCACTCCGGTTTCCTCCCAAACCTAAAAACATGCATTCATTGGGGTCTCTAAATTGCCCCTCGGTGTGATTGTGAGTGTGGCTGTTTGTCTCTATGTGCCCTGCGATTGGCTGGCAAGGGTGTACCCCGCCTCCTGCCCGTTGACAGCCGGGATAGGCTCCAGCACTCCCCGTGAACCTAGTGAGGATAAGCGGCAAAGAAAATGGATGGATAGATTTGATTCCTCTCTCGGGTCATGTGCAATTCTGTTCTAGTTTAAAAAATGAGAAATTCTTCCAAATATGACCTCCAAGCGTTCTTCCCACATCCCAAAGACACGCATTACTTGAAGGCTAAATTGCCAGTAGGTGTGAACGAGAGTGCGAATGGTTGTTTGTTCTTATGTGCCAAGCAATTGGCTGGCGACCACTTCGGGGTGTACACCGCCTCCTGCCTGGATATAGCATATTGATTGGTGTAATTGGAACGCAAGTGCATTATTGTACGTGCGTGTGTCCCTGTTTAGCCTCGAGATGATAACCAGCAACTAATCAGTGTGATGGGATGCTAATGCCCCCCCTCGGACTGTCATCAGTCAAATGTTAGCCTGGCAGGCGTGGCTCGAATTTAATGAGCTGCCTTCCCACACGGCGTGAATGTATTTATTGGCACGCACAACACCCCTAAAATAATAGCAATAAAATAAATAAAAAATAAAATAATTAAAAAAAAAAATATATATATATATGTAAAATAAAAAAATACAAAATAAATATAATTCTAAAGCAGCCCATGAAATACAAAAACAATGTATTCCCTCCCAAAATGTCAGACACCAAACCAAATTTGCTGTTCATGCAAATATTTTACTGCAGTCATGTGAAGTATATTTGATTGGTGCAAAAAGTACAATTGTAATTTTTTTTTGGGGCCCAAAAAGTTTTTTTTTTTTTTAGATTGTTTTGCTTGTTTTTCTATTGATTACTTACATCATAATAATCCTGGTAATATTGATGTCTCCGTGGCGATTCCAAGCACCTCGTTGCGTCCAATCACATCGCTCTGACGTCATACCGATGCTTATAAATTTGTTTGTAGAGGTCATACTTGTATTTGGGGGTAATTGGGGCATTTTTTTCTTCTATGATTGTTACGTTAGTGTTTATTTAGTTTTTATCTGATGTAGTCTTCCAATATTTTCCCTGGCTCACGGACGGTATTACAAACTTCTTCTTACATTCAACGTTCAGCCTCATGTATCCATCCATCCATTTTCTATGCCGCTTATCCTGACGAGGGTCGCGGGGAGTGCTGGAGCCTAGAGTGTCCAATTAATGTTGCATGTTTTTTGGGATGTGGGAGGAAACCGGAGTGCCCGGAGGAAACCCACGCAGGCACGGGGGAAATGTGCAAACTCCACACAGGTGGGTCCGGGATCGAACCCCGGGACCTTAGAACTGCAAGGCTAACGCATTCCCAGCTGCTCCACCGTGCCGCCCATCCTCATTTACTGTACATTTTATTTTTGGCACTCGAGCTGCCCAGAGTCTCCCAGATCTGCCGACGAGGGGCACTTGCATTCAGATTCATCGAGTCACAATATTGTCAGCGTTTGAAGCGTGACTCAGTGGCAGTTTGGTGCGCAGCGCCGTCATCCAGGCCAGCGGGGGCGGAGGGGCGGGGGGCCCGCGTTGGTCACTGCTTGTTCCGACCCAATATCGTCTCATGCCGATGCCCTTCCGCTCTCCCAGAGGGCTTTAATAATGCTCACAAGTTGGATAGTCACAACGGGCTGAATGGAAGTGACACAAATAGAAATAAAGATCGTTGACTTAAGTTGGGGAAAAAAAGAGAAAACCTAATATGATAGACCAATGTTTTAGTCATTCAAGACAAGTTATTAAATGGATTATAGGTGATGAGTTGAACTTTAGTTGGCTACAGCAGGCGGGTTCAGTTATCTCAGCACTCATTATAACCACAACAATTGCTCCTGTAGTTTGTTTGCAGAGGCAGTAACACACTGTTGGGTATCATTTTAGCAGATGTTTTTTTTATTTTTCATTTGTTTACAATTACCCCAACAAGATCACTTGTCTTGCACATATGGGCCTAGATTTAATATCTTTTGTCCTCCTTAAACACTGCTGCTGCAGATCATTTGGCAATAATAAGGCAGATCTTGATGTGGTTCTCTCAGAGGACGTGAAAACTGTTCCCACGTGCAAGACAAGTGCAAAAAAAAAAAAAAAAAGCTTCCTAAAAGCGATTCTTTGGCCCGCTGAGCTTCTTGCGATTCATATTGCCGTCTCTTTTCATGCTGTTCCTGCTCATTCTCGGAGAAAGCAGAATTGGACTTGTAATAAGATATTTAGCCACTGTAGCAACTTCTGAAAGTCAGGCTGATGTAATCTACTCGTGATCCAGAATTTCAAATTTTATTTAGCGAAGGCTAATTTAGCCTGAAAGAGTTAAGGGACTGCAGCGATTTTGTCATCTTACACCGTCCACATGCTCGACTTCTTTCACAAATTATATTTTCTCCCGGCTTTCATGGATTAACACGAGCGTGATATATATTGCTTTGACGTAGGGGCACAAGCGCTAAGTAGGCATGATTCTTTCAGCAATAACCGTGCCAAGGACAGAGAGCAGCGAAAAGGATAAAGGACATGTAAAATTGCTAAGCTTGTCACTTGCTGTACTTATCTAGTCTTGTTGCAGATGGGAGCGAGCGGGTTTATTTAAAAACTTCTTAATCTGACCTCTCAGGAAGCCTGCAAATATGCTCGAGGCAGAAATGTCGGTTTAAGTTTATGAATGGCGGCAAGGTGGACGACTGGTTAGAGCGTCTGCCTCACGATTCTGGGGTCTGGGGTTCAACTCCCGGGCCATCCTGTGTGGAGTTTGCACGTGTTCTCCCTGTGCCTGCGTGGCTTTTCTCCCGGTGCTCTGGTTTCCTTCCCCATCCCAAAATCGTGCACGCAAAGTGAACTGATGACTGTCAATTGCCCGTAGGTGTGAATGGTTGTTTATGTGTGCCCTGCAATTGGCTGGCAACCAGTCAAGGATTTACCCAGCTTCCTGCCCGAAGACAGCCGGGAAAGGCTCCAGCACTCCTCCAACCCTTGTGAGGATAGGCGGCTTACATAATGGATGGATGGAAGTTTTTGAATCTCAAGATGAGGGGAAATTTATGGGTCAGATACCAGATAAGTTGACTGTGAGCGCAACAGTCTTAGAATACAATTTTCTTGAACCAATGCTGAGTTTGAGTAAGGCAAAGATCCTGGTATAGAGCTCGTGCACCTACGTCAGTGAAGTCACGTGATTGGCCATATTGTCGGTCTAACAGAGCATTCTTCAATGCTCAGTCGGTTGGCAGACGGCACAAAAATGTCTTATAGCACGACGCCCAGAGTTTTGTCCGATACCGTTAAACATTTAGAAGGTGATAATAAACTAAGGTAGGTGGAAAAACAAGAGACACTTGGCATAGAGGACCAATACTTAGTGCCGAAGTCGATGTTTTCGCCGATAAGAAATTGGACTGTTAACCTGCTTCTACTAGTCTTGGACAACTGGATCTATACATGTATCTGATGAGTAAGCCGTTGAGATTTACACAGAAGACTTTGAAAGCATAGAAAAGTTTGGATGCATACAAATACTTCCTTGCTGGATCTGTTCTCACTCAATCCCACATACTGATGGAGCCACTCGGATTTTTTTCAACACAAATACCAATATTTAAATAAATGATCCCTGGTTTTACAAAAACTTGCATTCATTAACTATGATGGGGGAAAAAAAAAAAGACAGCGAGTCGGCTCCTCCATATACAGAAGCGCATTGCGGCCACACAAACTTCGGTAAACCTCTTCGTGACAGACGTTTTTTTAGATATGGATTGTTCTCAAATGAATCCAATGTGTATTTAAAAAAGAAAAACCGCTGGGATAGGTTTCAGCCCACTAACACGGAAGCGTGTTGCAGCAACACGTTAACTAACGTAAACGTCACTATGACTGACGATTTATTTTCTTTTTTTAAACACGCATTGGACTCATTTGAGAACAATACATATTTAAAAAAAAAACAAAAAAAAACATCGTATTTCGGGGAGAGGTTTACTGAAGTTTAACATGTGGCCGCAACACGCTTCCATGTATATTGGAGACTCCCTGTTTTTTTTTTTTTTTTTTTTTTTTATAAACACATTGTTCTCAAATGAGCCAACCTGGCATTATAAATACTTCTTGGGAATTTTGTGTATATTGTGCTCCGGTTCAATGTCCCCCACACCGTCGAGTAGCTCTTTTTGACCGGCAATATGGCGCTGTGAAATTGGTGACATCACGTGCACGAGCTCTATAGGATCCAGAAACACTGATCTATGTCACTCATAACCTGCTCAGTCGCAAATGCAACATAAGTACAGTAATATTCAAAGGTCATGTATCTTCACACATTTCAAAAACATGTTTCTTAGAGTAAATAGCTGTCCACCTGGCAAACGCTCCACGCTGTGCCTGAAGTCATCTCCGATTGGCTCTGCTTAGCTGCGATCCTAATGAGGGCCAGCGGTATAGAAAATTGAAAAATGGATGTGCACGGACACCCGAGGAACCGCTGAGGCTCAATTGTGCTGGAAACTGATGGAGCAGCAGTGTCACTGCTCATCGTAAAGCGAGTTTTACAGGGCCTTGGAATGAGAGAAGAAAAAAAATGTGCCAAATCCAAGAACACTTTCCTAACTGTCAAGCAGGCTGACGGTAGCATTGTGCTTTTGGGCTGCGGCGATGTTGCTCGCCGCAAGGTTGACTGAACAATGAAAAACGAGGACTGTGAACAGCAAAATCCCATGAATAATTGACACTCCCCTCAAAGTGATTAGAACGGCCTATATTAAATTCATATTTATACCACAAACTGTGATTGAAAAAGAAACCTTGGAACCCTTGCAAAGAGCCTCAAAATATCGCCTTAAAAATACAGCGCAGTAAACAAAGTTCAGCGACATGCACATACAGAACGTGGGGTACCTCTGCGTCAACAATTTTGATATTTTAAGCACAGGAGCTATAATGATCATGCCGATGATCCTGAGGTGGATTTGTAAGCAGAGGTTGCCGAAGATGGCCAGCACTTTGGTGTTTACCGAGCTGAAACCCCCCGGTGACCACGAGAATAGCCCCTCGGCTATTCAACAGAGCTGTTGATACGGATGATGCTGGTTTCGATGCTGCGTCTGGTTCCTCAATCCTCTACCTCTTATCTGAGGTCCAGTCGCGGGGTCATTAGATTTCGCAGGTATACCCAGACTTCCTTCTCTCCAGCCACTTCATCCAAATCTTCCGGGGTTATCCCGAAGCATTCCCAGGCCTGCCGAGAAATATAGTCTCAACCACGTCCTGGGTCATCCCTGGGTTCTCCTACCGGTGGGACGTGCCCGAGAACACCTCGCCAGGGAAGCGTTCGTGAGGCATCCGGATTAGAAGCTCCAGCCACCTGATGTGGCTCCACTCAATCCGGAGGAGCAAAGGCTTGATTCCAGTGGGCGGGTTCCTATCCCTCAAAAATATATTGAAATAGTTGAATTTGGGGCGGCACGGTGGGGTCAGCTGGAAAGCATTGGCTTCACAGTTCTGAGGTTCCGGGTTCAATCCCGGACCCGCCTGTGTGGAGTTTTTGCATGTTCTCCCCGTGCCTGTGTGGGTGTTCTCCGGGCACTTCGGTTTCCTCCCACATCCCAAAAACATGCTACACTGGACACTCTAAATTGCCCCTAGGTGTGATTATGAGTGCAACTATTTGTCTCGATGTGCTCTTCGATTGGCTGGCAACCAGTTCAGGGTGTACCCCGCATCCTGCCCGATGACTGCTGAGATAGGCTTCAGCACTCCCCGTGACCCTCGTGAGGATAAGTGGCAAAGAAAATGGATGGATGGACTTGGTTAATTATCAGTTATTTGATATGAATGCTAAAATCTGATGAACACAGGATTCCATTTCTCATGTTCCTTCTTCATATAGTAAAATGCTGTGGAAATCTTAATTTTGATGATAATGAATCATCTGGCTCAAAGTTTATTACATTATAGAAGGCGACTATAAAACTTTCATTTTTTTCCCCACTTGCTTCTTGCTTGAAAAAAAGCAGTTGTGACATTCTTTGTTTTTTTTTGGTGAGAAGGTTTTGCCTTTTTCCATTTAATCAATTAAAAAAAAAAGTCCTTTTACTTCAGTGGTAATGTAGCCCTTTTGTGCCAAAAAGAAGCCCACAGAGGCGGGACTCAAACACCGCTGTGGTTTGATAGTGGAAAGCAGCACGATCCAAAATGATTGACCGCCTGCACGTACTCCCATCTTCAGAAGTTAATTGAAATACTCCAGATTTTCTTTATTTATTGCAGCAGTAACACCCACTTGCTTGTCAGTCTTTAAATTGACTGAATTGACTGATTTTTATTGATTGTCATTTAACTGCTTGCTCAGCCAAATGTTTACGATCTCCTCGCCGTATCACACTGTTAGCTTCTAGCACAGTGAAGAGTACTTCAATGCAGTCACTCACACAAATCTATACAGTCGAGCACGAAAAATCACACGCGTAAAATTTTTTACGAGGAGAAAAAATAGATATTGAAAGACGTCACTTATTTTGTGTAGTATTGACATTAATTGACACATTTATTTAATAAACGTTAACTAAACAAGCCTGCTCCTAAACAATCGGTATTCACTCGGAAACAGGAAATGGAAGTTAACTGTACTGACCATGTTCGGAAGTGATGCTCAACGCGCATGTTCCGAGCTGTTTCACGTACTGCGAGCCCATTTACGTCGAAAGTCGTCAACATAATGAGCCATGTCAAAGGAAATTCAAATTCTAACGGTCATTTTCCCGCCGCGTTATCTTGAAGTTCAAAACTTTTCCCCTCTATATGCTTTAGTAAAATATAGATCATCTACTGCTTGCTTTCATCAATGGATTGACAATAGATACTGCCGTAAATTACGATAGATTTTAACAATACATCATAATTCACGATTTGCTACAATGTATCCCGAGCTTGTTGCCACTCACTCCGATTATGTTGAACTAAACTTTCAGCATTGCGAGTTTTGACCGTTCGTGTTTATTCCTTGACAGGCCAGAACATTGAGCTAAAGTTTGTCAGATGAAGAATTTTTATTGATGAAAATGTTTGAATACCATTTTAAATCATGTTCTACTAATATCAGTTGAAATTGGAAATGATCATTTGAGTTTGAAATTTTTGCTTTCTATTTTAGTTATGTATTTGTTTATTTTATTTTTAATTTACAGTTATGTTACATTAATACAGTAAAATACTTTAAGGTCTTGAGATTCCATCCCTAATCACACCCGCAACTTTATCTGCGAGCATGACTGACCACACCCGTACATTTTTCCAAATGTGAGTGACTGCAAGTGAATTTACAGTTTAGGCCAGCCAAAACCACACCAGATTTGTTTGCCATCATGAGTTTGCAAATTGGGGGTTGAATATAATACACCAAAGTCGTCGTGAAACTCAATGAAATAATGATAGCGACAAGGAAGGGGCTACATTTTCCAAATGCCGTCCCGGTAATTTTTCAAGCAATCGGCGTTTTTCTGTGCACACCGCAGGCAGTGAAGTTTGTGCAACTGCATTTTTATTGCACATTTTACAATCCTCTGTTTAATTTATAAAGCAAGCTGTGTCAAAGCCATACAGGCAGACATATTTTACACCGGGAAGTACTTTAACCTGGGCCGAATGACTCCGCCGGCGCAATAAAACGACGATAAGGGATAGACGATAACGCGCTGTCACGGCGTAATATTTACTGTTTCGCACAGCAAAGAAATGATGGAGAGTGCGCAATATCGGGAGACGCGGCAGAGAAGGTTGGCAGTTTGTGATTGTCAGAAAGAAAACCAGATTACTGCACAGCACACGCACTTGAACCGTCCACCCCCCCAAAATGAATATTCCAAATGGTTTGTCTTCCGCTGTGGATTTTCATATAATAGAGCATGAGTGATGGTCTTGCGCCGCGTACTTTTCAAAGGGAAAAAAAAAAAACAAAAAACCCCAGCCTGTATTGGCCAACAGGGATCATTTAATATGGGTAGCTTTCAACCCCGTGTCTTATTTGCACAGCAAGACATTCGCGAGGGCGCATCATTGGGAGACGATGCATCTCCCTTCCCTGCTTGTTTTTGCAATCGCACGTTAGTTTTTCCCAGAAAAATTGTGATGCGTCGGTTAGGCCTGCTGAGAATTAACTCTGACAGAGGGTTTTCTATTCTTCCTGCGGAGTAGCATGAAATGATGATCATCGTCCATTTCCATGGGAGTTACCCCCCCCCCCCCCCACCACCGCAAACAAATAAAGCTTTTCTTTTTTCCCCCTTTTTCTTTTCCGGAGAAGGAGGACTGCTACTAACGACTTAAGCCGGATGGTAAGCTACTGTCAATCACAGAATGAAAGTTCCTCTTGGCAGCTGGACTGGATGAAAGTAGGGGGGGACAAAAAAAAAACCCAGTAGTGTCCCTTGTTGCGGGCTGGAGATGTTTTTATTTGTCACTGTTGCGTGAAACCTCCCCAACATTTCCTGTGATTTCATCTCGCTAAGAAGCACTTATCTGTCTTTGCTGTACTATCTTTGGATCTCTCATCAATAGAAGTAGAACACTTATTTTGGAAGTTAGCGTCTGCCGTCAAATGCTTTAGCTGTGACATTCTGTGCAAACAAATAGTCCGGAGGTTGTGTGCACACGCCGAATAGGCGAAGCGAAATAAGATCACCGAGATTGTGGAAGCGAAAGACGGGAGTGTTCAATGACAGAACACCTGTGACGGGCAGACCTTAATAGCTAAAAGAAACAGTAGCTAAGTCCATATTTTTTCCTCCTCAGAGAATCAGAATTGACTAAATGTGTAAAGGGTTCATGATGAAACTAACGAGCACATCTGCCTCACAGTTCAGAGGTCGCGGGTTTGACTTCAGGCTCTAGCCTTGCTAGGTGGAGTTTGCGTGTTCTTCTTGTGCTTGTGAGGGCTTTCTCCAGGTATTCTGGCCTCCCGATTTCCCAAAACATGCGCGTTAGGTCAATTGAAGATGAAATTCGAGTGTAACTATTTGCCTATGTGTGCCACATCCCATGTGTGTGACGGTCTGAGCGCTCCCGGTGCTGCAAAGTCTTTTTTTGAGTAATATGCATTCTGAAACATCCCCGCCATGCTTCAACATGTGCCATTCGACAACTTGTCGCCGAGTGTTCATGTTCGCTATGGACGTCTCAGAAAGATGAACACCGCGTACGTACATGTGTGTGTATACTTTCGTTTTAAGGTTAGGTTAGGGCAGTGGTTCCCAAAGTGGGGTCCACGGACCCCCAGGGGGTGAGGGGGTGAAAAACATCTTTCCAGGGGGTCCGTGACGTGAAGACGAAAAAAACAAAATTGTCTGGAAGCGAATCATGATGTGAGAATTGCCCTTTCCAGTGTTGAACCACGTTGATTTACTTATTGTGCAAAAATAAAAAGCAAGAGCACGTGAGTCACTAAAATTGAGTATTTCTTTGTACCAGAATGAAATAGCTGTGTCCAGCACTACATGATTGGCGAAAGTTGAGGTTGGGGGTCCGGGAGCTTTTTGAACGACTCACCGGGGGGTCCGGCCCAGGTTGACTTTGGAAACCACTGGGTTAGGGTTAGGTTATAACATGTTAGCTCCCTCTTTGTAGAAGAAGGGAAAATGTTAGACCGGGAGAGTTCCCAGTAAGAGTCTGGTACGTACCCAGAGTTCCGCTATTAGTAACGAATGCGCATTCATCACAAGGAGACTTTTCAGCACGGGGGAGCGCTGAGACCGTCACACCGGCATCCTTTATCCTTTTTCGCTCTGTCACAGTCCTAAACCGTCATCAGCAACAACGATTGACAAACGGTTGAGCTCGCTTAATCTGAATGTCATGATTTGGCACAGTTTCAACAACATTTCCCTCACGGTGATGAACTATTGAGGTGGCTTAGCTGGGAAAGCGCTGGCCTCACAGTTCTGAGGTCCCAGGTTCAATCCCGGGCCCGCCTGTGTGGAGTTAGCATGTTCTCCCCGTGCCTGCGTGGGTTTTCTCCGGTTTCCTCCCACATCCCAAAAAATGCAACATTAATTGGACACTCTAATTTTCCCCTAGGTGTGGTTGGGAGTGCGACTGTTTGTCTTTATGTACCCGGCGATTGTCTGGCAACCAGTTCAGGGTGTAGCCTGCCTCCAGCCCATTGGCAGCTGGGATAGGCTCCAGTACTCCCCGCGACCCTTGTGAGGATATACGGTTAAAAAAATGGATGGATAATCTTGATCTTTACATGACATGCTAAAGGGATGTAATCCTCACGTATAAACCGTTTTAAGGAATTCTCGTATTTCCTTTTGGGATTTGTGCCCTCGTCCTTTCTTCGCACAAGTCTCTTAATGTTAAAGTTCGCTCACAAAGAGGCCAGATGACGTCTTGCAACTGCCGCTTTAATTCATCATGGTTTAAAAACAAAGTTGTGCAATCGAGGCGCGTGTAGGGACGTCAAGATTTAATTCCAGGGCACAGTTAATGTTTTGGAGTCCGGTCCATCCGCAGGAATACTGATGCGTCCACAGATATTTGCTTGTCTCAAGCGTGGAGGGCCGAATACATTCAGCACTTTTGGCCCGCAGCCACGTGGGCACGGCGGCTCAAAGGATGCGTTGTTCTCAGGTTGCTCTGGGCTTTTGCCTCCGACTCTGCCGTTCACTGTGGCGATGACGCCGTTCCGGGCGTATTGCGGCACCTGGAGGTTTTCCTCCGAAAAGCCTCGACGACGGCCCCCCGCTGACCATAACAGTGATACAATTTCTCTGTCCCCCCGCCATCCAACTCTCTCCAAATAGGCCAGCGGCTCAGTGTTGCAGTATTTACCCTTCATTGGTCGATACGCTTTAATCCCCGAGATGATGCTTTCTCTCATGAACTCAAAATAGCTCTTCCTCCCCCATGAGAAGCCGAAGACCCATTAGTCTTTATTAGCTCTTAGCATCGTAAATGCGGCCATCCATTAGGGGGGAAGGCAACAAACACCCCCAGCAGTTTTCTTCGTGGCCTCCAAACACACACACAAACACACGTCTGAACGTTGATCAGGGGCAATAAGTGCACATTTAATTCTGGTCATGTCAGAGATTAGGAAGCACGTTTTCCTTTGAAAACTCCTCATGATGGCGTTACACCCCCCCCCCACTCCCCTCCCCTCCCCTCCCCTCCCCGGTATCATATACTTATCAGCCAACTTCTATTTGCCTGAATGATTCTTTTTCTATGGAGGCTGGCAAGGAGTAATACAATACTGTGTCATTGTATTGATCCCTCCCCCCACTCCTCTTTTCTTGAATTTCTCAGCTACACAAAAGCATAAATCATCCCCAAATGATACCTGAAGGAAATATTGTATTTATTATTCTTGACGCGCAGTCAGAAATTCAATAGCCCTTATTAATTGAACACGGTGAGAAATACGATGCAGGTGATTCGATGGGACGAGAGGACTTTCCCTCATCCGTCACGTTTAAGACTTCGGTTGTCATGACAAATGGAAGGGTAATTGTTTGTTCGGTAAGCTACGGTCAGACAATCGAGACAAACAAAAGAAAAAAAAAAAAACTCGAGTTTTGATCATCATTGGAAAGTGAAGATAATTCAATAAACGTGCTGATTCGTGTTTATTTTCCGAGCATTTTCTCTTCTAAGTCTTGACACGTGTGATGAAGCAGAAATTGACCGGCCGGCCCAGCCAGACCGCTATTCCGCTGTGTCCCCCGATAGTATTTTACAAGTGGGAAGGAGAAACCGGGCCCTTGTTTCCCCGGTGACCTTTCATAGTCAGATGTTGTCTTACTTTGCTTTTTGCTCCGCTGGTCCCATTTCAACTCGACAAATCGCCAGCCGTGCAGTTCCCAAGAGGTGGCTTAAGTAAGTCCAGATGAGACTTCAGGGTCCGACATGAAACCCTTTTGAGTGGTGGCCCTATGGTGTCACCATAGCCGCTCACCACCGTAACTGGCTTCGTGTATTCATGATATAATACACAAAGTTTCAATGATTAGTCATACACAGACAGATTCATAACTTCTTCATAAGAATCAGGTTTTAGAAAAGCCCCTGTTTGAATCGCTTTGGGTAACTAATTCATTTTGGCTTTATCTGTATTCCATCAATCCATCAATTTTCTTCGCCACTTATCCCCACAAGGGTCACGGGGAGTGCTGGAGCCTATCCCAGCTGTCAACGGGCAGGAGGCAGGGTACACCCTGAACTGGTTGCCAGGCAAATGCAGGGCACAGGGAGAACATGCAAACTCCACACAGGCGGTGGCCGGGATTGAACAAGGGACATCAGAACTGTGAAGCCAAGACTTTACCAACTGAGCCACCGTGCCGCCAGGAATCAAATCAATTTGGAAATTTCTACCAGCTAAGTCGAGTCAAAAAAAGATGCTTAATGAAATTATGACATGGGATAATTTATCTTGGAAGCATGGTGGAGCAGCTGGTAAAGCATTGGCCTCACAGTTCTGAGGACCCGGGTTCAATCCCAGCCCTCCCTGTCTGGAGTTTGCATGTTCTCCCCGTGCCTGCGTGGGTTTTCTCTGGGCACTCCGGTTTCCTCCCAAATCCCAAAAACATGCAGCATTAATTGGACACTCTAAATTGCCCCTAGGTGTGATTGTGAGTGTGACTGTCTCTATGTGGCTTGCGATTGGCTGGCGACCAGTTCAGGGATAGGGGAGCTGGGATCGTGAGGATAAGCGGCAAAGAAAATGGATGGATGGATAATTTATCTGTCTGCAGTCGCCTTGACAGTGGAAGTCAATAAGATTTAAAGAAAAAAAGAAGAGGCACGTATTATTATTATTATTATTATGGTTGAAGATTGAGGATCGTTAACCCGCCACAGCCACCTCCCCCAGCTCTTCCGAGGCTTTCCCAAGCGTTCTTCAACGTAACCTGGGTCGTCCCAGGGATTTCCTTCCTTCCTGTTGGACGTGCCCGGGAAACCTCACCAGGGACACGTTCTGGAGGCATCCGAATCAGATGTCGCAGCCACCTCATCTGGCTCCTCTCGATGCGGAGGAGCAGCGGCTCGACACTGAGCCCCTCCCGGATGACCGAGCTTCTAACCCGTTTTCTACGGGAGAGCACGGACACCCTGCGGCGGAAACAAATTGCGGCCGCTTGTATGCAAGATTTTGTTCTTTTCGGTCACGACTCGCAGCTCGTGAGCATAGGCGAGGGTAGGAACATAGATGGATCAGTAAATAGAGCGCTTCGGCCCTCGTCTTAGCTAATTCTTCACAACAACAGAGCGAAACAAAGTCCGCATTACTCCAGACGTTGCACCAATCCGCCCGTCGATATCCGGTTCCATTCTTCCCTCACTCGTGAAAAAGACAGATATTTGAACTCCTCCTTTTTCAATGTGGTCAGCAGATATGATTTTCTATAAACTGTAGAATTGGGGTGGGAGTCCTTTTAGATTAACAAGAAAAGGGAATGATAAGATGCTAACATTTGATTTCTTTTTTTCTGGCTCAGCATTTTGCGAGCGATTCTACAATTAAATTCTATAAGAGAGGTTAATTTAATTATGCATGTTGTGGATTACAATTTGTATGCTGAATAAGATATTTTTCTCTCTTTTGTCTCCATTTCCATCCTCCTATGTTGCTATTATTTCACCCCTTCTTTGTTTAAGCAATAGGAATAGCAAATGTGGTATCTTCCAACATGTATAATTAATACAACAGTTTCCAACTGTTGCCGTAATCATTCCGAAATCCATCATGTAGAGTTTCTCTTAGATTACGTTTTTTGTGATGGAAATATTTATTTTTCATCTTTTGTAGCCCTTGCTAGATAATTTGTTGAACCGCGATCACTTGGAACACTGATTATAGGTATAGTTTTGATATCATCACATAGAAGTTGTGGTTGCAAAGTGCTCTGTTATTGAAATTTGTATTTTTCAGCTGTCACCACAAACTACATTCATTTGAGGTTATTTATTATTTTCAGTGTATATTATTTACAAGTAGCGGCAGTAGTCTCAGTCTTTTTTTTTTCTTTTTTTCTTCTCCCAGAAACGAGGTTTGCTTCTGCTGAAAGGAGCTGAAATGGCTTCCAATTCCAGTTTTGTGATTTGTGTAGTACGTGCGGTGCTACACACGGAAAGGACTATATTTACACCTCAATTCATGTTCCTGAACTGAGGACTTTTTTTTTTTTGGGGGGGGGGGGGGGTTGAAGGATGAATTACGGATGGTTTAGAGCAGACCTGAGCATTTTGTATCGTTTATTACTGATTTGAAGCAATATCAAATATAGGAGAGCAATGTGATTCGAACTGATTACATGTTTTTGAAATTTCCTCATCTTCTTTGAATGAAGTTGAATCGACTGTGCTTGTGCACAAGATTGTTTTTTTTTCTTCCTTATAATTCACAAAGAAAGCATTTGACTTCACAATGGGTCGGCTCAGCAGTTTGACCAAAGTATTACATTCCTGAATACGCTCCACACACATTTCTTCAAAAACTCCTCGAGTTGCCACCATGCTGTAATTTGAAGTAGTTTGGAGGGTGATTCATCTTGTCTGGATCATCATCATCTCCCACCCCCCCACTGGTGTCATTATTAGAGTATTATCACAGCGCCCCTTCAGAGCTTAAAGAAAATGCTCCGCCCCTCTGAGAATTTCATTACTGTCGCGATAATGTTTTTTGATCTCATGCTGAAAAGCGGATATTCTGATTACTGCAGATTACCTGCTTTGAAAAAGGTAACTGTTTGATTTTGATCCAAAAATAAAAGTTCTGCCAAAGAGGTGACATTCCATGTCCCTAGAGCTAGTTTCTGTGGCCGGAGATCGGATCGCCAAGGTCACTGCCCAGCTCACATTGCACCCGACCCCTATGGCCCCTCTCACAGGTGGTGAGCCCATGGGAAAGGGGACCCGTGGTACCCTTTTGGGCTGTGCCCGCCCGAGCCCCATGGGTGCAGGTGCTCGCCTTCGAGTCCCACCTCCAGCCCTGGCTCCAGAGGGAGGCCCCGGTGACCCGCGTCTGGGCAAGGGAAACCAAGATCCAATGTTTGTAGTCATCATAGGGGTTTGGGAGTCGTACTTTGTCTGATCCCTCACCTAGGACCTGTTTGCCATGGGTGACCCCTCCGGCGGGGCATGAAGCCCCAGACCACTTAGCTCCTAGGATCATCGGGACACACAAACCCCCCCACCACGATAAGGTGACGTAGCGTGGCCGTAAGCCTAGCGCTTGCTGCACTATGCTCCAGAAATTAATGTTTCATAATAGACCCCAGGTATGCCCATCATTTCTATATGCTGCAATCCATACCTGCTGTTTTGTTTACTTGGCGTGTGCGCACACAAAGAGATTACATCTGCTGTGAAGACAATAAATTGCGGCAAAGGCAGTGAGGTCTCGATTCCAGGGGGCTTTTGCTTTGACTTGAAGGCTCAGACATAAGTGTAGCACTGTTGTTACCCTGGGACGCCGAGACAAGTCTTTGTTCCCGTCCGGGTTTGCACATTTGTTAGCAATGTAACGTAACGCCTACAACAACGCTTCTTGTCAACAAACACCTCCAACCTGCTGTTTGTGTGTTCCCATGTTGCTCCAATCTCATTTTCCCCTCAAAGGCAGTCTGGATCTGAAGCAATGAGGTGATGGTGCTCGTCGGAACATCGCGACATCTGGGTTTAAGGTCAATGGCTGCATTTTGTCACGGCGTACAATTACAGCGGTGATCAGTGGAAATAAATCACGTGGTAGATAGCGAGTGCGCGCTGCAAGAGGATAATCACGGAGCAAATTGGGCAAAATGCATTTGACCTTTTCTGATGTATGATGTACAGCTTCTCAACCAGGAGAATCTTTTTTTGAACCGCAGAAAACATGGGACTTTCAGTCAATATCGAACTTCCATTCACAGGGTTCACACTCAGTATGACCCAAAAAGTTTAAGGGCTTTTTAGGGGCATTCTTAGGGGCTGACACGAAAAATTTAGGGCCATCGTGGGAAATCATGAGTAAGGAAAAAAGACTCACCCAATGGTGCCATCAACCGTTCTTGGTTCATCATATGTTCCAGTATCTCAGTACCTGTGACAGTGATCACCTGTCGCCCCTTGTGGTAGTTCTCATTGATATGACCATTGTCAACGTCTTCACATAACAGTCTACAGAAAAACAGATTCTAACTACAATTGCAACTATACACACAAATGTCTTCTACTGATGTCTGTCTCAGCACCCCTACTCTAGCTCCTTGAGCCTACCCAGTGCCTCCTCTATTTGTTGCTGCAGAGGTGCCAAAGTGGCTCTCTTGTCCTTTGCTCTGCCTCTGAGTGCATTGGCCTCGGTGATAAACCTTAGATTCCTCTTTTCTTCTGCCTCCTCACACAGCCTGTCACCCTTCTCAATAAGCGTAGATATGCCAGTCTCTATTCTGGCTTTTTTGGCTTTGAAGCAGTAAAGATGAAAAGTGGGCAGCGATGCCAAATGTAGCCAGGTACGAAGTCTTCCTTTCCCCAAAGTGGTAGTTTTTAGCAATGTCACTGTCTGGGAACATGACTGCAAACACTTTCGAATTATTTTCACAAGATTTGTAACTGTAATGGCTGCAGATCACTTTTAATGTCCACACGATCTCTGCCTTTAACGAGTCTGTCTTCGTGTATTGAACTACGTTCATAAAGCCTGACTTTTGGCTGGTTGAAGTCCATGGCTGGACAACTGTAGGTGCGCATGCACTGCTAGTACCACTGCCTGAAGTTGATGCTTCACTATCTTGACATTTTAGAAACAGATTCATACCAACGGAAGATGAGAGAGTCTTCGCCAAATCACCGTGTCTCCTGTTTTTCCGGTGCGACTCCAGCGCTTTGACGCCCATCTTTTCAAGCTGGTAACTCTGCTTGCACAGGTGGCAGTAAAACATGTGCCGATCTTTTGGATCTCGACGAACCCAGCTCCCAAACTCCTTACTTTCAACCCAAGCTTCTTGAAAAATGCACTTCCCCGTGATACAAGTTGGATCGATGAAAGAACTACGCTACGTCGTGACGAAGACGAAGTGAAATGCCGACTCATGGAAACAAACAATGGAATATCGACAAGATGGCGACTAGTTCTCAACACGGTGACTTCTGTTGACAATTTCTGGCTATTCTGGACGCCAGACAGATCGCTATTTTTTTTTAAATAAAAAATAAATTTTTGGGAGGGGGGGAATTTTGGCGGTAGAGGTCTTCCCTTTGATATTTTTTAATTTAAGGCCTTTTTAGGGGCTTGACCGGTTTTTGCAGATTTTTAAGGAATTTTCGGAGCCCCTAAATGCACCTTCGAAAATTTAGGGTTTTTTAGGGACTTTTAGGGCCACGTGCGAACCCTGATTCAACTTTTGGTTCAGTAGAAAATATTTTCGTTTATTAAACTTGTTTTCCGGAAAGTAAAGGATAGTTTTGGTGTTGAACACATATACAATGTATCCATCCATCCATTTTCTGAGCCGTTAATCCTCACGAGGGTCGCAGACGTGCTTGACCCAATCCAGGAGGCGGGGTTACACTTTGAACTGGTTGCCAGACAATCGCAGGGCACAGAGACAGAAAACAGTCGGACTCACAATACATGTTTTGTGGATGTGGGAGGAAACCGGAGTACGCGAAGAAAACGCCCCAAAAAACATGCAAACTCCACACAGGTGGGACAAGGGTTTGAACCTCAGTCGTCAGAACTCTGAGGCCAACGCTTTAACCAGTTGCTTCACCATGCCACTATATAAGTTCTAGGGTCCAATTGATCCACTTTATATTTCCATTCTCTTGGTGACTTTAGGGACGAAACACAGCTGTACCACATTTGAACATTTTAGCCTCTCTCTCTGTCGAACGCGCCACAGCCATTACTGAAAATATTCTCAGAGGCTGCAGTTCCGGTCCGGGTACTTTCTGGATATGTTCCATTTACAGCTGGGTTCCCACACTGGCGGCCCATGGGCCATTTGCGGCCCGTAAGATGATATTTTGTGGCCCCCATGTTAATATGAAAATGTAATGTTCGTGTTGCCCTCAAGTTTTATAGGATTGATATACTTCTGCACTGTTGTGTGTGGAGGTGAAGAATCCAGCAATGACAGTTGGATATTTGGCTTTCGGTGGCGTGACATTGACCAGGCTTGATGCAGGCAGCGAAACATTTTTCAATGACTGGAAGTTACAGGAGGATTTCCACAGACAGTTTTATTGGTGGTTTTTCACACAGCTTCCCTGATTACCTTATTTTATGTTAAAAAAACAAAAGACGTAAAAGACTGATTTTCTAATTCAAGTTGCACATGTGTGGATGCGTGTCTCAGCCAGACTCAAGGTAAATTGAGTTTGAGACCCCTGATTTACAGTCATCACTAAATGTCATTAAAGTGTTATAAAATAATGTGGCAAAAATACATAGCTTCAATTTTGTCCAGGAATGGTTCAACTTTGCTAAAATATATGTAAACAAAGAGGAACAATTTCTACTCGTTCAATTTTGTACATTAGTCAAAAACCTGCTGTTCCATTTTTTTTTTTGAGTATCTGTCATTAAACCTCTCTTGAGACCTGTGTTAACCTAAAAATGTAATAAAAAAAAAGTTTTGCATCATCTCCATGCGCAACATGCCGTCGCTCATAGCGAGCTCAGCACGGCTTTGGCTCAACTTGTCTCTTCTTTCCTGCAGTGGCCGACAGCCGAGTGGTAGAAGGATTGCAAAGATATACGTCCATCCCCACATATCTACCTGTCACCTACCAGCTGCTCAACACCGACTTGGCGTTCTTCCTAAAGGAAAGCAACCAAGACATCATGAGGAACTCGAGCCTGATGTCACGCACAGAGTCTTTCTTCATCTACCAGGCCAGGAGTTTGCCCTCAGTCAACTCCAGCTATGGGCCCCTCTCCGTGGAGCAGACAATCCCTTTAGAACTCCTCCAGAGTCCGGGATCCTTTCCTGCCTCTTCACTTTTTACGGTTAACTGGAAGGTTCAGACTTTCATCATGAATAGCAAGATTTACCTGGCCAAGCCCAAAGTTCAGGTCCTGTTTTACATTGCAGGCAGGGACTGGGATGACTACAGCGCCATCGACAAGCTCCCCTGTGTGCACATGTTTGCCTTTCACGAGACGCAAGAGGTGCACGGCAGCTGCCAGCTGAAGGGCGACCTGGGGCTTTGCGTGGCCGAACTGGAGCCTTTGGCCGGCTGGTTCAGCCCCCCAAGTGTGGTGCCGGGACGCCAAAGGAACCTAGAAATATCTGAGGGCACCCCGGTGGAGCTCTACTACATTTTGCAATCCACGGAGGGAGGAGGAGAGTGTCATTCTGAGGAGGCCAAGAACGAAAACTTCCTGCGCTCAAGCCAGGAAGGGCTTTTTGGTTCCTATACTTCCACGCCTCTGAGAAGGATCGGCGGTGTGAGGCTCTACCAGAATCCCAGTCCACTCCAACTGGCTGAACACAGATTGGATCGTAACTTCATGGTTTTGGTGCCCGCCACCCCAGTGAGTCAGAGAGAAACCGTCTCAGCCTATGTCACCGTGTCAGCCACTTCTTCTGTGGAGATGTTCACTCTCAGGTAAGGATCAACCTTTTGGGGATTATGAAGTATTTTACTTCCTCAGTTCTCTAATTCTTTCACACAGGTGTGAGTTATATTTACGCCTGTCGTACGTCACAATGGACCTTTCCGAGCTGCCAATCACTCGTACAATAATAGCCAATCAGACAGCCGCATTGTCTTAACCCCTGGCTTGACGCCCCTCTCGCCGGATTGTCAGTCGAGTGCGTGCGCTTTGAAAAGTTAATGTTACGAACAAAATGGTCCTCAGATGCGCTCGAGGAACGTGCAATTCTGATGAAAGATATCCGCGTAGTTTACAAAGGGCCTGGTTGATTCGTTTTCCAAAGCTTAAAATACAGTTGACGAAGTGTCTACGATGGGTTAAGCCTCGCGGAAGAGCGCACGTACAACTAAATGTGAACAATAATCAATAAACACAAGGCTGTGTGTTTGAAGATAAGTGAGGGAGAAGAATCTTCTCTGAGTTTGAATTCATTATTAATCAGTGCTTTATACATTGCAGGAGAACAAATTTCACTCTGTTAGTGTATCGCTGACCTGCTGAATGAAGTGTGTAATGTTTTATGCGTTTTTGAGATTTGGGTTAGTGACACGTAAATGTGTGATATCATGCAAGAGAAATGCCCATTTGTCCATTTGGATCACATCAGACCTTTAAGACAGAGCACTGGGTTCCATTACGAGTCGAGTCAAATGAATACACCCACTCACTTATAAAGACTACAATGATATTATTCGTGATCTTTCCAAGTAAAAAGTATTCACCCCTGCTTTACACGCGCAGTACGATTCCACTATTTTATCCTGTCGGATTTCAATATGAAGTTTGTGAGGCAGGCGCCAAACTTTTTTGCATCGATTGCCAACGTTTCGCTGTAACCCTGACATTGCGTCCTGCTTCGTCCAAAATCTTAATTCCGTGTACATATCCTTGCGTGGAATAGTTGAGACCTCTGTCGAACTCTCTTGGACAAGTCTGGCGCATTTGGCAAAAAAACATATCACAATGTTACCAGGAATACGCGATAGAGAATCCACTTCAAACCTGTTCTGTTACGTCGCCATTTTTGAAGACTGTGGGAGATGGCAACTGTCGCTAAGGGCGGCGGAGCTGAAGATCTCCAGTCGGAAACGTCAATTGAGACAAAATTAAGTAAAACACAAATAAATTTTCAGATCGGCTGTGTGGCTCGTCAGAAGACAATTATACATTTGTGATGTCAATAAATTGTAAGTGATGAAATATAGAATCTTTCCATCGGTGGACTAAACATCTTTTTATACCTGTAGTCACTGTTATTGCATCTGTAAATATCAGCACAGATTGCTTTAATCAGTTTTGTTTGGGGTGATCAAAACTGAGTTGATAGTAGGAGGTCATTAGAGCCAGAGTAATTAAAGTGCAAATTTTGTATTAAATGTTTTCTATGTAACTTGCCCAAAACCAAACGGTGTTCCGGCTTCCCATCGTTTCAATTAAATGCAAACCCCTGAAATGAAATAAAAAAAAGGTTGGCGGGTTGCGTCCTGGATACGGCTACACGGGGGGCAGGATAATTGCAGGGCACAGAACTGTCAGAATGATCCGGGTAATTAACATGTGATGGAAATGAGGACCTCATTAATTAAAATACATGTCCATTAGTGTAATGACTGAATGTGATTTTAATCACACTAAGATGAGAAGATTTAAAAACCCGGGGAGGAGACGCTGCTGCGAGGGGTCAAGCCAATTTGTTACCCTACAGAAAGATAAACAAGCCGTACCTTTTCGCTTTGCTTGGTAAATTAAAATTAATACATTTCCAGGCTGAAGCTGGGTATTCACATTTTGTGTTGCCAAGGAAGATTTCTTAATTTAAAAAGAGGAAACGTTGCTTTTGGTTTAAAATTTGAAAACATCATCGGAAGCGAGTGAGTTTGATTTACAAGATGCTAAATTGGCGGACAACGTTCGGTTCACGTAATTACCAGGTACTTTTTTCTTTTTAAATGACGCCTCGTAAAACCTTTCCTTTTTCAAAAAAGGTTAACTGGAAGATGATGTGAATTATTTATTCCGTGAGTCAAATGAGGCGACTGGCCGCAGAGGGAATCCCTGTGGTTGTGTTTTTTTAATTTTTTTATTTGGCAGCATACAACGTTGCGGGCACAGGTTGGCAATCTGAGAGTGACCGATATGCAAAGGCCTGTGTGGGCCAAGGTGATAAGGCTGGCCTTGTGTATGCGTTCGCTCGGAAATGTAATCACCGGAGCGCGGAGACTTGAAACTCCGCGTTCATAACATCATTATCGGCTGTGTACTACACAACTCGGTGACGGCCATTGTTCGGCGGGCGGCTCTGGATTGCGGGAGCCAATCAGTCAGACCTTCTGCTCCGCCTCAAATGTTCCTTTGATCAGACGTTTGACGCATTTTTAAACAAATCAAAGCTCCAATCCTGCTTTCCTATTAGTAAGCTTAAATAAGTCAAAGCACGGCTGACTGCAACAAACCCAAATTCTTCAACGTTTCAAAGCTAGTAAATTCCACAAACATTTGCCTTTAAGTTCCTCCAAACTGTTGAGCCTTCAGGTATCCTAATCAGTCAATGTATGATATGCTTTTCTTTTTCTGTCTTTGGACTCTGAAAGGATTTTTAATTGACAAAGAGTATTAAGAAGAACATGAGAAACATGAAGCTAGTTGGCTCACATTCAAAGCATAAAAGGCTCTGACGGTGTGCAAATACTTTTATCAGGTGAACTAACGAAGAATATTACCTAAAACCATACTAATATCCTGTTCTCTGCTAGTTTATTCCTGATTCACGAAGGCTGGATGGTGTCAAAAGAACTGCAGAGAGTCAAAAATATTATTTTCAGAGCACCACTATTGGTGGAGCAGGAAAATGATGACGTCCTCCACTCTGACTTTCTCTTGGTTTGTAAACGGCAGAGGGTCAAGGCGATCGTGGACCTGCAGTCACAGCTGGTGACGCAGCAGCTGTTTCAGGGTCTTCCATCACATGCGATCTTGTGATGCAGGGGATCTTCCGCGGGTTTGGGACCGTGCCCTGTTGCGGTTGAAGACGCGCTACAGAGGGTCTCCGGGTTCCGAGGTGCAGGTCTTCAGCAGTCGTGGGGACACTCCAGAAGGAACTGCTGCTTGGTCTCGACCAAACCTCCTCAGCTGTTGTAACTTTGGGCCAGCGGGGGATTCTCCTCTGTTGGTGTGACTGAGCTCTGTGGTAACCGGTTGAAAAACTGGTTTGGTATTGCATCTCCCAATGCCGACCTTGCCCGTGGGTACCTCTCTCAAACATTTAGGATTTCATAAATCGGATGAGCACTTTTCATGCTCCAACTGTGTAGCTTCTGCTCCAAGTTCCTATTGGACTGCTCCTTTGCCTCTTTCAGCTGGACTCTATAGTTCCTTCTGCCCATCCTTGCGCTCCAGTAGAAAACCATATTTGATTGCCTTCTATTTCTGGTTGAGAAGATCTTTCATGCCACTCGTGATCCAAGTTTTGTCATTTTCAAAGCAGACTACAGTTCTTACAGGAGAAATCTCCCACCTCATCCGCATTCCCAGAGGGGCACCTCGCCAACAGTTTTCTTTTTCATTTGTCACGTTACGCAGAAAAAGCCCAATGTGCCGATATACGCGGCTGTATCATAAAATGAGCAGTAATTCCCCATATTTTCAGTTGCTTAAAATCTTGCCAGTTTTTGGCTTTTAAAGATTCCCTGTATGCTGACTTGCTGCTCTTTACTTTCTCCTGACGTGGCAAGCCACATTTAATTTGATAGTCTCACCGCTCAGTTTATAGGCTTTGTCAGTCCAAAAAGTTGGACTGAGACTGTATTTTGGTGTTCTCTCTTTGGACAAGTTGTTCGAATAATAAGTACTTTTTTTTTATTGCAATCTTGAGTCATCCTCGCTATATTTCTATTTCATGTCCCGTTCTCTTACACGCGTGTTATCCGCAGGAAAGACGTGATATCATTTAGGAGAGTAAAGTTGTCCACTTAAAAGCAGATTACATAACACATTTTCTATCTTTAAACATGTATTATGGTATTAAAGATGAGGTCCGGTGAATGCGTCTAAGTGGAGGGGATTAACGGCCATGTTTTAGGCAGGTTTAAGCTTCACTCTGTTGTTAAAATCATTTTGAAATTGTTGATGCAAGAATGACGCTTATCCTTTGCCCTTGAGCCTCGGTTAGCCACTGAATCAAAAACATTAAAATGAAATTTTCAACAGTATTTCTGATGGTGCTCATGGTAGTGGAAATTATACGCAGGAATGTGCTGAATACAAAGTAAAAAATATATCATTTGTATTTTCTATGCGCCACAGTCATATTCACTGATGCATTAGATGTCATTCCAAAATTCTAGATTGTGTTGCAATGTAGACTTCCAAAGAATACTTTGACAGTAATTTGAAGATACCCATTATTCTTTGTATAACAAATGCATAGTACAACGCCAATCCTAATGAAGTTGGGACTTTGTGTTAAAACCAGATCATCGTAATTCCCTGCCCATAGAGCGCACCTGGTTACAAGCCTTACAGAGTACATCTGTAAAGGAAATACCATTTGGTACTTGGTACATACATACGTCGCAGCTGTGTAAAAGCCGCCAGTGTCCACATTGAAACACGAGATATTTACAAAGAAGGAGTTCCACGCTAGCGCAACGCTAGTGTTAGTGCTACCATCAGTGCTAGTGTTAGCTAGCGTCAGCTAAAGCTAGCACTAATGCTACCAGGGCCGGTTAAAATAAATCTTACGAGTAAATATCACTGAGACACACCAGTAACACAGCGGCAACATGCTAGCGCAGCGCTAACAGGGCCGATAAAGTTCACTTCCTTAGCACATATATTCCACCAGTCTCATTCTTACCTTTTTCGCTCGAGTGCCCTCCTGCGGCCGTTAGAAAAAAAAAAAAGCACAAATTAGCTTCATCACCGCATAAACTGCAGGGTTGAAAGCGTGTGGAAAAAAAAAAAAAATCGCAGCTTGTAGGCCGAAAATTACGGTAGAAAGATTTGCAAATCATTTTAAACATGTATTTTATTGAATACACTGCTGCCACCACTGGGCTTAAACCAGGTTCACAGAACTATTTCATACGATTGTTTCTTGCACCATCATGGTTGCTTTCATGATTGTTTATTTTTTATTCACAATTTAGTGTGAGATGAAGTTGGAAAAAAAAAAAAAGGAAAATGACATCTCGAAGAATGAGTTAGTTCAGTACATTAAGAGTTTTCAAGCAGTCATTTGAATTGCATTGTAAAAGCCCATGCTGTCCACTGCTGGACTTGAACCAACAACCTTAAATTCACAGAACATCATAATTCTCTATGCCAGCGGTGGGCTGGCGATGCCAGGCTGGCGGCCCGCGGGCTAAAACTCAGCATCAAAACATGGCATTCCGACAGCAACACTTTCAAACATCTTCAACGAGTAAACACAATTTCGCACAGCAGCAGATTTGCCACAGACGCAAAAAAAAAAAAAAACCTCAGATGCAGGAAAAAGACACTGAAAAAGCACATTAGACGTGAAGGCCAATAAATACTGCAAGTAATGTAAAAGTCATTATCATAATTAGTTTTTTTTCCCCCTTGCATCGCTGTGCGAGCAGTCTAGATGTAGAGTGCTATTGATAATTAATTATAATCTCTTTGTGTTAGGTATTTCATATGCAAATTAAATGCAAGGAAGGAAATTGTATCCTACTACGTTTCCCCGTGTAGTCCCAAGTGGCATGTTGAGAAAAAAAAAAATGGAAATTGTTCTGTATTGTTTGTACATTACTGTCAAACATTGGCAATTTGTTACTTATACATCACCCGATTGTAAAAAACGATCAGACGTTTATCTTAAGTTAGAAATGAGAGGCATGCTCCACAAGACGGAGAAAACGCTGTGAGGCATGTTCCAACTCGGGAAAGTCTGGTAATGGTAGACTAAGACACTCTGGGCCCAATTTACTAAGCTCCCTCCCCGATACTGGCCGTTAATTTGCGATAAATCACAATTAATTATACATTTTCTCAAAATCCTCCCAAATTATGCGTGATGAAGTGGGCTGCAATTTTGTGCATTTTGTCGTCTTGTCTGAGCTCGGGTGGGTGAGCCATCCAGTTTTCGGCTGTCTTTAAACGTGAAAACCTTATAGATCAGCCATGATGAGGATTCTTGTGCCAAGTTACTGTTGTCCAAAATTAAGATAATGTGGCGTCCCTCAGGAATCTATTCTGTGGCCCACTCCTTTTAATCCGCCGTAAAGACCGACAGATAAAGTGTATGGCTGCATTAGTGGCTAATCCCATCTAATTTAATACATCCCACAGATAAATATCCAAAGACTGGATACAGATAGCCACAGATAGTATAGATATTATTATTTTAGTTTCGTGGAGAAAACAGAGTATTTGAACAATTTAAACTTAAAAAAATAAAATAAAATAAAATGAAAAAAATCTGATTCTATCCATTAAACTTGTTGCTCCGCAACTTGTTGATATTAAAGAATTAACCACCCGAGTTTAGGGCTTTGCCATCACAATCAGAAGTTGTAAAAATTATACAAACTAGATAATCTTACTATGAGTAAACTAATGTAAGTTATGTACAGTAAGTACTGTATACCCATTTCCTTTCGAATTTTAGGTTGATCCGAATTATGTTCCACTGTAAATCCATAATTGGGCATTAGAGTGAAGTGGATTAATGGAAGCACTTACCTGAAAGGTCCACGGTTTCGGGGGTCTTTGTCCTTCTGTCTGAAACAAATGTGGTTTTGTGGGTGGGGATAATGTCCGCCCCGCTTGATGGAACGGGTGGCTGCAATTAGATGAAATGCATGTTTGAACTAGTTTAGATGTCAGATTTTTTGTCAGCGGTTGTGCCAACTTCTACTGCTTCTATTTGCATGCACCGCAGCGGAGGTGAAGGCTTGACTCATTTTTATCGTGCCGTGTGTCGAATGGCCCACTTGGGATCTGCGTTTCTGCCTGCTTATTTGAGCTCATATTTTCTGCAGCTTACAAAAATCCTTTCATTTTGGCACGTTTTATTCCAAGGGAGTGCATGTTATCAATCCAAAGTACATCCATCCATTTTCTTCGCCGCTTATCCTCACGAGGGTCGCGGGGAGTGCTGGAGCCTATCCCAGTTGTCAACGGGCAGGAGGCGGGGTACACCCAGAACAGGTTGCCAGCCAATCGCAGGGCACATGGAGACAAAAAGCGGCACTCACAATCACACCCAGGGGCAATTTAGAGTGTCCAATACATGTTTTTGGGATGTGGGAGTAAACCGGAGTGTCCGGAGGAAACCCACGTAGGCACAGGGGAGAACATGCAAACTCCACACAGGCGGGTCCGGGATTGAACCCGGGACCTCAGAACTGTGAGGCCAACGCTTTACCAACTTGCTCCACCGTGCCACCATCCAAAGTACAATTAAAAAATAAACAAACTTTAGTGTACCATTATTGCTTTCTGCTCTACTCATGTTAGTGCACATACAATAGCCATCCATCAGTTTTCTTTGGCGCTTATCCTCACAAGGGTTGCAGGGAGTGCTGGATCCTATCCCAGCTGTCAACGGGCAGGAAGCAGGGTACACCCTGAACTGGTTGCCAGCCAATCGCAGGGCACATTGAGACAGACAAACAGCCGCACTCACAATTACACTAACGGGCAATTTAGAGTGTCCAACACATGTTTTTGGGATGTGGGAGTAAACCTGAGTGTCCGGAGGAAACCCACGTAGGCACAGGGGAGAACGTGCAAACTCCACACAGGCGTGTCCGGGATTGAACCCAGGTCCTCAGAACTGTGAGGCCAACCCTTTACCAGCTGAGCCACCGTGCAGCCCCACATACAATATATTGTCAAAAATTAAACTTTTACCATATGTTTACCTCTCTTCTTATTCTGATCCCCCCCCCCCCCCCGATCTACCAAAACTATCATCCACATTCATAATCGGCTCAAAAAAATTTTTTTTTCATTTATGCTATCGGTGTCGAAACTTTCAGTCTTGATTACCTTGTGGGTGTTTGATCCAGTATTTTGATTAGGATTAGCAGGATGTGTGAATGTGTATTTTATATTATATATATTTGAAGGTCTGGGCTAATCGAGGTTACGAGATCGTTGCTGTTGGATATACTGAGAGAAGAAGAGAGCCCAAGAGATCAAAGTTCGACGTCGCAAAGACGGTCGTAGTAACCACAGAATTCAATTTCAAGAATTTCATCCTCAGAGCTATTAAATTGGCCACCTTATTCAATCTGCTGTCTTTTCGCATATCGTTATTTCGAAGATGAAGGAGGATCAAAGTGCCCATCCAATAATTAATTATCATCCAGTTTCAGTGTTATTCAAATGTACTTTTAATGAATTTTCCCTGGTTCACATATCATGACTCCATTTTTAGTATTTGATGGCAGGAGGTGGTTGCGACGTGGCGCGCGTAATTCAAAAGTTTGGAAAGACAACTAACAATAACGATATTGCGTTTGTGCCCTTGTTCCAAATTTCCTATTTTTCACTTTCAGAATCATGTTCAGGTCTCAGCAGGATTTCAATGCATTCACTCACCATTTGTTTGTTCAGGTCGGGTCAAGAACCGGGTTAAGGATGGTCGATGTGTTGGTGATATACAAATTATATTTCAAAATAATGCTGCCAAACTTTGAAAAACCTGATCTTGCTGGAAGGCCTGCTTCCATATTTGTCCTGAGCACACATGCACTCACACCTGGTGAGAGGCAGCCATCTTACTTTCAACCCTTGACCTTTGCAGGGAGTGCACACTTTGAAGCGCAGTAAGCGTACCTGGCCAGTGGGTGGCATTGTAAACAAAAATTCTGATGACAAAGCCATCAACGTTCGAACTTAACTATGACTAATTTACAATAACATCCATCCATCCATTTTCTTTGCCGCTTAGCCTCACGAGGGTCACGGGGAGTGCCGGACCCTATCCCAGCTGTCAACGGGCAGGAGGCGGGGAACACCCTGGACTGGTTGCCAGTCAATTTCAGGCCACATAGAGACAAACAACCACACCCAATCCAATTAATGTTGCATGTTTTCGAGATGTGGGAGGAAACCGGAGTGCCCGGAGGAAAACCCACGCAGGCACGGGGAGAACATGCAATCTCCACACTGGCGGGGCCGGGATGGAACCTGGGTGCTCAGAACTGTGATTGACGCCAACGCTTTACCAGCTGAGACCACCGTGCCGCCTTGTACAATAACATAAAACATAAAAACACAAAGTCGCTTCCACAATGGCTCCAACACTTATGCGGTGATGTGGCTAATTTGTGCATTTTTCCTAACGGCCGCAAGGGGACACTTGTACGGAAAAGGTAAGAGTGAGACCGGTGGAATATATGTGCCGAGGAAGTGACTTTTACCGGTCCGGCCCTGTTAGCGCTGCGCTAGGATGTTACTGCCGTGTCTCAGTGATTTTTACTGGAATGTTGTTTTTTTTTTTCAACCGGCCCTGTTAGCATTAGCGCGACGTTGCTAGCGTTAAACTCGTTGTGTACTGTCTTTCTTTGTAAATATCTCGTGTTTCAATGTGGGCACTTGCGGCTTTTACACAGGTGCAGCTTATGTATGTACCAAATGGTATTTCCTTTACAAATGTACTAGATGAGGCTTATACTCAGGTGAGCTCTGTAGGCTGGAAATTACGGTACTTGACTTTGTTCCGGGATGTCGCTTGAACTCAATTTCAACTTTCAGCAATTTTCAAAACAAAAAACAATCTACTATAAATGCCTATAATAGATAGAATAAATAAAATAAATACAATAAAACATCCTTGAATTAGTTTCTTAGCTTTGATGAAGAACGAGCAAGTGTTTTAAACCTGTTGCTGATCCCTCTAACCGATCAAGTTAACTTGTACGATTTAAATCAACCCCTAAATGTTAAAACATTCATCGCACAGCTAGCAGCTAGCTAAAGCTGCAGTCTTGACTCAGAGCTACTTGTTGTCAAAGAGCGCAAACAGAGTAAATCGTAATCTTTTGTTGTTCTTTTCCTTCATTCTTCTTTTTTCTTCTTCTTCTCCTTCATGTTGCCAAAAAAAAGGCAAAGGGCAATTCGGACCTCACGCAGATTTGCACGCTGCGACGCTGACGCTAAGTGAATTGATTGCTGCCGAGGTGCGCTGACCTTTCCCACAATAGGCTCATCCCGTGCATTGTGACAGTTGTAATTCCAAAAACTGTTTATGGCCCATCTATTTCTATTTCATTTGTTTTATCCGGTCAAAGTTTTGGGAAAAAGTTCAAGGTTTTGTCCTCACCTTTACCTTTTATCCCGGCCGGAACACGTTGCAAATGAAAACATTGGGTTGTCAGAACCCGGCGCAATGATCCGTCTGTTGCCAGGTGAACGTCCCATTACGGAGGAAATGTCTTGCTAATTGGAATGTTCGATGGCTTATGTCCGATGAGAGATCCAGTTTGCTCGTAATTTAGTCCCCATTTGACGGTATAATTAACAGCAAAGCAAAGATAAAGAGTAAGCGTTCCCTTGTTGATTAACGGCTGCTCGTAATTTGTTTAGTTTATTATCCGTCTGTTCATCAATGTAATGAGACGGGATTGTCTACGTGGGGTACAGTGCATGTACGACTAGTATAATTTCCTTTCTGGAGGCGGGTGCCGCACTTGGCCTTTGGTTAATTTTTGAAAATACATTTTCCTTTCTTGCACCGAGTCACAGATGTTTTATCTGCGAGCAGAGGAGCGTCGCCAGCTTGCGTGGAGGCTCGGCATAATATTGCATACAAACACGCCGACAGTGACGCTGCCGTTAAGCGCAAAGGCCGCGTAACGTTATCCATCACAATTTGAACTAGTTACGTTTGAACATTTGATAATTGCGTCGCTTTTTTTTTTTTTTTTTTTGGAGTGCAGCGGAAAGCGCGTATTCTAATGAACGGCTTGGAAATAGGAGTCAACGGTGGGACTGCGCGGAAATGGGATTACTAATGCTGAGAGGAGAATGAATGTCTGCAGCAAATGTAATTGCCCGACGAAAATGCACGGAAGTACAAAGTCACTGACTGCAAATATATATTGTTCAGGGACCAGTTCAAATCCATTCACCATTCTTTGCCAAGACTACTTGGATGTGCCAATTTGGCTCGGTAGAAAGTCTTAATGGTGAAAATTGAACAAAGACATCCGTCGTGTTTGAATTCAAACTGTTCCATTCCCCTTGCTAAAATGTTTTATCCAGTAATTTTTATCAAAACATTTCAATCTACAAAGATGCCCTTTTATTTTCATTAAGAGGGCAGCAGAACAGCGGTGAGGTGTGCCGTTGGTGTGTCAGAAGAATTTAAGGTGGAGGTGGGACTTGTTGGAGGACGCTTTTTTTTTTCCTCCACGTGTTTGTTTAATTTCGGGTAGTAAGAATGTTGGTTGTCCAAATAAAGGCTGGAGATGATGATCAGTTTCTTCGAAGAATTCGCTTACAGAATATTACGGGCACTTATGAGTTACAGACAATGGCTGTAGAGAGCAGCTCACAAGTACGAAGGTACAGAGAAAGCACACATCCTTTATCTTGTCAGAAGGGCGGACTATGGGTGGTATCAAACCCGTGGTGTGATATCAGGGCTTTCCACTTAGACAAATAGTTTCTGTCTCAACCGGTCCTAGCTGGCAATGGATTATGACAAAGTCTCCTGTATGCAGTTCATCAAGGTTAGCCTACGTGCAGAGATGCGATCAAGGACACATCTGGCTACAGAACTGAGCCACACTGAGGACATGAGTAAATTATGGACTCATGACTAAATATGGGCATAAGACATACTTCAGACTGCATCAGGGGTCCGCGCTGAGCCCCTTCCTGTTTGCGGTTGTAATAGATAGGCTGACAGATGAGGTTAGACTGGAATCCCCTCGGACTATGATGTTCGCAGATGATATTGTGATGTGCAGTGAAAGCAGGGAACAGGCGGAGGAACAATTAGAAAGATGGAGGCACGCACTGGAAAGGAGAGGAATGAAGATTAGCCGAAGTAAAACAGAATATGTGCGTGAATGTGAGGGGCGGAGGAGGAGGAGTGAAGCTCCAGGGAGAAGAGATATGAGGTGAATGACTTCAAATACTTGGGATCAACAATACAGAGCAATGGAGAGTGTGGTAAGGAAGTGAAGAAACTGGTCCAAGCGGGGTGGAACAGTTGGCAGAAGGTGTCTGGTGTTCTGTGTGACAAAAGAATCTCCGCCAGGGTGAAGGGCAGTTTATAAGACAGTGGTGAGATCTGTCCTAGGTGTGTCAGAAGAATTTAAGGTGGAGGTGGGACTGCATCAGGGATCCACGCTAAGCCCCTTCCTGTTTGCAGTAGATATGGCGGTAGATATAGGTAGATAAGAGATAGCGAGGGTGGACGACTTCAAATACTTGGGATCAACAATACAGAGCAATGGAGAGTGTGGTAAGGAAGTGAAGAAACGGGTCCAAGCGGGGTGGAACAGTTGGCGGAAGCTGTCTGGTGTTCTGTGTGACAGAAGAGTCTCTGCTCGGATGAAGGGCAAAGTTTGTAAAACAGTGGTGAGGCCGCCCAGAGCGAGAGGAAGACCAAAGAAAAGGTTGATGGATGTTGTGAGGGAGGACATGAGGACAGTGGGCGTTCGAGAGGAGGATGCACGAGATAGGCTTCGATGGAAAAAGATGACACGCCGTGGCGACCCCTAACGGGACAAGCCCAAAGGAAAAGAAGAAGACTATGAATAGTTATTTTAACGTATGAAAGAAACGTTCTTGATTGTCCTTCAAGGGGGGATTCGTATCATCTCTTTTCTTTTTTACCTCCCTCTAAATATCCGAGCCACACACAAGAAAACACATGACATGCATTCAAAGGAGCGAAGGCTTTCAATGTGGCGTCTGTTTAATGGTAAATGGGCTTAGTGCTCGTCTTTCTTCAAGTTGCCACTTTTACACTCCCACCACATTTACCCATTCAGATAAAAAATGTCATGGTCATGAGCGGAAAGTAACAGCTGAGTCACACAGTTAGTAGAATAACATGCACCAAGGAACACCAAAGCCTTGCATTGAGTCACTTCTGTACAAATATTAGCAAAGCACCTTTATCTGACTGTTGACCTTTTGCAAAATTGGCGGCGGTACAGTAGCGCAACTGGCTAAAGCGTTTTCTGTGGACTGGGGTTCAAATCCCGGCCCTGCCTGTGTGGAGTTTGCATGTTCTTCGCGTGCCTGTGTGGCTTTTCTCCAGGCACTCTGGTTTCCTCCCACATCCCAAAAACATACATTTATTGGAGACTCGAAATTGCCCTTAGGTAGGTTGCGAGTGCGAATGGCTGGGTTGCACGTGATGTCATGTTTGTTCATCTGGGTACTTGACCGCCATTGTTGCAGTCATCGTGACAGATTTTTGTTGTCTACGGATGTGGAAATCGTAGAAACAGATATCGGGAAGCGATTTTTCTGTGTTCCAAAATTAGATTGCATGAAGGCGAAGATACTGTCACGACCCATCGATACAGAGGGAGGACCTAAATGCAGGACTCGGGAGACGCAGAGGTAATTTGGGAATAACGTTTATTGTTCCAAAGTCGGGGACCAGGCAGACAGTCAGGTGCAGCAGCGGTAGTCAGGACGTCGGGCGTAGAGAGCAGGTCCGCGGGCAGGCAGGAGTCGGTACACGGGAGATCGATCAAAGAAGGCAGGAGTGTCAAAGGAGTCAGGCTTACGGGGTCGGTCAGCGGGCAGGCGCAGGTCGGTACACACGGGTTCACGGTCAGAGAAACGGAAGTGCAGGAACGGGGCATGAGTTGCAACGATCTGGCGGAGGACCTGTCGTCCCCAGGGTCCTATATACACCGGGACCAATCAGCCAGCATGAGGCGCAGGTGTGTGTGTACTGATTGGCTGGCTACGCCCAGCCCGGGCTGGAAGCCAGGAGCATGACAGATGCAATGGAGTTAACGAAAAAAAGGGCAACAAAATTGGCATGAAAATATACGACGTGCAGAACTGAACAAAGCTCGAGTACGGAAGGCAAATGGTTATTTTAAAGAATTCTGATTATTTTGTAAGCAGTAAGCATGTGTATTTCTAGTGTCCGGAAATTCTACTTCAGGGAAGTCTTTCAGGTCCTTTGAAAGTACGTCGTTGTGGAGAGTATACGGATCAATATCTCCTGTACATATCTTACGTTAGCGCGACACCTTGAGTTGTCTTACCTCTCTTACAGGAACAATTAAATGCAATTATTTGCACTTGTTAAGTCATATAAAATACTGTGATTTCTTGTCATTGAAACAGCAATCATTTGCTGATTTTTAATCCTAAAAGAAATTCGGGTGGGGTTCGGACTCAGTTTCCCAATGTTATACTGTACAGAGAGCAGAGAAAAGAGAGAAAGCAGGCAGAGTCAAAAGGATACATGAACAATTGTTCTCACCTCTCACAAAATTACATATTACTCATAAATTAATACAATTCTGAACACAATAATGCCACGAAATAGACTTTGATGATTATACATTAACTTCAGATATTATTATTATGGAGATCTACAATAAAAATCATTGAAAAACTTTGTTTTTTCCTCTCCATTATTTTTTGCTCTCCATGAGGATTTTTTTGGTAGTTTATACAGTTTGGCACTCCGAAAAGTTGACAGGTATGCTGAGTCAGTCCCACCACACGTCAGTTCTATAGTCAGGTTCACGACCCTTGTCCTGCATGCTTCTTCTCCTTTCCTTGTCCTGTCCATCGTCCCCCACAGGGTGTAACGCCACAGCCTCATGCAACATCCATATTTATTGTTTCCTTGTTTAATGATATGACTTTTCTCATCTTGTTTACAATTCGCGCTTTTTCTTTGTCTCTCTCCCACTGTTCTGTTCGACAGATCGACTGTTTCTCAATAGATCACAATTATAATATTGAGAAACCACAGAGGAAACTTTAAACCTCCTCTGTGACCCAGTAAAACTGTTCCGGTCTTAAAGGGATAGAGATTCTCCGCTCTGCTTGACCTAGCAGCCGAACGGGATGGAAAAACAACAATAAAAGGATATGTAAATGGACGTATGTGGCTATTTGAGATGTAAACATTCCTGTTTAAAAGAAGTGATATGACTCCAGATTTTATTGACATTTGAAATAAAGCAAACTATGAATAATACAGTAAGTCTGCATTTTGTGCATTCGTGACACAAAGATGGGTTTTTCCATGCGGTGTGCAATGTACAGAATGGACCTCATCCTCGGATTTACATGAAAGGGAAAAGGTGCACTGTCTGACACTTTTCTACCTGCACAGATTCTCCCATTTTACCTCGGTTGTTTACCCACTTTCACACCAGATATACGTGACCTGTACGCTCGCAATCCTGTGGGCGATCCCTCTCAAATCTGGTCTTCTGCGTATTCTGAAGCACCAGTATACTTCCAGAACGCTATCAAATCTAATGTCTATGTTGCGAGACTAAATAAAATAAAAAAAAAACATTTTATCGAGTTGCTCGGAGAAGTTATTTATTGGAGAATAGATAAAATTTGTGCCAAGGGACTTTTTCCCCCCGTGAACAATTCTCACAACGGCAAGGTGCAATTCGGCCTTGAACATGGTGCTGGCTGACATTAAAAGATGAACCTCTAAAGTTTTTGAAAATAAAAAAAAAAAGATTTCCCCAAGATTGTCATATTAAAGACAAAGACATTTAAGCACAGCTTAAACTCCAGCCTCCCACTATTCACAACTATACTCATCACAATTTCGAGTTATATTGTCAATTGTTTATAATCAACTCATCTAAACCATGACACTGTCAAAATATCCATCCATCCATTTTCTTTGCCGCTTATCCTCACGAGGGTCGACTGGAGTGCTGGAGCCTGCCATTTGTAGGACGCGAACGCCAACCGTCATACTTTTTTCCCCTCATTCGCTGACTTTTAATTTCACTTGAAAGTCTGTCACCCTGAAAGTCTCTAAATTTTTCCTCCAACATGCACTAATAAGTCTAAGGACATCCATCCATTTTCTTCACCGCTTATCCTCACGAGGGTCGCGGGGAGTGCTGGAGCCTATCCCAGCTGTCAAGTGCAGGAGGCGGGCTAAACCCTGAACTGGTTGCCAGCCAATTGCAGGGCACATGGAGACAGACAACAGTTCACACCTATGGGCAATTGAGAGTGTCCAATTAATTTAGCATGTTTTTGGGATGTGGGAAGAAACCGGAGTGCTCGGAGAAAAGTCACGCAGGCACGGGGAGAACATGCAAACTCCACACAGGCGGGGCCGGGATCAAACCCGGCTCCTCAGAACTGTGAGGCCGATGCTTTACCAGCTGAGCCACCGTGCCGCCACTGTCAAAATATGTCATTGCGAAACAGCTGGTCTCAAACAGTTGGTCCGTGGTGAAAAACAAGATTGTAGCCTGCCAATCTAGAGATAGGCACACCCTCTTTTTTGATTGATCGACATCGAAAAATGCAATTAATCATAAGCATAGTATTCTCATGTAATTGCTGTTACTATATTGGATTTTTTTCATACGGAATGAAAAAAACGAAACAAAAACAGGAGAAAAAAAACAAGGAAAAGCAGGAGTAGTTCACATGTCTTGAATGGACAACTTCACACGCCATAAGCTACTGTGAATTTTCAAATTGAAGTAAAACTATAACTTTTTTACAGCTACCAGTGACACAAATCTCCAAAAAAGTACACATTCCAGGATCTCTACACAGAAGATGATGTCAATACGTCAAGCGTGTTTCTCCGCAGTCATTCACAACCTGCACGCGGCGCATGTGTCACGAGTGTTGACGGTGGAACGTGCGCAAATGAAAAGCAGTCCAGTCCAGGCGCTCGGAACAGGATGTGTGCAAACGGGAGAATATGGATCTGTGTGACAAGTCAAGTCGTGCGTCTCAAATTATTTACTTTAACGATCCATCACAGGTGAATTACGCAGTACATTGTCAGAGTTGGGGAAAAACACTGCTTTGGAGCTGTAGTGTATTATTATTGTTATTTTTAGAACATAAAAACATGCCATTTGTCCCCCAAATACATTTTTTGACAAACTTGCCGCAGGAATCGATATCTTTCTGTGGCAGGACGAGTGTGGCGTTTACAATGAATGGTTTGTCTCCGGTGTCGAAGTTACAATTCTTTGGCCGACACGATTGCTTACCGGTGCAATGCTTCAAAGTGTTGATTGAAAACTGCTCTCGTCAATCGCTTTGGGGCACAACATATTCATCAGGCGCAACTCGGAACGTTTTCAAAGCCGAAAAACCCTGGCCCTTTGGTGGTCGTCATGGTTTGAGTATTTAAAGGGGAAATCCAGTGGTTTGCATGAACAATGTATCCAATCGGTCATGTAATATGTACTCTATCATGACAATGTGATGTTAAATCCTCTCTCATTTATTAGTGTTTTGATAAGTTTTTTTTATTGACAATTACGAATTTTCAGGGGCGCTGCCATTTTCGTGAGTCACACGACCTTCGAGGACGTGTTACGTGCCGTTCCAAACGCTGGATTACATGGGACACCACTATGCCCAGCGCCGATTTCTCGGATTTATCCTCATCTGATGAAGAAATAGCAATATCGGTTGATCGGGAAGACTGAGGAATACTTCCATACAGATTTGAACCTGTGGCTGTAAATAATGCCGCCAAGTGGCGGAGCCGTGACCTCGCTCCCCCGCGAGCGAGCTCCGCCGGTCCGCTGTAAATAATGTTGAATATTCGGATGGTCCTTCGGGCGTAATGACAGGTTTGCTACCCCCCGGCCGAGCGAGCTCCTGGCTCGCCAGGGAGCGAGCTCATCGCTCCCCCATTCTGTATGGACGTATTCCTCCGTCTTCCCGATCAACCGATACTGCTATTTCTTCATCAGATGAGGATAAATCCGAGAAATCAGCACTGAGCATGAATGGTGTCCCGTGTAATCGAGCGTTTGGAACGGCACGTAACACGTCACATCCGCGCACGCAGCTCATGTGACTCGCCAAAATGGCAGCGCCCCTGAAAATTCGTAATTGTCAATAAAAAAAAACCTTCTCAAAACACTATTAAATGAGAGAGGATTTAACATCACATTGTCAAGATAGAGTACATATTACGTGACCTATTGGATACATTAATAACGGAAACCACTAGATTTCCCCTTTAATCAGTGGCTGGCCAGACGGGGACCGTATCAGGATCAGACGTTGTTTAAAGGTTTTGTAAAGACTTGGCATGTGCACCTACACTTTTGGCATTTTTGCTGGGTACCATTTAAACAATTACATTCGCTAAAACGTTTTTGTGATACTTGTCTTTTGAACGATGAATGAACAAATTCATGTCCCAGCTCGTCAAATCCTTGGCCCTGGATTGCATCAACCAAACAATGAATGTGATTTTTTTCGTGACATCAAACCTTGATCCAAGAAAATTTTGAAGACGGTCGGTCACCTTGCAGGGTATTCACAAAGGAACATCCACCCATCCATTTTCTTAGCCGCTTATCCTCACAAGGGTCGTGGGAGTGCTGGAGCCTATCCCAGCTGTCTATGGGGAGGAGGCAGGGTACACACTGAACTGGTTGCCAGCCAATCGGACGGCACATAGAGACAAACAGCCGCACTCACAATCACACCTACGGGCAATTTAGAGTGTCCGATTAATGTCGCATATTTTTGGGATGTGGGAGGAAACCGGAGTGCCCGGAGGAAACCCACGCAGGCACGGGGAGATCATGCAAACACCACACAGGCGGGTCCGTGATTGAACCCGGGACCTCAGAGCTGTGAGGCCAACGCTTTACCACCTGATCCACCGCGCCGCCCACAAGGAGCATGCACCTTTGATTTCAGCTGCATCAGCTATTTTCCAGACATCACACAAACTCAAAACTGTTCTCCCTCTGTCATAAATATACATAATCATTGATAGTTTGAAGATATTTATTGGAGCGTCATGACAGCGAGACGCTGCCATCATATTGAAGGTTAAAGTTGATGAGTTGTGCCATAAAAGGTCAGGCAGTATTTTATAAAGCCATCCCGCAAATTGAAATATTGTAATAATTGATCCGTCCTGATTCATTTCTTCTTGAAAAGCTTTAATAGCAGCGGGGAGTCTATTCGATCCCATTCTTTTATTTATTGTTCGTCAATGGGTTTACGGTATCATCAAGCGCGGTTTCCCGACTTTTGAATTATTCAGCGGGATTCAACCACTGCACACTGTGAATCTGATACATGTTCAATTAATCTGCACGTTTCATCCTCAGTACAAATATTTTAGTTGTTGCTGTTGGGCCAATTTTGATGCTGCACTGCCACACTGTTTTGCCACTAAAGGTCTCAAGCTGTCGATTTTTAAAAGTTTTATTATCTTTGATGTTCTTTTAGCGGGTTTATAAGATAATTTGGGGTAGAAATAATCTCAATGCCCTTTTCCAAGATATTACAGTTTGTCTTTTTTACCAACCAGTTGAAACGTACCGTAATTTCCGGCCTATACGCTGCAACTTTTTTTTCACATGCTTGCAACCCTGCGGCTTATGCGGTGATATGGCTAATTTGTGCATTTTTTCTGATAGCCCCAAGGGGGCACTCAAGTGGAAAAGGTAAGAGTGAGACCAGTGGAATATATGTGCCGAGGAAGTGACTTTTACCAGCATCTTTTTTTTTTTTTTTTTTTTTTAACCGGTTAGGGCCACGCTAGCGTTAGTACTGCGCTAGCATGTTTCGGCTGTTTATTTTTTTTTTTACAAGTATGTTTTTTTAAATTTTATTTTAACCAGCTCTGTTTGTGCTACCGTGTTGTTGCTATGTTAAGCTAAAATAAGGTATTAAAACATTGAAAACTCTTTCTGTGTACCGTCTTTCTTTGTAGATGTCTCGTGTTTTAATGTGGGTTTCAATTTGGGCACTTGCGGTTTATGTATGTACCAAATGGTATTTCCTTTACAAATATACTGAGTGACGTTTATAATCCGGTGCGGTCTGTAGCTCGGAAATTACAGTAGTTCTCTTTAATATTCAACATGTACATGGGCTTTGCTCTGATTGGATTGCTCATCTACTCAGTTTTGCTCCGATTGGCCTTTGGCAGATCCTTCGATGCGGAGTCTTCTGATCATTGTGACGCAGAATTCAACCAGCAGCACCCAAGCGACGAATAAGCCAAACTGCGACGATTTCAAATCCACCCGTTTTGCAAGCAGTTTGCCGTTTGTTCAAAGGTTCTTGCAGTTAATTGGATTTTGATGGCATGCGATCTTCCATGGATGCAGTGGATTTCAAATCATAATCATAATGGTCATTAGATTTTACAGTGATTTGATTGGTCTGATCGGTTTAGGCCAATAATTAGCACTTTTTACAAAATGTGGATATACAGTGGTGCCTTGGTTCTCGAACAGAATCCGTTGCAGAAGGCTGGTTGAAAACCAAAACGTTTTCCCATGACAATGAAACAATGCGTTCCAAGCCTAAAAAATTGGTTTTTTTTAAGCGATTTTTTTTAGCTTTTCCTGATAATAAACTGCATAGTAGAAATACGTTTAGTTTAAATACTTTATAAAATTAAATCATTTAAGAAATATATTTAATTTTTTGCTAAAAATCCATGCTTTAGCCTAGTATTCTAGGCTGGGAGTGCATTCCTGAATCTGGAGCGACTCGGCCCCCAGCCTTGTAAACTTTTTTTTTTTTTTTTTACAAAAGTGCAGAATAACTTTAAACAAGCAATGAGGGGGAAAAAAAACTTTTTTATTTGCACAGAAAGTACATAATGTAAAAAAAATTAACTTGCAACTAGAGGTAGGGTAATGGAACAAAAGAAAAAAGCAACGCAAAACAGTTTCAAATGTCTTCGGTGGGGGTGACTCGCCCCTTTTTCACAAAGAACGAATAGCATGTTTGTTCCTGCTGTCTTTTAAGCACTTTTCTGAAGTGGCTCATAACAACATCTTTAAAATTTTGCAGTGCTCTGCAACATTCAGCTATATTCGGGTGATGAAGTTCTACAAAATTATGGATATCGTTCCGTTTAGCGCAGATAGCTTTAATATCGGCACTTGAGACATCCTTCTTGCCTTCAGTCTCATCAGACGACGTCTCCTCCCTTCCTCGCCGACACTATCCCCAGCTCACTGCTCCTCGTTCACGAAAATAAGAAGCAACTTTTCGACTTCCTCCGCGATCTGCGGCCTCTGCTTGGTCAACATGGTTGCTCCTTTAGCAACATCACTTGCTTCGAGGGCATCCTTGCGTTTCAGAACGGTGGTAGTCCTTCGATAACTCAGAAACACGCACCGCAGATTCCTGTTCGGCTATCAAATCCTTCTTGAAGTCGACAGTTTTACGTACCACTTTCCTTTTTTCAGCACCAGCAGTTACGCTCGCCTTCTTTGAAGCCATGATCGGGGGTTTAAAAAAAAAAAAGTCACTCCCGGGACACGTCCGCTTGCAGAGGAGTGTGTGGGTCAACTGGTTGCGTCACGCGCGTTACGTCGTTTCCGTTTTTTTTCAGGGGTGCGTTCGAAAGCACAATAACTAATCGCCGTGGGTCAGCTGGGTGTTCGAATACCGATTTTTGTTTGAAAACCAAAGCTAAAAAAAAAAAAAAAAAAATCTCGAAATTTTTGTTCGAAAACCGATTTGTACGAAAACCAAGACGTTGGAAAACCGGGGTACCACTGTACTCATTTCTTTACGTACTGCCATCTTATAGCGAACCATCCCTATGACCCAAATGACATCTTGTGATCGGATCAGTGGTGGGTTATCATTTTTTATAAACATCCCGATCGGTGATCCCTCCCCCAAAAATCCTGATTGTTTAAAGCCTCACGGTCATTTTCCCTTCTTCCAATGTGTTGATTGAGCTTTCACATACACCCCCAGTCTGATGTTACACATCCACTATTTCCGAGAGTCCAGCACACTTAAGGATTGATCTCGAGGTGACGTAATGGTCTTGGTCTGTCGATAGCAAACGTACTTACCGGTCAAATGTGTGTTGTAGTTGTAGAGCCCTAATAGAAGATGTGACAGCGCTCTATGTTTTCCTTGTGTCTGAAACAAACAGCATTTGTGCATGTAAGAAATACCATCAACTGTTTTGATGAATCATTTTAATATGTGCTGGCTCCTCAGATTAGAAATTTCAGCACAGCTTTGCACGATCATATTGCTGCTTCCTTCTTTGCATTACATCCGCTGCCACCTGTAATAATCTGCGGAAGAAATTGTTATTAACCTGACGTGACCCTGTTCTCATAAAAGAAATAAGAATCTAGGACGTGAAACTACCGATAGATGAGAATGCATGTCAGGAAGTTAGCAAGGAATAATGTATAATTTAGCTCGGACTTTGAAATCTTATTTCAACAACCGATTTATGGAAAATGTTGCATCTCCAAATAATCGAATCATGCGGTAGCGCCATGATTCCATCAAGCAAAGCCGGCAGATGTGAGTGCTCTGCATTTTTCTTTTTCACTCTGCAAGATAGTGAAGAGACTCGCATTTACTCAGCGATTTCACAACCTCATTTAGGCATTTTCCACACATACCGTACTTAGACATGGATTTGTGTTTATTTACTGCTTCTCGGGGCCCCAGCCCATTTTTTTGCGAGCGTGTGCCAGAGGTCGTGGCCTGATTAGTGCTGCACAAGGAACTGATCAACAATGGCAGTCAATTATATGTTGTTGTTTCTTTTCTGCCCGCAACTTCCTCCGATTTCTGTCTTTAATCAATTCCGCTTCACCTCAGCCAACAGCTTTGACTACTCCAGGGTTAGCAGATCTTGAGATGGATGCGCTCATCACCACAACCCTTCCTTTAAGTTACATTTTCCGCTGTAAAAAAAGAACAGTTTGAATTTACCCAGTAAATATAGTGTAACAATTTGCAGCCACTTTAATTGGGTGAATTTAAACCACGCATTTTGGGTGAAATATACTTTAATTCAAGAGATGTAAAATACTTGGGTAAGGTTTAGAGGGAAATTTGGGATTACATTCCACATGCCCCCCACATCACACTGTAGCTCGCATACTTTATTTTTCCTAGCATGTACCATATTTATTTCATTAACGTAAGCCTTCTCATTTTGACAGTGTCAACCAGTCAACCAATAAGATGTCTACAACTGGATTTTCCCTTCACATTTTAGTGAGTGTGGCTGAGAAATGATTGTTTTTCATACAATCCACAGGCTTAGTTTTATTAAATAGACTGCACATGTAACACCTCTCAACTATATAATACTTTGACGAGAGGTGACTAACCCTAGTTCTTTCCTCAATCAAAATTAGGAACTAATCAATTAACTTAATGGTAATTACTCTAAACTTTTATTACAACTTCACTCTTGTGCACTTATTCCCTCTCAAAAGGTCTCTGAAATAATATTTCCCCTTATTAGTTAAGGTTATCCTAATTTAAATAATCAAGCTACCAAATAAACTCCCCACTTTTTTTTTTTTTTACCTGTCTTGGAGATAGTAAAAAAAATAGACCTGGTTATGTAACCAAAAGGTGTGAACATTTAATAACTTAATAAAGGATGGAAAATGAAATATGTATACAAAAAAACATTCTAATAAACTAAGTCAACATAGGTACACAATGCACACATAAGATAATCTGAGCTAATTTAGGAGCCCATAAAAATATGAACATAGCCGGAAAATCAAAAGAAATTCAAACCCCAATGCCCCTGCAGTGTTTCAAACGGCAGGAGTGACGTACGTCGAGGGTTGTGTCCAATGGTCACGCCTCAACCAAGTCCTCACTGGCCAATCCGTTGCGAAGCTTTTTCCTTGTGCTCCAAGGCAGGCCTCGCTAGCTTTTACTCGTCGCTAGCGTCCTCGTCTTCTTCCCCGTGCTCCAACACAGGCCTCGCTAGCTGGCGTTAGTTTGTCGCTAGCATCGTAGCAAAGTTCCAAGCATCCACTTAGCCTCTGTATTAGCGGCTAACTCCACCATGTTACGTCATGATCCGAGTAGTCCACTCAAACGACACACGATCACAATTGAACTGTCAACAGTCCTTGTCGAACACGATCAATGTTGATAAATGTTCGTTCTTAACTTTTCTTTTCTTCAATCAACCAGTTGTACTTGCACTTCTTTTCTCTCTCTCCTGTCTCTCTTCACATCACTTCCTGTCCTTCTCAAACACTGGTTACAAGAATAAACTGACAAACAAAACTATTTCTTTTCACAAATTAAGAAAACACATTTGAATACAAATCCCTCCGAAAGAAAATAAATTCAGCTCACACTTTAACAAATATTCCACCACCTTGTATAAAGAAAACCTAGAACCTAATTGCTACCCTATTTTTTTTAACTTTTAATTGTAGCATTTTTTTTAACTGGATTACACAGATGTAGCCTGCTAAGCTAACACGACACACACATAATACACGCAGGAACACGTTTAAGTATTGTTTAGCCAAGCTTGTTTTAGCATGTAGTGCCCTTTCTTTTTGTAGGTTCGCTGGCGAACAGCCAATCAGAGAGATATTTTGTCACTGACAGGTGACGTTATTTTGATCATTGAATCTAGCGAAAACGTGCGAGCCACATGTGAAAACGTCGTACCAATGTCTTTTAGGTAGATTTTCTTTCATTTTTATTGGTACTACTTTTTACTGTTGTCACATAGGTAGGGTGGGTCAAATTTACCATATATTTATTGGCTAATATAATCATGTCAATTTTGGATGATTTTCGTGAATTTACTACAAGCGTTGGCCTCACAGTTTTGAGGTCCCGGGTTCAATCCCGGACCCGCCTGTGTGCTGTTTGCCTGTTCTCCCCGTGCCTGCGTGGGTTTTCTCCGAGCGCTCCGGTTTCCTCCCACATCCCCAAAACATGCCACATTAATTGGACGCTCTAAATTGCCCCTAGGTGTGATTGTGAGTGCGGCTGTTTGTCTCAATGTGCCCTGCGATTGGTTGGCAACCAGTTCAGGGTGTACCCCACCTCCTGCCCGTTGACAGCTGGGATAGGCTCCCGCGCTCCCCGCGACCCTTTTGAGGATATGTGGCTAAGAAAATGGATGGATGGATGGATTTACTACTGTCCAAAATATTTTTTTTTCCCCAGTGTAAAACAGACCACTCCATCCGCCACCCCCACCCCAGAGTGTAATATGAATTTTTTTGTTTGTTTCACGGGAATTTACCTCTCAACCAGGTTGTGCAGCAGGAATAATACGATGGCTCATCATGTACAAATGCGCATCATCTGACATTTGGGAAGGGGAAGCGGAGCAAAACGGTCGGTGTGAGTGGCTAAAGACCACGGTGGCCTTACCCCCCCAGATCTTCCAGGGTCAGGGATTCACCACTGACCAGGTAGCCACGCGCGAGTGGACGGACACAGCGGCCGGCTCGGCGTGGGTCAAACGGAAGACTAATGGCGAGCGAGAGCAAACCTGACGTGCGGCAAGGAAAGCTGCTCCCGTTCCTTCCACCTGCCATCCATCACACTCGGCGCTGATAGCGAGAGGAGATGGTTGCCCCGTGCCGACGGGGGCGGGGCTCCAAAGGAGTGGAACAGCTGAGGTGTCCACCGTCTGGGCAGTGGGCACGTAAGGGATAGGGACTGATTGAAGGGGACGTGGACCTGGCTGCATTTTACAACCGCAGACAAAATGGAATACTGTTATGCGCATTCTGTCAGCGAGTCCAAGCTCAAGATGAAATGCTTTTATTTCATGAGGAAGCTTTTTTTCATAAGTAGATCAGACGATTTTTGTCTTGTTGGTGTATTTTCTTTTCTGGTGAATTGTTATTTTTTTCAGTGAGGAGGATTCAGTTGAAGATTTTCAACTAATCATTTAAGCTTTTCTAAGTGAAACAGGGGACGCCGGGGTCTTTAACACACTCGCACAAAATTGGACTCTGGTGCACACGCCCGCAACAAAAGCCAGTCAAATGGCTTTTGCATTTCCTTTTATATCAGCACAGATAACGGTTCTTTTGAAACAGATGTCACCTTGAAGGCAAAGAAAAGAGATTATGGATTTTTTTTTTTTTTTTGATCACCTCTCTACAAGGGCTACTTTACCAAACCCTGCGGCAATATGCGCTTCAAAATCAGCAACATTCATCAGAGGTGCGCCTCCAACATTAGAGCTTATCATAGGAATGTGGATGGAAATTGAACAAGTCATCCAAAAGCTACAATCTGATAGCGATGCAAAACGATGATGTGCACTTATAATATATAAAAGTATGCTTCTGACCATCCAGCTATTTATTCTTTGGGATGTTATTTATCTTGTCCAAAGTCCTGGCCAGTGGCGCTTAGGCTGCATCCAAAGTGACACAGAGCATTTTTTTGCCACTTTTGAGAGATGCAAAAACTAATTCAACACGTACTTGTCGTCTTCATTGTATATTCCACGTAACACTAAAGTAAAGAGTAAACGCAACTGAAAGTTCATCCATGATTGAATTGCATTTATTTCAACTAACGGAGACCGTCTATTAATCACGTTCCACGCGCTCTAGCCATAAGAGACATAACCCGGGTTTTCATCGAGTCTTCTATTCCAATTAGAACCGGACTAGACGTCCAAACTGGATAAAAGTGCTTCATGTCAACACTTCAGTTGGAATAAAGGGCTGCAAGCGGGTGGAATTTCATTTGGTTTCATGGGTTTTTTGTTTCCCAAAGCAATCAAAAGCATTTTTTTCATCATGTACAAAGTCATTAGGGATATGAAATATGTTAGAAAAGTACAGGACACGTATGAGGACAGCAGAACAGAGGTGAGATGTGCCGTAAGTGTGTCGGAAGAATCTAAGGTGGAGGTTGGACTTCATCAGGGATCCACCCTGAGCCCCTTCCTGTTTGCGGTAGTAATGGATAAGCTCACAGATGAGGTTAGACTGGATGCCCCTTGGACAATGATGTTTGCAGATGATATTGCAGGTGATGTGCAGTGAAAGCAGGGAGCAGGTGGAGGAACAATTAGAAAGATGGAGGCACGCACTGGAAAGGAGATGAATGAAGATTAGCCGAAGTAAAAGAGAATATATGTGCATGAATTAGAGGGGTGGTGAGGGAAGAGTGAAGCTCCACGAGGAAGAGATACCAAGTGTGGACGAGTTCAAATACTTGGGGTCAACAATACAGAGCAATGGAGAGTGTAGTAAGGAAGTGAAGAAACGGGTCCAAGTGGGTTGGAACACCTGGCGGAAGGTGTCTGGTGTTCTATGTGACAGAAGAGTCTTTGCTAGGATGAAGGGCAAAGTCTATAAAACAGTGGTGAGGCCAGCCATGATGTACAGATTAGACATGGTGGAAATGAAGAGCGAACAAGAAGCAGAATTGGAGGTGGCAGAAAGGAAGATGGTGAGGTTCTCGCTTGGAGTGAACAGGTTGGATAAGGATTAGAAATGAGCTCATTAGAGGGACAGCCAAAATTCAATGTTTTGGAGACTGTCATGATCCTGCCGCTCCAGCACGAGCTGTGCGGGTGCCCGCGTGGGTGCGCTGATTGGGAGGTGCACACCTGCGCCTCATGCAGCCAGCCTGATTATGCTGTGGATTTATATGATCCCAATGACAACTGGCCGGGGCCAGTTCGTTGAGCTTCATGTCCCGTTCCAGCACACTCGTATCCCTGATCGTCAACCTGTGTGTACCGACCTTCGCCTGTTCTCCGACCAACCTTGTAAACCTGAGTCCTTCGTTACTTCTGCCTGCTTTGATTGTTCTCCTGTGTACCGACTCCTGCCTGCCCGCTCACCTGCTCTCTTCGCTGCTGCACCGGACTGCCTGCTCGATCCACGACCTCGGCATATAATAAACGTTTCTCCTTGAACTACCTTGCATCGTCCGAGTCCTGCATTTGGGTCCTACCCCCGATCCGATGGGACGTATTCATACCTCGCTGGCGGAGCGTAAGACACGGAAGCGGAGGACGTCAGGGAGCCAACCCGGATCGGACAGGCTTGTTCCTCCGGCAGACGGTCTACCGTGCGTCGGTCCCGGCGACGCCGGGTCTTTCCTGCTGGGTCCTGTGTTGGCCAGTTCGTTCTGTCACGTCCCATCGGATCGGGGGTAGGACCCAAATGTTGTCAGGTTGCGATCTTTGTGTCTTTTTGACATTCACGCGCAGTGACCTCATCCTTTACGCACTTCAAAATATGGCAGATTTCAAATAAATTAGTCTGGATCGTCACCAAATTATGTCTGTGTGTTGCAACCCTCCATAATATTCACTTTAAAAATCAATGATGTACTTCAGTTTTTGCATAGCCCTCCTGCCAAAAAACTACCAGCAAACAATATCGCTTGCCTCTGCTTCACAACACTTGGAAAATGATTGATGTATTACCTCAGTATATCCCCGATTCATTTGAATCAATCATGCTGCAGCATTTGAACATCACGTGCGCTTCTCGCAAATGTAGCGCAGGTGAAATGCACACAAACACACGCTTGTCTCCATCTTGATGATGACACGCACACATGCAAACGCAGGTCAGTGTTTACAGTTCTTCGCCCGTCCTCGTGGGCAGGACCCTTGTCTTGGTGGGATGACGAAGCGCTTTGTGCTGCGGGGTTGGGTCTGACAGCTAAGTCTATGGGCCGGCTTCTGCTTTTTAACTCGGTACACGGGACAATGTCAGAACTTCCATGGCCCACTTGAGGGCATTGTAGCAGGCTCTGTCACCTGTCACTCACACCTATTTCTCGACCTGTGATGATAATCAACTGATCTGGTAGTTCTGGGTCAAATAAGTCTCAACCGTAACTAGAGAATCAAAAGGTTAAATTGCTTTATCAAATATTTGCGCTGTCATCAAAATTCAACCCCCGTGGCATTCAAAAATGTAGTCAGTCACGGCTGTCGTATTGTAATTAACAGCTTGCTGCTGTGAGTTTCTTTACAATATCAAATCCTGGTACCGTGTTACCACAGAAAGGTAGAAATGTCGACATGGGTCAGGCAGCCATATTGGGTGAAATGTGACTCATCCATCTGAGACAAGGGAAAATTGCTTCACTGTGGGATCGGCCACTCCTGGTCATGGTCTGCTCTGGTTGGGTTGGTTTTGTTCCATATTTTCCATGTCTCGTGTGCTCATTTTGTCAGCTGTGTCAACCTATTCGCATTCATCCTCCTCCCTTGTGTTGACCAATCAGCTCCCTCCGGCATCTTGCATTTTGTCCAGGTTTTCCTCGTTTTCTCACCAATCTACGTGTATTTAACTCCCTGGTTTCTTTCAGTTCTGGTCAGTCCATTGGTTGTTGACGTCATGTTTGTCCGTGGCCATGCTATTATCTCTCTGGCACGTCTTGTCTTGTGGCAGTTTAGGTTTAAGGTTTTCTCTGTTAACATATTTTCCACACTATAAGCTGCACCGTATTATAAGGTGCACCGCATTATAAGTCGCACCACATTATAAGGCGCATAGAATAGACGCTACAGCAGAGGCTCGGGTAACGATATGCATCCATGAGATAGAGCTGCACTTAAGTCTCAATATTGATCCATATATAAGGCGCACCAGATTATAAGGCGCACAGTCGGCTTTTGAGAAAATGAAAGGCTTTTAGGTGCACCTTATAATGCGGAAAATAGGGTACTTTGATAATTGGTTGTTGGACTCTTGTTGGCTGTTTTTGGCCGTTAAATGTCATTTTTCGAGATTCCTGGACTCCTACCTTGACTCCCTGGTTCCCTGCACTTGGGTCCTCCACATCTTTGTCTCGCCTTCCAACGTGACACATAAAACGTAATAATCGATGCAATGTGAGAATGTCCATTTTCTTTGCAAAAAAATATAGTCTATAATTCCCACTCTTAGACATTGTTGCATTACAATAACATTCCTTTTTCAAATGATCACAAAATAACCTGCTATGCAGTATGCAAGAAGGTAGAGTCGAAGAGGCAAGCGTAAATGACCAGGAACTGGCAATGATGAGTAAGGGGGAAGTTAGAAAGGCAGTAAAGAGAATGAAAAATGGAAAGACAGTTGGTCCTGATGACATACCAGTGGAGGTATAGAAGCAATTTGGAGAGGTGGCTGTAGAGTTTTTGACCAACTTATTCAATGTGTCCGCTAGGATGAAGGGCAAAGTTTATAAAACAGTGGTGAGGCTGGCCATGATGCACGGATTAGAGAGGGTGGCACTGAAGAAACAACAGGAAGCAGAATTGGAGGTGGCAGAAATGAAGATGCTGAGGTTCTCGCTTGGAGTGAGCAGGTTGGATAGGATTAGAAATGAGCTCATTAGAGGGACAGCCAAAGTTGGATGTTTTGGAGACAAGGTTACAGAGAGCAGACTTAGATTCCCGGTGTGAATAGTTGCTCTGTTTATATGTGCAAAAGAATATGACTGATAGTGTAGCGGTCCATTTGATCTCAGCGCAGTGTCGTGTGGGTTCAATTCCTCCCTCAGCGGCGCCGTGGAAGTGTGAATGTGAGTGCGAAATGTTGTCTCTCTCCATTTGCGCCCCGTGAATGACGAGCAAGCAGTTCAGGGGGACAGTCTGCTTTTTCAACCCAAGTCAGCTGGGACGGGCTCCAACTTTCTGTGACCTTGATCGGGATAAGCGGTGTAGAACACGAATAAGTGGATGAAGAAGACTGTTGCGTTGGTTGAATTATTTTTTTTTTGTTTCAGGGGTAACAAGATGTCTTCATCGCATTCATAATATAAACAAGGGCCGGCAAGTATAGTGCTTTGCTCTGTGGCGTCAGCGCTGCAGACGTGATCTGATCGGGTTCTATTTACTCTCCATGCTACATCAGGCCGAGCGTGGCCGCGCATGATTTGAAGTGTTATGGCGCTACATTATCGGGCCGTGTCTCTTTCAAATCTCATTTGACTTGTGGTTCCAAAAAAAAAAAAAAAAAAAAAAAGGTGCCAGCGCCGACACTCTACAGAAAGAACAGGCAGCGGTTGCCGGGGAAGAGGCAGCCCCGCTTCACTTGACATCACTGGCTGACTTTAATGCCTTTTATCTTGTGAGACTTCAGAATGAATATTTAAGGCCTACCCCGTGCAGTTTACGCCTCGCGAAAAGTCGGGAAGAACACAGTTGGATACAAGATAGCAAGGCTGTAACGATGTAACGCGGTGGCCCAGTTGTCTGCCTTCAGCCTATTCCATCCATTTGACGTCCGATTGCTTTTGGAACCGGAACTACCGCGGTGCCGTAGTTCACGTAACTCGAGGCATTTGCGCACCTCTCGCAGACCTCTCCGTCACCTCGTTGCCGTCTCATCTCGCAAAGATGTTATTGTTTTACCGCGGAGTCTGTTGATGTGTCGCCAAGGTGGGCGGGAAGTGCTTCTTCTGGAAAGGTCACTGAGTCACGGAGGACTCTTGTTCATCAGATGATTGACAGCTCATTTTCATCAAAGGAGCAGCCGTGGGCGAGGAGTCCCAGAGAGCCCGGGGAGGAGGGTGGGGGTTGATGGTTGGGGGGATGGGGGGGGGGGGGGGTGTAGCTACTGTACTCTCTCACTCATTGCATGTCCACGTGGCCTTGGATTCTGCACTTGCAGTCTACGACAGTAGCCAAGTCATTTTGTTTTCCTAGAAAAACTGCATCAGATTATTTTTCTCCTTTGAGCAAAATCTTTGCCAGGCCACACTTGTGAAACTAAAAAAAAAAAAAACAAAAAAAAAAAAAATGACAACCTCCGCCATCGTACAGCTTGTTTGTGCTCAACAGCAACAGAAGTCGGCCATACAAGTTTGGGTTGATATGTAAAAGCAAAATGTACTTTTACAGGGTTGTGGACTTATTTGCTGTAATAGCTTGGATCACTCCAATCATTGTAATGTATTTACACATGCAGAATATAAACACGTCTCTCCAAATGCACCCTTATGTCTATGTCCATTGTCACAGCCGCTTATCCTGGCAAGGATCACGGAAGAGGCGGAGCCTATGCCAGTTAACATCGGGTGAAAGGTGCACTACACCCTGAACTGGTCTCATTTATGATCCACATTTTTGTGTCTATCCAAAATAACATATGAACAACTGTTCTTTCACATCCACGTACAATAAAAGCATATCCATCCATCCATTTTCTCTGCCGCTTATCCTCACGAGGGTCGCAGGGAGTGCCGGAGCCTATCCCTGCTGTCAACGGAGAGGAGGCGGGGTACACCCTGAACTGGTCACCAGCCAATCGCAGGACAAATAGAGACAAACAGTCGCACTCACAATCACACCTGGGGCAATTTAGTGTTCTATTAATGTTGCAAGTTTTTGGGATGTGGGAGGAAACCGGAGTGCCCAGAGAAAACAAACTCCACATAGGCGGGACCGGGATTGAACCCGGGTTTTGGGAACTGTGAGGCCAACGCTTTTACCAGCTGATCCACCGTGCTGCCGATAAAAGAATATATATATATATATATATATATTCACACACACACATCTATACTGTCACACAAATTATGGTTTACGTTGCAGAGGATTAAACAATGCCAGTGTGACGTAATTGGTTTGCGACCGAGAGTTTATTTCGACTGTGTGTGTTTGAAGAAAGATGTCAGCGAATTTCGGAATTTCCTTTTTTCTGACTCCGTAAGCAGCAGATGGGCACGAGCGCGTCTCAGAGCGTCCCCGCCCGCAGAGGTCAGCGGTTCCACGTTCGCACGCTAAATCCCCACGTTGTTCAAGCCGTGTCAGTTGCAGCTACGGCGATCCGAAGCTTATCTTTTCGGAACGGTGCGCCTTTGCAGAGGGAAACGTGTAAATGATGCACACGGCTGGTGTAAATAACTGTGAGCTTGGGGGAGCAGTAAGAACTTAATAACACGTTGAATATCAAGAGCTGTCCCGAAAAGAAACCTGGACTTATTTTGAACGTGACAGCTGGAAACAACACATCAGTCATTGATTAGAATCATCTTGGTCAGTGTGGAATTAAAGCCATGAAAAGTCGGAATTTTCTTTTGACCTATTTGGAACGCCTCTTAAGTATATAATACTAAGATGAGAGGTGGCTAACCTGAGTTCTTTCCTCAATCTAAATTAGGAACTAATCAATTAAATTAATGGTAATTACTCTAAACTTCTAATTCCAACTTCACTCTTTACTTGTGGACTTATTCCCTCTCAAAAGGTCTCTGAAATAATATTTCCCCTTATGAGCTAAGGTTATCCTAATTTAAATAGCCAAGCTACCAAATAAACTCCCCTCTTCTTTTTAACTGTCATGCAGATAGTCAAATAATAGAGCTGGTTATGTAATATAGTGTGAACATTTAATAACAAAATAAAGGTTGGAAAATCAAACATGTATACAAAAGCAACACTCATTCAAATAAAGTCAACATAACAGGGACATAATCCACATCTGAGTTAAGCTAAGCTAATTGAAGCTAATATAAGGGCCCATACAAATATGAACTTAGCCGACAAAACAAAAGAAATTCAAACCCAAATGTCTTTGTTTCAAAGAGCAGGAATGGAAAAAAGTTGAGGGTTGTGTACAATTGTCCAGCCTCATCCAAGTCCTGACTCCGAAACTATTTCCTTGTGCTCCAATGCAGGCCTTGGCCTTACCGTTTGCTCGTCGCTAGCGTCCTCCTCTTCTCCCTCGTGGTCCAACACAGGCCTCGCTAGCTGGCGTTAGCTGGTCGCTACCGTTCTACCAACGTTCCACTTAGCTTGTGTATTAGCGGCTAACTCCACCACATTACGGCGTGATTTGAGTAGTCCACTCAAACGACACACGATCACAATTAACCCCTCTGTACAGGGCACTTAACCAGGCCTTCTGAAGTGACGTCACGCCACGTGAGCCTACGTCAGACTAAGAATTAGCAAAAAGGGCGGCGCAGCAAGAAAAGAATAGAGCGAAACTGTCCGATTTACCGGTTGATTTCTCACTCGCATTCTTAGCTAACAGTGAAATATCGTTGAAAAGCAGACAGCAGGGTTCAAGTATTTCAGCGAGGGGTATTTCAATGGTATTTACATGCATATCGACGGAGAAACCATTGATATTAGCGCGAGATCTTTCCACAGTCAGAGGAAGACCGAGAAGCCACATAATATATTATAACCCAAAGACGAATTCGTCATTGACAGTTTCCTATTTTCGTGTTACATATCACACTTGTGTGCAGAACCTGTATACGTATCCGTATAGCCGTTTGTCAACCGCCGTATGAAGGAAAAGAAGAAGGCGAGGCTTGATTTTCGAGTTGTTTCTCTCGTTTTCTTTGTGTAACGTCACGCGCTCCCCTCAATAATTATTCTTGAATTAGTGCCGAACCTACGTAAGTCCCGACAGAGTACGACAATCACTACTTTAGTGTCCTCAAACATCCTTCCTTCAGTCTTGGTCTCTCGGTGCACGTCGAAGGCTTGTAGGACTGCTAGTCCGGTTTAGCTTAGCTCATTAGCCGCGAACAAAGGGACACGTTTGTGCCTTCAGATCATCGCAAAATATCGCTCAACGTAGATCAAGTGTGTCAATCATTCACACTTAGCTATGTTATCCAAGAGAAGAACTGCTAATTCATTTATATGAGACATGTATTAAAAATCAAATATACGGCATACCTTCGTGTAAACACAGTCCGGTTTACCGTAGCCGCGAACAAAGGGACACGTTTGTACAGTCAGATCATCGCAAAATATCGCTCAACACAGATCTAGTGTGTCAATTATTCACACTTAGCTATGTTATGCATGCAAAGAACTGCTAATTCATTTATATGAGACATGTATTGAAAAATCAAATGTCGGGCTTACCTTCATGCAAACATATCTGTTCTGGTTGATGGATTCAGTTGATCATGCGGTCTTCCACAAAGTTTGATCCATTGAAGACATTTTTCGTACTCGGTCTTCTGTTCCGGTTGATTTTAGATGGATTCAGTTGATGATGCGTTCTTCCACAAAGTTTGATCCATCGAAGACATTTTTCGTACTGGGTCTTCGGTTTTGGAAATGGTACGAATTGAACTGCACCAACTAGCCTTTCAGGATACCTGTCGTCACTATCATAAAGTCCGTGACTACACCCCCTTAACCATATCTATTGTTAAAGAACCCAAATACGCGATAAAACGCTAACGTAAGCTATACTGGACCATACAACGTTGTCTGAGGGAACTGCGGGTCCTAAAAGGGGCGTGGTTTATGCAGATCTCTGTACTCTGATTGGTCAGCGACACAGATGACGCAATTTCTACGGAGGGGTCAATTGAACTGCTAACAGTCCTTGTCGAACACCTTGATCAATGTTGATAAATGTCCGCCCTCTCTTCTCCAAACCTCCTTAACACTTCACTTCCTGTCCTTCTCAAACACTGATTACAACAATAAATTGACGAACAAACGTATTTCTTTTGACAAATTAATAAAACACATTTAAATACAAATCCCTCCAAAAGAAAATAAATTCAGCACACACTTTAACAAATATTCCACCACCTTGTATAAAGAAAACCGATAACCTAATTGCAACCCTATTTCATTTCACTGTAGCAATTTTTTAACTGGGTTACATAATCGACTTATAATCCTGTCAAAAACATGTTGAGACACAAAGTTTGGTCAAGTTGTTACCAAACTTGTCAATATGAACGACAATGCATTTTTTGTATTTTCTTTTGTAGCTATCCATACTCCATACAAAACATTTGACATTACTTGCAAAAAATAAAAAAAACAAAATAAAATAAAGCCAGCGATATGAGCAACTCAGGCTTCAGCTCAGCTTCTCGTGTGCCGCAAACCTCCTCCGGGCATCCGACTCTCGAGTTCCCTTAATTTTCCCTACACCGAAAACAGTCGAAAAGGAGAAAAACAAGTGCGACTGTAAAACCCTTTTGCCGACGGCGACTTTGCTGAGTGGTTGGTGGCTTTGTCACGAACGTCTGTGCAGACGCACGTGGCGGCCATGCATCTTTCCGGCTGTGTGTTGGCACGCGGCAGTGCCACTGTGACTTTTTGAGAATCTTTGCTGTTGTGCTTCGAATGAAAGCCTTAGCATCCTGCCTATTTTCTGATCTGCAGATTAGCCTGCAGCTGACTGCGGCGGCCGCTCCAGCGCAGGATGAGCAAATACGCGCTCTCCCGCAGCCTTTGTTAAACGATCACTCGAAATCAGCTTCTTTTGGATACACCCAAAATATCCTCCTGTCGGGACAGCAGTTTTCTGGCGATGAGAATTTAAATCTGATGTGCAATATTCCTTATACAGAGTGACCTCAGTTCAAGGAATTAATAAGTGGGGAGGGAGTCATCCATTAAAGCCATTGGTCTGTTAATTTGAAGCACTTTTTTGGAGGTCAGCATCATATAAAATGAATGGCCATTTAATATACCGTATTTTCCGCACCACATTATAAGGCGCACCTTCAATGAATGGCCTGTTTCAAACCCCCCCCCCCCATATATATTACGCACCGCATTATAAGGCGCATAGAACAGACATTACAGTACAGGGTGGGGTTATGTTCTGCATCCATTGGATGGAGGTGCACTAAAGGCTCAATATTGACCCATATATAAGCCGCACCTGATTATAAGACGCACTGTCGGCTTTTGAGAAAATAATACAGTAAATTTAATTTAAGCATCCATTGGTGGTCGAATAACACGATAAACGTGCTTTGCTCTCCGCGGTGCTTGGAAGGGGTGATAACGGCTAGCGAGTGGTGGCAGAAAGTTGTTGTGCCACCGTCGCATTTCGGCATCGCTTTCATGAGCTCCAAGAGGACAGACACTGCGCTTCCATTTTGCCGCTCTGATATTGTGGGATGCCATATCTTGAAACCCACAACCCCTCCTCTCCAGAGCCGAACTTGTCCTCTTCTGGGTTAACGCGCCTCCCCGGATGGCGACGTGAAGTGAGCGGTGAGGCGGCCGGCCAGGCAGAGATAAACTGCAGAATGCGGTTTGTTGGCCGTACCGCACAATTATACTCGGGGACTGCAGTAAACGCTCGTTTATCGCAGGGGTTCCGTTCCAGAAAAGCCCCGCAATAAAGGAACTCTGCTGAGTTTGCAATTTCCTGGCTTAAACGTTGGCACCGTTCCTCATAGTGGCGGTCTAGGCAATGGAGGCTGTGAAAAGCATTGTGGGAACTTCAAACTCATCTCAGTCATGTTTCTAAGTATAGGACTGTAATTGTAGAAAAATCGATCTGTTTACTTGCATTTGTTCTTTTTGATTTTATTATTTAGCGGTTTGTTAGGCTACAGTTGGCATTTGTAAAATAAAACTCTGACTGTGGCTTGTACTTCAGTCATCTTCACTGTATATTCAAGCAATTTGGTGACATTGCAAATGTATTAGTTGAGATGAATCAAGGTCTAAGGGTTACGCTAAAGGTACTGTGCAGTTTCTACGTCCTCCCCATGCTTGCCTCGGGTTTCTCCAGATCCTCTGGTTTCCGCCCATGTTCCAAAGACTTGCATGTTGGGTAAACGGAAGAATCTAAATGATTAGGAATTAGAGCAGTCCAAAATCAATACCGGTAGTACTCAAAGATACTCGACCAAAACGAGCTCTGTGTTCTATCTAGACTTTTCTTTTAGCCATCTAGCATAAAGCAGCGTACTGTCTTGTTCTTGCTTTTCTCACCACTGCGGCTTTTCTATTGTGACGTTGCCTGGCGGGGTTTTGCCGTCCTCGCACACTTGCTGCAGTGTGCCGGTGAAATGGCAGAATAAAACCAGAAGTCCCTACTTGGGAGAGGGGGTGGGTTGGGGCAACTTATTATGAATGCCTCTGATCCAACGTGGAGTTTTTAAAAAGGTGGTGGGGCCGGATCGATCCAAGCAGTCCTGGCTTGTTTCCGGACTTGACCTGTCATGGATTTCCCAAGGAAATTTTTATGTACTCTTTCTCTGACATCTGAAGACCATTAAAGAAACCTCGCCAAGCATTCTCTAAGTTCTAAGGAAGGATATCTATGAAATGAGAACCGTTGCAGTGTGCAGTTTTTTTTTTCTTTTTAATGGAGGAACGGATCATGATGAAACGGTCTGGCAAAATATTCAAGAGCGAACCGCTCAGAACTCGCTGAAAGGCTTTTTGATAGCCGCATTCGCAGTCTTTGTTCGACTCAGTTTGGCGCCGACTCACAGCTGCGCTGATGAAGCCCTGTCAGGTTTTCTGGTGATTGCTGACACTTTGGCGGAGTTGGATGGAGGGGTAACTTGAAGCTGTCAGCTAAACGCTGTTACCTTTTTCACATCTTTCCCCTCTGCAGGCTGTTGTTGTGGGCTTCTTTTTCTTTCCCCTCGGGCTACGCGATGCTCGGCATCCAGAATGCCTTGATGGGGAGTCCTCAGCTTCAGAAGCGGCGCACATACAGACCGAAGAGAACTGGTACCTTGGTTTTGGGTATCCTGGGAACGCGCTTTTGCTTTTTTTTCCCTGATTTTTGTTGAGCTCGCCTATGATGTGTAAATGTAAAAGGGAGCGAGGAGAGTTTGCAAACTATTCCCCCATCACGTGCCCCCCCCTCCCTCAAAGATGCCGAATGCTATTGTCGATGATGTAAAAACAATACACTGAAGACCATTGTTACCTTCTTCCGACGCTGACATAACCCAAATTTTCACGTCCATAAATGCCAATTGTGATATTATACACCAAGTAAATAATACTGTGAGGTCTCAAACTGGCGGCCCGCGGTCCGGAAAATGGCCCGCAAGATAATATTTTGTGGCCCCCACCTTAATATGAAAGTTTAATGTTAGTGTGGTCCTCGAGTTTTACATAAATGACACTTTGACAGTGTTGTGTGCAGAGCCAACCAATCATATGGCTCTCGGGCAAGTGCAAGCAGAGAAATATATTTGAGTGAAAATTACAGCAGCGTTGCCATGTAGCGTTTTACTAGTAGTTTTGTACACAAGTTGTTGACACAAGCATCTTTATCTTTTATCATTCATTTGTTTTCCGAGCTGCTTATCCTCACCAGGGTCACAGTGGTAGTTGCACCAATTGGGCGCTATCATCGGGCAAGAGGTGGGGTACACTATAAACCTGTTGCCAGCCAATCATAGGGCACATAGAGACAGACAATAGTCGTACTCACAATCACACCTAGGGGCAATTTAAAGTGTCCAATTAATGTTGAATATTTTTTGGGTATGTGGGAGGAAACCAGAGTGGCCGAAAACCCGCGCAGGCACGGGGAGAACATGCAAACTCTACAAAGGCGGGGCCGGGATTGAGCCTGGGTCCTCAGAACTGTGAGGCCAATGCTTTACCATCTGAACCACGGTGCCACCCATGGTAGACATATTTGTTGTTGGTTTTTTTACTACTCATTCCACCACCGTTCCTAGCATTACATCAATTTTAGAATAGCAAAAGTACTACACCTTGTACGTAGCTAATCAGTTTTACTTATGTTACTTTGTGTGAATTTTCTATCCATCAATTTTCCATGCAGCATCCTCATTAAGGTTGTGGTAAATTCTAGTTACTCGCACCCTGGACTGGTTGCCAAAGTAATCACAGGGTACATGAAAATGACCACACAATTATGGGGTATTTAGGTCTTAGGGTGGCACAGTGGATCAGATGGAAAGCTTTGGCCTCACAGTTGTGACGGCCCGGGTTCAATCCTGGAGGCACCTGTGTGGAGTTAGCATGTACTCCCCATGGGTGCGTGAATTTTCTCCGGGCACTCCGGTTTCCTCCCACGTGCCAAAAACATGCAACATTAATTGGACACTCTACATTGCTCCTAGGTGCAATGTTCCCTCTAAGCTGCGCAACTGCGCATTGGCGCACTTGTCGCACACTCTCAGCGCAGATAAAAAGAGATCCAGCGCAGTAAACTACAGTCTGATGTTTTTTTTAGTTTGTTTTTTTAATCACGGCAGCACACTCCCTCTCACAACGAGCTGCTGCTGGGCCACACACGCTACTTCCTGGTTTACCTGACTCCGCCCTCTCCGCTTTAAAGGGGTAATTACAATTGGTGTGTAATGTTAAAATTCCACATTGGCACAGCCTGATCGAGGCTGAAAGCAGAGACGATACAGTGCCCAAAAAGCTAATTCCGTATTTTAAATACAGGAGGCAATCTAACATTAACCCTAAAACAGTTTGGGAGCATCATTCAGCGTTCAACATGGATTGCTAAAGATATTCTGCAAGCAAAAATTCAGTTTTACACCAAGAAAAACAGACGGGGATGTCATTGTGGGTTTAAAAAAAATAAATGAAACATTTTCAGTGTAAGTTTAGTGTAAGAGAATCAAACCCAAATCTCCTGACTGTGAGACTGCTGCCCCTGCCTGAGTGTTCTCCTCAATAATTTTCCAATCTTTGAAAATTGCTGCTGTAATTGTCCATCTTACAACAATTTCGTTTTGTTCCGTAAGGGGAAATGCAAAAGATGCAAGTCGCTGGCCGCTTGCATCTACTTCAACCCTTAAAATACTGAATGGTTAATAACATCCTGCTACTAAAAGTACATCATATGGTGTTTTTTTAGGCTGATAAAACACAATGTGTTTAAAAAAATGAAACAAAAAACATGCATCAAATAGGATGTCAAGAGAGCCAATGTAGCATCTGGGCCATCTTTGGAAGGAACATCTGGATAATGTTTTGCTGAAATGATCAGTTCCTCTGTGGACATCCACGTTCAGATCAAAAAGCCGCCGGCGTACAACGCAAACTATGCGTCCATCCGCGGAGATGCATTCAAAATGTCTTTCTTCCCGCACAGGGTGAAGTTGAGAGAAGGCGTGACGTTCCTCGGGGCCCGCCCCGCCAACCCCGCGCAGTGGATGGTTAGCCAGGATGTGAGGAGTGAAGGCCACCGTGTGGTGACCCTGCGTTGCCAAAGGAAGGAGTCCAGCTTCGAACAGGACAGGTTAGTCCGTAAAATTACTTCGCGCACAAGCGTTTGGAAACTGTGCTCAGTTTATCCTGAAGATCTTTTTCTACCTTGTTAAGTTTGACCCACAACCCAACAATGTTGTAGCGTGTCAACGGGCAAAACACATTTTCCTCATCGCATTGCACTTCGGCTGACTGGTTTGCGCCTCTGCCTCAGTTCAAATCCCGGCCTCACCGGTGCGCCGTTTGCATGTTCTCCATGTGCCCGCGTGGCTTTTCTCCAGGAACCCTGATTTCCTTCTACATCTCAAAAACATGCACGAGAGGTTAATTGAAGACTAAATTGCCTGTAGGTGTGAATAGTGGTTTTGTTTACATGTGTTCTGCGATTGGCCGGTGACCAGTTCGGGGGACACCCAGGGATGAGAATGACCAATTTGGAAAAAGACTGAAAATGTGCACTACCCCCCCCCCTTTGGGCACGAAATGTTTTTAATCAAAAACACTGTTAAACGGTGACCTCTGGTTACTTCTAACTGTGTAAATACAGGGCAATCTTAATATTTTGAAAACTTAAAATATGAGTCCAAACAACCAAAAAATTCTTCCCAAACTTCAGACATAAAAATGTAGACTGACTGAAATTTAGAACAAATGGGCTACTGCACTTAAGTTATACTTATGTAATAAGTACACAATTATATATATATATATATATATATATATATATATATATATATATATGAGAGAGAGAAAGAGAGAGCATGAGTGATAAAATGCGTGATAATGCAAATCTTATTAGCAGTTGTCAATTATATAATATTTGAGAAATTTACGTCCAACTTACCTTTGTGTTCCCTGGTTTGGATATACTCCTGGATATTTTTTTGCTCCTATCGGACCACAAAAGTGCACAGCACTTTGCCGGGAACGTCCACTTTTTGTGTTGATACCGTTTTCGTTCCTATCTGCACGGTTACACTTTTTTCAAGCCGTGCCCATCTGAAACATGTTTTTTTACCCCGTGATTTTTAACAATTTCCCCGGCACGATCTTCATCTTTTCGCTCCAAGACTTTCGCCATACTGGTAAACGTGGAGACCGCTCGATAACATATCCGTACTTATGTCTATAAGTTATATGTATGCCGAAGTAAACAGAATGCTTCACTAAGAAATGTTAGCATCACAGTGAAAATACTGATGAAATACCACCAAAATGCTGCCGGAAACTGTAATGTTGTCGTTATCATAATCACCAAATTCAATGCAAACAGGTAGCAATGCCATTTTCCGCTATCACACTTGTGACTAATTTCACGACGAGTGTTGCCAATAGATGCTGGCGGCTGGTATTGATCACAGCATCGCCCCGCGCCAAGCCGTACACCCCCCAAATTTACATGTTTCATAAAAATGACATTTTCAGCAGAAAAAAACTCAAATTCTCTTCCCTGCAGCATATTAAAGTTATTTTCTTTCTGTAAACAGCACAGAATACACATTTAGCTAACAGCACATAAATAGCATCCCCGAACATTTCTCACATGCGATACGTTTCAATGTGCTGCAGCTTCTTCTGCGCAATGTATGGAACAAAACTCTTCAAAACAACATTTTCATTACAAGTGAGTTGTATCCTAATTCTAGTGTTCAAGAACATACCGAAATCAAATATGACAAGTTAAACATCGAAAATAATACAGCCGGATGAGACATAAATATCACTAAAACACTCCTGCCGACCTGTCGCTCTTATTGTGAAGCAACAGGAAGTTGCACACTTTTTTCCTGTCCTGTAGTTCTTTTTACGTGGGCTTTATAATGTTCAATTAACGTGTCAAAACTTAGAAAGACGTTACAAGTTCAACAGCAATGCATATCAACAGCAGCAACGACGCCCCACTCCACCCACTCCCGTGCGTATCTTACCTTTAAACAGGACAGAATACACGTTTAGCGCACAGCACATAAATAGCATCCGCTGACACTTTTCACATTTCACTGTACTGCATCTTCTTCTGCGAATGAACTGGGAAGCGTCGGCCGGCGGACGCAACACAGCGCCCACCGCTGGCGAATTGCTGTTACTATAAGAACGAACACACTTAAACGAAACAAATGTAATACATGTCCAGTCACACAAGAGTTGAATTTGAGGGGTAAAGTATTCTAAAAAATGTTGTGTGTGCTGTGTAGTGGGTGGGCCAAAAATAATAATGTTTACAATGTTATTAATGCCTGAGCCATTCCACTCCAAACACAATGTGCCACAGACATTGCATGATATGCTTTACTTTATTGTCAGTTATGATTTCACCAGTTGAACATTTTACTGGATAGTTGTTCCCATAGGGGTCACTAAGCATCATATGAACCATAGTGACATTATTTTATAGTTACATTTAAACATTCTTCTTCTTTTCCTTTCGGCTTGTCCCGTTAGGAGTCGAGCAATTTGGAGAGGTGGCTGATGAGTTTTTGACCAACTTATTCAATAGAATACTAGCAGGAGAGAAGATGCCAGAAGAAAGGCGGAAAAGTGTGCTAGTCCCCATTTTTTTAAGAACAAAGGGGATGTTCAGAGCTGTGGAAATTATAGAGGGATAAAGATGATGAGCTACACAATTAAGTTATGGGAAAGAGTAGTGGAGGCTAGACTCAGGTCAGAAGTAAGTATCTGGGAGCAACAGTATGGTTTCATACCTAAAAAGAGTACCACAGATGCATTTTTCGCAGTACAGAGAAGGTCAGAAGGAGCTGCATTGTGTCTTTGTAGACCTAGAGAAAGCAGTACCAAGAGAGGAACTATGGTACTGCATGCGCAGTAAAGTCTGGTGTGGGAGAGAAATATGTTAGAATAGCACAGGACATGTATGAGGGCAGCAGAACAGCCGTGAGATGTGCCATTGGTGTGCCAGAAGAATTTAAGGTGGAGGTGGGAGTGCATCAGGGATCCGCGCTGAGCCCCTTCCTGATTGCAGTAGTAATGGATGCGTTGACAGGTGAGGTTAGACTGAAATCCCCTTGGACTGTGATGTTCGCAGATGATATTGTGATCTGCAGTGAAAGCAGGGAGCAGGCGGAGGAACAATTAGAAAGATGGAGGCACGCACCGGAAAGGTGAGGGATGAAGATTAGCCGAAGTAAAGATAGCGAGGGTGGGGGACTTCAAATACTCAGGGGTTAACAATAGAGAGCAATGGAGAGTGTGGTGAAGAAGTGAAGAAACGGGTCCAAGCGGGGTGGAACAGTTGGCGGAAGGTGTCTGGTGTTCTATGTGACATCTGTTACTCTACCATTCGTATGTGCACTCAGCCGTATACTCAACGACTAACGTTTGCAAAGGGAGGAAAGTGACAACTACACGGCTCATTTTATAATGTACAATTAACGGGTGCTTTGAGAGCCCCAGAAACTGTTACAAAAGTCTAAACTGAGGTCATGTGGGGGGAAAAAAAAAAAGTTCTCAACAACCAGTTTGTGCACGTGTCCTCAAAGTGGTGAGTTAATCAAGTCCAGCGTGCAGGGGACGTTGATTGTGTCGGCCTCCTGAAGTGATTAGACGACATCCTGCGTGACGCGATCGGACATGAGACGATTAGAAAGTGACAAACGTCGCGGATCAATGTGCCACTGGGAGAGTCAGCCCCGAACTGATCAAGAAAAAAAAAAAAGCAGAAGACGTGACATACGTTGGTTGACAGCGAGATTTTTGATGGACTTTGATTGTTCCAATCAGCAACCACAGGAACCACTTTACCTGAAAATGATTCGGTTTTGGGATTCCAGCTTGAAGTGATTAAATTGTTTTTGCATGAAGGGCTGGCTGTGTTTGGAAGGAGCTCCGAAAACCGCACGACGCCTCCTTGTCAGACGTGATTGAGGTCTCGTTGACATGAGCATAAACTTGTTTTCACCGAGAACGTCACACCCCGCTCTGCGCCAGGCTGAATTTGTCAGTCGGCTGTGATCCGCGTTCAGTTCTCGGCCTCGGCGGCCCCGCGGATGTCGCCCGGCATGCCGGTCGGCGCCTGACATTGACTGGAGCCGCGGCATCTTGAAGCACAGAAAAACAAGTCGTCAGCACAGTGCTCACGAACCGCTTGACAGTCGGCCTTTACAATTCGTTGTCTGGTTTCCTGGACTTCTTCTCGTTTGCACCTCGCCGAGCGACTGGACACGCGCGCTTCTTTGTGTTCTAATTATTTTCGTATTGATTGCGCAGAAGTTTTATTCCGACCGTTTAGACCGCTTACGGCGGGCCGCCGCTTAATCCCTCCAGCTGTCAAAGTCAACGCCGAGAGGAGAGCGAACCTGTCTGGCGATGGCTGGACAAAGCGCAGCGCTCAGCTCTCCTTCTTCTCCTCCTCCTACTTGATCCCCGTCTTTACAATGAAGCTTTTTTAGAAGGGGATTAGGCGCAGCTATCTCATCTGTCGAGCTGTCATACGGCCGCTTTTCTTCCCTCTTTAAGGATGAAAGGAGGACTGCCTGTGTTCCAAGTTGTGTACTGTAGGTCAAACAAACTTGCTCGAGCTATTTATTTTCTTTTCGTATCAATGCAGTGAACATGAATATCCATGAATTTGCGGTGAAAATAACGAATCGAAACTGCACCTGCTGTTGATGAGCCAGCCGGAGTCTTAAAGGTCAAGTTTCATCCCTATAAACATTCTAAAATAGATATTGTAATGAAAAATACATATAACATTATTCACTTCAATGTCTATATGAAAAAATAAATATGAGCGGAGAGCGCGTCATCCATGCCCAAAGTTGCGAAAGTGTCATTCGACGACATGTTGTTTCGAGCCATATTTAGATGATATGCGGATCACGGCCAAACCGCCTCCCCGTCCGATCCACTTCCGCGGCGGAGATGAGCCATCGCGGCCCGGCGTCGCGACCAGCCACTCCGGCCTATAAGGCCGGTGGCCGGCACCGCGACGAGCCACCCCGGAAACCCCGCGACGAGCCGCCTTGTCAGCCGGGATGGCTCATTTTCGGCGCCGAGGTGGCTTATCACGACGTTTTACGGCGGTGTCGTCGCACACGGCTGAGTGCGCCATTGCCGGTAGCATTGATTATAGCCGCCGCCGTCCGCGGCAGCTGTCTGACGCGCACATCGACACATTTAGGACTCCTGACATATGCGGATCTTTTGCTACGTTATGAGACGGATTACGCGGTCGGCCCCAAACTATTATTGTTTTTTTTTTTTTAGTAGCTCTATAAACACCTACCTGTCATTTGGGATCCACTAAGCTCTCGTCCTTTGGACCCGTACAATCCATTTTTCACGACAAACCGGGTCTCTTATGAACTTATGAAGGGTAAATCCATCCTCCCATGTGTTCAAGCAATATCTAGCAATGCAACAAGCCGGCATTTTGGTTAACACGAAGGAACAAAGAGCTACCTTCCCGGAGGTAAAACTAATGGAAACACACGAGTCCACTTGAGGGCGGTCCTGCCATGTACGTCACTTCCTACTTCTTCTCGAAAACAAATTTCTTCTAAAAGATTTTCATGGTGGGAGTTACAAAAAGCCATATCCGTTAAAATTATGTTTTGTGGTGAAAAAACGGACAGGTCCATACTGGCTGCTGTTTTTTCCATTAATAACACTAAAAATCATCCATTTCATGACACTTGACCTTTAAGGTGCTTAAAAGGTGGAGATATAACATACACGGTATACTCTGTGAAAGACCACAAAAGGGGCATTTTCAAGAATATGATTCCAAAGTGTTTGTGTGTTGTGTGTTTGTGTTTTGTGTACACGGTGAAAGTACAAGGCCATTAGGGATTACACTTCCGAACATAACCGCGGCGAGCTTTGCGTGGTTAAAACACGGCTGAAGGTCACGAAATCAATGATGCTAAACGCAGCAGGGGAAAAACTAAAGATAATTATGGTGATGACAATCCAAACTGAGCATTATTACCTGCACCATTTGAATGAAGGTTCATTAGTTGCTGCTTAGTTATTTAGGACTGCAAACGAAAAACCCCCAAAACTGACCCAACCAAAGTGGAGGGGTTGCCCAGAGAACAATACGGAGGCCACTACATTTTGGTAAGGATCTGAAAACGTCTTCTGGTCAGTATAAGTGCTACTTAGGATTTACTCTTTACATGGCATAAACACCGGCATTCCTGCGACCCTTGTGAGCATAAGCAGTTTGGAAAATTGTCATATCATTATCCAGGCTGCTTATCCTCACAAGGGTTGCAGGAAAGCTGGAGCCTATCCCAGCTAACTTCAGGTGAAAGGCAGACTACACCCTGAATCGGTCGCCAGTCAGTCGCAGGGGGGATATCGACACCATCACGGAGCGGGAATCGATCCCACGCTGGGTGCACCAAAGGCAGGCGTGTGTACCACTACACCATCAGTGACTCCCTCAGTTTGGATAATTGATGGACTGATTCTCTCTTTTTTGCAAGGACAGAACTGGAAAGGTGGCCAAGTCTTGGTGTTTCTAATTTATCTTATTTATTCTCATTTTAATATGGAATAGTTACATATTTTTTGTTTACGGTTTTGTTATCTGGTGTCGCTAGTTAATTACTTTCTCGATAATGGAAAAACTGCATGAACTATTTTCACAAAACACTGGAGAGGTTTGACACAAGGGTCAAGAAAGACAATGTTGCATTTTGATCCAGATAATCATCCATCCATCCATTTTCCAAGCTGCTTATCATCCATCCATCCTTCCATTTTCTTTGCCTCTTATCCTCACGAGGGTTGCGGAGAGTGCTGGAGCCCATCCCAGCTGTCAACGGGCAGGAGGCGGGGTACACCCTGAACTGGTTGCCAACCAATCGCAGGGCACATAGAGACAAACATTGGCACTCACAATCATACCTAGGGGAAATTTAGAGTGTCCAAATAATGTCGCATATTTTTGGGATGTGCGGTGAGTGTCCGGAGGAAACCTACGCAGGCACGGGGAGAACATGGAAACTCCACACTGGCGGGGCCGGGATCAAACCCGGGTCCTCAGAACTGTGAGGCCAACGCTTTACCAGCTGATCCACCGTATCACCAGCTGCTTATCAGATTGTGAAATGTATTTTTAATCTTTTCATGCTTTTTGCTGATGAGGTGACCAGGGCATCCAGTTAAACTGGATGCTCACTAGTGAGGTGTTTTGGGCATGTCCCGCCGGGAGGAGAACCTGAGGATTACCTGGGACGTGCTGGCCGTACTACAAACCCTGGCTGGCCTGGGAACCCCTGAGGATGGATGGATGGATGGATGGATGGACATGCTGAGGTGGTTCCAGCAGAGTTTTCTTTGAAAGACAACATCTGCTGGTTATTGTCACGAACTATCGGTGCACGGGCGGACCCAAATGCAGGACTCCAAGACAAGGACACGATGTTCAGTTTGTTTTATTATAAACTAATGTTGTGCATGAAAAACGCAGTCCAAAAAGGCAGGATCCAAAACACCAGAAACAATGCCCGATAGCTATGAATCAACTAAAGAGCATAGACAAAAGCGTCACTGGACTACAATGGCGGAGTAACCCTGGACGCGGGAAAGCATACTCCGCCAACTGGAAAAAAACAGTTTTTATTAGAGGCACATAAGCGACAAAAAGGAAGAATGGATTGGATTACTTGAGATCACGATGGCACGAGGGACACATAAGATCCGTTCCCTCCCACTGCAACGCTCCTCGCTCAAAGGAAGTAACGTCAGGTAAGCGAGATGTCGTCAACGCCCGCACACAACAACACGCCGATACACGCACACCAAGACACACCAACAGTGCACGGGCCGACCCAAATGCGGGACTCCAAGACGAGGAGATGATGCTAAGTGGGTTTCATTATAAACTAAAGTTCTGGATGACAACACAGTCCAAGAAGGCAGGATCCAAAACACAAGAAACAATGTCCGAGAACTATGAGTCGACAAAAGAGCATAACCAAAAGCATGACTGGACTATAATGGTCCAGCCTTGCTCGTGACAGTTATGGACTTTACCTCCACGTCAAACACGGCGCCTCGGGCCAGACATCTGTTAGTGGCTGAACTCATGAAACCGGAATTCATACAGAATATGTCATCAGTCCTGATTCTTTTATTAGCTGACACAGACACATGCACACACGCACACAGACAGAATACTCGCAGTACACACTGACTCGTCTAATCGATGCTTGAACTCATTTGCTCATTTACAGCCGGCGTTTGCGCCACAACCTCTTCTTTGGGTTAAATAAAGATGCCGCGCACGTCACTTGATCTTCCTTCTCGATAAGGCCCACCTTTCAAATTCAGACACGCGTGTGCATTATTTAGGATAATATTAAAACGCTTAGCCGTCGTTAAGCAACCGCTGTGGAAAACCGCAAATATTCATCAAAAAGTATTATTTATATTCTCACTGAATGCTTTCTTGACCCTGCAGACACAGACCTGCAACTCTTTCTCTCTCTCTCTTGCCGACTCTCTCTTTCTTTCTGACTTTTTCTCCCCGAATGGCGCCGCTGAGCCCCGTAAAGACACTGCAAGGTCATTATTTGTTCTTCAAGGGCTGCGGCGGTGTGCAGATCGCTTGTGCTCTTTAGAGAAAGAAAAGACAGAAGGCGAGGGACTGCAAAACAGTTTGTTTGCAGAAAATGTTGCAAGCGAGCAAACGTAACGGTCGTCAACTTTGGTTCGGGGAGCGTGGGATTGATTCCCAGTCAGGGACGGTATCGATATGTGTCTTGTGACGGGCTGGGAACCAGTAAAGGGTGAAATCCCCCTTTCGCGCAAAGTCGGCTTCTTCAGTCCTATGGCCCTTGTGAGGATAAGCGGCTTGCAAAATGGATGGATTTTTTTGTTGGGAAATTACAGAATTTCTCATTTGCTGAAACAGGAAATCCATCCATACATCCATCCATCCATTATCTACTGCTTTTCCGGGTCGGGTCGCGGGGGAAGTAGCTTCAGCAGGGATACCCAGACTTCCCTTTCCCCAGCCATTACTTCCAGCTCTTCAGGAGGGATCACGAGGCGTGGCCAAGCCAGCCGAGAGACATAGTCTCTCCAGCGTGTCCTGGGTCGTCCCCGGGGTCTTTTTCCGGTGGGACGTGCCCGAAATACCTCACCAGGGAGGCGTCCGGGAGGCATCCGGATCTGATGCCACAGCCACCTCAGCTGGCTCCTCTCAATGCGGAGGAGTAGCGGCTCCAGGTGACCGAGCTTCTCACCCTATCTCTAAGGGAGAGCCCGGACACCCATCCATCCATTATTTACCGCTTTTCCGTGTTAGGTTGCAGGGGAAGTAGCTTCAGCAGGGATACCCAGACTTCCCTTTCCCCAGCCACTTCTTCCAGCTCTTCCGGAGGGATCCCGAGGCATTCCCAAGCCAGTCTCTCCATTGTGTCAAGGGTCATCCTCAGGGTCTCTTTCTTCATATTTCAGATGAAATAAAAGCATTCATTCGCCCAGGTTTTTGGAAGTCCTCCAGGATCTAGGAAAAAACCCTAAACACAGTGTTGGATACCATACTATACAATACATAGACCAGCAGATAGTATGAATTTCTCATCATTTCACGTTCCCCTGAGGCAGCCAGGAGTTGTACTTTACCCAACGGGGAGATTTAGCACTCCATAATCAGACATAGAGTATTCAAATCACACACAATTACGACTTCTCATCCTGCAACACGGAACCATCTAAAATATGTGCCGTGTATTAAGGGGGGAGCGCTTTGCTTAGAGAACACGGCATGCTTTCTCGGTCAAAATGAGATTCCCCGTGATGATTCTAAAACATCGAAATAAGGGCCCCGTGGGAACGAACAATTTTCGATGTGCGGCGCACATATTTTGTGCCACGACGCACTCTAGTAAATTGAAAAGTCCACTCTGTCGCTATTGAAGGCCGGCCCATTCAAAACAAAGGCGGCCACGAGTCAAGAACGCCGTCTTCAGCGAACGTGCCGCGTCCGGGTCTTCGGAGTTCATTAAGAGTGCCCGCACGCTGATGGATTTCCCCCGGCGAGTGGACACCGCTTCATTAATCGCCCACGCCGCAGCCAGCCCGGGATGGCAGCCGCGAAAGAGCTGCCCAATTCGGTGGGGGGTGGGGGTGGTTCCGTTTCGCTTTTCATCATCACGGCACGCGTGCGGCTGTCTTGCTCGGATTGGCAAACTGAGGAAACTTGCAGCCAGATCATAAAAATTAAATTAAAACAGCGTACAGTGCAAGAAAGGAAATGTTAGAAATGTTCTAAAAAGTGACCCACTAGTTAGCGCATGTGCCTTACAGTTCTGAGGTTGCGGGTTCAAATCCCCACCTGGGTGGAGTTTGCATGCTCTCCCTGTGCCTGCATGGCTTTTTTCCCCAGGTACTCCAATTTCCTCTCACATCCCCAAAACATGCCCGGCGAGTTGACTATATACTCTACATCACAGATGTCAAACTCAAAGCCCGCGGGCCAGATCCGGCCCGCCGGATGATTTTATGTGGCCCGCGGACGCAAATCACGTTTATCAACTTCCATGATTTTTGTTCAAATCTGTCCCTCTTGTCATAAATGATAACGCTGATCTATTGCAACCATTTTTGTGTTACCAAACAACAATAGTTGGAAAATCCCATTACCCTTGATTTCTGATTCCAAAAATAGTTCAGAAATTTTGTGTAAATATCACGAGGCAGTTAAAGATTTTTGTGGTTTCACAGTCAAAATGATCCTCTGAGGGAAACCCTCAGTAAAATGTGGCCCGTGACAAAAATGAGTTTGACACCCCTGCTCTAAATTGTCCATAGGTGTTAATGTGAGTGTGAATGGTTGTTTTTGATTGTATGCGCCCTGCGGCCGGCTGGCAGCCAGTTCACAGCGTACCCTGCCTCTTGCTCATAGTCAGCTGCGATGGACGACAGCACGCCCGTGACCCGTGTGAGGATGAGTGTTTCGGTAAATAAATGAATAAAGCATTCTAAGAAGCGTGAGAAAAAAAAAAAACACGAAAAAACGTGTTCCGTTTGTGTGCAGCATAATAGCTAAACGCCGCTGCACAATGTTTGCTTTGAACTATCTCACCCGGGTCTATAGACCTCCGAGTCCTCCTGTGTTTATCTCCCATTTGCATTTCTTTCATGTATTCAAGACCTCAACAGTTTAGTGATTTATAGAGCAGTAGCAGAACTTTCAAATCTATTCGAAGGCTGATCAGGAGCCAGCGTAGACCCTTCAGAATTAGAGTAATATGGTCTAACCCATTTGTTTTGCTCAGAACCCGAGCTGCAGCTGTTTAATGCCCTTTTGGGAAGTCCAGTCAGAAGACCATTACAATGGTCAAGTCTACTTGAGATAAACACATGGATGAGCTTCTCCAGTTCAAAGTAAAAAGTTGTTATTCAAATATTTAATTGACAAAGTTGAACTGAGTAACTTATGATTTAAAAACTAAATCAGAGCATGTAGGTCAAATAAAATGTGAATAAAATCAAGAATACAGGTAAAGCGTTGGCCTCACAGTTCTGAGGACCCGGGTTCGATCTCGGTCCCGCCTGTGTGGAGTTTACATGTTGTCCCCGTGCCTGCATGGGTTTTCTCCGGGCGCTCCGGTTTCCTCCCACATTCCAAAATCATGCAACATTAATCGGACACTCTAAATTGTCCCTAGGTGTGATTAGGAGTGCGGCTGTTTTTCTCTATGTGCCCTGCAATTGGCTGGCAACCAGTTCAGGGTGTAACCCGCCTCCTACCAGTTGTCAGCTGGGATAGACTCCAGCACTCCCCGCGACCCTCGTGAGGATAAGCGGCAAAGAAAATGGATAGATAATGCAGTCCATACACACGTGCCACAATGTACACTTTTGAGTGGCCCAAAATTAACAACACATGCATTGAGAGAGAGAGAGAGAGAGAGAGAGAGAGAGAGAGAGAGAGAGAGAGAGAGAGAGAGACTAAGAAATAAAGATAACACCATGGCAGGTATCCCCAAGAACCCCGTTTTACATTTTTTTTTACATTGATATATGACCGTAAAATAGGGCTAATGCCCCCATATGCACTCCCAGAACAACAATAGAAATACTGCAAGTTGTAGGCTGAAATGTCCATGTTTGGGCAAATGCAAGACTCCACTGCGTCATAGAGTTTTCTTTGTTTTTTTTTTTTTTCCAGATTCTGTACACACTCCAGGGCTATTTTTTTTTAACCCCCACCCCACCCCCCCGCAAAGTGAGTCACTTTGATGGGCCCACAAAGGCTTTGTGTGTGCTCACGTGACCGCCTTGTGCCATCTAATCTGTGAATTGGGAGTCAAATGACCCGAGTGACAAGAGAAGAAGAGGAGACGGCACCCTACGTGGAAGTCGAGGATGAAGTCTCAAAATAGAGTGCGCGTGCAATAATGGATAAATAAAAGTAGCGAGTGGAATGTTGATCATTCCAACCAAGTAAAAGTATTGATTCGTCTTCACACAAATTCTCATAAAAGTAAAACATATGGTGCATTCAAACTACTCTGATAAACAATTGATCTCAAAATGCTATATGAGTAAATATTACAGAGTAGAAATTACGCTTTACTACCCATCTCTGCATATAACCAAATCGGGAGTATTCTAACTAAAAATAAAATACTCATCTTGGGACATAAGTGTCATCAATCACAATAATGAAAACTCACAGAATTAACAAGTGGGCTTGGCCAGGACGTTATCGTTGGTCTACATTTCTCAACTCAAATCTAAAACGACTGAGCAAATGTTTTGTGCAAAAGATGCTGGATCAACCCTTTCAGGAAAGGAAATTTTTCCTTAAGATGAAGTCAAGAATTCTTTGAAAAAACATCGACATTTCAGCCTACAACTTGCGGCACAACCAGAGGATTTAAGGCTTAATGCGCCACACTTTGCTTTTTACATTTTGCATCCAATAACATATTATACATATGTATATACATCCATTCATTTTCTTCGCCGCTTATCCATATGAGGGTCGCGTTGAGTGCTGGAGCTCATCCCAGCTGTCAACGGGCAAGAGGCGGGGTACTCCCTGAACTGGTTGCCAGGCAATCGCGGGGCATATCGATAAACAGCCGCACTCACAATCACACCTATGAGCAAGACAGAAAAATAATAGGTTCACTGATCAAGAATTTAATGACTTAATTGCTGGAGGGAAAAAAAAATGTTTGAGTACCTGCTAGCTTTGACTTTCATTGATCGGAATCGCTATCCCGACGGAAGGAGCCGGAAGAGCTGGTGGCCAGGATGCGGAGGGTCCGAGTGGATCCTGCCTGCTCTGGACCTAGTTCGCGTTGCATGCAAGTCCTCGATAGTGGGTAGCGTGGTGCCGACAATCCGTTCAGCGGTTTTGATTATCCGTTGTAGTCTCAGGTTATCCTTTTCAGTGGCGGCTCCAAACCAGACTGTGATGGAGGTTCACAGTACCGATTGGATAACCGCTGTGTAGAACTGTCTCAGCAGCTGTTGTACTTCCTCAAAAGCCGCCAAGTAGTACATCCTCTCCTGGGCTTTTTCGAGGATGGAGTTGATGTTCGTCTCCCACTTCAAGTCCTCTGAGACTCTAATTCCCAAGAACTTCATTCATTTCATATTTTAAGCTTTGTATGTCGAGGTAAACCAGTTGAGAACAGATTCTCAACGGAAATTTTAAAACTTATGTTACCTTGGCATGACTGGATTCAGTGGACTGCATTGAGTGAGCCCGATGAGTTCCAGCTTTAAACTATGTGGTCAGTATTGCAAACAGCGTTTGTAATGGGGTGTAAGACTTCTGGACAGTACCATATCCTCCAAATAATGAATCAACTCTTTCCCATAAGTGGGTTGACAGCCCGTTGTCAACACAATTTAGTTTTTCTAACTTTCAAGGAGTCAGTCACAGTTCGGAAGCATGCACCTATTGATCTGGAAGTAGAGCTATCTCGTGATGGGATGACACGTGGATGCCGCCAGACTTCAGTGACACTTAACACCGTCCAGATTTCGACTTCGCAAAGGTGACCCACAGTTACCACTTGAATGCTAATGCTAATGCTAGCGTAGCTAGACTGCGCCGTTCACCACACCAGGTTCCTCTTTTGCATGACATTGTATATTCATACTGTCCCGGACAACTTGTCACACCGACAAGAAATATTGAATTGCTTGTCGTCAGCGGTCGTGCGGTGAATGCTGTACGGCGCCGAGCGCTAAACGCTTTTATGCGCGGCAGACAAGGGACAGATTGAGGTTTGCGTGCATCCCCCCGAGTTCATGTGTTTCAGATTTATGAAGGTTTATGAGAGAATAGCCTGCTCTCAGAGGTAGAGGTTAATCCTCGGGGAGATTAGATTACCAGTAGCACTGTTTGAAGGGCTGCTGTACAAGTGATTACCAAATATGGTTATTGTTTTCCCACATAAGTAAACATACTCTCACAATAATGTCGGAGTTATAGTCATTTCAGATCCATAAGCTGAACTCAAGAATTCTTTTTCAAAACATGGACATTTCAGCCAACAACTTGCAGCACAACCAGTTGATTTAAGGCTTAATGCGCCACACTTTGCTTTTTACATTTTGCATCCAATATCTTATTATACATATGTATATCCATCCATCCGTTTTCTTTGCCGCTAATCCTCACGAGGGTCGCGGGGAGTGCTGGAGCCTATATCTTAATGTTGCATGTTTTTGGGAAACCGGAGTGCCCGGAGAAAACCAGCGCAGGCGGGGCCGGGATCGAACCCGGGTCCTCAGAACTGTGAGGCCGACGCTTTACCAGCTTCAGCACCGTGCCGACTTTTTTTATGTAAGTGAAATGTGTAAGGATTTTTAAAATGTATTTGAGTTATATGAAAACGAATATGCAGGTGCATTTCATTTTTCCATCCATTATCTGCTTATGCTCATAAGGGTCGCGGGGAGTGCTGGAGCTTATCCCTGCTATCTTCAGGCAAGAGGCCTGGTACACCCTGAACTGGTTGCCAGCCAATCCCAGGGCACATCGAGACAGACAGCCGCACCAATGGTCAATTTACAGTCTCCAATTAATGGAGTGGATGTTTTTGGGGGCGGTACGGTGACTCAGTTGGTAAAGTGTTGGCCTGACAGTTCTGAGTTCAATCCCGGACCCCACCTGTGTGGAGTTTGCATGTTCCTGTGTGGGTTTTCCCCGGGCACTCCGGTTTCCTCCCACATCCCAAAAACATGCAACATTAATTGGACACTCTAAATTGCCCCTAGGTGTGATTGAGCGGCTGTTTGTCTCCATGTGCCCTGCGATTGGCTGGCAACCAGTTCAGGGTGTACCACGCCTCCTGCCCGTTGACAACTGGGATAGGCTCGAGCACTCCCCCGCGACACTTGTGAGGATAAACAAAGAAAATGGATCGATGGATGGATGTTTGTGGGATGTCGGAGGTAACCGGAGTGGCCGGATAAAAGCCACGCAGGCACGGGGAGAACGTCCAAACTCCACAGAAGCGGGGGGCCAGGATTCAAACCCTGGACCTCAGAACTGTGAGGGAAACGCCACCATGCCGACAAAATAGGGCCCTATATATTTTAAATCAGCCTATGAAAAGGCCTGTCGAAAAATGTACCCAAGTGTTCTTATGGGGAAACAAGACACAACGTAAGGGACCGATCCCCTCAACAAAGAGACGTTGACACACCGTTGAGATGCAAACGGACAGCGCGAGGGAAATTGAATCTGCCGCAAAGAGAAACACGTTTAACGGTTGTTTCGTATTCTGGACCGAAGCAATTCTATTTCTCGTCGCTCCGGTCATTCATAGTTTAAGAGGTTTAAAGCAGCAACAGCTCCGTTGAGCAGAGATGGCGCACTTGGCAGCCCTCAAGATGGGCAACATTTACCAGCCCTGACATGCAATCAGAGCATGTTCACACCGCGGTGGGGCCAGAAGAGGCGGCGAGGATCTGGAGCCCCGGCGACTCAGCGGGCCAGGACCGCTGGCCTCGCGCCACGTGAGATGCGACACTTCATACATGTAACGTAGTGTAAACACGGGAGCGTGCGCTCGTCCTCGTGAAGGTCACTAAGCGAAGCGAACCCACGAGCTCGCCAGCCCAACGTTGAGAGTGACGCGATCTTCGGTGCCGGCCGCCGTGACGCCGATGCCGGTTGAGGAGCAATTTGGAACCGCGGCGCTCGGAGAGCGCGGACGTGCCGAGGCTTCGACATTTCTCACCTGCAAAATCAATGCGCTACCATCTGGAATCTTAACTAGGGGCCAGTTTTCCCATGATATTGAGTTTTAAAAAAAAAAAAAAAAAAAAAATTTTACGGATAATGATACGGCTTCGCCAGCATGACCTGTGTCACACAAAACAACGCTACACCCGAATTGTCCCTTAGCAAAATAGACTTCTATCCATCCATCCATCCATCCATCCATTTTCTTTTGCCGCTTATCCTCACAAGGGTTGCAGGGAGTGCTGGAGGCTATCCCAGCTGTCAACGGGCAGGAGGCAGAGTGGACCCTGAACTGGTTGCCAGCCAATCGCAGGGCACATAGAGACAAACAGCCGCACTCACAAATCACACTTCGGGGCAATTTAGAGTGTCCAGTGAACGTTGCACGTTTTTGGGATGTGGGAGGAAACCCACGCAGGCATGGGGGAGAACATGCAAACTCCACACAGGTGGGGTCCGGGATTGAACCCGGGACCTCAGAAACTGTGACCCCAACGCTTTACCAGCTGATCCACCGTGCCGCCAGTTATTAACTCAAAATCTAAAAAAATTCTACGGATAATGATACGGCTTCGCCAATAAAGTTTACATAACCTGTGACACACAAAACAATGCTCCACCCGAATTGTCCCTGAGCAAAATACATTTCCATCCATCCATTCATATTCTTCGTCGCTTATCCTCAAGAGGGTCGCGGGGAGTGAACCCGGGTCCTCGGAACTGTGAGGCCGTGCCGCCCAAAATAGACTTGTCTAATCTAATTTTCTCAGGTACACCAAATAATAGCACTTTTTCACACAATTAAAAAATGGTTAACTGCTCATCATATCATCAAATAATATGTTAGCTTACCACGTTTTAAAGTGCAACTGAAAATGTTTGAATTTAAGAAAAACAAACTTCAAAGGACTTTTTTTGTCAGTATAGTTCCATGTTAAATTTAAATTCAACACCATATGCAGTATCGATTAGATTCACCGCCCAAAACGCGGGGAAGTAGCCATTAGTGCCTCGACTGATTACAGATACAAAAAAAAGTTTGTTGTATAAAAACTTTGGTGCGCAGTGACAAATTCATATTTATGATAACAGAACCTTAGAAAAGGTAGAATAAGAGGTAAATAAAGGAATTGGATTAAACCTCCACTTCTAATTTCCACATGTAATTGAAATCTTTACAAAGGGCCTCTGCATAACAAAAAGACTCAACGTACATCATATTTCTGTTCATTTTTTGCGACATTACATGCTGCGATCATTTCAAGTGGGACAGCGACGCGCCTGCTACAACCGAGCCAGGGACAGCAAAAAAAAACCCTCAAACTGCAAGAGGCCTGCCTCACTCTGTCGTGTGCATTAAACGCAACTACAGGGCAACCGTGGGCCAATATGACCCATCGTGTCGTGATTTTGAAGACAGATTCATAGATAGATAGATACACAGAGTCGATGAGTTCAGCGGCGGGCAGCAAAGTCGCACCACCGTCTACGCGGCTGACGATAACCCGGCCCGACGTTCCAGACGCTTGTCGTTAGTCTATCATTTTGTGATCTGACTCAGCCCCTTCAACTCTTTCCAGATCATCGCTCCGACCCTGGCGGGGGCTGGCGGGCGGCCGCCACTTGATCGCTGTGCTGAATATGTAAATGAAAGACGTCAAAGCGCTCTTTCTTTAATTATTCACCGAATTTCATGACTGACTGCTTCCAATTATGGATCAATGTCTCATTTCTGCACCCCTGGCTTTGTGGTGGCAGTGGGGGTTTCATTCTCTCCCTTTTTTTTTTTTTTAACCACACTTTCTGTCACAAAATGTTGCTTCTTATGAGTTTGCCTCTGCCGAGATGGCCGACGTTCATATTACAGTTGTTAGCTGCCGATCAGCGAAAGATCTGACTGATCCAAGGCCTCTGGTATGGTATTTTTCCATTCATTGTAATGGGAAACATCGATTCAGTTTTCGAACAAATCACTTCTCGAACCGTTTTCTGGAACGGATCGTGGCCGAGAACCGAGGCATCACTGTATGTTGTTTGGAAATTTTCTACATGTATGTGTGACTTTGTTGTTCGGAAGTAATACTGTCCTTGTCATAATTTGGTGAAGGTGTCCTCGCTGGCAACAATATCAGTAAAAAGAAACTCGCCTACAAGAAAAGGGGCTTGCAGTCCTCTGATAAGATTGCTCCAATACATTTTGTAGTGAGCGTGCAATCATTAAATACTGGAGTCTTGTGCTGAGTAACTTCATTTAGGAATTTGTTCATTTAAATTGCAGCAATCCCAAATATTCCCAGACTGACCCCCCCCCCCTTAATTATGTAGACAGCTACAGGTTAAAAAGAAAACTACGATCTTTAAAATGAGATCCCCCCCTAAAATCTCAAAACGAGAATGCCTAGCGTACTCTACTACTTTAGCATACATTACAAGCAAAAAATATATTTTTTAATTACTTTATTATAGAAAGTATTTAAACTGTATTTCTATTATGCAGTTTATTATCAGGAAAAGCTAAAAAAAAACGAAAAAAAAAAGCCCATTATTTTTAGGCTTGGAACGCATTATTTCTTTTTCCATTCACTGTAATGGGAAACAACGATTTGGTTTTCAAACAAATGACTTCTCGAACCGTTTTCTGGAACGGATTGTGATCGAGAACCGAGGCATCGCTGTATTGCAAACAAATGCAAACTAATAATATAAATGATAAAGCTTCACAGGCCAAAAAACGTGTGGTTCATTTTTTGCAAGACCCTTGAATGTATCATTGCTTTGTAGTGATGGGAGTGACACTGGGAGAAATAAGTGGTGTCACTAACAATACTTTTTCTCCTACTTTTTCAATCATTATAACATAGCCGCGGCTACTGCCAAAAACGTGGGACATTACTTTAATTACTGGCTCATTGAGGCTGTTTTGATCAGACCAACTGGATCTGCAATAATCATGCTGTCTAATCAGCATCTGGGCAACGACCCAGCTGGATGCCAGGATGACAACTGGAAGCTGTTTACAACACTCAGACTGAGTTATGCGGCAAAGACCTGAGCGAGGAAGAGGAGCGCGGACACCGAGCCGCCATCAAGCCGTCGGGGACGAGCGGCCGTGCCGCCGCCAGCCGGCTTTCCTGATTGCCTCTCTGTAACGATTCCAAAGGAGAATTGGCAGAGACGCCGGCGGCTGCTGCTTCGTTTACGGACCTCGCCGCGCTGTGCCGCTTCGGCGCGGGGGCGTCGGGTCCGTCGGATCTCGTGTTTGCGTCAAGCGCGTAAGCTCTGGGCCAGCGCGGCCGGAGGTTCGTCGTGTCGCACAGTGTATTTTGCAGAAACTTGGCACAAACCGAGGATATGCACACCTACTGTGCAGTCCGCGTCAAAAATCTGGACTGCCATATAAATTCCCCCTAACCCAAATTTCCTGTTTGCCAAAACAGTCCAAACCGAAAGACTGTGTTCGGAACGAATTCCATTCAATATTCTGATCTACTTTGGAATGTCAAAGGATTGTCTGCACAATGGTTACAGAAAAACAAAGAGATCTTCACTGAATACGTTTACTGCTCATATTTGGCCAAATATCAAAATACGAAGGTACCGGTTGATAATGAACAATTAAACCGCTGTGTAAATCTTGATGATTGTGTGATTTCAACTGTGTTGGCAGCCCTGTGTTTGTTAAGTCTCTCCAAGTTATCCGAGGCTAAAAACCGTTTTATTTTCATTTCTGTGATTCTCCAGATCCCGCCGTTCCGACAAATGAGACATCTGGCCGTCTCTTGTTTACCACTGACCTGTTTGCTAAGCTCGCGCTGAAAGATCAAACTGATCTTCGTCTGATTTGTGTCAAACGAAGACAGTGCTTGTCCCCTCCGCAGGGTGGAAAAGTCTGCTTTTCAAGACGGCAGCGCTGTACCTGAACGACTTCAAGCAACCAAAATTCATGAAGTAGTTCATATTTTGGGCGAACGTGATCTGGACGTAGCTCATTTCTATCTGATGAACGTCGCTGAGCTCGCGCTCATGGCGTCTGTCTACACTTTTCGGACAAAAATTCTGTTTCATCCAAGAGTGCTCCGTTTTGTTGAGGACTTCCAGGAAAACCCCATCGGAACACATTATATAGGAGCCTGCATATGATGGCGGATAAACGCCATATTTGGCAAGCTATTACGTGCCCCCATGGCCGCCATTCAAGGCGGTCCCGTCCTAGGTGGATTCAGGGACACTGCGTAAATGGGAGTCAATGTGTTCTTTGGTGGTTCTTTTGCAATATAGTACATATTTAAAAAAAAAAATGTTGGTATTAAAACGCTTTAGTTAAAACTGCTTGATCATCATGAAATTGCTTTTGTTTTGTACTATAAGAATCAGCGGGGGAGGCCCCGAAGCTCAGTGGTTAGAGCACTGGTTTGGTAAACCAGGGGTTGTGGGTTCGTATCCCACTGGGGCGTCCACTCCCTGAGAAGGGTTGCGTCAGGAAGGGTATGCGGCGTAAAAATTGTGCTAAACATATATGTGCGTTTATCTGAGATGACACGCTGTGGCGACCCCGAAAGGGACAAGCCGAAAGTAACCTCCATTATAAGAATTGGCGGCACGGTGGAGCAACTGGTTCGAGCATTTGGCCTCCGAGTTCTGATGTTCGGGATTCAAATCCCGGCCCCCGTCTGTGTGGAGTTTGCATGTTCTCCCCATGCCTGGGTGGCGTTTCTCCGGGCACTCTGGTTTCCTCCCGCATCCCGAAAACATGCATTAATCGGAGACTCTAAATTGCTCGTAGGTGTGATTGTAACTGCAATCGGTTGTTCGTCTGTTTCTGTGACCTGAGACTGGCTGGCAACCAGTTCAGGGTGTACCCTGCCTCTTGCCGGTTGACGGCGGGGAGAGGCTCCAACACTCCCACGATGGATAATAAAAGAATAGATCAAATTATATTGTTAGAATTGTGAGGAATGCAAAGTCATCAGTCCTTTCAAAATCATTTCCTGTCATATGATGTTTTTGTCTGCACAGTAAAGACAAACGCTCTGGTTTTGTCTAAATTCCTCATTTCAAAAAGAACATTCAAGTGGGATGTTTTTCCTCATGCTTTTGAGATAAGCGTGAAAAATGAAGCTGGCCACTATTGAGGACTAAATGGGTGACAATGATGGGAAAATGAAAACGCCAGGATTTTAAACGGAATAGGGCGTCAGTAACATATTGAGAAGAAAACAAAAAAGAAATGTGAAATGGTTCATTTTTGGAACAGTGAACACGGTCCAAAGTTATGAGTTAGGAACTGTGAACTGAACTAGGTAATTTTTGGAAGGTTGTACTGAATTTTGTACGAGTTCACGTAGAACTTTGCCAGCACTGCAAGGTTGGACTGACCGTCTTTGACCTTGAAGTCTTTAGCCCTGTCACCTGTGGTAAAGCTAAAGGCACCAAGGTTTTATGGATCCGTGAGGACCGCTAACGACACCGCGGAGCCGCAGAAAGAGTCTCAGCGCTGACAGACTCAAGGACGAAATGTCACGTCGCGGCGTCCACAACCCAACTCCGGTCAGACACTCCGTGGAGAATAACTCGCTTTTAGCGCGCGCGCACACACACACAAACACACACACTTTTCTCCTCCGGGGCTCAGTCATTGTCTGCTGCCCCCTAGTGTTTGTATGGACCAGATCTAGAGCAACTGTGGTCAAAGCTTCTTCTCCAGCTTTGAGCAGAAAATTGAGGGGAACGTTGGGCATAACGAGCAGTTCATTTCATCGCCCTGTGCTCCGAAATGCTCATTTAGCGGACTATTTTCCGCCAAATGAGACAAATATTGCGTGCAGCTGACTGGGAAGTAGCGGCTGCCGCGGGTCCGAGGTCACCAGTGACGCTAACTACCCTCATTAGGTGTCCATTACATTGACTTCCACTGATGGAGTCTAATGCCGCGCTGCGGGTGGAAAGGCGTTCAGTTTTGATTAGGCAGTTGTTGGCATGGCGCATTTCATTAAGTCCGTGATGAGATTTTGCAGCAGGGGAATTGGGACGAAACCCTGTTTAAGACGGCCGGATCCGTCAACCCGTTTCCCTTGAGGCCACCTGAGCTACAAGTTTTGCCATGACATTCTTCTTCTTTCCACGGGGCTCTAATGTGTGACACTAAAAGTATGTTATGAGTGTAACACACGCTTTTGTCCATCACTTAATTCAATTTATTTCCTTTTTTTTTTTTTTTTTTAAATTGGACCTGACCAATATTACAGTAGGGTTAGCTTATTAAATTGATGGCAAGTATATTTTAAAAGTTCTGTGGAGATCGTAATACAGGGCGTCCTCGGGTTAAAACGGTCTCGACCTAAAACGTTTCAACTTTACAACGCCTGTTCCCCGTCCGCCATTTTGTCTCGCTAATGTGCATAGTGCTCATCAGTTTTTGATCTCCGGGAGAATCTTCGCATTTATCGCCCTGCTTTTTCGACATTATGGCCCCGAAGAAGAAAACTGTGTCTTTTAGCGATGTGTCTGCAGCCAAAAGAAAATCCATTACCATGGAAACAAAGCTTAAAATCATAAAAAAAAAAAAAAAAAAAAAAAATGAAGAAAGAAGAGACGGCGACGAACATCGGTTAAGAGTTAGGCTTCAGTCGGTCAACCGTGGCGACAAACAAACACAAAACCTGTATTTTAGCGCATGTGAAGGGTTCCGTTCCTATGTCGGATACAGTAATGACAAAACAACGTTCTTTGGTATTTGTCGAGATGGAGAGGCTACTTCGGTCACGGATTGAGGACCAGATTCCGTCAGAATAGCTAATATATAGCTGTAGCTAGCTTTATTCCAATGTATTTGTTTTCTTTATACCAAATATTTTGACGTTAATTCAAACTTTAACGGTGAAATCGGATTTACAACGGAATTCGAGTTACACTACCAGTATAGGAACGGAACTCGTTCGTAACCCGAGGACTCCCTGTGTGTAGGAATACAATAATAACAATAATAATGTGTTTTGTTTGTCTTGATCTTTTTTGACTCCCTAACTTCAATGATCAAAATGGAATTTTATATTTTCTTTTGGGTGACATTTTCATTTCTTCAGTAGCGATCCTCATGAAGAGCATGTGCAGATTACTAAAAATAAAGGCTTCTGGTAGTTTTTCTTCAACATACAAAGTGCTTAAGATATGATCTCATGGCATGGTATTTTTTATTTATTTATTTTTTACATATGCGGTGTATATTGCATGAAGTACATTTATAAGCGGAAGCACGGAAAGCCTCCAAAGAGAGCGGTTGGTTTCTCATAGTCTGCTTGGGTTGAGCCAGTTTAGATTGCTGTTGATGGATGTCAGCTGACGTGCTATAAGTCCATGGTATTGGTTTATTATTTCGGAGCAAATGGCAGCAATATACTCTCTCTTCTGCTGTGTAGGAAACACTTGAGCATGTTCAAATGAAGTGTAGCGACCTTCTCCAACACTGACGTGCATTTCCTGTCCTCGGGAACCCAACGGGCTTCCGTGTCAGCGCCGTCGTGAAATGCAATCAAATGTCAATTTTGCTGGGAAGGTACTGACAAGATGCCGTTGAGGGCTGCCGGTGACGTCCGTCATCGGGTGCTTTTCCGAAGGTTCTTTGTGGGTGAAGAGGGTACCGGAGGCGCGGAGACGTGCTCGAGAGAAAAGTATTGCTTCGGTAAAAGTTGATTTCATCCTTCGGGGTGAGGTTTTTAAACAAACGAGACATGAAAGAAGTTCATAATTGCTTGCGATGACATCCTGGGACAAGGTCCTGTCTCTAAATGATCTCTCTTACGATAAAACGTCAACTTGAGCTATGATTTAAACAAATTTGGTCATGTTGATGAAGTCCGGTCCTATTTCAAACCTCAATGATACCGACAACGCGTCTGCGTAAGCAAGAAGGTCCAAAGCCGCAAATGCGGGTGCGCCCCCTCACATCCATCACAACCTTTCTCATTCCTATCTCCGATGTTTCATGGACAGTCGTCACCATCTTTCTTGTAGTTCTGGAAAAGTTGAATTGAAAAGCTTTGTTGGGGATCTGCAGTGTGCCTACCGCCTTCATTCGCAACTCCACACACCCCAGTTTCTGAGTTTCTGCCCCCCGTCACCGTGCATCTTTCGCAGAAAAACTTGGTCTGACCGAAAACCCGCTCGGAATATTTAAAACAAAATACAATTGTGGAACACGCATAAATGTATTTCCTTTTCAGTTTGGACTTTGGAAGGACCACAAGTAAAATGTTACTTGCACCAGCGGGATACTGGCAAATAGTGGCAACGACATATTTGAAAGTTTTGCAATTGTATTTACTGCAGTTCTCTTGAAATCTGTCACCGCATTAATTTTATTGTTTTGCATTACTGCAGAAAAAGTCACGTATAAAAAGTTGTTAGGTTCAGTGTTGCATTTTTTTTTTAAAGTTGAATTTTGCACCTTTATGCGCTCCTTTGTGCATTTGACATTTTGTATCTTCTTCCAGCGGTTGGACAGACTAGCCGCCGAGTTGATTGGTCGGTTTTTCTTCCCTCCGATGTTTGGACGTGACGTCGACAAGCCGCTAATGACGCGTATTTCTTTGAGCTGATTGAATTTCGTATCTTAACTGATTAAATGGACCTTTCCGACTGCCGATCGTCAGCTCCGTCCCCCTGAGCCACAGTTGCCATGCCCCACAATCTTCCAAAATGGCAACTGAACATAACAGGTTTGAACTGGATCCTCTATCAAGTAGTCCAGATAATACTGTGTTATGTTTTTTTCCAAAAGTGTCAAACTTGTCCAAGAGAGTTCTACAGACAGGTCTTAAATATTTAACGCAATATATGTGGATATGTACACGGAATTAAGATTTTGGACAGAGCTAGTTAGAGCAAAACGTTGGTGATCGATGACGCCTCACAAACTTCATATTGAAATACAACAGGATAAAATAGTGGAATCGTACTGCGCACGTAAAGGCGGGTGAGTACTTTTTACTTGGAAAGATCACGAGTAATATCATTGTAGTCTTTCGAAGTGAGTAGTGGGTGTATTCATTTGACTCGACTCGTAATGGAACCCAGTGCTCTGTCTTAACAGTCTGATTTGATACAAATTGGCAAATTTGTCTTGCATTACATGGCGCATTTATGTATCGCTAACCCGACTCTTCGGCATAAAACATGACACACTTCATTCAGCAGGTCAGTGATACACTAACAAAGTGAAAGTTGTTCTCCTGCAATGTATAAAGCACTGATAATAATTCAGAGAAGATACTTCTCGCTTACTTACCTTCGAACATACAGCCTTGTGTTTGTTGATATTGTCCACATTTAGTTGTACGTGCGCTCTTCCGCCAGCCTTAATCCATCGTAGACGCTTCGTCAACTGTGTTTTAGGCTCTGGAAAATGAATCAAGCGGGCCACTTGTAACCTAGCTGGATATCTTTCATCAGAATTGCACGTTCCCCAAGCGCATCTGAGGACCATTTTCTTCGTAACGTTAACTTTTCGAAGCGCACTCTACTTACGACCAGCATTGCTTGTGGGACAATACGGCGAGAGGGGCGTGTCAAACCAGGGGGGTAAGACAATGCGGCTGATTGGCTATTATTGTACGAATGATTGACGGGTCGTAAGAGCAAACTTGGAGGGGAAAAACACAAACTCAAAACATTTGCAAAGCCAAAGGAAAGTGGGGTATTACTCCACTGCACACGAAGAGGTTCACCATGATTGGCAGAAGCTGCTGCTGTGTGGCGCCCGTTGGATTATCAAATACCCATCCATTTTTGGATTTTCCATTTCCCCTCTAAATTCAGGCCAGAGTTCAAGTCGCAGTCTTAAAAGCAGGTTTGGCGCGAGCTCTCCTTCTCCATATTTTGCTTTGTGCCGGAGAGAAGAGTAAAGAACGGCGGCTGCACTTCTTTTCGAATGCTCGTCTATTTCACGCGCCAAGTTTTGCATACCCAGAAGCCGACCCGGAAAGATCCACGTCGTGTCCCACTGGACATTTGGTCTGGTTATTCAAATTTAAGAAGACCAGCCACGCGTGTAACCAGCCGACATTTGCGTATGCCTACTAATGTAAATCCTTGCATTGCTTTGTGTGTGTGTGTTCTGACTTTATTCTACTGGCTGTTTTCTGCTGGATCCAGTTGACAGCGCACGTCAACAGCCGAGTTTCAAGCACCAGTGAACCCATAAATTTAAAGTTTTCCCTCTACGAGTCATTTGGATTTTGCTTGTGAATAATCCACTCACGTCTCCTCGGGTTCCGCCCGCCTACGTTTTGCCATTTTCGGCTGCCGTTCTGTTTGCATTCAACGTCCCGTGTTTTTGCGCATCCACACGGTTGCGTGCTGAACTGCGATGACTTGTCACGGGCGCCGCGTGGTATTTATACACCTTGTGTCTGATACACACAGCAAATTAGACCTTCCCTGACCTTCAAATGTTTCACCCGAGATCGCCATAATACCGTGACCGATGGGGCAAGAAAACAAATATTTCGCGTCACTTTATTGCTGAGACTAAAGCTCTTCGTGCAGCCTCTCTTATTCCCTCAACACAATCGTTCGGGCCTCTCCGGTCGAGATGAAACAAGGACTGTCACAATGGCACAGTGAGTTTGATCACTGGGCAAAAGAAGCTCTTTCAATTATAGCGTTGGAACAAGAACCTTTCCCACATTTCTCGCGTGACTGTTTATTCTTTTGGACACTTCAATCCGGTTTTCTTGAGTCTGGTTTCAAGACGGGCCTGTTGAGATCTTTCAAGGTTAATCTTCTTCTTTTTCTTTCGGCTTGTCCCGTTAGGGGTCGCCAGAGTGCGTAATCTTTTTCCATCGAAGCCCATCTCGTGCATCCTCCTCTCTAACATCCACAGTCCTCATGTCCTCCCTCACAACATCCATCAACCTTTTCTTTGGTCTTCCTCTCCCTCTTTCGCCTGGCAGCTCCATCCTCACCGCCCTTCTACCACCATCGTACTCACTCTCTCACCTCTGAACATGTCCAAACCATCGAAGTCTGCTCTCTCTAACCTTGTCTCCAAAACATCCAACTTTGACTGTCCCCCTAATGAGCTCATTTCACTCCAAGCGAGAACCTCAACATCTTCATTTCTGCCACCTCTAGTTCTGCTTCCCGTTGTTTCTTCAGTGCCACCGTCTCTAATCCTTACATCATGGCCTGCCTCACCACTGTTTTATAAACTTTGCCCTTCATCCTAGCGGAGACTCTTCTGTCACGTATTCCACCAACTGTTCTATCCCGCTTGGACCCGTTTCTTCACTTCCTTACCACACTCATCATTGCTCTGTATTGTTGACCCCAAGTATTTGAAGTCGTCCACCCTCGGGATCACTTCTCCCTGGAGCTTCACTCTTCCTCCTCTGCCCCTCTCATTCACGCTCCAATATTCTGTTTTACTTCGTCTAATCTTCACTCTTTCATTCTTTCAAATGTATATTATTCTTATTCTTTATACATTTGCTGGAAATGATTGCAGTTCCGAATAATCATGTGAGTATATGTTGCGTTCTTATGGATGTATAATTTGTCTCATCTTGGCAGTTCGTTGGCAGCATTGTGCAAACCATCAGCAGGCTCTCCTCGTCGACACGTCATCTTTGCTATCGACCCAAAGAGTTCAACTTTCAAGCCGGCAAAGACGCGAGCATCTGTCGTCGGCCGGCCTGGCCGCCTCTCGAGTCAGACCGCAGCGATTTTGCCGATAATTATCGGAGCGAGGCCACAGGCGTGGCGTGCATCCACGGGAGCTTTTGTTGCTAATCCAATTAGAGCCCGTGCTGCAGTGACAGCAAAATGAACACCCCCCCCTTGAAGGCTGCGAGCAGGGAGGATGCGGGCTCAGGGTGCCACAGGGGTGCCCACTCAGGCGGGGTTCTGTTTCACGAAATATCGTCGAGGGTCATATGCGGCAGACAAAAATCACCAGACTTTCCGTGTGCTAAAAATGTTTTTACCGTTCCTCTTTTTTTGCCATCTGCTTCAAAGCTTATTAGCAATCAAGATTCACTGCCAACAGCTTTGTTTTTTTACGACACCGCAAATAAAATCTCATAATGGACTCCTTTACTTTGTATAGATGGAACTGATGGTCCCAACAGATTTATCCACGGCGAGGAGGCACGATATGATCCAAATGGACTCTTTGAAGTGACTTTGGTTCACCCCAATGTGTCCAGAAACATAGTGCACCACGCAACTTCTTTCCGCCTTACTCAAGTCTTGCAAAGTTGTCGGACGGTTGTTCACGATACTCGGTTCTGCCACCGTTGGGCGTCTGCTGCAGTCCGGCAACCCCAATGTCCTGGCACACTCTCATGGGATCCCTTCTGTTTCTTATACGCCGATCAAGTTCTGACATTTCGCGCTTTCTACGAGTCAAACATCGGCACAGGGCAACTTTTGCACCTAAAAAGAAGGCCCGAAAACGTTATCAGTCATTGCGGTGCTGGAATTTTGTTCAAAAACTATCGTCTAATAACGTTTTAGGCGAGGCAACATCGAGGGACAGTGTGGGTTGATGCTGCCCGAACCCATTTGGATGCCCACCCAAGTGTTGCAGTCTCTTCAACAGATGGTTCATTGTGGGATGATGAATGCCGGGGTAATGATTTATGTATTTATTTGAATTCAGAAGCGATATTTTGTCCACTCGGCTTTGACTTTTGTCTTTTTGGCAATGAATCCCCTTGGCTGTCAAGCGTCACGAAGTGTACATCAGAGTGTGCGTTGAATTTTTAATAAACCCGAAGCTCGGAGACTTCTGCCTTTCACAGAGCTGAAGGGAATCCTCAATTATATTCATGGAATTCAAATGTATTAAACTCTTAATGACAAACAATTATGCCAGCGTTTACTTCTGCGAGGTATCACTGTGCGTACTTGTAAATGTTTCCCAAGAGGCAAATCCAGAAATAAAGGGGGCTGATTTGGGGCTCTACAAATACTTGACAATTGAGTGATAATGGTGGCTTGTGGAATACTGCATACTGTCGTAGTGCAGTGACGTTTCATTCAACTTATTTTGGAGTGGGCGGTACAGTGAACTGGCTCACAGTTCTGAGGACCGGGGTTCAAATCCCGGCCCCGCCCATGTGGAATTTGCACGTTCTCCCCATTACAAAAACATGCATCTGAGGATAGTTGAAGACTCTAAATTGCCTGCAGGTGATGTGTGTTTGTATGTGCCCTGCGATTGGCTGGCAACCAGTTCAGGGTGTGCCCCCCACCCCACTCCCCTCGCCCCAAGAAAGCTGGCATGCCCCACATGAGGAGAAGCAGGACAGAAAATTGATGGATGGATTTTGGAGGAACGGCACAGTGGAGTCGCTGTAGAGTGTTGGCCTCACAGTTGTGAGGACCGGGGTTCAAATCCCGGCTCCACCTGCGTGGAGTTTGCATGTTCTCCCCGTGCCTGCCTGACTTTTCGCCGGGCACTCCGGTTTCCAGAGAGTTCTCAACTATTTCACGCAAGGATATGTACACGGAATTAAGATTTTGCATGGAGCAGGACGCGATAGTCAGAGTTACTGTGAAATATTGGCGATCAATGCAGAAACGTTTGACGCCTTCAAATTGAAATCCAACTGGATGAAATAGTGGAATCGTACTCCACATGTAAAGCAGGGCGAGTACTTTTTACTTGGAAATATCCCGAGTAATATCATTGCAGTCTTTATAAGTGAGCTATGTTCGATTTTCTACATTTAAACAATGGTGATTAACTCAGTCAGTACCGTAGTCACCAGATGAAAAAGTTTGACTTGGCTCGTAATGGAACCCAGTGCTCTGTCTTTTAAAGTCTGATGTGATACAAATAGACATTTCTCTTGCATGACATGGCACATTTACGTATCCCTAACCAGACTCTTCGGCATAAAACATGACACTTCATTCAGCAGGTCAGTGATACACTGACAAAGTGAAAGTTGTTCTCCTGCAATGTATAACGCACTGATAATAATGAAATCAAACTCAGAGAAGATACTTCTCCCTCACTTACCTACGAAGATTGTTTTGTTGATATTGTTCACTTAGGCTTTGGAAAATGAATTAATCTCGCAGGATGTCTTTCATCAAAATTGCACATTCCCCACGCACATCTGAGGACCATTTCCTTCGGAACATTAACTTTTCCAAGCGCACGCTACTGACAACCAGCATTGCTCGTGGGACAATACGACGAGAGGGGCGTATCAAGCCAGGGGTTATGATATTTTCGCCTATCTGATTGGCTATTATTGTACGAGTGATTGACAGGTCGGAAAGGTCCGTTCCATGTCTGTTTGGTGGCCGTTGGAATTGCCTTTGAGCGCAACCTGTTCCGGAGTTGAAGAAATCTCTTTCATAGGCTGCGGAGCGATGGAGCGTGACAGCGTAAAAAAATGTCACTTAATAGCCAAGGCGAGCATCAGCCACTGTACGAAGCGCGTTATACAGTACACTACACATCTATCTTATTATGCAGTCACTGCACATGCAGTATGTGCATGTGAGTGTGTGTTTAAATGTATATATTTGGCAAAGCAGCTTCTATGCGCATATCCTAGAGAAAGTAGGGCATTCACGCACATGGTTAACGCAGGTTTTAGCGACTTTCTTGCCAGGAAGTTGTTTTTTTTTTTGTCTGGTTTGCAAGCAGAGGGCATCATCTGTGGCTTTTTGCAGCATTATGGAGCAGTTATATAAGTCTGCGAGGTCGCACAACAACCTCGTATTCTCGCTATCGCTATGCCGCGATGAAATGTGACACAAGTTATTTGCATGTCATCTTTATTATTTATACACTTCCTGTTGTATGGGAAACACTATTTTCCTTGCTCCGTTGCCCAACAGATCTTTCGCTCGCTTAAAGCAAGCCTGAACAACACGAGAATCATGCAAAAAGGAGTGTAAGACTTACAGTATGTGAATCTACAAGAACAAAACATGTTATATTATTTATCATTTTTGTGTTTTAGGGCTTTATCTATAATTTAGGATGTTACAAAGTACATTTCCACTGTTGTCTTTCCAAGATGTTCCTCTCTTCATGACATTAACATTTTTGGTTTGCTTTTAATGACGGTAGACCTCAAAAGGACTTTTTTGGGTTCTTTTTTGCTATGGATTTGATTGAATTGTTTTCAGTGGCATTAATAAACGTATTTTTGTCACAACAAATCTTTGTATATTATTTTATTTGTGAAGTAGGCTTGAAAACAAAACAAATAGTTCTATAAGGATAAATCCAAAATGATGTAATTTTTTGAGATTTATCATTTTGCCAACAATATTATGGGAATTTCATTTACTCAAATGTTATGATTAAAACTGTTATACATGCAGACTGTTGAGGACGTTTTCACAATTCACGTTTTAGGATTTATTCCTCATTATAATGCAAAATGAATAGCCCCTCATTGGAAGATCAGATGAAAAGAGAGAGCCACCTTCTCAACGCGCTCACTTCATAATTGATATTGTCTGTCCAATTGTTTGATCTTTTGGGATTGACTTGATAAGTGCAGTGATGTATTCATGTTTATGCAATTCATAATATTTCTTTCCTTTGACATTTTGGCTGTGTAACTGCGCTTTTCAGCATTTTCATTCAGTTCCTTGTCACCAAATGCCATTTCTTCAAAAAAGCATAATGGATTAGCCCTTTGTTTAACACACACGTCACCCCCCCACCCCCCACCCCCCCCAACATGTTTAAAGCTGACCTTTCCTATCTCCGGTCTATTTAACACCAAAGACTTTCTTTTTTGATTGGAGCTCTTCGTTCGTCTGCCTTAATTCAGGCGTGTTGTGTATTTCCACGCTGGTATGGCAAACAGGCACCTGTGACCGAGTCCGGCATCAGCTTTGTAGCGGGGCGAGCGACAGGCACGTCAGAAGTACCGCCTTGAAGCGGTCCGAGCTGCCGGCGCAAAATTGAAAGCGAAAATCCAGTGGTTTGCATTAACAATGTATCCAATAGGTCATGTAATATGTACTCGACAATGTGATGTTAAATGCTTTCTCATTTAAATAGTGTTTTGAGGAGATTTTCATCGACAATCACAAATTTTCAGGGGCGCTGCCATTTTAGCGGGTCACATGACCTACGTGGGCGTATGTGACGTGTTACGTGCCGTTCCAAACATTTGAGTACATGGGACACCATTTATGCCCAGCGCGGATTTCCCAGATTTATCCTCATCTGATGAAGAAATAGAATCAGTTGATCGGGAAGATGGAGGAATACTTCCATACAGAGGGGCGGAGCCGTGAGCTCGCTTCCCGCCGTGCCAGGAGCTCGCACGGCAGGGGAGCGAACTCACGGTTCCGCCGCTCGGCGGGTGAAACTCGCCAGACTCTGGTCATTCCGCCCGAAAAACCATCCAAATATTCAACATTATTTACAGCCGAGCGGCGGAGCTCGCTCGCAGGGGAGCGAGCACATGGCTCCGCCGCTTGGCGGCATTATTCAAAGCAACATTTTCCAAATCTTTATGGAAGTATTCCTCCGTTTTCCCAATCAAATGAGCGGCCCAGCCACTCACGGCTCTGCCGCTCACGGCTGTGTATGGAAGTATTCCTCCGCCTCCCAGATCAACCGAGCGGCCGAGCCACTCATGGCTGTGCAGGAAAGTTTTCCTCAGTCTTCCCGATCAACCGATACTGCAATTTCTTCGTCAGATGAGGACAAATCCTAGAAATCAGCGCGGCGTCCCATGTAATCGAGCTTTTGTTGCGGCACGGTACACATCACAGCCGCGCACGTAGGTCATGCGACTCGTGAAAATGGCAGCGCCCCTGAAAATCCATAATTTTCAATAAAAATCTTCTCAAAACACTAATAAATGAGACAGGATTTAACATCACATTGTCAAGATAGAGTACATATTACATGACCTATTGGATACATTGTTAATGCAAACCAGTGGATTTCCCCTTGAAGGTGTTTACACTGCACGTCAGCCTTGGTAAAGTGTGAGAGGAATGCGCTAGAAAGGTGATCTAATGCCACAAAGTAGAGAGGTGGCCTGAGAGTTAAACACAAAGGGACTTGACATTTCCAACAATCGCTCTCGGGAAAATGTCACAGATTGCAGCCGGCGTCTAGCGTTTGTCATCATTAGGGCAGATTGCGGGTTGCGCAAACTCATGTTAGCGGGTACGCGCATACACGCTTTGGCTCATTATGTCCTGCTTCATCATCAAGTGGCACCTTGTCCTTTGTGTGCTCTGCCAGGGAGGATCTGGGCGTTCAGAGGGTGCTGCAGGTGGATCTGAAAATCGAGAGCTCCCTGGAGCTGCCGGGCGGCAGCCGACGTCTGGCGTGGCAGGTGGAATACCCGGCCGCCCGTGCTGCCACGCAGGAGGCTGACACCGAGATCCGACTGGCGCAAGAGGACGTGGCGGGCATCGTGCCCTTGGCCATGGTGAGGTGACCACCCTCCACGCACACTCATAAATACAGCGGAAGCGCCAATGTGGAGCTTTTGGCCTGCCGAGTAACTCATCTAGATGATTCATCACCAAATTACAAATTGTGACACAGTAAAGCAACGTTTTTGCTTCGCCTGCTCGGTAGCGAAGGTGAAAATGAGAGGAAATGAGGCGCATCCACTGGAAAGGGAGTTTACTAAAATCCTCATGAGAAGTGACTCGCCTTTCAATCCTGCCTCTCCACTTGTTCAGAACCACACATCTCCGTTGTCATCCAAGGTCGAGTCCGCGGTTTTTGCATTTGACGATTCACGCCGGTAAACTTGCTTTCATACTTTCATAAGAGTTAACAGTTTTATAAACGTTCCATCAGTCAAAGATCACCTGTTGTTACAGGCTGTGTAATTCTTAGCAAAGATTAATTTCATCTAACCATTTTATTTGCCGCTTACAACCGGTTTGCGACCATCTTTGTTTTTATCCAAATGACTGGTAGCAAAAGTGTATAAAAAAAATGAAATTACATTACACAAATGTATGCAAATGCAGCACAGAGGCATGATAACATCCATCCATTTTCTTTACCGCTTATCCACACGAGTGTCGCGAGGACTGGTGGGGCCTATCCCAGCTGTCAACGGGAAGGAGGCGGGGTACACCCTGAACTGGTTGCCAGCCAATCGCAGGGCACATGGAGACAAACAGCGCACTCACAATCACACCTAGGGGCAATTTAGAGTGACCAATTATTGTTGCATCTTTTTGGGATGTGGGAAGAAACCGGAGTGCCCGGAGAAAACCCACGCAGGCACGGGGAGAACATGCATGCTCCACACAGGCGGGGCCGGGATCGAACCCGGGTCCTCTGAACTCTGAGGCCAACGCTTTACCAGCTGAACCACCGTGCTGCCATATTAATTTCAAATCCTATCAAATTAAAGATTGAACAACGACTGCGTGTCTAAAGTTCCACTGTGCATCAATGGAAGTCTTCCAATAAATATTACAGCCATTGAGGAAAAAATGTCCACAAAAGAAAAACCTGGAATTGGTCATAAATCAATAATATTTTGACCAATTACGTGAAATGCAAGAATTTCCCTCGGCACACCAGAAGAGCTCTTTAGGCACACTTATGTGCCATGGCACACTGCCTTAGAAGAACTCATTATCAGGTTTATTTATTTCTTTATTTTTTTGCCCTCCACTTGTGCTCACACTTCGGAGCAGTTTGCTCAGCAGACATATTTGTGAAACAATATTTGGGATAGTATTGCAGTAGAGCAGATTGCTTGGCACAAATGAGTTACATACCCCGGAGGATTTGCAAGATATTCTTCAGTTTCCCCATCAACACCATTATTTTCTTCTACAGAAATATAAACATGGAAAATATAGCAGGTAATCTTGTCATTTGGCAGTTTACCAAGGCCCCCCCGCCTCACTAATTTCATGTTGCAGTGTTATAAAATTGAGTACACTAGATGTCCAAGCTCCATGTTCAATGGAAATATATAAATGCAATTCATATGGTATCAAGGACAGTCTTATCATCACTATTTTGACTCCAAGTGGCCACCATATAACCATCTCAGATTCAAATTCAAAGTGGGGCGACAATTTGGACCTGTGCTGCTCGAATTCGGAAGCAAGACGGGAAGCGAAGAGATCTGGCTTTGGGTCCCGGTGGGAATTCAGGATCCGGGGCCGTCGCGGCCAGAGGGCGAGCCGTCAGATGAGCCTCCCTCGGCGGGCAAAAACCAAGATCGAGGGAAGTGGAGCTTGCGATTCGGACGGCGAGCATCCAGATGCAAAATGAGCACCGTCGAACGCGCGAAGACAAAGACATCAGCGCCCGATTACTAAAACAAAGATGGCTTCCGTTTCTATTTCCGAGCCGCGCGCCAGAAGCCCGACTGCGGCGTCGCGTTATCCTCTAAGCAGAGACGATAGCGCCGGAGATAATAGACGCCTGTGGGTGGCAGCCGCTGGATGCAGAAGAACGCGACGCATCCGCCGACGACGCCTTCTCGGGATAATTGAAACTACGCGTTTAATGCCGGATTGTTCCACTCGCTTCTCTCGCGTCCTTTCATGTCGCTGATGTTTCGACTGCCTGCTCGCTTGCTCTAAGAATAAATACAGTGGAAGGCACCCACACGTGCTGCTCAACAAACCCCCCCCCCCCCCGTCCCCCCAAAAAATGCTAATATTTGAATGAATTCTCAGTAAAAGCTTCGGTTAAGGTTGGCAATGGAATCAAGCCTGACTTCCCGCACAAGGCGAAGTGTGTCCACCTTTTATCAAGTCAAACATATTTAACGTGCTTTAGGGGACCATCACGCAAGGAAAAAAAAAAGACAGAAGTAATTCCGCTGTTGTCTCCGTAAAATGAATTCCTGGAACTCGTCCCTCGTCTCAAATATACCGTCATCAATCCAGCCGAACAGCGTTTCCTCTTTCGCTCCCTATTATTCGGCTCTGTCTACATTGAGGAAGGATTTTATGGCTTACTATAAATCATAAATCAGGCATTATCCGCTTCACTTATCTGATATCTCAAACAATTTGCCGAAGCTGGCTAAAATCGACGAGGAGCGGGCGGATCTGGGAGGAGATGACGAGTTGTTGCTAAGTGTTAGAACAGACGACGGACGCGAGCGCTGATATTCCCGTCGCAGACTTTCGTTTGCATCCGGCTGCTCATTATCAATCCAATCCGTTCTCCACGCTCGCCAAAGAAATGCGCCGCACAACTCTACTGCGGCTATTCCGAGTTCTTGTCATGTTGTAAATGTTGAAAAATGGTCGTCACATGCGCGTGTCTTTTCCAGTTTCTAATAGCGGTGGAAACGTGACAGATACATGGACTGTAGTCTCTCTCCCCTTCTTCTCTCTTAACTAGTCAGAAAAACGAATGCTGACCTAATGATGTGACGAGAGGCGCGCTCAAGTCTCATTAAGTCGTCCTGTCCCACGTGCAGAAAAACACCCCCAAAGCATGATGTTACCACCCCCATGCTTCACAGTAGGGATGGTGTTCTTGGGATGGAACAATTATGACCAAAAAGCTCAATTTTGGTCTCATCTGAACAGAAAATCCTTCTCCCATGACTCCTCTGTATCATCCAAATGGTCTTTGGCAAATTTCAGACAGGCCTTGACGTGCTGGTTTAAGCAGGGTGTTTTATTGAAAGGATCGGTGCTGGTCGGCGCTCAGGAGACAAAGACGACACTCAACAAAAGACCAACATTCCCAAATGCTATTTAGGCTCAATAACTGGCATATTTATTTCGACCAAATGCAAGTTCTCAAAACACAGTCGACATTGCGTGAAATCAATCATATGAGCCCCTTACCTATGCCGAGAAGGTGGAGAGCCAGTCACCCAGGTAGAGGTCCGCTTTGTCAACCAGCTGGGCGTCCGTACGAAACCCGCAGCAGACTCTACCTGTTTGTACTCTGCATCTCTCTATTATACTTTTCACTTGGGTGCGAGAGAAAGGACGAGTGGCCTACCCGTCCCACCTGGCGCCGCAACAATTGTAGCCGATTTACTATTGACACCGAAGTGTGTCCTTCAGGCTCTGAGAAACATCTTACACAGCCATAACTGTCAAGACATCCCACAACAATGTTCGTCTTTGGTATGCATGTGAACAAGATAGTGAAAAACAACTTATATGCCAAAAACAGGTGAGTGTATGCATGCGAACACAATAGTGAAACGGTCAAGACGTCTTGACCAGAAAAACAAGTGAGTGAAAAACAGGTGAGTGAAAAACAACTTATATAACCATGGTTGCACAATACATTCGGGTATTCGATGGTTATGGGAAGCATCACTAATTAACACTCCTTTCACAGGGGAACCTCCCGTGCCATGCATGATTTCAAACCATGATGTCTGATGCATTACCAACAGTCGCCTTGGAAACGGTGGTCCCAGCTCTTTTAAGGTCATTGACCAAGTCCTCTCGTGTAGTCCTGGGCTGATTCCTCACTTTTCTAAGGATCATTGAGACCCCACGAGGTGATATCTTGCATGGGGCTCCACTCCCATTGAGATTGACCGTCTTGTTTAGCTTCTTCCATTTTCTAATGATTGCTCCAACAGTGGACCTTTTTTTCCCCACCAAGCTGCTTGGCAATTTCTCCGTAGCCCTTTCCAGCTGTGTGGAGTTGTACAATTTTGTCTGTGGTGTCTTTGGACAGCTCTTTGGTCTTGGCCACGTTACAAGTTTGAGTCTTACTGATTATATGGGGTGGACAGGTGTCTTTATGCAGCTAACGACCTGACACAGGTGGATCTGATTCTGGATAATACATGGAGAGGAGGTGGACTAACAGGTCTTTGAAAGTTAGAATTTTAGCTGATAGACAGGTGTTCAAATACTTATTTGCAGCTGTATCACACAAATAAATCATTGAAAAAAAATCATACATTGTGATTTCTGGATTTTTCTTTTTAGATTATCAAAGTGGATATGCACCTACGACGAAAATTTCAGACCCCCTCATGATTTCCAAGTGGGAGAACTTGCAATATAGCAGGGTGTTCAAATACTTATTTTCATCACTGTACTTGACATTGGAAACGTGACCAACAATACCTCTCCTATGATTACCGCTAATTAAAAAAAAAAAAAAAAAAAAAGAGAACCTGACATAAGCATCTAATAAAGCAAATAAAAGATTTCTTTTAAAAAACACGATTAAATCTATAGAAAAATGCGTTCAGAAGAATAGCAATAGCAGCGAGTAGTTCAGCATCCTTGTAATTTCAATACACTCAAATGCATTTGAAACGCAGCACATGTGATTCCAAATCAAAACTTGCAGAAATGCGTCTAGTGTAGAAAACTGAATATTCCAGCAGTTCCTGGATTTTACCTTTGAAATTTAACCCGACCAAGCCCCCAAAAATACAAAAAAAAAAAAAAAAAAAAAAAAAAACATACAGTATGAAGTAAAAATAAGTGAAGACTGAATATTTTCTTTCCCCCACCAACATTGTGTTGCCTGGCCACGTGCTTGACGTCTGCGCTGCACGGAAACGACCGACTTCTGGCACCTGAACCCGCTCTTTTGTAAACAGTTTTTCTTGGGTCTTTGCCAGGCGGATTTGTGAAACAAACTTGTAAAGGCAACCGTCTGGCTTGTTGGCGATATAGAAATGCTCATCGTGTTGGCGCCGAGTCGCTATAAAATTGCCAACATCTGGACCGGGCGTAGGTTGTCAAGATTTAAAGGGCCCAATACTCTCTTTATACATGAGCTTGCGGGACACTTTGAAGGAAGCCAGAGAGCATAAAAATGAGTAGTCGCATTTATACTTTTACTATATGATAATTTTACAGAATTAGATTTAGCACACCGAGTCACTGATGGTGGTGAACTCGGCTGACTTTGTTGCAGGCAGCGCGGCTTCAGTTCTGACTCTGTGACTGACTGGCGACCACTTCAGGGTGTCTGACATTTGCCCAATGTTAGCTGGGACAGGCTCTGGCAGCACTCCCACGACCCTAATGAGGATAAGTGGCTCAGAAATGGGTGGACAGACGTATCACTTAGTTATTAGAACATGTTTCACCCTCAATCATTTTTGAGCTTGCTTTCTTAAATCAGTTCAAATTTACATTTCTGTGTTTTGTCTGATCCCGAAAACAGGTCATTTGGTCAATTCAAATCTTCCGTCCATCCATCCATCCATTTTCTTAGCTGCTTATCCTCACAAGGGTCGTGGGAGTGCTGGAGCTCATCCCATCTGTCAACAGCCAGGAGGCGGGGTACACCCTGAACTGGTTGCGAGCCAATCACAGGGCACATAGAGACAAACAGCCGCACTCATCATCACACCTATGGGCAATTTAGAGTCTCCAATCAATGTTGGATGTTTTTGGGATGTGGGAGGGATTGCCTGGGGAAAACTCACGCAGGCACGGGGAGAACATGCCAACTCCACACAGGCGGGACTGGGATTTGAACCTGTGTCTTTAGAACTGTGAGGCCAACGCTCTAACCAGTTGCACCACCTTGCCCCATTCAAATCTTAAGAATGCTTACTAATTTTGTGTAGGTGTACAGTGAAGAAAAAAAAAAAGTATTTTAAATCCTATGAGTTTTTGCAAGTGTTGTATATCATGCAGCGGCACAGTGAATCAGCTGGAAAGCATTGGCCTCACAGTTCTGAGGTCCCGGGCTCAATCCTGGCCCCGCCTGTGTGGAGTTTGGATGTTCTCCCCATTGCCTGAGTGGGTTCCTCCAGGGATTCCGGTTTCCTCCCACATCCCAAAAATTGGACAATCTAAATTGACCCTCGGTGTGATTGTGAGTGCGGCTGTTTGTCTCAATGTGCCCTGCGATTGGCTGGCGACCAGTTCAGGGTGTAACCCCTCCTCCTGCCCGTTGACAGCTGGGATAGGCTCCAGCACTTCCTGTGACGCTTGTGAGGATAAGCGGCTTAGAAAATGGATGGATATCATATCATATCATGCAAGTATAACTCAAGAGCTTACAAATATCCTCAAATTGTAGCCAGTCGCGTTTATTCACTCAATTATATCAAGTGTAACAGATGTTTATTACAAGAGAGGTCTTTATTAATACAAATATGTCTGCGAAGGTGGAGCGAGACAAACTGCTGACCATTGATTGGTTGAGAATCGTTACGTTTAAACTTTGTGAATGTGAGTGGAATGAATCACTGCATGGCTGTGATGGGGGGGGGGGTGCGGTGTGGCTTTTAATGTATGCACCTTTGGAAGCGGCACTAATCAGATCTGTATTTAATTTTCTGGATATATCTTTAGACCGTCCATACCGTATGGACGCATCCGCCTGAAGGGTTTGTCGCCTGCCCGGCAAAGATTCCTCTTGACAGTTGTGCTTGTTGCACAGCTGCACGATCTATTTTTATTTGTTTGCCGTATATTTCGTTACAGTGCCGGCATGTCTTTAAAAACTGAATTAATCACCGGATGTGTCAGCCCATACAACCCCCCAAAAAAAAAAAAAAAAAAAAAAATATATATATATATATATATATATATATATATATCAGATCTGTCAACTAAGACTAAAATAACCCCTTTTCTCCCTGAAATGTGAGCCGTTCTCCACCCCGAGATGCGCGCCTATACATGATATTTCCCATTTAATTTTCTCGATACGGCTGCACTTTCTTAAGGTTTTTTTTTTTTTTTTTTTTTGGTGCACTTGAAGTTCCCAAGGTGCACGGTGTCTGCATCCACTCCAGAGTACTTAACGCACTGCAAGAGTACTCGTACATGCAGACACATTCAGAACTCATTAACTCTCCGTCTCCCCCTACTCCCTTTTGTCGCTCGTCCGTCCCTCGCTCCTACACACTCGCAGACAAAACACGTGCACGCGCGAGACGTGTGCAATCTGCACGCGGCGATATGAGAGAGGCGCACAAGCGACAAAAAGGGAGAACAGATTGGATTACTTGAGATCACGATGGCACCAGGGACGCATGGGATCCGTTCCCTCCCGCTGTGACACGCACACAACAACACGGCACACACACTAAGACAACAATGTCACGAACCAATGGTGCGCGGGTAGCCCAAAATGCAGGACTCCAAGACGAGGACATGATGTTCAATGTGTTTTGTTATAAACGAAAGCTGTGCATGACAACACAGTCCAAGAAGGAGGGATCCAAGACACCAGAAACAATGTCCGACAGCTATGAATCAACTAAAGGGCATAACCAAAAGCGTGACTAGACTATAACGGCGCAGTGGCGGAGTAACCCTGGACACGGGAAAGCACACTGAACGAACTGGCGAATGCCAGTGACAACTTTCCAACTTAAACACATTGTCTAATCACAGTGCGTCATGTGACACAGCCGTGACCGGCAACAGGTGTCAGAGATGAAACAGCTCGCAGCGGTGGATAGGCCACGCCCCTCTTGGCCGTGGTCTCAACCCTTGCTCTTAAACACACACCAACACATCAATACGCACAAGTCAGGCGTGCTGTTAACCCACATACAAACTCATGCAATAGGAATTTTAAAAGATCTACCCATTTTCTGAGCCGCTTATCCTCATGAGGGTCCCAGCTGTCAACGGGCAGGAGGCGGGGTACACGCTGAACTGGTTGCCAGCCAATCGCAAGGCACATGGAGAAGGACAACAGTCAACGGGCAATTTAGAGTCTCCATTTAATGCATGTTGGGATGTGGGAGGAACCCTATGGAGGCAGGAGGAGAACATACAGGCGGGGCTGGGATTCGAACCCCGGTCCTCAACGCTCTACAGCTGTTCCACCGTGCCAGCTCTTAAAGCATCATGAGCAAAAGTCTTAAAAGCTTCCTGTAAGTCTCCAAAATTTGACAGCACAGAGAAGTGTTCTCGGCAACGCTGCCAAATATCAAATGATGACAAAAAAATGCAAAGTACACAAAACGAGGCTTCACAAATATGAAAAATCAATCTGTTGTCTCCGCTCTTAAAAGCTGTGGGCGTGTCCACTCGCCACAATTGAGTACCGCATGCACTCCTTGAGTATGTTTTTAGCAATTATCTTCAAACATGTACATAGTCTGTAACCGAATGGCACAAATTATGAACAAGCGGATCACGGACGACGACGTACGTTGACAGTGTATCATTTATTTTTATTGTTTTCCGAAGGAGAAATGGAAAAATAAGTAATAAGATCGACATCATTAGCCATTGCTGCACTTCTGGTGCTGTCTCAGTTTGACAATCGTGCTTCAACGAGGATGACACAAAGCGGGACTTCGACGTCTTGGGCCGAACGCTTCAACTCTGACTCAAAGACAACATACAAAATCATACATTTGCAGAAGTAATCATTTCATGGTATCTTTTGCCCAACTATGTTCGTCGGAATTGTGTAATCAAACAAACAGCAATCAAGACGATACACCAGGCCCTTTCAGTTGTCACAGGGTGATTGGATTTTTTTAATCCCCCGTAGTAATTTCCAAGATTCCAGATCACCTCGAGTCTGCGGACTCATTGTGGCGAGCTTTCGCTATTGATCCGCTATCCAGAAACAACCGAGCGCTATTGACATCCTGTCGGGGTCCGCTCTCGGCACCAGAGGAAATCAAGCTTGATCTTCGGTTGTTTAAACGAGCAGTTTCGTCCTGGAAAATGATCTTGCTGTTTGAACGGCGCCAACGCTGCGGTGGGAGATGTTGATCCTTCCGTAACGTCAGCGCTTTCAGGTCATCACAAAACATCACTTTCAGCTAGCGGCACGATGGAGCAGCTGTAAAGCGTTGGCTTCACAGTTCTGAGGACCCAGGTTCGATCCCGGACCCGCCTTTGTGGAGTTTGCATATTCTCCCCGTGCCTGCGTGGGTTTTCTCCGGGCACTCCGGTTTCCTCCCACATCCCATAAGCATGTATTAGTTGGACACTAAATTGCCCGTAGGTGTGATCGCGAGTGCGACTGTTGTCTGTCTCCATGTGCCTTGCGATTGGCTGGCAACCATTTCAGGGTGCACCCCGCCTCCTGCCCGTTAACAGTTGGGATAGGCTCCAGCACTTCTGCGACCCTTGTGAGCAATGTTCCCGCTAAGCTGCGCATTTGCTACTTCATACTTTACCTGACCCCCCCCCCCCCAGCTCTTAAAGGGGTACACCCATCATTACAAACACTGCCCATCACAAAGTGGTTTAGTTAGCATCGCAGTCTGGGCAACGGAGAGCAAATACGAGTTAGACATGCTGCATATGTTTACTCTCGAAAAAAAAAAAGTGCTGTTGCTTTAATGAATGTCGGGGTGTGTGAATAATGGAAGAAAAAATGGTGGAACTGGGTGAGATTTTCTCTTTTTTGACTGTGAAAGATGTAGTCTGAAGCCAAAATAGAAAGTCCAGGATAAGATGGTGTGTAATGTTAAAATTACACCTTGCTACAAACCCGAGGATGAAAGCACAGATGATGCAGTGCCCAAAAAGCTAATTCTGTATTTTAAATATACGAGGCAACATAACATTAAGCCTAAAACTGTTTGGGAGCATCATTCAGCTTTCAACATGCATCGCTTAAGATATTCCGCAAGCAATAATTTGTTAATTTTTACACCACCAAGAAATACAAACGAGGATATCATTGTGGGTCAAAAAAAATAATAATAAACGAAACAAAGTTGAAAGTGACATTTCACATTTATAGTTCATAGTTGGTTTGGTTGGCAATGTATTTTTTTCCTCTTTTGATATTTTCGCGTGTAAGTTTGCAGAAACAAAATTGTTCTTAAAAATGTTCTGATGGGAATCTAATATGAATCTTTTAATGAGACATGTGACTTCAATGGATGACTGTGACATGTGACCACAATGCATACGTCTGTTGCTAACAGTGGCCAAAGGGGGCGCTCACTGCCTGAGTGTGTTTGCTCAGACACGTCAAAAATTAGAGGGAACATTGCTTGTGAGGATAAGCGACAAAGATTGATGGATACTTTCAGCTGATTCACAACAGTTGTTATTTTCGAGAAGGCTGACATTGAATCAAGATTTGAGACTAAAGGAAGAACCTCACGAGCACTCATCGGAGAAGAAAGACCGCTGGCGTAAGCCGAATTTATGGCAACGGAGAAACAGCGGCTCGATCTGTCTTTTTTTTTTTTTTTTTAAATCAAATTGAGAGCCGAGACTTCACAAAGCTCGCTGAAGGCATCTGTTGACGCAACACTTCTGTGGTTTTCTTGGGGGAGGTCCTTTTATCTGTGATTAGCACCAATTAGTCCAATAAGCTAGACGGTCGTTTGTCATCACGGAAAAGCCGCCGTAATTAAATAACGGCTTTCGACCTGGAATAATCTCGTCAAATGAAGAAAGATCCGTGACTGACTGCCTCCAAAGACTGGAATATGATAAAAACAAAAATAAAGCCTATTGCTAGTGGGAGGCTAATTTTGAGCTTCTTTTGCATTTTTCTGACGGTTTGCCTTTAACTCGTGATGCCTGGGAAGTTTTTTGTAACCTGATGAACTTGAAAGTTGTCACAAACGCACGCTCTAACACGCCACAAATTTCAAACCAACAAACTGGAGTCAGAGTATACATCCCATTATTACATTATTGTTGACGCTAACATTAGCTGCGCATCCCGGATTCTTCTACTCTTTCTCTCATCTAGCCTCGATTTCTAGCAGCTTCTTGCGCTTGCAGAGAAACATTCAATTTATAGAATTGCCTCCATGGTCACCTTCTGTCCTCGTGTGTTGCCGCATTCCATTACACTTGAAAGAGATGTATTTTTTTTTTTTCTTTCAATTTTTGGGTCATCTCCAGATGAATCTTAAAGGCAGTAATTGGATGTCTGAGCGGATTCCGCTGCACAGTAGGAGGCCGCTCCATTATCTTTTGCCATTGTAGAGTAACACGTTCCTGTCCGGCGCGCCCTCATCATCGTTAGCCGAGCCGAGGAAGCGCCGCGACGGAGCGGGACCGGGAGGACGGGGCATGCATCATATCTGGCTGGACGCATCCGTCTTTCTGCTCCAAACTGCGCTCTCGCAAGGAGACGAGGCGGCGCGACAGCGGCCGGTCAGCATTCGCGTGCCGTTTCCGATGCGTCCTTAACCGATATATCAAAAAAATGCTTCCCGCGGTGAAGCCATCGATCAACACCCGCCGACGAGCGGCTTATTTTATTCTTCGATTCCGCTCGCTCTGCAATGCACGTTTTCTTTCCCCGCCAGAGCCAACTCGGGAGAGCTATTTATCAAACGTAGAGCCAGATGTAGAAACAAACATTTATATGCTGAACCAGAACACATGTAGCATATAAAACAACTGGACATAAATTGCGCATGGATGTCCCGTGACCATCGTGAGGATAAGCAGCTCAGAAAATGGATGGATTCATGTATGGATGTGCATTGATATATCCAGCATGACTTTACATTCTTCTCATCTTTAGCATCCATTTGTGGTCTGCTCAAGCTTTTAGAGGCATGAAAAAGAACATTTTGAGAATTGTGCGTGGAACCCAAATATTTGCATTTTCATTCAGAAGCGTACAGATGCCAGCGTGTGAATCTTTTAGTTTAAATGTTTTAAAATTGTTTTTGATTCCTGGAGTCACAGAATCGTTTCAGATTCTCCGTTGTTTACTGAAATCGGTGACATCAAATAATTATTAGTCACCGTCGTCCCATTACCGATTTAAAAGGGTTCAAAAATTACATGTTAAAATTGCAACAATTTTCCAAAAAGGCTCGGATGTGTCCCCTTGGAAAGCATTTTATGTAATTTTCTCTTCGCTAATGTTTCGGAGACAGATACCAATTCAGTAGATTTTTCAATTCTCTTTTTAAGGAATGTTCGGTTCTCGGCAGGGAGGAAGTCCGAAAACTCTGCTGCTGTGTTGTTGTCCAAGCAGCCCGCTTCTGCTCGCTCGCTGAGCTTCGGGCCGAACGTGCGTATTTCTCGGTGGTAATAGACTTGAAAGTGAGGCCGACCTTTGCGCCTGCTCAGGGCCGCTCAGCCGAGCCAAGATGACGCACCTGGATCAGAAACCCGACCGCAGATCAGGAGGTCGTAACCCACAAGCACGGCCGGCCGGCGGCGGAGAATTCTTCTTGCCATCGATATATCGACGAAACTGATACGTGGCTGAAAATGAGCATGAGATCGGATGGATGTTTTCCGGATAATCGCCGTCGAGGCATCGCCTCAGCGTTGCCGGAGTCAAAGCTCTTAGGGCGGCGCCCTCCCCCGAGCCCCCCACTCATGAGGTGAGACGAGAAATGTCCGCGTCCCCGCGTGCTGCTGACCTTGATTCCTCCCCCCGGATAAGCCCTGCCTGTTGTTGACATTCACAAGGGTTCTCCCGCTCGCCCCTTCCTCCTGGCAACTTGATCCAAGTGTATTCCAGGTATGCAATTCAATGGGAATTGCAGAGGATTTGTCCACCAAAACTTACAATGTACTCCTTGAAATTGGGCTCATCCATGTTTTATTCACAAGCTCATTTTCGCAGCGTGAGGTATAATATGTGGCCGGCGAGACCGGGAGAGCGCTTTCCAACTTCCCTCAGCTCCAACCTGCAATCAAGTCTACAAACTATAATTTTAGGACACTAACTGTTCACGGTCTTTGACGCTGGATAGTCACCTTGAGTTTACGTTTGAGGATAAGAATATCAAAATACAGCTATTAACAAATAGACCGCATGAAAACTCACACAGACCAGTCAACCTGTCCGGTTCAGCCGTAGTTCATACGGATTTTGTGGTGAATCTTACGTATACAGCCGTCTATCACAAATCATACGGATTCTGAAAATTTCCTATTTGCATTTGCCCAGAATGGCGCTAGTCTACTCTATTGTGGGGGAAAACCCCAAAACTGGGGAATTCCAAACGTAGCCTGCAAAGATTTTTGTCGCAGCAGGTGTGATGTTTTAGCGCAGCGGCGAATGATGATTTAGATTAGCAAAATACCTTCATTTCCGGTAACTTTCCAGTAAATCCTCGGCCCGGATCGAGGACCGCCGAGCCGGACACCTCACCACGGGAAACGTGGAGGCTGAGCCCGAGGTGCTGCAAGCCGGCTCTCGGCTACCTGCCACAATCGATCAAATCGTTAACGATACGCTATTGCCAACGCCGACCTATCGAGATAGGAGCAATACGGGGATATTACTTGACTGCAACAAAAAGTGTCTTTTTTTTATCTTGACTTTGATCATTTGTGACTCAAATTTTTTGGACTTAGCTGGTAGCTAATGTAGCGTGCAGGCTCGCTAGTTGGCCGCTCGGGCCTCGTTACAAATACATGGGATTATTGTAGCTCTCTTGCTAACATTCTAGCTCATGGTCGTGTTTTTATAAACAGCTGACAATGATATAATTGAATGCTGTGTTTTCGCCACATATGTATGTCAAGCTAGACGTTCCTTTGACTATGATCAAGAACGGCTTCATAGGAACAATAGCTAATGTCAGTGAGTTCATCTATAGCTTACTGTTAGCCTTATCATACAGATCAGCGCCTTCTTTGTTCACTAAAAATAAGGAATTCAGTAGATATGTAATCTTTCAAAACTTTCTTTTCCCCATCACTGATTCTCTTCGGTGAATCTCTCTTACAAATATCTGAGGTATTGTAGCCTGGCTGATAACTTTTTTTTTTTTAATCAATTCCACTTAGTAGAATTAGACATTAACTTCAGATATTATCATTCTGGAGATCTACAATAAAAAATAATTGGAAAAACTTTGTTTTTTCCCCCTCTGTTATTTTGACATATAATTTATTCAGGTATAAGGATTTTTTTGGGGTATTTTTTACAGGTTGGTGCTCCGAAAAGTTGACTGCTATGCACACGGACTACAAAATAGGGCGGAATTAAGAACTGGGAGGGCATTTGTCATGTCAGCAAGGTGTCACTAAGATGCTTCCCTGCAAAGTTTACCCATAAATCATGTCCCCTCAAAACTCATTTACATTGGAGAGCGGTTTGGTGTGACGGAACCATCAATACCGTCCATGAAATGCCAATATTCAATAACAGACGGCTCACCGATGCGGAGAACATTCCGGGTACAAATTTTGTTTTGAAGTGAAAGCAAATCTGGAATTCAAGTTCACCAGTGAGTCCAGTGGGCTCGCCAATGTGATCAAAAGGGATTTTCTCATTTTAGGCACGCTCTTTTGCACTTTGACTGCCTTTTTATTTTGACATGCTGCTCAGATATGAAATGATATGCTTTCAATTTCTTTCAACTTATTCAACGATACCAACAATAAAAGCATAAAGTATATATTGGAGTGGGTAAGATGTGGTGAATGAAGAAGATTGTCGGAGCTTATGGATAGAAAAACGATACGAAACTACTGAGTACAATACACGGAAAATGTATTCACCCGCTTTTCAGATTGTTTTTGTGTATCACATTGAAATGTTTTGTCCACAAACAACCCAAGCGAATACAAAATGCAGTTCCTCAATGATGACCTCAATAAAGGGTCCGCATATAACATCAAAAAATATCCACGATGGCATGAACGTTGCTATTCAAACCTGCAAATGTATTCAAGAAAATTCACAACGCAATCTGGAATCAGAAGAAATGTATTTATTCACGAACATAATGCTGGTGATGGCAATTCAGCAATCGTCAGAAAGAAGACAAAATGCCCCCGAGGCGTCAGGAGAAGCGCGAGGATGCCATCGGAGAAATCTGATCAGACGCGCTTGGTGCTATGAGCTTCTGGCAATGCCCTTGCATAATTGATCTTCAGGGGGGCAGAGCAACTGATTTATGTTCCGGACGCTTCAACGCTGTCGGATGAGATTTATTCTCTTCAATTTTGGAGATGAATTCTGCTGACAAACGAGCAGCGATTCGAACCCATCACCTCTGGACTGTGAGGCGCAGGTGGTAACCACAGGCCCCACCATGTTGTCCACACACATGATTTATATTTTTTTGTCAAACGCTGTCGTTTCAGCAACAAGCGAATTTATGCGTTCTGACAATTCTTAAATGCAATGTCACAGTTTGCTGTACACTCTTTTACGATGAATTAAAATGTTAGCAAAACAAAAAGTCTTCCGTCGGGCTAAAGCTACAGCACATGCAGTTTGTGCAAGCTAATTTTGGGCTGCCAAGTCTTCCTGTTCATGTGACGACCATCTTGATCCCTCATTAGCAGTCTTTTCCAGGTGATACTTTCTGCAACGGACCACTTTGTGGCCAAGTGCGAAGTTAATCTTCTGCTCACCTTGCTCAGCCGTAATGAGCAAGCTCCTGTCTCTCCGTGGCTTGTACGGTACCCCAGACAGCCCAGTTAGCGTGAGCTGTTTCAGAAAGCAGCCTGAGTCTCATTGCTGAGCAAAGAGCACTTTTTGTGAGCCATGCAACTGGCTGCGGCCACCTAGATTCCATGAGCTGGAAAAGAAGGTGGAGGGGGGGGGGGGTTGAGCTGAAAATGGGTTTATCCTCGGAGAAACACCAAGAGAAAGAGACGGGAAAATAGCGAAGAGGGAGACTCATTAAAAGGCAACGGGTCGTCTCCACAAGCATCCCTCGACTTCAATGTGCTTTCCTGCGATGATGTATCACTCTGCATGGGGCTTCCCAGGTCTTTATTCCCACTCTCTTCCTTGTGTCTTACTTCTGACCAATTAAAGACCCGCTGGAATAAGGAAGTGGAGGTTTCCCCATTGTGCACGAGGATTGAGGCCGATGAAAGGTCTTCTTCGTAGCTCCGGGGCACTCTTTGATTTGTGTTTAATGTCTACGGCTCCTAACCAGCGATGCCCCTGCTTCCATTTTGCTGTCCTTTTGCTTCTGTCTTCCATAATATATTATCAAGCAATGGAACTGTTGATTAGAACTGAGAATATTTCATTTATTTCACCTTAGTCGGCCATTCATCACATCTTTATTGCATTTGTTGTTGAGAGGACAGGGAAAATGATCAAATGTTATTAATGGCTGTGAGGCAATGTACTGCATTCCAGATTTATCTTCCAGACGGTCGTGACCGAAAGAACAAGATCCCGGGTAGAAGCGGCCGAAATGAGTTTCATCCGAAGGGTGTCCGGGTCTCCCTTAGAGATATGGTGAGAAACTCGGTCATCCGGGAGGGACTCAGTGTCGAGCCGCAACTCCTACGCATTGAGAGGAGCCAGATGAGGTGGCTGAAGCATCTGATTCAGATGCCTCCCGGACGCCTCCTTGGTGAGGTGTTCCGGGCGTGTCCCACCGGAAAGAGACCCAGACGATGACCCAGGACACACTGGAGAGACTATGTCTCTCGGCTGGCTTGGGAACGCCTCGGGATACCTCCGGAAGATCTGGAAGAAGTGGCTGAGAAAAGGGAAGTCTGGGTATCCTTGCTGAAGCTACTTCCCCTGTGACCCGACCCAGAAAAGCGGTAGATAATGGTTGGATGGATCTTACAGATGTGCCCTCTTGCTCATAGATCTACTCAATTATCTCAATATTTAAGGACACACATAATGAGAGATTCACACACGAAATGAAATTGTGGCAAGGAACGGCAGGTAATCAGCTCATTTCTGCAAGGATTGATTGTTTGCTGTAGACCAGACGTGGCGAAGAAAGTGGCCAGGCACAAAAATTGTAGTTCCTTCATAAAGTATGAATGTATGAAAAAAAATAAAAAAAATTGCATGACAACTAAAGTATCTCGACACTGTAGCAAAATCTTGTTCCACAAAAACGGCATCTAAAATTTACTGTATAGCCCAGGGAACCGGAACCAGGACAGAATGTGGCTGCGTTACTGCGCCCGAGAAGGAGAAGCTAATCACGACAGCAGAATGGGCGGCGTTCCTACTTCTCATGCTGCCCGTGTCACTCAGGCTGACACCATAAATCTCACTTATTTTCAGATCCAGCTGAGACACGGCAGAAATTACGGCCCAGAACACATTACCAGCAACTGCGGTGCGCTGAATGCTAAAAAAGAGATCCTTGATAAAGCAGACAGCCCCGTCTCCCCAGATTATAGGACACAAAGACATTTCTGTAACACAGAGAGGCACATTGCCAGGGAGGAGCAGCACAAACAAGGAAGCTATGTAGAAAAGTACTTTCCTCCCTTCAAATATTTCCAATCTATATGCATTATGTCTTGCCTCAGTGCAGTTTGGGAGAGTCAGCATTCGTTAATTATATTCTGTTATACTGTGATGACCAATCACTACCCGACCGCTTTTGGGTGCCTCCGTTGGGAAATGAGGTAGTCGGGTGTTTCGTGCTGATTTTGACCCAGTGAGAATCATTCCAATTCACAAAAGGGACTGGCATGGGGAAACATAGAAAAGTAGGGTTACAACCGTGAGCTGTTGAGCAATGCAGAGGTCAACCAGGATATATGATTACCATTCAGACATTGCAAACTGTGCAATTTTTAACTCGAGCCTCATAGTAAAACCCTGAGAACGCCGGATCTAAGCTAAGCGGGTTTGGCCCTGGTTAGTACTTGGATGGGAGAGCGCCTGGGAATACCAGGTGCTGTAAGCCTCTCTCCCCGGCTAAATGCAGAGGGGGGGGGGGTCGCGTCAAGGAGGGCATCCGGCGTAAAACTGTGCCAAACAAATATGCGTTCATCTAAGATGACACGCTGTGGCGACCTCTGACGGGACAAGCCGAAAGGCAAATAAGAAAGAGTCTCATAGTAAAATGAGACGATTACCTTCCCGAGCTTCACTGTGATGGGATATTCATTCAGAAAGCGCTGTTAACATCCTTCGTTTCCATTTTTTGCAGCTAATTATGTTGCCCACGTCTTCGTGTGTGGCCCACTGCTGCATCACTGAGAGATCCCACTGAGGCTTATTAGGGCCCTGCTCTCATTTTCCTTTTAGCCCGCTGGGTCGTCTCCCGCTGCAGTAATCTCACACTCGTCATTTCTCAACCATTTACCAAGTCATTTAGAACAGACCACCCTCTGGAAATGGAATTAGTTGAGGGTGTCGCCCCGTTTAAAAGGAGAATGGACTCATGGGAGTGTGGAAGGAAGTATGTAGAGGCTATCCTTTCGTGTGATATTAGAGCTTTCATGCTCTCTGCAGTTTTATGAAACAAGATCTTTAAGATGACTTTGTCACAAATTTGTACTGGTTGCCTTAGTTCATAATTATCTCAGCCCAATGCTAAGTGGATTCTACAAGTATCATTGATGCTTTAGATGAACCAATGCTAGTGCTAAACATTGCCTAGCACAGAGGTCCCCAAACTTGTTCAGTTTTGAGATGACAACCCTCAACCACCACACACACCAGGAAAAGTGTACGAGTAGATGCTGATTCTCATTCGGATGTCCAAAATTTGTATGAGATATTTTGACTGACAGACAAGGTTAGACTGGATTCCCCTTGGACCATGATATTCGCAGATGATATTGTGATCTGCAGTGAAAGCAGGAAACAGGCGGAGGAACAGTTAGAAAGATGGAGATACGCACTGGAAACAGAATATATGTGCGTGAATGAGAGGGGCGGAGGAGGAAGAGTGAAGCTATAGGGAGAAGAGATGGCGAGGGTGGATGACTTCAAATACTTGGGGTCAACAATACAGCGCAATGGAGAGTGTAGTAAGGAAGTGAAGAAACTGGTCCAAGCAGGTTGGAACAGCTGGCGAAAGGTGTCTGGTGTGTTATGTGACAGAAGAGTGTCTGCTAGGATGAAGGGCAAAGTTTACAAAACAGTGATGAGGCCGGCCATGATGTACGGATTAGAGACGGTGGCACTGAAGAAACAACAGGAAGCAGAACTGGAGGTAGCAGAAATGAAGATGCTGAGGTTATCGCTTGGTGTGAGCCGCTTGGATAGGATTAGAAATGAGCTCATTAGCGGCAGCCAATAGGTGGATGTTTTTGAGACAAGGTTAGAGAGAGCATACTTTGATGGTTTGGACATGTCCAGAGGCGAGAGAGGGAGTATATTGGTAGACAGAGGCTGAAGATGACACGCTGTGGCGACTCCTAACGCGACAAACCCAAAGAAAAAGAAGAATTTTGACTGATACATTTATTTCTGAGCCCCAAATGTAATGCGCTTTGTGCTTGAAGTGTTGAAAATAGAAGATCCACTGTAATTACTAACATCAAATGTGTTTGATTTTTCTTGTACACGAAGACTCCGGGCTGCTCCTCAGTAGAGAGAGAAAGCAATATTCTGCGGTCTCTCCAGTGTGAACTCAGAGAATCTCGAACGCATCGCTCCGTGAGCGACTTTATCCCGGCTGTCTGTTGGCAGCATTCTTCAACGTCAGCCACCGCCTTGCTGCTGAGAAATGATCTCGCAAGCCACGTAATTGCGGAGTTAATTTCTCTCAGACTGAATAGGTGTTCAACGGGTGCCCGCAGAGAGCAAAATGTTACCATAAACATATCTCAGCAGGGCCTCATTATCTTCTGTGACAACCTCAGAGTCTTGAAGGTGTGCACGTGTGATTAAAGGTTAAGGCTTGTGTTCAGAGTGATGAAGCAGCGCTGATAGCATTTGAAAAAAAAAAAAAACAGGCTGTCGTTTGTGCTTTTAAGAAACCCAATTAAAACTGATGGGTTCAGTATTCCCTCCTTATTTGCATCGTGCTCCTTGCAGCGCTCGCTCGTATAACGGCTCTCCCTTTGCAGTCAAATTCCCCCAAAAATTCTCCTTGTTGCCATTTGCGATTCGCATATTGGCAGCACTTAACAACAACATGTCCACCTCAGTGATCGCAACCTTACCGCGGGGGCACGAGACAAAGACACGGTGTGCGGCCCCTGTGGCTTAAAGAAGATGGATGCTTGACGGTATTAGTCTCCCCTGAAGCTGAATGATTACTCAGAAGGTTTGCGAGAAAAGAGGCCAGAGCACGTGGCAGAAGTGGCATGTAGTCTAAATCCTCGACTAGCACTGATGTGTCCTTGCCATTCTTTACTTGCCAACCGTAACTACACTGATGTATTATCAGATACGATTGATTATTCTATTTTTCGGGGGAAAAAAAATAAACGTTTCACACGGGTATAAAAAATAAGTCGTGTTAGACCACTTGGCAAAATACTATTCTTAACACATTAGTTTTTCCTGGGTAATCAGCAACACATTTATTTCAAGTCCCATTTCAAGGCTAGTCTGTCCTGACTAATTGGGTTTTGTTGCGTGAACCGACGAAATGAGAAGGGAAGCATATTCGAAGACAACCAAAATAGTCCAGCTGCACTCGATTTAGTGCCCTGACAATGAATTGTCCTGGATGAATGAAGCTATTCATCAGCACATTTCATATTTTTTCAGTTCGAGGGTCAGTGGACACTGCCCACACCTCATAAAATCAAAAGAATGGAGGTTTAACCCCAAATATCACCAGACGATTTATTTGAATTCCATTTGTTGATAAGCGACAGCATTGCCTCTGCCTGTTCGTCCTGGGTCTCGATTCCTGAACTAACTGTCGTCTTCCCTCCATGGCAGACCGGGATTTGTTTTAATTTTTTTTCATTTTTTGGAATGAACTTTTCAGAATACTGAGATTTTAAACACAGCCGTCCTGACCGGGAAGACTGTGGCTGTTCCCGTGAAGGTGGTCACCATCGGAAAGGACACTTCCATTGTTGATGTCTCCGAAGCGGTGGAGTGTTGCACCACAGATGAAGACGTGGTCAAGGTTAGTGAAATTATCTGCGTCGCTTCCATCATCAAATATGACCTTTATGCAGGAATCAAAGATTTATCTGACTTTTAGTAGTGCAAATATACTGTTTTGCGTCAGTTTAGAAGATTTATGGAGCACAAGTGATCCTCTTACATTTACTTACATTTTTTTTGAGGAAGGGTGGGGGGGGGTTAATTAAGATTTAATTCAGGGTTGCCCAGACTTTTTTTTAACCCCAAGATCTACTTTTCAAACAGCCAGCCTCTTGCGAGGTACCGACGCCGGGCGGTTGGGGAAGGGGTGATAAGGATGATCCCAAACCATTTTAAGGTTAATGCTGTGTTGTCTCTTATATTTAAAATACAGAATTAGCTTTTGTGCACTGTAGTTTCTGTGCTTTCTTCCTGGATCAGGCTGTGCCAAGGTGGAATTTTAAAATAACACACCATCTCATCCTGCACCTTCTACTTTGGCTTAAAACTAGACCTTTATCACTCAGAAAAGAGAAAATCTTGTCCACTTTTACCACTTTTTCTTAGGATTATTCACATACTCCGACAGTAATTGCATCTTAAAACAACAGCATTTCTTTAACTTTCTCCATTAACATTGAAAGTAACATAAGCAGCATGTCTAGCTCTTCTTTGCTCTACGTTGCTAACTAAAGCAGTGGTCTTTATAAAACACATGGATGGGCTGCGCAAGTACTGTAAAATTTGTAATTACGTCTTTAAAAGCTACGGGGTGGGGTGTAAGGTAAACTAGGAAAAAGAGAGCGTGGCGGAGCAGCAGTCGTCGTTAGAGAAAGTTCCCTGTGCTGCCTAAAAGAAACCAGTGGCTTCTTCTTTTCACAGTCCGTATGTGAATTGTGCCATTGGATGTAGCAACCAATCATCCCTCACTCATTGAATCACATTGCAAAATGCCACAAACTGAATAGCTGTATGTTATACTTTCAATTTGCACAACGCAGAATATCTGCAAAGAGACTGAATCAGCGGTGGACCATTGCGCATGCGCGCAGTTCAGAGGGAACATTAGCTGACTTTTTTTTTTGGCACACCGTCCCGCGATCGACCAAGACTGCCTTGTGAGCGGCCGGTCAATCCTGATCGATCCATTGAGCGCCCCTGATTCAATTGATTTGGATGATTATTTTCTCCAATCAAGGAAACTGAGTAGCTGGTGACCACAATATGTCTAGGACATATAGGACTTGACTTGGAGTCACAGGTTCTAATACTGTTGCAAAACAAATATAGGCAGCCTCCAATGTCAAACAGTACTTGGTAAGAAGCAACAGTATTCAGCTGTACTCAGTCGTGTACGGTACCATACAACGTTATTTTCAGGAGTAGACGTTCTGAGGTCTTCGTATTCTCGACTGTCGTGCAGATGTAAACTTAAAGGTAACTCGTGTCAGGATACAATACATTATTCGCAATCCAATAATATGTTCATTTGGGCATATTGATGACACCCTCAAAAGACAGTGGTGAGCAAGCAGCGTGAGGAACGACGCAAGGTCTCCAGAGTCACATTCCTCCCCAAACCAAAATAGTGTGAATTCAAATTGGATAGAAAATGAAAATGGAAATTGGTTACTGATGATGACATATTGCAGCATACTTCGAAAGCACTGTTATTGTACCTCTTAAGACCCCACTCCGATGTTTGTTTGGAATACAATGCATTCTCCATAAATTAGTATAAGTAAACAGAAGCATACCGCGTACAAACCCAACACACATTCAGTACCTTGTCACTGTCAAACCCAGCTCAGAAAGTATCAATAACAGACCAACGATGATGCGTTAAAGTAGAGAAATAAACATTACGCAAGATCAATAAATATGTGGCAGATGCCATGATTTCTATGTTTAGCAAGCGTGTATAAATTCCTCTGAAAGGATACGCAAACGCCAGGAAAGCACATGAAAGCGTGTTTGATAATCATTGACAGCTGACGGCCTGCTCCACTCGTCTCGTATTTTTAGAGGGCCTCTCAAACCTGGGTCACGAGACTCGACGGCACGACGCTTTCCTCGTAACTGAGGAAAGTCGAGGCGTGCAAATCAGCGACTTTGCTGCCGTAGATTCCCACTAACTCCTGAATAATCCATGCGCGAACAGCGCCCGCATTGTGTTTCCGGCGAGGGATGCGGTTAAGGATTCGCGCAGAAGCATCTTGATGTACCGGCCTGCTGTGCACACACACCAAAAAAAAAAAAAAAAACAAAAACAAAAACAAAAAAAAAAAACTCTTACCGCTTTGGTTGTCCCGTTTGAAACCGGACAGCCTGATGAGGCATCTCGAGCTCAAGTAATGTTCTGATAGAACCAAGTCAAAAAAGGACCAAGTTTTGTGACTTGGATCCACTTCGTCATGCCCGACGTGGGACTTTGGATTGTTAAGGGGACTTCCGCAGGGAAATTAAACTGTCGGCAGAGATGTACGAAAGGAAAAAGTTGCAGCCCCGCCTGTGGGATCTCGGGTCAGAACGTTCATCCTGCACGCTCATTGCTCTCAGTGAATGGGAACACAGAGTGACATTAAACCTGAATAATGAATCAGTGTGCGCATAAAATGATGCACTCACTTGTGGCCTTGTGATTATAGTGAATTTGGAAAAAAGAGAAGGTCACGACATTTTCTTTCCTTTTTAAATTCTGGGGAGTTCTGTGTCACTTCCACAAATCTTGTCAGACACTGAGACAATAATAATGCCGTGCAATCGTTATTTTGCACGATCGTTCCTCCTTCCGAATTTATAGTTTTGGCAGCTCCAGGCCCAACTGTATAAACAACTACATCCAGCTCGTCCCTCGCATAAACAGCTTTATAAGAAGGTGCTCTGGCCCTCTCCTTTTTTCCCCCCTTGTGGTTGTCTCAAAGTCCATCCAGCCATTTGTTTACCACACTGCATCCTAACCCTGACCTATTTTGTTGTTTTCATTCGTATTTCACGCGAGGCAAGCAATACCTCAGTAATCTGTGGATACAGGTGCATACGGTGACATTTTCATACGTAATCTGGGTTTCTAGCCGTTATATCCTCTAATAAACTCTCAACAGATCAACGCACCAAAAGACGAACTTTTCACCTCAGTGATCAGACTTCATTTTATTTCTTCACTGTTTCCACTGCTCCGGTTGTTTGAGCAGACTCTCATTTTTGTTTAAGCAGACTCTCATTTTTGTTTAAACAGACGCACTTCTTGTTTGAGGAAGGCCCACATTTTTCATCGACTCGTTCAATCTCTGACAACACTCCTCGAACATCAAGGACGATAACACAAAGAATGCTTCAAGCTCAGTTGTTTGTTTTGACTGCAGGAAGCAAGTGGCTGTTAACAGTTATCGATGTCTACATTTTTGTCCGACACGTTATCGTGCCACATTTACACACATTTGTGTAATGCTTTTAATTTTTTTACATTTTTGCTACCATTCATTTGGATTAAAAAAAAAAAAAAAGATGGTCGCAAACTGGTTGTAAAACAGTGTCATCATTTTACAACGGGACGGACGCGGAACATTTCCGTGTAACAAATGGTATAAGAACACCGACCTTGACTTTGCGTGGCACAGGTGGAAAGCGTTGGCCTCACAGTTCTGAGGTCCTGGGCTCAATCCCGGGACCAGCTGTGTGGAGTTTGCATGTTCTCCCTGTGCTTGCGTGGATTTTCTCCAGGGCACTCCGGTTTCCTCCCACATCCCAGAAACATGCAACATTAATTGCCCGTAGGTGTGATTGTGAGTGTGATTTGTATTGTCTGTGATTGGCTGGCAACCAATTCAAGGTGTACCCGCCCTCCTTTCCATTGATAGCTGGGATAGGGTACAGCAGTCCCGTGACCCTTGTGAGGATAAGCAGCTAAGAAAATGGATGGATGACTTTGAATGCAAATGTTTTCAACGCAAAGATTTAGTGTAATTATGAATTTAAAACTATATTTGTGTGCATAGGTTAGTGATCAACAATGGCAAGTAGAAAGTTGGGTTAAGTTTTTAACCGCAGGAGCAGGTAAGGCATTCCCAAAAAAACGATTTCTTCACAAAACCAAAACAAAGGCAACCAAGGATCACCGAGGCAAAAAGCTAAATTACCAAAATCCAAACACAAAGTTACAATGGAACAACAGGGACCAAAAAAACTAACCACTGGAGAAACATGAAGTGAAGTGACCGACGACAAACGACAGACTGAATGAAAACGGGGCCCTCAAGACTAACACATGGAAAAGACAACGAGGAACACCTGGACAAGGCGGGTGGGGCTGGAGGCAGCTGATTGGTTGACACAAGGTCAAGGGTTGCCCACAGCAGGTGGACACGATCACCAAACGAGCACACGAACAAAGTGGGATGCAGAAAAACATGAAACAAAACTAAACATAATCAAAAACAACACTGGACTTTCATCTTGATATTCGTAAATTGCATGTAGGCATTTAATCCACAATAGGAATGGTTGAAGGGTTTCGTTAGCAGACTTGTTTTTTTTTTTTTTTTCAAGAGGCCACTGATTCTTCATGTTCATTAGCTTTGCCGCGTCCCCTTTTTACTTGTACTCTTCACAACTGAGTGTTCTCGGTAAAGTACTGCACTCTTATAGTGTCTATTGTTTGCTGCGTAAGGACTTGGCAATTTGCAATTATACTGACTTTGGTGCGGGCAGCGTGGGATCGAATCCCGCTCAGTGACGGTGTTGATTTGTGCCCTGTGACTGACTGCGGACCAGTTCAGGGTGTTAAGTCCACTCTTCACCTGATCTTAGCTAGGATAGGCTCTGGCAGTCCCGCGATCCTTGTGAGGATAAGCGGCTTGGGAAATGAACATTGACTACATGAACTGAATCTCATGACCACCGTTTCCATGGACTACGTACACACTGAAGGCTCTGAAGTGAGAGCAGTGTTGTCAATGTATACGAGTCTGAGTGGTTAATTGCTTCTGTCAAGGCAGAGACAGCCCGAGCCCACCTTCATGGTGTCTGGTCCCGTTGTTTCATATCTTCAGCGGATTGTCTCTGTCTGGTGAGTTGTTTAATTTACTGGGCCGGATCCAGAGACGGCCCTAATGTGCGCTGTAAGTATTCTGCCGTTAGCCGGCTAATGTGTCTGATTAATGCGTCAGCGCAGCCTCCCCGACATTTACGCTTCTTCGAGGACCGGAATGACAGAGATCTAATTCACACGCCACTCGAGGATGACCTAAGGGTTGAGTCGGCAGCTATTTCAATCTGGGTTGTTCTGGTAGATTCATTGATTTGTAAGCGGGAAGGTGAACGTGTGAAATGCTATGTACAAAATGTGTCAGCTTACACGTTTTTCATAATTGTTTTATTTTTAGATTGTTGATGCAGCCGTAGCTGGATGATGATAATTATTACAAACATAAATAAAAGTTCTTTGTTATATCACAAGAAGCTGGCTTTTGAACACGGGAGTTTAGACTTTTTATAGCCATTGTTTATTACAAGATGTTTCAGACGAGACAAGTGAAACTAATATAAAGAAAATGCAGAAGACCAGAAGAGTAACGGTTAGCTTGCCTTCCTCACAATTGAGAGGTTCTTGTTTGAAATCTGTTGACTGTCAATCAAACAGAATCTATGAAGCACTTTTCATACACCGAGGGCGTACCTGTTAAGGTGCTCAAAGCATGTGCTGACCATGTTGGCGTTTTCGCCAACCTTTTTAACCTGCGTCAGGCACAGACCACCATACCAGACCGCCATAAAGCCTCCACCGTCATCCCCGCCCCCAAAAACGTCAGCAGCGGTGATTCTCAATGGCTACCGGCCGCTGGCACTGATGCCTGTGATCCTGAAGCGCTTTGAAAGGCTGATCTCACGGCACACCAGAGCCCGTCTGCCTTCCACTTTGGACCCCCACCGGTTTGCCTTAAGGGGAAACCGATTCACAAAGGTGGCTGTAATCATTGCACTCCACACTGCACTGAGTCATACGAAGCACAGGAGGAACTACGTAGAGTTGGTCTACCTGGAGTCGTGGAGATGCCAGTCCAGAAACTGTCTCACCTGAGCATTTCTGAAACACCATCCTAAAAATTGTGGATGGTACCGCCGTGCTCCGGCTCATCTAAGACGTAGATCAGTCGAAGTACAGAGATGAGGTCACCCAAATGACAGACGGTGCTTATCAAATATCCTGCCACTGGACACAGAACCGAAAGAAATAATGAATAACTTCAAGGAAGGGCAGGGCAGACCCATCGCTGCTTTACATCCGCGGAGACTCCATCAGGTTCCTGGGAGTGCAGCACCCTATTGATGAAGGCGGTGAAGAAAGACCAGCACCGACTGCACTTGCTGAGGGTCCTCAAGGAACTCTGCTCAGATGATCAGTGGCGGTAGTTTGCCCAGCCCTGAGGACATTGACAACTCTGGCTACCTCAGCAGAGCTGCCATCATTATCTGGGACACATCTCGTGTGCGCTAACCATCTGCTTGACCTATTAGGCTGTTCCCCGGATGGGGCTGTGAAACTGGAACTCTGCCACTTGCGACCCATCCAGGGTGTAGTCTGCCTTTTTTCCTGAACGTGAGCGTGAATGGGCATTTGTCTGTATGTTCCCTGTGATTGGCGACCAGTCTGGGGTGCGACCCGCCTCAAGTCAGCTGGAAAAGGATCCAAGTTACCGCACCCTGAATGAAGACTCACTTTTTTTTTTTTTTTTAAAGGATGGATAAATAAGAACATTTTTCTTGGGAATGAAATATTTCGAAATAATAGCTTCCTGAATTTCATTAGATTGCAGTTGAAGATAAATATAGCTTTAGCTGAAGAAAAAAAAATGTTTTTGTGGCAACATGCAGGTTGCCATATTTATATTGGAATGTACAACTCATTGTTTTGTTGTGTGTCAGTGTCGGTTCCAATTTCACCTAGACACATAATATTGTTCAGAAACCTTAGTCCATAGCTTTTGTCTATGTTTTCTGGAATCAATTCCCATCAAAACACATTTCCCGAGTATTACATCTGCCTCAAATATTAATGCATTTTAAGGGATGTTCTTGAATCTTGAAGTCTTCCTAACAGCTGAACACATTGAAATATACGCAATATGCTTCACACGAATCGTCATTGAGCAATAAGTATGTTTCATGAGTTGATTCAACCAATTTACGTATCTCTCTTTATACGTTACTGGGATGTCAGCCCTGACCATGACCTCACCCGTTCATGGGCGGCGTGGCAATTTTTTGCCTTACTGAGATAAAAGTCTCCTAACAGGCCACAATCAAGGAAATAACACTTCTTTTTCATTTCTGGTTAAGTAATATGATAACTTTACTCATTTAATCTCGTCCCAAAATTGGGACGCTCCCCGCGAGAGGGACTTGGGTTTTCTTAGTAGATAGCCCCAAAAACAGAATCATAATCAGATTAAAACACTTAAATATTTTGATATACTGAAGGATATAATGCGTGAAAATCAGGATATCCCAAAAATGAGACGCTGCCCACGAATGGGTTATTAATTATGGTTTTTCTCTGAGGGTTGTTGTGACTGTGAAAACCAGGTAAAATGGGGAAAGGGCATGCATGCAAATATAAAAATAATAAAAGTTTGCTTCCTGGGCAGAAAAAGATGGAAAGATGCTTTGGCAACGTGTCTTGACAAATAACTGTTTTTATATCTCACAGTAGAGGAACACCCATCGAATTCAAGTCATACAAAGTTGCTATTTGATAGGCTCAATGAGGCGGGCCTGAGAGTCCCCCACCCACTGTCCGAGAAACAAGCAATATCTGTTTATACCTCTATTATTTACCTCTCAAAGAGTGCATGCTTTTTTTCTTGATAACCCTCTTGAGACTTTTTGCATTATTTGTTTGTAGCGCCTGCTGCTGCTGCTGCTGTACCATAAAGCTTTAAAAGAGACACAGAAGGGAAGGGGGAGGGGGAGGGGGGGGGTTGTTGCGGGCATCCTTTAAACTCTGCCACAAGTTAAAAAGAAGCAAAAGATAGAGTTCAAAGACAAACACGGCAAAAGAGTTGCGTCTTTCTATAGCGCAAAATTGGCCCGCCCGTCCTTTTTCGTAAGGCAATTTATGAAACAGATGGCTTTGAGTTTGGTCATTTCATCAAGTGCTCTCCTTTTCCCCATTTCCCCATCTGTTGGTTTCCTCTTTTAGCCATAAGAAAAATTTCAACAGAAACGTCTTCTTTTATTCTCGAGGTTCAAAGATATCCTTGCTGCCGTTTTTTATTTCTTTTTTTTTTTTTGTTAGGAGTGGGGTGGATCGAGGACTTTTCATCTTGTTCGAAGTACAGGTAGTTAAGTTACTAAAATATCAGGAGTGTAAAGTCTTACATTCAACGTGGAGGGCGGAATGACGGCACTGTTGGGTGTAGCCTCATTCGCTGCCGTGCAAAAGCTGACCTTGACGACCGTCGCCCTTCTCCCACCCGCTCGTCTTCCTCCGCAGGTGTCGGAGAGGTGCGACTACGTTTTCGTGAATGGCAAAGAGATGAAGGGCAAAGTGAAGATGGCGGTGAACTTTACCTACGCCCACCTGAGTGCTCAGCTGGAGCTCGACGTGTGGATCCCTCGGCTTCCCCTCCAAATTGAAGTGTCTGACACGGAGTTGAGCCAGATCAAAGGGTGGCGGGTGCCCGTCGCGGCCAGCAGTCCCAGGTAAAGTGCTGCAAGAGGCTCTTATTAAGTGACATTAGTCTCTCCCGGGCCCCCCAACCCTTTGAACACACTTGATGGGTTGTCCCTTATAGCTTACGAACTGGACCACATCACTGGACCACTTGTCTTAATATTCAAAACCATTTTTGATCTAACTAAAACGTGTCAATCTTCAAAATTTAGGATTGCCCAGTCATAATTACAACAACGCTTTTTGCAAACTGTCAAAAAAATGATTGTGAAAGGATATCTGATGCTAAGGGTTCGCAAATCTCCATGGATTCTGATCGTTCTCACAGCCTTGCTGTGCCTGTTTGCCAATTTGGCAAACTGTTTTTTGAAATTTGTGGCTAATCGAGGATGTCTCCGTGAAAAGATGTGCCCAGCACAGTGACAGTTTGGTGGTAGGAAGTTGTTGTAAATTTTCACCTGCTTGGACTATCTTGATGCAAGGTCGACGGCTGGTCTAATGCAATTTATGTGAATTTGATCAGGCACACAGATACTGAAGTGCACCAATGGATTTAAGTCATTCATTCTTATTCTGTATTTAATTCTCTGTTCTACATTTATTAAGGGGCGGCTGGAAAGCGTTGGCCTCGCGGTTCTGAGGACCTGGGTTCAATCCCAGCCCTCCCTGTGTGGAATTTCCATGTTCTCCCGGTGCCTGTGTGGGTTTCCTCCGGGTAATCCGGTTTCCTCCCACATCCCAAAAACATGCAACATTAATTGGACACTAAATTGCCCGTAGGTGTGATTGTGAGTGTGGCTGTTTGTCTCGATGTGCCCTGCGAGTGGCTGGCAACCAGTTCAGGGTTTACCCTTCCTCCTGCCCGTTGACAGCTGGGATAGGCTCCAGCACTCTCGTGACCCCTGTGAGGATAAGCGGCTATGAAAATGGATGGATGGATATTTATTCAGCGAAGTGACAATGCTCCACTCATACACAGATTGCTGCGATAATCCTCTACTACACAGACGTGTCTCCGCCGAGACTGTCATTGCGCCACGTTTAAAGGGAACGAGAGGAGCCGCTTTGATTGGCTTAGAACGAATACAGCCGTGAACAGACGCACCCCGACTCTCGGAATCGCCCGGCTGCCCTCACCTATAAAATCAGCAGCAAGGGCATCAGGACGCATGAATAAATAGCAAAGGCAGGCAGTAAAAAAAGAAAAAGAACTTGATGCTGGTGTCTGGTGTCACTCGAATTCAAAAGGCAAACCACGGGGCGGGGGTGGCACCAACACGCGCTCATCACACCACTGCAAAGTTGCAGATACCCACAATCTGAAGAACAAAGGTGCCCTAGAACATCACTCATTTCAGTGTACCTTGATGGGGGAATAGAAAAGACTTCAAAAAGAACAGCGTCCATAGTAAATGTAAAACTCAGAGATCACACAAGATCTTTTTTAGCAGGATTCATTAGGCGGATCAGCAATGATCACGTTTCGCATGACAATTGGTGTAAAGCCACACTGCTCAGCCAAAAGCATTTTGTCACTCCGCCAACAGGAAGTGAAGAAAATAGTTACTTTTACGTCAAATAGCTTTCATTTTTCAGCACCTTTTCCTAGGTTGGACCTTGGAAGTTCCAAATTAGATATAGCTCATGTCATAACATTAAGAATGTAACAATAAATGTGAATTCTGTCTGTCACTTTAGGGCACAAGAGTAAAACTGAGTCAAAATGATATCTGTGTCTGATCTTTCTTTCTGTCCGCGATTCACAAATTCCAATCAGTTTTACCCACTTCACATCATCTGTGACACTTTTCTTTACTTTGTCTCTGTGGCTAATTCCTGAAATGTTATCAGAACTGTTCTTCTATGCCTTCCAGTCTTATGTAACATTCATATCCATAATTGTCCTCTGAGCAAAAACAAGCTTAATTTTCCGACTGTAACGATGGCCTTTATTACTGCCGCTATATCAAGTGTTGTGAGAATTATGCTGTTCCAGGTGTGTATGAAGTAATGACGAGCGCCGTCCCTCGCCACCTTCAGGCGCGCCGATACTTCCAGACCGATCCGAAAATGGCTGAGCTGTGCAATACAGCGTGTCATTACAGCCGGCTTAAGGTGGCCGTCATTGCACCTCTCAGCCGTCAGCTGGCCAGAACATTATTAGAGCTGTATCGAGGTCAGATAGCTCCCCGGGGTTCTCATCACCGGCAGCATCTGCCAACACCTCGACTCCGGAGCTGATGAATTACATCAATTGACGGAAAGCAGACGCTTATACTTGCCGTAATTACTTTTGGAAAAAAGTTGAACTTGGAGTCACCGGTGTGCTAATTACTTGTGCCGTCTTCTAGTGACAAAAGTCGAGGGCTGGCAACGGGTCCCGGGTGTACCCCCGCCTCCCGCCCAAAGTCAGCCGGGATAGCCTCCGGCTCACCCGCTACCGTAATGAGGCCGAGCGCTGTAGTGAACGGACGCAGTGAAGAAAGTAAAGAATTCCCCGAGGTGTGCTGGATGACTTTATCGGGAGGGACAGCCGGGCTGGCTTGTAATTGTTGATGCCAACGTAACTGCTTGTTTTCTTTGTCCTTTCCCTGTTTTGGTTTATCAGGGGGTAACAGACATGACCTTTTAAAGTCGCACTCTGTCACTCGGAGAGAAACGCCGATGGTCCATTTTGCACAATCCTATGAGGAAGTGAGCCAAAGAGCTCCGATGCTAATCGGAGGCAACTTATTCTCTGGGCCGGGCTGGCGACGTTGCGGCTGCGCTGAAGGGAAACCAGACGGCGTTAGTTGCATTTTTTTTTTTTTTTTGCGAAAGCTCTCCTCTCTCTCAGTTTATGACTGGCACTGGGTGTACGCCTCACCCCTTCCCTCCCTAATCCCCGTCAAAATGGAGACACGATAAGCCCTCGCAGAAGACAAACTTGTGTAGGAGTGGCGCTCGGCATAACTCTTCTTCCCCAAAAACTATATTAAGCTTCTTTTGCTTCCTTTATACCATTAAGATTATCTGCATCTTGTGGTTTTTCTAATTTAGATCTTGTCTTCACATCTCATCTTTTGATTTCTTAAGAATAAAAAAGAGTTGCATTTTAATCAAATTCAATTCAAACAAAAATGCGCGCCCACTAGAATAACAATTGCCAAGTGGAGACCCCTTCGAGTGTATACAAAGATTGTTCAGGATCACACGCCCTTCAAAATAAAAATTCAAGCGTGCGAATTGAATTGCTGAACCAAAACAGACCTGAAACTCGTCCTGGAAGTCAAAAGTGGAAAAATGCTGCTCTCTGGACCCATCATTCGGTCTTCTATTCGAGTGTAACTTCTCCATTCGATGAAATCTAAAATGGAGGCTACTGCAGTTTCCCCTTTTATTGGCTCATAATAATGTTGACAGAATAAATGGATAGAAATTAATCACAACTAACGAGACAATACAGTTTGTTAGGGTAAAGTTGAATTTAGCTAGCTGGTGTGGTAAATCGGTGACGGGGGGAAGAAAACGTTGCAGTTGAAAAACAATGTGATGTAATGAGAAGAGAAAAACAAACTATAGCCCTTCCTCAGAAATTAGGAACTGTATTCCTTTTTATGTGAGGAAAAAGACATAAAAGTCATGAGTAGGGGAGTTAGCGTTCATAAATATGCAAAAAAAAAAAAAAAAAAAAAAGGCCTTGCCTGCTCAGAGATAACGGATCTGCTATTTTCAGCCAAAGCAACAAGCATTTTTAATTTAGTGTTGGAAATTGCGACCGTGGGACAAGTTTGAAGTGTTTTTGCAAAGAGGAAACAGCTGCTCTGTAAACCAATTTAGTGCAGCGGCACCTGGCCGCCGTGCATTTCTTCTTTTGCTCGATATTGCGCTGATAGTTTCATTGGTACTGCAGCGTGAATCCCAATTTATGGCATAATAATGAAAAGCAAATCAGCCTTGCTCTCCTACTCCAGGTAGCTTTGGCAACGTCTGCTTAAAGATGAGGTAAAAATTGACTCATGATTGGGGGTTTGGTAAATTTCAAAGCACTTGATCTCAATACTATCCCAAAATGTAACTCAGAATTGTGCGGCCTCTATAATGGGTGACCCGTTGTTCTGGAGCTAAAGCGGATGCAAAATGATTTCTACTCTCGATCATCCATGCACCCAAACATATCTTAAACTCGAAATCTCACAAAGGTTCTCAGAGTGGACATTACCACACCAAAAAAGCCAGTTCAGGGCGTTGGATACCCCCCCCAACCCCCCGCATTTTATGATAACGTCAGTATCGATAAAGGATGAAATAATGACAACAAAAAAATGGTGGGACTATTTGACCTCGGAAATGAATGACAAAGCAGTTTTGTGATTACAAGGATCCACAATTGACTGAAGACCGGCGACAGCCGTTGTCCTCCCACATCTGTCTTTTATGAAAAGATCAAGGCTCGAAAATCAAACGATAAATGTCAGTGACGCTAAGAGTAGGTGAAGGAGCGATGCTGAGGGAGGATAATGTTATGCGCGCCGCATTGATCCTCCCACCGTTTTGAAAATCATCATCTTCATCATCACGGTGTTAGTTTGCCTACTTTGCCTGAACACTTGTCCGTTAAGATGTGTCAAATTTTTTCTATAGCATCAAACAAAGCGATATTTTTCAATGTCGCTGTTATGACCAAGTGAATTTTTAATCACCTCGGCATGCCAGGGTCTGCGCCCATCTGAGGCCGATACCTTGTCCGAGTAGAACCTTATTCCATCCCGACTTCAATGGTCACCACAGTCCCGGGAGTCCCTTGTCCGCCATTTTGAGCGTCTGAAGCAAGTTAGCGTCTATGTCAACAAAGCGAGCAAGCCCCTTTCGTCCGATCATAATGGGCCACACATGCCTAGTTTGGAGCTGTACTAACCGCGTACTAATCTGGGCAAACAAAGAGGTAATATTTTGATGTCAGGGAAGTAAAACTTAGCGACTGTCAACAGAAAGACGGAGTTTATGGTTGTCGAGGATCAACCGAGCCGGATTTCGTCCTGATCCAACAAATAGACGCTATAAAGTTTGCTCGGATAATTTCGTAACACGTAACGTTTTCAATTAAATACTTGAGGCAACAAGGAATGACTAAAGAAGAATTCTTTATTCTAAAGACTTAAAGACTTTAAGAGGAAAAAACAAAAAATCGACTTACATTTTTAACTGCTGAGGCCAGTAAACAGTCAGATCTCTCTTCTATAACTGTCTCGGTATCCCGTAATTTTACTGAAGCCTCGACTGCAAAAAGAAGGACAGCCACGTGTGAACAGAGTTCTCCAACACCGTCCATACAAGTATAATGACCGCAGAGAATGCAGTCATCTTTTTGGGATATGATCCAGGGAAGTAGTAGTGGATCGGTAGACCTCTGAGAATGTCTTACTCGAGCCCCCATTACACACTGATTTGCGATCACCCGTTGCCGTACATCTTGAACCCACCCACTTACAGAGTCATTGTAGGCTTGTAAGAGTTTAGTTCATTAAGGGTATATGTGCTCACACAATTGACGAGATAATTAACGATATCGGATATGTAACGTCAGGGTAGCCTTCCACATTGTCACTCCAGTCGCTTGCTTGGAATTCATATGGATCTTTGCCGCCGATGTCCTTCGATTTCTCCAAGTATCTGAGTCTGCTTAAAGCATCAAACGTGTTTTTGTCCGCTACGTTTGCTTTAAACGATGTCATAACTTTCACATCAAATGGAAAAATTAACAACAGAAAAAACTTCACGCTTCACCATTCACCTACGTTCTCTGAACTCCAAGACACACAGTATGGCCTCCCTCGCAAGGCATGATGGGTAATCGGAAACCGAGTCTCGTTTTGTAATTGCCAGGTCCACACGGGACAGTGAGGATGATGACGATGAAGAAAGACGAGGACGAGGCTGCGTCCTCCAGTACCAGCACGCCATGGTCAGAGTCCTAACGCAGTTCGTGGCCGAATCCGCCGATCCCAGGAGCCAGAGAGGCTACATGTTGGGTAGCGATTGGCAGGTGGACATCACGGAGTTAGTGTGGGAATTTCTCAACGTGGACAACCCTCAGATCGCAAAGCTACTGGACAGACGCATGCTTGTGGGACGCGGCGTGGGGATGACCACGATCCAGGTAGGTAGGTCGTGCGCTAGCATGAAATAATAAATACACATTTTTATCAAATAAAGTGCACATTCGCTTATTCCACTTGCTTAATCATATGCAAAACGGTGGGGTGCTTAAAACCAGGACGGTTTCATGTCAATAATTCTACTTTCTCATGACAATCCGTGCCAAAGTTGGGTTGCACTTTCCATCAGTATTGTCTGACTACTGCCCTGCGCTGCGCTCAAGCGAGCTACACTTCCATGCAATCTGTCCTCCCGCTAGTTATTAATAATTGCTACCTTGCTCACAGCACCAGCGTGAGTACGTCCTGACTGTCGACTTTTTTCACTTCGCATTTATCTCCGAGCAGTAATGGACTAAACTGCAGAGACAACACATTAGCAGTCTCGCTCTGTCCCATTATTGTCTGTTGTCTATGTGGCGCAACATACAATGTTAAAAGTGACAATTCAGTTTAGTTAGCTGGAGGAACGACATACGAATGAACAGAATTGCCTTGATTTATTTAATTAAGGTGAAGTCTCGAGTTTATGCGACCACATAGAACACTGCCATACACCAGTACAGGCAACGTTGTTGGATTTTTTCTGGGGTTCTGTCAAAGGGCTGAGCTGCCCACAAAAGCGAGATCTGACCAAAATACTGTCGGACATAGACAGAGATTAGTCAAAACTGCTTAGAGAGAACAACATAAAGAGGTCTGCAAGCTGCAAATTTTTAGTGTGAGCGGAAACGGAACTGGGCCATTATTGTTTGCAAACCCATCAACTGATTGGAGTCCCCAAAAAGGGGGGAATTACAGGTGTGCGTTCAGAACGACGCTTGGGGTGCACTCTGCTCCACGTTGGATCGTTCGGAAACTCAGAGTGTTGTTGGGCTGTGATGTTTAGTTCATCAGAGCGCCAGAAGAGAAGAGTTAGGGGCAGTTGGGGTGTTACCTTAGGTTACCAGCAGGAACTGATAATTGCCTAAAATGGCCACCACCTGAGAATACTGGATATTGAAGAACTATTCAGTTTTACCAAATCCACTCTTTTGAGTATTTGAGATGGAAAAATATTTTAATGGGGCGTCAGGAATTCCTCGAGTTTATCTACGTCGCTAGCGAAAATGTCCACGCGCCTCTCCGATCCTGAGGGAGCAATGTTGACTCTCACAAGACGGAAGCAACCAATCAGAGGAAAAGAAAGGTGGTCTGATCCTAATTAGGACTAAGCGGATACAAAACTGGGTCAAACAGAGGTAGCTGTCAGAGGGCCTTTTCTGGACACTTATGATAAAACCAAGATATTAGTTATTCGATGAAATTGAAATGATTTTCCTTCGCTGGGTGTCCGGGATCTCCCTTAGAGATAGGGTGAGAAGCTTGGTCATCTGGGAGGGGCTCAGTGTCGAGCCGCTACTCCACCGCATTGAGAGGAGCCAGGTGGCTGGGGCATCTGATCCGGATGCCTCCTGGACAGCTCCCTGGTGAGGTGTTCCGGACATGTCCCACCGGAAAGAGACCCCGAGGATGACCCAGGCCACGCTGGAGAGACTACGTCTCTCGGCTGGCCTGGGAATGCCTCGGGATCCCTCCAGAAGAGCTGGAAGAAGTGGCTGGGGGAAGGGAAGTCTGGGTATCCCTGCCGAAGCTACTTCCCCCACGACCCGACCCGGAAAAGTGGTAGATAATGGATGGATGGATGGATGGATGATGAAATTGACATTTTTATACCAAGATGACGCCCTGTGGCGACCCCTAAAGAGTCACTCTCTGGTTATCTAAATAGCAAAAATTTGGGACCTGAAATTCTTATTTAACAGACGCACTATTAACCAGAATACCGTGTTTTGATTAGCGGTGGCGCGTAGAGTACAGTACTGCGTATTCTTGAAAAAAGTGGGTAGACTTCCACTTCAATTGAACTGCTCATCACCGTATTCATTACATCAGCAGTTTTTCTCAGGTTTTTCTCAGACTCACGCAGACTGACGCAATCCTTGTCGTCCTCCCACTTCGATGGGAAATGTGTCACATCTCCAAACCGAACGTATGTGCCTCCTTGTTTGTGAACTTTGTTCCACTTTCGACAAGGCAAACACAAATGAGCATGATGAGTTGACGGCAGGGTTGCCTTTGTCGCGCACCTCCCTCCGCCTGACAGACGAGCAGCCTTTCATGTGGATACGCGTGGAGGAAATAAAGGTAACGCTTCAGTCACACGACATTCATCTTAAACAAAGTGTGACTCCTTGTCTCTGATTTGAGGGTTAAAGTGTGTTTCTTCTCTGGATTACAAGTATGAATCAAAGAAATTGATTCCTACCTGCAGGAGGTTTTTGGGGGTCAGGCGGCAGCCAAGCAGAGTTGTTGTTTGATCTACGCAGCTCGAGAGAGCGGATGGAATAAAAAGTAGTTTTGGGGTATCATTTCGGATTTCGCACCGAGACATTTATGTGAGATGAAACACTTGGTGAGACGTTTTCTTAAATCACCCGTAACTCACACTAATCTGCTGTTTTTCGCTGCCAAGTGCCCGTTGACGTGACGCTGGTGCCTTCCGTTGCGAGGAATCGCGTGTCAGTCAAACGGCGGCTTATTTCTGTTTGGATTTTCTGTCGATGAAGTTTTTCTTTGTGTAGTTTCAGTCGTTCTCGCTGATGATTTCTCCAGGGGGAGACCTCCCCCGGCCACAATGTCTGCAAACAGGAAATTAAAAAGATTTCACGAAGAGACTGTAGCGTAGATTGAGACACTACTTTCCGAGGCCACTTTTATGATCCGTATCGAAAAATTAGTTTTTGGCACTTGCTGTACTATGTCTCTGTCTCGGGGTAGGTGCTGTCTCCTTTGTCAGACTCGATCCTGGCCGAGAGGACCATCACGGTGGTGGATGACAAAGTGACCATCACAGAGTTGGGGGTCCAGTTGGTCACGGGACTCTCCATGAGCCTGGAGCTCAGTCCCGGCAGCAACAGAGCCATCGTTGCTACCACCACCGCTCAAGAGGTTCTGCAGACCCCCAAACAGGTCAGGCCAGAACTTTGCAATACAACAGTAAAGGAATGTTTATGCTCATTATGTTTTCATGCTGAAAGGTGAAATTGCTTGTCAGCTTTTGGCCACTATCCTCAAAGTATATCTCACTCACCAAGATGGCATTACAGTGAAGAAAATAAGTATTTGAACACCCTGCTATATTGCAAGCTCTCCCATCTTGGAGGGGTCTGAAATTTTCATCCTAGGCACATGTCCATTGTGAGAGTGATAATCCAGAAATCACAATGTCTGATTTTTTAGCAATTTATTTGTGTGATACAGCAGCAAATAAGTATTTGAACACCTGTCTGTCAGCTAGAATTGTGACCCTGAAAGACCTGTTAGTCCGCCTTTAAAAGTCCACCTCCACTCCATGTATTATTCTGACTCAGATGCACCCCATACAATCAGTAAGACTCAAACTTGTAACATGGCCAAGACCAAAGAGCTGTCCAAAGACATCAGAGACAAAATTGTACAACTCCACACGGCAGGAAAGGGCTATGGAGAAATTGCCAAGCAGCTTGGTGAAAATAGGTCCACTGTTGGAACTGTTAGAAAATGGAAGAAGCTAAACATGACGGTCAATCTCAATCGGAGTGGAGCCCCGTGCAAGATATCACCTCTTTACTTCAGTCAGCGCATTGAAGATGGGTCGTGGCTGGGTCTTTCAACATGACAATGACCCGAAGCACAAAGCCAGGAAAACCAAGGAGTGGCTCCGGAAGAAGCACATCAAGGTTCTGACGTGGCCTAGCCCGTCTCCAGACCTAAACCCAATAGAAAATCTTTGGAAGGAGCTGAAACTCCGTGTTTCTCAGCGACAGGCCAGAAACCTGTCAGATCTAGAGAAGATCTGTGTGGAGGAGTGGGCCCAAATCCCTCCTGCAGTGTGTGCAAACCTGGTGAACAACTACAGGAAATGTTTGACCTCTGTAGTTGCAAACAAAAGCTACTGTACCAAATATTAACATTGGTTTTCTCAATTGGTGTTCAAATACTTATTTTCAGCTATATCACACAAATAAATCATCAAAAAAACCATACATTGTGATTTCTGGATTTTTCTTTTTAGATTTCTTTCACAGTGGACATGCAGCGACGATGGAATTTTCCGACCCCTACGTGATACCTAAGTGGGAGAACTTGCAATATAGCAGGGTGTTCAAATACTTATTTTCTTCACTGTAAGTGTAAAAGACGTTGTATGAAATCAAGTCTCACTTTAAAGCTCTTTTATCCCCCCTTGATAGCGACAAATATTTCACTCCAAAAACAATTTGTGGTTCTTATTTAACGGAACGCGGTGATTATTCAATCGTTTAGTTTAATTAAGCGTGAATCCCACTTAATGGGATTGCAATACATCACGATCTCATGATAAACTAGTGCTGTTCACTAGTGCGGGGGGGAAAAAAAAAACAATTGCCGAGGCATAGAGGTGGGGGAAAAAAAATATGAACATACAAGTGATCCTTCATCATAGCCCTGACAAGTGCACCGGGAGAATTGTGCACCGAGCGCACGCGGGGCACGTGGCTTTCTTGCCCGTTATGCTGCGAGCTGTCTTTTCCCGGGATCGCAAGAAAATGAAAGGGGGAGTCTTGAGTCTGGATTGATTGCCCGTAGTCAACGTCGGCCTTGACGGGAGTCGCCTGTGGGAGATCGCGATACGGATCATCAGATTATTGAATGAACATGAAGATGATGTGAAGTGAGATAATTTTTTTGCCCTCTTTTATGCATGGTTATCTGTCAATATGTGCGAGAAATCCAGTAGTCTGGCTAATTTATGGATTGATGGATGGATGGATGGATGACATTTTCAATTACAGTTCTAGTGACTTACAGATTCACTTCGTTAGAATGTGTGCGAAAAGAGTTTTAACCTAAAATAGCAAAGTTACACAAGTATGTAACCATAAATAATATTAAAAGTAATGCTTCCCTGCCAGTGTCAGTCCAAACTCAGCAAAGTTATCTTTTATTAAACCGCTCATATATCGGATGTTTTTAAATACAGTAAGTAAATCATACTTGAACCTTCATTATAATTGAACAGAATGGTGCTAATATTATAAAAAAAAACAATAAAATTACAAATAAACATCTGAAAAATGTTGTGTTAATTGAGCACAAATGCCACGTCCCTGGTTCGAGACATTGATGAACATCATTCCCGATGATATTTTATGAGTGTTTTGCAAAAGTCAAGGGTTGTTGCTTTCTATGAGTTTGTCCCGCACGCGCCCCAACCCGCGTTGAGCGAAGACCTGAAAGTGACAGCGTGACCGAATCCGTTTCCTCGGGCGGCTAATAGAAGCAGCGGCTTAATCTGAGCGCGTGCAATTGCAACAGCACAGTCTCTGTACCCAAATATGATTTCTATCCCCAACGTGGCCCTCAAATCATATTCCGCTTCCCCTTCTCATTTCCCCGAGCTAGCGTCGTTGAAGCCGCTTTGATCTTGTTGTCAAACCTCGTCTCTGAACTGCTACTTCATGTTTCTTGCCACTCGGTGCCTTCAGTTCAGAGAAAATGGAAAGATCACATCGCTGTGTGCAAAGTCTTCTGGTTTGAAGTCGAAATGAAAGCAACTTCAATTGCTGTTGTTTTGTCTGTTGTTTTCCACACAACAGCGTCATGCAACAAAAAAATAATTTGCCGTTGGATCACCGCAATAGGTTTGCACTGAACTAACAACACGATTGTGAGGAACCAAGAAAAGGTGAATAAAACCAACATAGTCGTCGTCAGGGTCCACGTGGTCACCAAAGTCAGGGAAAATTCAATATACACTGCATGGATGTACAGTATTTGAAAACTGATTGTTTTGTTTTCCATGTACAACTGGTGCTACCTATAGCACACTTTAAAGGTCAAGCGTCATCTCTATAAACATTCTAAAATAGATATTGTAATGAAAAATACATATAACATTATTCACTTCAATGTCTATATGAAAAAATAAACATGAGCGGAGAGCACGGCATCCTTGCGCAAAGTTGCGGAACTGTCATTCGACGACATCCAAGTGGTCGTCATATTGGCTGCATCTCCTGCCCGTGACATCACGCCGGACATTTGCCATTGAAAACACGCGGTGGACCCTACCATGGGAGACAAACACGCCCCTTCTGACACGGAAGCTCTTTTCGAAAAGGAGAACACCACACAACTGAGTGAAGTTACCGGGACTATTGTTTCGAGCCTTATTCAGATGATATGCGATCACGGCCAAACCGCCTCCCCGTCCGATCGACTTCCGTGGCAGAGATAAGCCATCGCGGCCTGGCTCTACGACGAGCCACCCCGACCTACAAGGCCGGCGGTCGAGGTGGCTCGTCGCAGCCGGCCGGGGTGGCTCATTTTCGGCGCCGAGGTAGCTTATCATGGCGCCGAGCCGGGCCGCCTTACAGCGTTTGTTCATTGCCGCACACAACAAATCTTGCAAACTTATGAAGGGTAAATTCATCCTCCCGAGTTTTCAAGCAATGTCCAGCAATGCAACGAGCCGGCATTTTGGCTAACACGAAGAAACAACGAGCTACCTTCCCGGAGGTAAAACTAATAGAAACAAACAAGTCCACATTGGGGCGGTCCTGCCATGTACGTCACTTCCTGCTTCCTCTCGAAAACAAATCCTTCTAGAGGATTTTCATGGCGGGAGTTAAAAAAAGCCACATACGTCAAAATCATGTTTTGTGGTGAAAAAAACGGACGGGTCCATGTCAGCTGCCGTTTTTTCATTAATAACGTACTAAAAATCATGCATTTCAGATTAAAAATCTTTGCTTTAACTAATCCTGAAAAAGTCGAGCTTGTGTTTGGGCTAAACAATACTGAACGTGTTAATAAGACACTGAAAAGTAATTTCTGCCCAGTTTGTGAAGTGAAGGTGGTCGTTGCAGTTTGGCACCACAATGTGTCACGTTGTCCGTCTTCACCGTTGTGCTGGTCTTCTCACAGGAGGCCTTGATCAGCGCCTGGTTGCAGTTCAGCGACGGCTCCGTGGCTCCTTTAGACCTGTACAACTCGGATTTCTTCATCCTGACGGCCTCGTCCCTGGATGAGGACGTGGTGACGGTGCAGCAGAACCCGGCGTGGAAATGGCCCGTCGTCGTGACAGAAGCAGAGGGCCAGGGCCTGCTGGTCAGGGTGGAAATGACCGTATGCGAGATTTGCCAGAAGTTCAAACGGCGTAGTGTCCTGGCAGCGGGCAACTGTTACGTCAAGGTGAAGTTCGGTTACGCTGACAGCTCCAGGGGAGGGAGCAATGACTACAGCACCGACGGCGAGGAAATGGAGAACAGAGGAAGGCCGCCCTCTGCCGACAGGATGGGACTGGACAGCAGCTACTACGGCAGCTCGATATCGGACTTGGAGCAAGGGGTGTCGAATGGGGCCACCACCACGGGAAACGCAATCATGCGCAGACCCAACGGGGATAAACTCTCCGGTGATGGGAGAGAGACAATCCCGATCGACTTCGCTGACTTCCCCGCTCAAGTGGACCTGCCCCGTGGGCGCAACATGGAAGATGACCTCGTACAAACCGCCCGTGGTCTCACCGATCTGGAGATCGGCATGTACGCCCTCCTGGGGGTCTTCTGCCTTGCTATCCTGGTGTTTCTTATCAACTGCATCTCCTACACGCTGAAATACCGCCACAAAGAGCTGTCGGTCGAGGGCCAAGAGAACGTGAACCACGCCCACGACTGGGTGTGGCTGGGAAACGAGGCGGAGGCGCCGGAGAGCGAAATCAGCTTGTCGCCGCAGCAGGAGGAGCAGACCTCCACGATCGACTCCAGCAGCGGGCCGGAGGAAGGCGGCCGCCTGTTGAACGGCGGCTCGGCCCAGAAGAACGTTCAGAGCCAAGTGCACCGGGCGGCCGACACGGGCTGCCCGACCAAGGACGGCAAGGGAGAATCGCCCACCACAAAGCGGAAGCGGGTGCACTTCACCACATTCGCCGCCGCGCCCTCCGACGGCGGCTTCGGCACAGTTAGCACGCTCACCCGTTGTCACAATCAGGACATCAAGTGGGTGTGCCAGGACGTGGCGCTCCGAGACTCCGAGGAGCTACGCAATTACATGGAAAGGCTAAACGACAGCACTTGAAAGGAGCCGGCGAAATACACGGACGCGCTCGTAACAACTCACCCTTTTGCCTTTCAGGGGGAAAGTGGCTCAAAACTTTTGCTGGAGAATCAGAACCAACCTGCCAAAGGCTCAATTGTCACATCGCCACAAATGTCACGTGTGACACGCGAGAACGACGTCACGGAATGAGGACTCGGTGGATTGTTTCGTTTAGTTTCCTTCATCGGTCTTTGTTTTACGATTACAGGAGCGGGAACTTTCCCCGTAACGATCTGCTGCCGACAAACCTGTGAAATCCCAATGGCAGAACTGAAAAGAAACCATAGATGTTCAGAATGTTTATGGAGCGGGTTTGTGACACTTTTGAGAAAAAGAAAGGGCAAACGAAACGCGTGCATGCAATTTGGAAAGAAATGTTTTGTTCCTCATCGTGGCCCCAACAAGGCCAAGTGTACAACCCCATATAAAGTACTGTATTGTACCGTTTCTCTGTATATTGTATTTTCATAACATTTAAGGAATATACGACAGTGTCAAGAGTGTGTAGCAGCTTTTTATTGAGTGCGGCGTCTTCAAACATCTCATTTGTCTGGATAACTCTTGCTGTTTCACACGCGGGGGTGAGAGGAGGTGGTGGTGGTTTGAGAACGGCGACCATATTGCGCGTTAATCCTCATGTTAAGAGAATTTTATACGGCGCACTTTAGCCAGACGGCAAGCGCTTTAGACCTTTATTGCCGACCAGTGAAGGAAAAACAGCGGCCATTAAAGCACCCCCGTCCTTAAAAAAAAAAAAAAAAAAATCCGTCCTCACAGGACAGCGAGAGGATTGCGGGGGTTTTTAAACGGCGGGACAACATGGTAATGTGACATTTCTTATGCCGGCCCACAGTTTTGCGAGCTTTGGAGAAAATACCGATAAAGGTCTCGTTAACCTCCGCCGTCGCCAGATGGACGACGCTCGCAAGACGTGAAAGATAAAGAGCTATAATTACAAGCAAGTTTGGACGTGGTGGGTTTTTTTTTCATCATCGTCGCACAAATAATAATCATCTTTCGAAATGTCCCAAACAAAGCCAGCCGTCTGAAAAATTGTATTTTCTCACACTGATCACAGGGTTATCAATTTATGATTGTTTTATTTTATTTTTTTCATTCCCATGTGTGCGTTTATTATTTTCCATCTAGCGAAGAAATGCACCCGTTGTGTGAACCATCGCTGCCGTGTGGCTCAGGTTATTAATCAGCAACACTCGCAATATTATAATTTGGACGAAGGGATACTTAAAATACTTGAACAGCCACAACACACGAACATTGAAAACGTTTTCTTGGCTCTTTTTGCACTTGCTTAATTAGTTCAAGCGCCTTGTTGGCATTCACTTTTCATCTTCAATATTCTTGAAATTATTCCAAAAACAGCACATGGAGCATTTGCTAAAATAACTACAGTATGATATGATAGAGCAACATTTCATATACAAGAAATGTGCTCAAGGGGCTATTTGAGTGTTAAATGAGAATATCAGATAAGGTTTTTTCACCTCCATTTCAAATCCCTCTTGCGTTACATATTTCGGTGTGCGCACGGTGCGACGTTTTATGTTCGCGGGGCCAGGCGGGCACAAAAGTAGCCCCCGTGAGGAGGAGGCGCCGCGTTATGGTCCCAACGCTGAGCCGGCAGCCTGTGAAGGGCGACGGGAGGTCTGGGTGGATTGAAGCGTCGGCCACGAGGGGCATGATGGATGGGGGGGGGGGCCCCCGCTGCAATTAAAGCAGCGCCACCGCCGCTCGCTGCGACCGTCAGGTCAGAATAAAGCATCCCGACGTCTTTAGACCCCTCGAGTTCCGCTTGAAAAATAGACCACTGGAGAATAACGATTCCATTTTTGAGGCTGCAAATTGAGCACTTGGTCAGCTAAGTCTGGACTCCCAAGGAAGAAAAGTGAACAAGATATCTCCCCGAAGGCCTCAATCTTAAATGGACTTTTAATGGAATTAATGATGTGAGCACAACCAGCTCTCGCTAATTCTTGGCCGTTCTCCCTGTGGTCTTTGTTTGCAATTTCCAAATGATTCAGCGCCTGATTCGTCCCCCCACCCCCCCACCCCACCCCCCTCCTGAGCCGTTTTTGAAATAAGAGCTCTGCATTTTCTGTGTAACTACAAATTCTATCCAAAGAAGAATGGGAAAAAAGTCACTGGCATTGAACAATGCATATTTTAACAAACGAAGCTTCAAAGCACACGGATGGAACGCATATCCTGGTAACAGACCCAAACGTACACTATTGATGATATTCCTCCATCAAATCTGGAGATCTGTGATTGGCTGACATCCCGTCCAGGGTTTGCCCCGCCTCATTCTTGAATTCAGTAGGGATTGGCTCCAGCTCTTCCGTGACCTTAATGGGGAAATCCACTGGTTTGCATGAACATTGAATCCAATAGGTCATGTAATATGGACCCTATTTTGACAATATGATGTTAAATCCTCTCTCATTTAATAGTGTTTTGAGAAGATTTTTAATCGCCAATTACGAATTTTCAGGGGCGCTGCCATTTTCGCGAGTCACATGACCTACTCGCGCGGATGTGACGTGTTACGTGCCGTTCCAAACGCTCGATTACACGGGACACCATTCATGTTCAGCGCTGATTTCTCGGATTCATCCTCATCTGATGAAGAAATAGCAGTATCGGTTGATCGGGAAGACGGAGGAATACTTCCATACGGAGCCGTGAGCGGCTCAGCCACTCGGTTGATCGGGAAGAGGGAGGAATACTTCCATACACAGCCGTGAGCGGCTTGGCCATTTGGTTGATCGGGAAAGCGGAGAAATACTTCCATACACAGCCGTGAGCGGCTCGGCCATTTGGTTGATCGGAAAGACGGAGGAATACTTCCATACAAAGCCGTGAGCGGCTCGGCCATTTGGTTGATCGGGAAGGCGGAGGAATACTTCCATACACAGCCGTGAGCGGCTCGGCCATTTGGTTGATCGGAAAGACGGAGGAATACTTCCATACAAATCCGTGAGCGGCTCTCTGCCGCTTGGTTGATCTGGAATGAATACTTCCATACAGATTTGAACCTGTGGCTGTAAAAAAAATGCCGTCGAACGGCGGAGCCGTCAGCTCGCTCCCCGCGGACGAGCTCTGTCGCTCGGCTGTAAATGATGTTGAATATTCAGATGGTTCTTCGGGCGGAATGACGCAGTCTGACGAGCTCGCTGGGCTGGGGAGCTGTATTGAAGTACTCCTCCGTCTTCCCGATCAACCGATACAGCTATCGGATGACGATAAATCCGAGAAATCAGCGCTGGGCATTAATGTTGTCCCATGTAATCGAGCCTTTGTTGTGGCACGGTACACGTTACATCTGCGCAAGTAAGTCATGTGACTCGTGAAAATGGCAGCACCCCTGAAAATTCTTAATTGTCGATGAAAATTTTCTCAAAGCACTATTAAAAGAGAGAGGATTTAACATCACATTGTCAAGATAGAGTACATATTGCATGACCGATTGGATACATTGTTAATGCAAACCACTGAATTTCCCCTTAAAAGGTCACGGAGGAGCTGCAGCCAATCCCTACTGAATTCAAGATGAGGCGGGGCAAACCCTGGACGGGATCTCAGCCAATCACAGATCTCCTAAACTACAAACGTAAAGCAAAAAACGTTCACACCTAAGTACGGGTTACAATCTTCACTCAAGCGAAACTGCATATTTGAAATGCGCCTTTTGAAACTAAATGGCACACGAACAGACGAGAGATCATGCCAGGTCCACAAAGCAAGACCCACGTCTGAACCCTCAACTTCAGAACTTCGAGACGAATGCGCAGTCACCACGCTGTCGATCGATAATAGCGGACCACCCCGTCAACACCCGAGCAGCCTCTTATTTGTTTGTTTTCTTCTCTTATGTTAGGAGCCAATAACTGAAATGTTTTTTTGGCGGTTATTTGAGATTTTGGGGTTTATAAATTCCAAAACTATTAAAATGGGTATCAAGGGATTTTTGCTATCAGTTGCCTGGTCCGGTTGCCATCCCCATTGTATTCCTAAATATTATCTTCTACCCTGCAAGATGTGATTAAAAATAATAAAACAAGATATCTGCATCATGCTCTTTACTTTTCAATGCATCTGAATAAAATAATAAAAACACAGTAAGTAGTTCTTTCTAACATTCTTGTTTGTTTCTCTTGTGTGAAACATCCGTCCAACCACTGGCGCTTATTCAACATCGGGTCGCTTGGTCGGTAGCTTTAGCGGGGACGCCCAGACTTCTCACGTTCCATTCTTCCCTTGGTTGTGAACAAGATCTCAGGATACTTAAACTCCTCCACTTGAGTTAGGATCCCATCCCCGACCTGGAGAGGGCACGCCACCCTTTTCCGATTTAGGACCATGCTTTCAGATTTAGAAGTACTGATTCTCACCCCTAGTTACTTCAAAAGATGTGGAACATCCATCCATCCATTTTGAACGGCGCTAATCGGGTAGGGATGCGGAGGCCTGGAGCCTATCCCGGCTGACCAAACCCTGAATTGGACGCCAGTCAATCACTGTAATAACCCAGCGGCAAGGGGGCGGACCCAAATGCAGGACTTCCAGACAAAGGCATAATGTTCAGAGTGGTTTTATTCCAAAAGCAGGTCAATACCAAAAAGGGCCATCCAACACAAGTAGAAGCACAAAAACGCTAGGCTAGTGGCAAGGTCCTGAAACATAAACAGGGTCCAATGACAATGAGGCAAAGTGACAAGGGATTGCTCTACACTTACTTACCCACAGTACCGGAGTGTCCCAGAATACAGTGAAGCATGAGTAACAAACTGGCAAATGCCAATGAGACATTTACCACTTAAGTACTTGGGTCCCAAATGTGACAACTGTCCGAGGTGGCACCACCCAGAGCAGTGGCCTGGCGGCGCCCCTCACAGGAAGCGCCGTCCACGGCAGTGGCCAGACCATGCCCATGACAGTCACAGGGCACATACACACACACCTTCACTGAGTGGGAATCGAACCCGTGCTGCCTGGTGAGTGTACCACTGAAGCATCAGTGAGCTTGAATGTGAAACTGACTACTATCTGTTGGAAAACCAGACCGAAATGATCGCACGGCAATGAGCATGGAACGGTACGGAATTTCACCTTCAGGCCTCAAATGAAGATCTACTAAACAGACCAAAGATCTGCAATGCGTTTAATTATACGGCTCAGCAGGACTGGATTGAACAAGACGGTATTATCCGAAAAAGACTGCGATGTACTGTAGCATCAGACAAGGAAAACACTTCCAGTGAAGAGCAAACTTTTCCTGCTGACTAGTTGAGACGCACAACCGCGGTCGCGATGGAAGAAATATCAGGCCTGAGTCTGAAAGCCAAAGGCCAAAACACAATTCCATTTGCTGTCCGACTCCTTCTCGCAGCCGAGGCCGGGACCCCATCCACCACGTCGCTCTCAGTCCTGCAGTACGGTCGGGCTCTGTGCGTGCAGTAAAAATAACACCCAAAACAAACCGGGGTTATTTGCCGCCTGCCGGAACGCAATGTCAGGCCTACCGAGTCACCTGGTAGAATTTTGCTAAGAGGGTGACATGTTTATCCTGATACCTGTACCTTCGTATGCAAATCTAGTTCCACTGTGAAAACTGTGCTGTAAAACTGGACCTGCAAAATATTCTTCCACACGAAGGCATCCTATAAAATGTGATTAGGATGCCGCTTATCCTCAACAGGGTCGCGGGTAAGACGGAGTGAGATGCGGGGTACGTACAGGCCCGTATTCTCCCGTCCACACTTCTGACGCAACATGCATCAACTGCGAGCGAACACGAAGCACGAGAGGGGCGTTTTTCCACCGGAAGTCATCCATCCGTCATCTGAGCCGCTTATCCTCACAAGGGTCGCGGGAGTGGTGGAGGCTATCCAAGTTAACTACGGGCTGGAGGCGGGGGGTACACGTTGAATATGCAAGGCACATAGAAACAGACAACCAATCGCATTCACAATCACACCTATGGGCAATTTAGAGTCCCCAATGAATCTTCTTGGGATGTGGAAGGAAACCGGAGTCCCCGGAGAAAAGCCACGCAGGCCCGGTGAGAACATGCAAACTCCGCACAGTCGAGGCTGGGATTTGAACCCCAATCTGGGGGAACTGTGAGGCTCACGCACTAACCAATTGTGCGCTGCGATTGGCTGGCAACCAGTTCAGGGTGTGCCCCGCCTCCTGTCCGTTGAGAGCTGGGATAGGCTCCAGCACTCCCCGCGACCCTCGTGAGGATAAGTGGCTAAGAAAATGGATGGATGTTTGTACAATGACGCAACCTCGACAAAGATTAGTCTCCGCCTTCAGGACAACTCTTCGAGAAAGACAGTTCTGCTAACTGATCTGATTAATCGAGCCTCCGCAAACGGGAGCGATTAGCGGCCACAACGGTGACGTATTCTTAAACATTACGTCTGCGGTAGTTCATCTTAATTATCGCGCAGCCGGTGCCCACTAATCCCCCAATTACCGAACGACCCGTTGTCAGCGGCATCTGCCGCCGCTCGTTCGGCAGGTGAGACTCACTAATTCAATTAAAAGCCGACGTAGCGCATGAACGTCATCTAGAGCAGTGATTCCCAACCAGTGTGCCGTGAGAGCTGCTCTGCTGGGCCGTGGGAAATTCCACTCGATTGATCAAAATATTGTGCCTTTGTTCATCTATCTATGGCAGCCGCACGTAAAGATTACATAACGTAAATTTCCGGCCCATAAGCCGTGACATTTTTTTCCACACGTTTTCAATCCTGCGCCTTACGCGGTGATGAGGTTCATTTGTGCACTTTTTCTAACAGCCACAAGGGGGCACTCAAGCGAAAAAGGTAAGAGTGAGACCGGTGGAATATATGTGCCGAGGAAGTGACTTTTACTGATTTTTTTTTTTAAATGGCTCTGTTGGCGCTGCTAGCGTTAGCACTGTGCTAGCGTGTTGCTGCCGTGTCTCAGTAATTTTTTTACCGGTATGTTTTTTTTTTCTTTAACCGGCCCTGTTAGCGCTGCGCTAGCATGTTGCTGCTTTGTTACTACCGCGTCTCAATGATTTTTACCAGTATGTTTTTTTTAACCGGCCCTGTTAGCGCCGCGCCATCGTGTTTCACTGTGTTACTGCCGCATCTCAGTGATTTAGGGATGTTTTTTTAAAACCGGCTGTTAGCGCTGTGCTACCGTGTTGCAACTGTGTTACTGCCACGTCTCAGTGATTTTTACCAGTAGGTTTTTTTAACCAGCCCACTAAGTGCAGTGCTAGTGTGTTTCTGCACATTTCTTACTCCCGCATCTCAGTTATTTAGGTGTGTTTTTTTTTTTTAAACGGCTGTTAGCGCTGTTTACCGTGTTTCTGCTGTGTTACTCCCGCATCTGTGATTTAGGTATGTTTTTTTTTTTTTTAAACCAGCCCTGTTAGTGCTAGCATGTTACGATATGTTAAGCGAAGCTAAGGTATTAAAACTTTGAAAAATGTTGTGTACTGTCTTTCTTTGTAAATATCTCGTTTCAATGTGGGCACTAGCGGCTTATACACAGGTGCGGCTTATGTATGTACCAAATGGTATTTCCTTTACAAATGTAATGGGTGAGGCTTATAATCAGGTGCGCTCTGTAGGCCCGAAATTACAGTAAACTGTCTTCTTTCTGGCGCAAAGTGTATAATTGACTTGAGTGTCTCTTTTTGTGAATGTAAGATGTGTGTCTCAGCTCAATAAAGGTTAGGAATCACTGACGATGAGGGCAAGACACGCACTAAGAATAACTGAAGCGATGCGAGGGGCCCATATGCCCGCATCGACGTGACCGATATTCCTCTCAACGCGAGAAACACCGCGTCACACCCGAGTTGTGAGCCGGGGGCATCGCGTTACTTCGAAACATCAGGCCGCCGTCTGCTCATTCGCAGCGACTGATTGGGCGTATTATTTCAGCGGGGAAACGCTTCACTCCGAGCAGTCAACAATGATGACTCATTCATCTCAATTTGTATCCGGGAAATTCAGGAAGTTTTCATTCCAGAGTCGAGCATAAAGCATAAAGCGAGGCTTGATATAAATTGGTGAGGTCGCAACTTCAGCCAAGCCCGCGCCTGCCTAGGGGGATACTTTTGTTGTATAAATAGTTGTGTTACTCCACTTTGAGTTCACCGTGAGGCCAATCAAGCCTCGTGCCTGCCGCGGCCTCCTGAAACCTGCTCGAGTTAGCATTTGCTCCTGGAAAAACAGTCTGGCGGCCAGACAAATTTTAAACAATCATAAACAAGAACTGAAATGTGTCAGTTTTTGTCACTCGCACGTACGGAAGTGCCAATTAGAGAAAACGAATCGTTCAGAATTTGAAATCTTTTAATGTACAAAGATACCGCTCGATTCTGCAAAAAATGGAAAATTGAAACTAGACTCCTAAAATAAGGATCATTTGTTTCATGGATCAAAAAACGCATACAAATAGGATCCTAAAGGCCAAGATAAGTTTCACAAATGTAACTCAACAGTGCTACTGTCAATGGTAAAATATACAAAAAAAGTCAAAAGGCACCTTTAAATGCACAAAGACGCAGTGAACATTTCAAATTTTGGAGAAAGTTTGACATAAATTCAAATGGAATTTTGACAACAAGTCTAACACTAAAATGGCAGAGAACAGTCCTAATAATTATATATATATATATATATATATATATATATATACACACACACACACACACACACACACACACACACACACACACACAACACACACACACACACACACACACACACACCATAATTTCCGGCCTACAAGTCGCGACTTCTTTCACACGCTTTCAACCCTGCGGTTTATGCGGTTTTGGGGCGCTGGTCAGCATACCTGGTTATAAGCCCCGGTACACAGAAAGCGCTTATAACCAGGTGCGCTCTGTAGGCCGGGAATTATGGTGTGTAATAATATATATATATATATACTGTATAAAAATTGAATAAAAACAGTCTATGCTTGTGGATAAATTTGCTGAACAAATTTTCCATTACAGTTTATCTTTCTGACCACTGATAGTTTAGTTCCAGTTATATTTCCAACTTTGTTAATGAAACTGACCTGAATATTGCAGATTCGCGCCCCCCCCCCCAAAAAAAAAAATAAAATAAAAGAATCTTCATTAAGGCTTCATTCAACATGTTTTCGGTATAATCCGTGGATTTAAATAAGTCAAATATATTCAAATGTATAAGCGACTGCGGTCAATAATAATGCAAACATTTTCAAATTCCTATTTAAATTGCAACTGCATTGGAGAAATTTCATATTAATGAGGGGAAACTGACACTCGCTCCCAATGGCCCTTCAAAAGAAAAGTGTCCATAAAATGCTTATAAATTAGTTGAAGGATATGACTAAATACTGATGTTTCACACCAAGATCAGGAGTGAAGGTGGTTAGAAAAATAGCGCACCCATACTGCATATTAAGAACGACAATTTAAAAAAAAAACGTTTTCACAATATTGAGTGGATTTAAAAAGTCTAAACATCTTGTTCAAATGCCAGATTTTTGGAATCTATTAAAATGAGAGAAAAATAACTCATTTCAATACTTTCTCTCACCATTGATGTGACCATTAACCTGTATTCAATACATTGAAAAGAGGGAAAGTAAAAATAAAGATAATAGGGTTGCAAAAGTGTGCACACCCCTTTGTACGTGGGCCTGTGTCTGTTTCTCTGAACTTTTTACATTAAATGGCAGTCAACACTCATCTCAAATTATGTTTTGCTGTTCTAGTAGGCTCTCCCTGACATTTTTTTTTGCTTTGTAGCATAAGGCTGAAGGTTTTTTGCATACACTGACTGAAATTTGGAAGTGTTCATAATTCCCTCCATCTTGACAAAGACCCCATCTCCAGGTGAAGAAAAACTGGCTCAAAGCATGATCCCAAGGTGCATTCTTCAACCTTGGTTTCGTTGGACGATAACACATTTTTCCGCAAAGCGTTTAGAAGAGTAGGTTTTTTTTTCCTTTGTAAAATGAGACTTCTCCTTTTTCATTCTAACCCCAGACATAGGAAGAAGTCAGGATATTGCTGTCATATGTACTAAACGTCCAGTACTTGCCAGAAATTCCTGCAGCGTGAACTTTTTTGTCGGCCTGTTGGCAGTTTTGTGCCATATTTTGTTTCCCACTTGATAATAACTTTTATTTAATCCCTTGGAAATTATTTTGTACTATTTTTCTCACTGATATCTTTGCATAATGATTGTTGTAGAAGCTTTCTGCAAGCATGCTGTTAAGATGAGACTACTAAAATGTCAGTAAAAGCCTACTAGAACAACTGAACTTGAATTGGTTTTGTCAGAGGCACTTTAAATGACGGCAGATGTGTGCAAACTCCCACTTATCTCAATTCTGAATATTAAATCAGAACGCAGCCACATCCCAAGTTATAAAACTGTGTGAATTGTCCAACTCTAATATGTTTTTTGTTTACTTCATCATTTTTTTTTTTTTTAAATCGGGGTTTACAATTCACAATAGTGGAAAAGTTTAAAATTACAACTTGGTCTCTTTTTTAATTGTTATATTAAAATTAATATCACAAAAACCTGCATTTGAACAAGGGTGTGTAGACTTTTTCAAACCTTCAAATCTTCTGGCACCATTGCAGGTCAAGTGCAAATGAAAGAGAGTAAACACACTTTTTGCAGTTAAGCCTATCATGCCACACAGTCAAATAATTTTTTTTTTCTTTTTTTTTTAAAGGAAAACGGAGCCCCTTAAAACGTACCATAGCATAAACGTATTGATTCCAGTGAGTGGAGAACTGAAGGATTCGATTAGTAGGCAGCGTTTGGATCGGACTGGACACGGCCAGGTAAGATGTGAGCCATACGGATTCACGTGTTCGGGTCAGGACGAGATGAGTCTTTGCCTTCGGCTTCCTGCTCGGCCTCTCTGCTTGTCGTATTTCACGGTCACGATCAGGAAGATGAGAAGGGTGACGCCCTGAATCCCGGCCAGGAGGAAGAAGTAGTAGTGCAGCGAGCAATCGTTGATGTTTCCTAGACGGATGGAGAGGGAGACAAACAAGAGGCCAGTTCAAAACAGGCAGGTGACAAAATGACACGAGCAAATTGTGAAGAACAAAAAAGGCCGCCTGGCGCGTTCCGTAAAAGAATACTGCAGACGTATTGAGTGACCGCCGTTTTTTTCATGTTTTCGACGGATAACGTTCAGTCATGACGCGCGAGTCTCGGCAACGACGAGAATGTCAGGAGGCCCCGCTTGGCAAGCCAGCTTCTTACGTTTCAAAATCAAATATGGTTGATCGCTGGGCGTCACGACAACAAAGCGATGACTGAAGAATCAGAAGTTACAGATCGCTGTGACCTGTAATTTGAAAACACGCTTTGATACCTATTAAAAGGAAAAACTCGTTTTCCCAAGGGAATGGGACGCGACAAAATAAACTGCCTTCTCTTTTCAAACTCAACTGCGAGAAATAGATTTTTTTTAAAAACAACCATGCACAATGAAAGTATGAACCATCAAATATGGGAGCAATATTTTATATGATGGGAGAATGGAAGACTTTTGATGGTGGTCAGTGGCACAATCTAGAGGCGACCGTTTATCAGTCCTCGGGATCATCCGGCTCGTCAGTCCTGGCCAACCACAGGCAACTATATGAAGTTATGTATTATAACAGCAATTAAAAAAAAAATCATATCGTACATCAAATGTCCCCTTTCCTTAAATGTGATTCACTTTTTTTTTTTTTAATATAGCTTCTAAATTAGACTGAGGCACTCCAAACTGCATCGCAAAAAGAGCCCAATTAAATGTGACATTTTGGAAAATGTGAACAATAATTGCTTTGCTCTAAAATCTAAAAAACCTCCATCTCTTAAATGCGTCCCAAGAAGCGTTCGCAGGAGTGGAAACGTCAGCACCTGAAACCCGGCAAACCCCAGCACTGGTGCTCCGCTTGTCCTTGTAAGGTCAAGGTACACTGAGGGGTCAAACCTCTTTTATACTGCATTGTATGTCAAACCCAAGATGCATTTACTCCTTCTCTCCTGGATTTTGGGTTAGGAAGAAGGGAAAAAAAGGCAATAAATAATAATCAAAGAGGAAAAAACTAAAAAGTTTATTTCCTTGACGGTCATCTCGGGCAGAGCAGTGGCTTCGATAGACTACCCAACTGCAGCATATTCAATAACAAATGTTTCGTTCGTCGAACAAGCTGCACTGAAGTCACAGTTTCTCCTGTGAGTAGATATAGTACATAAAGTATATGCTTCTGGACCGCATTATTGTCAACGCAAAGCCCCCGGAGCGACATGTTCCCCACAAAGCGCCTATTAGCTTCTCCAACTTGAGCTGTCACTGCACATAAAGTTGCCGGAAGACACTCAAGCTTGGCGGCAGTGAAACATGGGTGCAACGTCTGCGTAGGCTAATGCGACGAAAGAGGACTCGAAAATGATCTTTTGGCTATGTTATTAAAATAAAACTGTTTACATATACCCTTTTTAACCAGTTTTGACCAATTTGATAATCTGATGTCGATATGTGCCCTGCGACTGACTGCCGACCAGTTCGGGGCGTAGTCCGCCTTTTGGAAGTGAGGGGATTCTGCCTGAAAGTGTCGATTATATAAAATATGAGTAATGGCTTCCACTTTCTGTTTTGGTACGATCCTCTGTCCACACCAGCCAAGCACTGAATTTGGCTCCTTGCTCCATCGCTGACGTCGCACCAAAACGATGAAAAAAGGAGCGCTCCAAGAACATTTAGTTTACTTATAAGAATCAGCTATGTTGGCCAAATATGTGAACAATGCACAAGGAATTTGTCCCCGGTAGTTGGAGCCGCCCGAGTATGACACACATGTTGAGTATGACAGCAGACGGACATTTTTTTTTTTTTTAACTCCCAGTTGTGCAACTAGTGTGTCTAGCATTTAGAAGACCCATTAGAGCGGTAAATCCAAAGGGTGTCAAGACTTCAGGGACTGTATGCTGTTTAAAATGACTAGTCCTTCCATCCATCCATCCATCCATCCATTTTCTTTGCTGGTTATCCTCACGAGGGTCGCAGGGAGTGCTGGAGCCTATCCCAGCTGTCAACGGGCAAGAGGCGGGGTACAACCTGAACTGGTCGCCAGCCAATCGCAGGGTACATGGAGACAAACAGCCGCACTCACAATCACACCTAGGGGCAATTTAGAGTATCCAATTAATGTTGCATGTTTTTGAGATGTGCGAGGAAACGGGAGCGCCCGGAGGAAACCCACGAAGGCACGGGGAGAACATGCAAACTCCACACAGGCGGGGCTAGGGTCAAACCCGATGATAATCTACTGTATATATTACTAATTGGCCCAGCAGGATGTGACAACAAACTCGAGGCAGAGAATTGGCAGCATATTGCAGTGGAATTGTACTAAGTAATTGATTTTACTGGAAATGACTGCTAGTTTTATTTTCTCATGCAGAAAACTACAAGGAGGACTTGTTAGTGAGATATCTGGATACTATAGGCGGATACAAGGTACTTATGACCGGATTTTCCGCACTATAAGGCGCACCCAAAACCCTTTAATTTTCTCAAAAGGAGACAGAGTGCCATATCATAAGGTGCGCCTTATATGTGGATCAATATTGAGCCTTTAGTGCAGCTCCATCTAACGGATGTATAACGTAACCCCAGCCTCTACTATGTCGTCTATTCTATGCACCTTATAATTCGGTGCGCCTTATACATGGAAACAAGTTTTAAAATCGGCCATTCATTGAAGGTGTGCCTTATAGTGTGGAAAATACTGTATATAGGCATATGTACAAACTTTGTACATTTTATTTTATCCAGTTTTGCTCCTGGTTCGGGCTTATTGCCATGAGAATCTGTGGTAACCAGTTTAGAAACGTAATCACAGAAGTATGATTAAAATAAAACAAAACAAAAAAAAAAAAAAAATCAAGAGAAGCTGCAAAAAGTGAGCCTTAATATTGCGACGGATGACTGCATGCCCTAAAATCCGTAGCGTGTACATTTGAAACAGCCATTCTGATCACACAGCAGGCATAGCCTAAAAATGTTCACTTTTCCTCTTTGAAGGCAACGGTGGCAGAAGATATTCTGTGCTAACACAAAACCTTCATGTTCTTGTACATGATTTAACAGCCGGATCTATCCTGCGGATCAAACTACAGGGATAACACATATGAAACGAGATCGTCAAGTCGTGCGTGATCAGTCGGGCTCAACGAAGCGTCACAACATCGCAATGTGATTGCGCAAAGGTTGTTTTACCAACGCATACCCGAGTAGATAATTAGACATTCTGTGGAAGAAAGAATCACCGGGATGACAGGATGTAACATACACAACTGATGCTCCTATCGATGGACCGTCAACAGTGTGAAATATTTGATCGTTAAAAGAGCGCTGGTGAACGACTGCGGTGTTGTTGCACATCATTACTAAAAGATAAGAGGTAGAGACAAAAATCTGCCACTGGCCATATTTATTCTGCGATCATCTTAATCTGGTCAAATGTTTAGACTGTGACAGGTGGACCAAAATCTCAAAAAGATTCGTGAATAATTTATAAGGTGTAAAACAAAGTTGCTGGAGGTGGAGGAAAATGTGGTGGTGCATTTGCTGAGAGAGATACTTGGATAATCATTCAATAATTGAATTTATCAGGTGATGAAATCATAGTCAAACTGCCACAGCCTAAATTAATCAACTTTATAAACAAATTTGCAGACTCAAGTAACGAAAAGAAAAAAACACCTCTGTTGGTAAATGCTGATCGAATGTATGCCCAACCTACTTACCGGTACTTCTTCTTTTGGCAAAACGGGTTGTTTCTGTGTTCTCACGTCATATTTGTATAAATCAACGACATATGTGTATTTATCTTTTGTCTGAAGACACTAGCCATAAGGAATATGAAATTTGAGCAAGTTTGACTTCAACCTTGTTATCAAACCAGTCAGCAATCCGGTTTTCCCAGGCTCGTTTCCCATGGAGCAAATTTAGAACAAACCATATAACAAATCACAATATTTTAATGTCTTCAAGAGAGGTTTGAATTCTCCAAGGATTACACTCCAAGGTACACATTCATACTCCAAAATCAAATTTCGTCTTATGTCAACTACAATAATTCCCAGCCTACAGAGCACACCTGGTTATAAACCTCACCCAGTACATCCATCCATTTTCTTTGCCGCTTATCCTCACGAGGGTCACGGGGAGTGCCGTAGCCTATCCCAGCTGTCAACGGGCAGGAGGCGGGGTACACCCTGAACTGGTTGCCAGCCAATTGCAGGCCACATGGAGACAAACAACAGTTGCACTCACAATCACACCTAGGGGCAATTTAGTGTCCAATTAATGTTGAATGTTTTTGGGATGTGGGAGGAAACCGGAGTGCCCGGAGAAAAGCCACGCAGGCACGGGGAGAACATGCAAACTCCACACAAGCGGGTCTGGGACCTCAGAACTGCAAGGCCAATGCTTTACCAGCTGATCCACCGTGCCGCCCACCCAGTACATTTGTAAAGGAAATACCATTTGGTACATACATATGCCAAAGTTGTGTAAAAGCCGTAAGTGCCAACATTGAAACCCACATTAAAACACAAGATATTTACAAAGAAAGACAGTACACAGAGAGTTTAGTGCTAGCGCCGCTGCGCTAACGCTAATGCTTGTGCCGCTGCGCGAGCGCTGCGGTAAGGCTAGCAGCGCGCTAATGTGGCATTAATGCTAACACCAGCGCTGCGCTAACAGGACTGGTAAAAAAAAAAAAAAAACACCGTTAAAAATCACTGAGACGCGGTAGTAACACGCTAGCCCAGCGCTAACCGGGCCGGACCGGTAAAAGTCACTTCTTCGGCACATATATTCCACCGCTCTCACTCTTACCTTTTCCGCTCAAGTGCCCCTTTGCGGCCGTTAGAAAAGAATGAACAAATTAGCCGCATCACCGCATAAACCGCAGGGTTGAAAGCGTGTGAAAAAAGTCGCAGTTTATAGGCCGGAAATTACGGTACATTAGAAGTTCCTTTTCCACAATCTGCCACATAGGTGCCCAGCCAGCCGATTTCACAGTCAACAATACACGTGGAATCGCTGGTAAAACTATGAGGAAGCCCAAATACAGTATATTTGCAGGCCCAGTAAAGGGAAATAATCTGGTCTAAGTATTTTGAAAAATGACTGAGACTTGGCTTTGACCGGGCCAGTTTACCTCGCCAAGTAAGTAAAAGAAAAGTCTGTGATTACACAGAGGGCCTCTTATACAGTATGTGGGACAATTTACCTGACCGTGGGAATCCAGACAAAATATATCAATATCAATTTAACATTTGAAGATGGATCAACCGATCCAAACTCAGAAATGTCAGGACTCAACAATCTAAATGCTTCAATATCAGCTTGAGCTGCAGAATTAAATTTGAGAGGAAATCAATGCATCTTTGTTTCAGCTATAAACTGGGTAATTTTCTGCAAGTCACTTGCTCATAAAACGTAATTTGAACAACGGTCTAACAGTCGACAGTTTGGCGCAATAACCTGTGGTGCAAACCGCCTTCTTACGACTCTTCAAATTACGTTTAAAATACAGCCCATGTCAAGTTAGCCGATTGTGATATCAAAGGCCTCCATTAAAACGTTGACATTTCACTCAATGTGACCCTGAAACTGGTCTAGTGGGAAGTGCGAATGTCATCTTAAAAAGTCCCCGACATCTGATATTAGATAAGCGACATCTACAACGCTGGTCAAATGCAAGACCATTTGCCACCTTGGGACTGCGAGAAGATGTCACAAAAGAGCTCACTCGGAATTAAATGCGCCCACATAAAAGGGTTTCAAATTAAATGCAGGAAACGACATTTCGTGAAACAAAAGCTTTGTATGTGAAGGACACGCTTGTGAGAAGAGGAAGAGATGCCTGTGAATGTAAAAAGCCTCCTGCTGGACCTATTCCAGACCAATATGGAGCACATGGGGAACAACGTATAGTGGGGTGAGAAGGACAAAAACATAAACATTGAAAGTTGAACCAGCAGAAATTATGTTTTCACCCCAACTTTGTCAACTGATGAAAATATACTGCAACAACATACTGAACATCCACAAAATGATCTGCACTTGCCCAATAGAATGATTACCAAATATTTTAGCATTACATAGGCAATGATGTTCAGTTTTGACTGGCACTGGCAGAGAAGAATAAAAAGTCCACTTCCATCAGAATCCAATTTTTTGGAACCTTTTTTATGCTCATCATAAAACTCTTGGGAGGGACATGAATCTCAATGTTGCATCGAATCAAAAAGGACATTTTTGGGACTGCCAACAAAAGTAAACATGCAACCCCGAGAAAAAAAAAAGACAAGGAGAAAATTAAAAAGAAAACAGTGATGAAGGGGGACATTAATTGAATGTGAATATGATTTTGGTTGATTACAGCACAGTGGTAATGAACTGTAGTGCTGAGTCATGAGAGAAATCTTGACTATTTTGGTTAGATGAGCCAAAAATACAAGGAACACGTCTGAGTACAATGATGTTGAATGAGTACCTCTGACCGTTTCAATCAAAAAGTGAACATTATTATTATGCAATTGGGGACTTTTTTGTTACAGCTTTTTATTTGATTTCATTATGCTGTGCAAGCAGGCAAAATGTGTGGGTGCTTGCTGTACTGCTACGTATAAATTGGTGATACTGAATATAGTGTTATTACATTACATCGCTGTTTTCTTTTTTTTACGAGGTATGACTAGATCCTCTCGTTTAAATCGTTGGTTCACATTTTGGGAGCTCAATCCTGCACCACTGGCAGCTGTTGCAGCAATGGATCAGAAAGAGGCATAGAACCTTCTTATCACACACTGGTCTAAACATTTGGATCCTCATTTCCTTTCTGTTTTCCAAATGTTTTATCTCGGATCAAAAAAAAAATATAGGTATTTTATGCCACTCAGATTAGCGAAGACAGCTAGAATGAAGTCATCTGAAGATCTTTTTCCCGAGTTGGTCTAATTCAATCACAGTTCATATGATCTATACCGTAATTCCCGGACTACATAGTGCACCTGGTTATAAGCCTCACCCAGTACATTTGTAAAGGAAATACCATTTGGTACATACATACGCCGCAGCTGTGAAAAAGCCGCAAGTCCCCACAATGAGAACCCCCATTGAAACACGAGACATTTACAAAGAAAGACGGCACACAGAGTTTAACGCTAATGCTAGCACCGCGCTAACAGGGTCGGTTAAAAAAAAAACATATCGGTAAAAATCACTAAGACACGGACGGCAGTAACACGCTACCACAGCAGGGCTGGACCGGTAAAAGTCACTTCCTGGGCAGATATACAGACGGTACACAGATTTTAATGCTAATGCTAGCGCCACGATAACAGGGCCGGTTAAAAAAATAACATACTCGTAAAAGTCACTTCCTCGGCACATATATTCCACCGGTCTCACTCGTATCTTTTCCGCTCGAGTGCCCCCTCGCGGCCGTGAGGAAAAAAAAATGCACAAATTTGCCGCATCACCGCATAAACTGCAGGGTTGAAAGTGTGTGGAAAAAAAAGTTGCAGCTTATGGGCCAGAAATTACGGTACTTTGAATAATTAACCTGATCGAAATTATTACCTTCTTGTGACCTAAACCTGTTAGTTGACATCCTGAACTTCTTTTAGCAGAATGTACTATTACAAATGTAAATTCAAGTCAACATAAAAACGACTGTTGACTTCACTGAAAACATACCGGCTAACTTCATCAAACATGGAATTTTAGCTTTTTTCAACAAGCCGGGAGAGTGGAAGTCTTAACGCAACACTGCTGAGGGATGCTGACTTTTTTTGGGACAAGCAGGTGGAGCCAGAGTGACAGAATCAAGGCGCGTGTTGCCGGACTAGCACTTCAATCTCCATGTTAATGCTCAAGGGACAGCTTTACTGAAGTCGCGCAGGGAGGTGTAATCAGACCCCCGGCCTGTGATTAATGTTGCTCATCTATCTTTAGGCCAGTGCGGCTCAGTAAGACTCACAACAGTTCACCCGGGAAGCTGTTTACTGAACACCGTCATGCCTGAGGCCATGGAAATGAGTTGAATCTTTTCCACCTTGACAGCGAAAAGGACGAAATGCTAACATCGAACAAACTGTGGAAAAACGGCCACAAAACAAACTACAATTTCTGACTCTACCTAATACCAAAGCTTTTTCGTGTGTGTGCGGGGCGGTTCGTAATCTGTGGCCAGGAGGATGTTTTGTTCCATTTTTTCAGCTCACCATTCAAATGATTTGCTTTTGAAAAACAAAAGACGTCTTTCAGGCGATCTGGTTCAACTTTAACTGCCCCTTAAATGAAGTTAAGATGAGAAACTGGTGGATTTATGAAGCGTGGAACGCGGCTTCCAGTGCCGACATCTTCAAAATCACACTCATACCCAAGGCACGCTGTATTAATGAGCAATCAGAGTTTTGTGGGTAAATTATTTACATGTTTAGATGCTCAGAGAGAAGGGATCTGGTTCAGCAACATTCTCTTGGTAGGAACCCATCAATCTGCTGCCCACACCTCCTGATTCAATCTCCCACTTGGGTATGCTCACGACGTTTTACATTTTGGATTTTTTTAAGGAATAATTCCCTGAAAACAACAGTACGGCACAGCCACTTCTTAAGTGTTTTCATATCACCACATTATTCATTAATGGGGTCTTTTATCTTACCGAGAAGTATTTCTAAAATTCTGACCCTCCCATGGAGCTAAATAGGAACATTAAAGCACTGACAAAAAACAAAAACAAAAAAACAACATTAAAAAAAAAAAAAATCAATCTGGGACCCACAGTAAGATGGAGGTTTAACTCACCAAAATCTTTATGGGATGACATCCAGCCGATCTCTTTGAGGGACACGATGGCCAACAAACCTGAGCCCACAAAGGAGCCCATCCCAGAGAAAAAGAAGAACAGCCCCATGATGGCGCTCTGCATAGATTTGGGTGCAGCCGAGTATGCAAACTCCAGTCCTGCAGACGAGAGAGAACATGAATTTCATTAGTGAGAATGAAAACTGTGAACAGCTTGGCTGGTTGCTTGATTGGCTGAATGAATGGAAGGGTACAAGGGTGAGGTGCATTTATGCAGTTGGGATGCACAAAATAACTGATTCATCAATTGATTGGGAAGAATTGATTGCGTGGATACAAATATCTGCACAATCGTATCTTGAAGCAATTGAGGCAAAACAGAATGTGCCACTTTGCTGCGACATCAGCAAAGCATTTGTAAATTTTGCATTTTCTGCATTTCAATCTACATAATAGATACTTTTCACTGACGTCACGCCGATCGTGTATACGTATCATGGCAAGGAAGCGATCAATCACAGTTCCTATGAAATACACCGGCCTACATCGCACACCTGTTTATAAGCCTCACCCAGTACATCTGTAAAGGAAATACCATTTGGTACATCCTGTACATGCGCCGCAGCTGTGTAAAAGCCGTAAGTGCCCACATTGAAACCCACATTGAAACACGAGATATTTACAAAGAAAGCCGGTATACAGTTTAACGCTAACGCTAGCGCCACGCTAACAGTGCCGGTTAAAAAAAAACATACCGTCAAAAATCACTAAGACACGGCAGTAACACGCTAGCGCAGCGCTAACAGGGCCGGACCGGTACAAGTCACTTCATAGGCACATATACAGACAGTACACAGTTTGACGCTAACGCCGCGCTAATGCTAATGCTAGCACCGTGCTAACAGAGCCAGTTAAAAAAAACATATCGGTAAAAATCACTAAGACATTTCACTGACGTCACGCCGATTGAATCTACATATCATGGCTAGGAAGCAATAAATGTTTAAATGTAATGTTTTGGCTACGGTTATCGTTGGAGCTTTCATCTTGAAAGTCCTTTGACATACGAACGCTGTGACCAGAAGTGATTGAGGCACTTGTGCTGGCGTGAGGAATAAAGAAAGAAAGAAGCCACATGTGAATCTGAGAGCATTGTGTCGACGTCAGCGGGTCGCAACGAGACAGGACGATAAGGAAGTGAGCTAGAGAGGTTGGGAAGCGAAATAAATGTCACCACATTAAAAAGTAGTTGGACTCACGTCTACGTTATTCAATAACACGACAGCCATATCATAACATGGTGTCAGAGTGATGGAAGCATAACTACGGACTGGCGGGAAAGAAAAAAAACCAACGAAGACGACCAGGAGGCGTTCGGTGTTCCAACTCACCCAATCTACCAGATGCGTGGCGGAGATTCAAACGACACGCCAAACTCATGTTCACAGCACCGCTTAAAAACAGAGGTGAAGAGGAAAAGTGCACTTTCCTCCTACTGTGGATCGGCGAAAAAGGATGGGATACGTGGACACTGACCGGAGACGAAGATAAGTTGCTAAAAACCTATTCCGAAAAATTCTTTGATTACCTCATTCCGAAAGCAAACCCCATATTTGCTCGATATCAGTTTCAGAGAAGGCGCAAGGTAAGTCATGTGAGCACTTTGTGACAGAACACAAGCTATTGCTTAAAGACAATAACTACACAAACAGCCATGAGATAGTCAGAGACCGCATACTTTTAACTATCAACTCACCGAGTGTGCGCGAAAAGTTACCCAGCCAGGGGCCGGCGCTCACGCTCGAAGAAAGCGATCGGCACAGCCCGCTCCCACGTGTTAGCAATGGCGCAGCTAAAGGCTACGGCTAGCGACAGCCAAGAGGTTTACGTTTTCCACCGCAAACCTGGAAAGCAAAGTTTCACTGCGGGTGCTAGTAGGCATATTGATAGGCCAAAAACCTCGATAAAAATATGTAACAAGTGTGGAGGATACCGCAGTAAATTAGCTGAATGCCCAGCAAAAGGTAAACAATGCCTGGAGTGTCAAAACCCCTTTTCTGTCTGTTCTTACAACCATAAGCCACACAATGAAATACCATGATGAAAAGGCTGTAAGACGCTTATCATCAGCAAGCCAATATTCACAAAAAGATCACTAAAACACGCCAGATGTATTGTAGTTTTGCCGTCCAGTGGGCTGGGTAAACAAAACATGACGTCAGGTGAAAAGTATCTATTGTCACGTGACATAGGTGACCTTGCCATCGGTCGACTGGCTATCCGCTAGCAGATAGCCTGGAAGTCAACCGCATTTCACATTTCTGGAAGACAAATTTCTGCTGCGGGGCAAAGGTAAAAATCCTAAGAAAATTGTCACAGACAGATTAAAAGAAGACTTGCAATGGGGCTGAGTCTTACTTTCCACCAGCAGACCTGTCTGCCTGCAAGCTGACACTGATCATTTCATGGCACCTCATGTGATTTTTCAAATGGGGCCCGATAGCTACATCTGTCTGGGGAGATTACACAACATTTGTTGAATGTGTCTTTTTTTTAAGACTTTAAGGACCACTTCCTCACAGATATCCATGTTCTGGAAAAGGGGCTACAAAAAGGTTGGAATTCGAGCAATGTCGACCTTAACCTTCCAAGGCATTGTATGGGCACCTTGTAGGTCACTAGCTTATGGATTTTAAAGCACCACCAACTGAATACAGTATTACTTTAGGTAATACAGTGGTACCTCGGTTTTCAAACGTCTTGGTTTTCGAACGAAAATTTTGAGATTTTTTTGCTTTGGTTTTCGAACAAAAATCTGTATTCGAACACCCCGACCAGCTGACCCATAACGATGTTATTGTGCTTTCGAATGCACCTCTGAAAAAATTTGAAAAAACGTAACGCGGGCGGCGCAACCAGTTCACTCACACATTCCTCTGCTCGCAGATGTTTCCCAGTACTGTAGTAGTGACTTTTTAATCTTCAAATTCAGCAACATTAACCTCCGATCATGGGTCTAAAGAAGGCATTTGGAACTGCTGGTGCTGAAAAAAGGAAAGTGGTGCATAAAATTGTCGACTTTAAGAAGGATTTGATAGCCGAGCACGAATCTCGTTTGCGTGTTTCTGAGCTATCGAAGAAGTATGGCGAGGCGAAAACGACGATCAGCACCATTCTGAAACACAAGAATGCCCTCGAAGCAAGTGATGTTGCTAAAGGAGTAACCGTGTTGACCAAGCAGAAGCCATAGATCCTCGAGGAAGTCGAAAAGTTGCTTCTTATTTTCGTGAACGAGCAACAGTTAGCTGGGGATAGTGTCGGCGAGGAAGTGAGGAGATGTCGTCTGACGAGGCTGAAGGCAGGAAGGCTGTCTCAAGTGCCGATATTAAAGCTTGTCTGCGCTAAATGGAACGACATCCATAATTTTGTAGAACTTCATCACCTTATATAGCTGAATGTTGCAGAGCACTGCAAAATTTTAATGATGTTATTATGAGCCACTTCAGAAAAATGCTTAAAAGATGGCAGAAACAAACATTAGATTCGTTCTTTGTGAAAAAGGGGCGAGTCACCCCGACCGAAGACATCTGAAACTGTTGCTTTACATTGCTTTTTTCTTTTGTTTCATTACCCCTACCTCTAGTTGGAAGTTTTTATTTTTCTTACGTTATGTACTTTCCGTGCAAATAAAAAACAATTTGTTTTTCCCCCCTCATTATTGCTTGTTTAAAGTTATTCTGCACTTTTGTTAATAAAAAAAGGTTTACAAGGCTGGGGGCCGAGTCACTACAGATACGGCAATGCACTCCCAGCCTAGCATACTCGAAAGCATACATTTTAAGCAAAAAATAAATATATTTCTTAAATTATTGAATTATATAAAGTATTTAAACTATAGGAATACTTAAAAAAAAAAAAAAAAAAAACCGCTTAAGAAAAACTTTTTTAGGCTTGGAACGCATTATTTCATTTTCCAGCCACTGTAATCGGAAAACGTGGTTTGGTTTCCGAACGTTTTGGTTTACAACCAGCTTTCTGGAACGGATTGTGTTCGAGAACCAAGGCACCACTGTACTTGGATACAATTCAAGATAAAACCCAGGGGCCATATTCTCTTCAGGCATAACCTGAGAATGTGTTCGCCAACACTCGAGAGGCGTGACTCATTGACGTCTGCATCAGGAGTGCGAAAGAGCAAGAGTGCTCAAGTCTGTTGGAGAATGGACGCATGTTCAACATGGGGGGGCCAGGTTTGACAGGGGAAGAAAGCCCGCATTTTCCAACCCGGCAGGAGGATGTGGGAATGACAAATGTCAGTGGATAGGGAAAACGTGCGCAGCCTTTTTCTGACTTACAAAACATGGGATGTGAGTGATTTATCTTCCAAAGGAACTAGAAAAAGTGATTTTTTTTTCCAGCAAACAAAATGTCCTGGATCATTCCAGGAAAACAAAATAAAACAAAGTGGCATGGTACGTAAGTAAAGGTTCCCAGTTGCCTTTTAAGACTCGGGAAAATGAATATGTTTGATGGCAGCGGCTTTTAACAGCTTTATTCAAACAAACGAAGACTAAAGCAAAATATTTTCTTTCATTCAACATACTTAATGTCACAATTCTGTCAGACTATATTCTCCTTGAAGTAAGCTCTAAAGAATGATGATAGAAACAGGGATCATTTTTAAGGATTTTAGGGAACGATAGCTTTGTCTGCATTTGGATTTGATACAAAGCCTTCCTCTTTAGCAGACCCGTGAAGATTTTAAATTCAGGAGCTTCATTCAAGGAAAAAAATGTCTCTGTCCATGCATTGTAGTTATAAAATTGATGATTAAATAATGTTAAATCCTAGTGACACGATGATGATTTTTGGAGTAGGATCTGTCGGATCACAGGAGGCTCAAGCGACAACATGGCAATCAACTCAAATGCAAAGACAAATTGAAAATATAGTATTTTCATCATCCAGTGCCCGAGGGAGTTACTGAACTGCAGAGGGTGCAGACATTCAGAGGTTAGACAGATATGAGTTCTTCTTGTGTAGACCATGTCCAAAGTGCTACGAATCCATTTTTATACTCTCAGAAAACGACATTACGCACATGTGCAAATTTGAGAAAACACTTTCTTGTGTGCTTATTTTTATGTTTAATTTACCTACGACGGCGACTGTCGCATAAATGTTTGTAACACTTCATGTCGAATGTGTTTGTGTGCGGGTACGAGACAAGAGAGAGCGCAAGAGTGTGCGCTAGCGAACTACGCTGTGTGAATTACTGAACTAGTTGTTGACAGAACATTAATCTTATCATTTATTAAGCAGCGGTACGTGCAGACGCCGACTCTGAAGTCTGGTTCGGCAAAGAGGCTTTTGACTCTGACGGGGGCGACATACGTAGTCAGAAATTGACCGGCATCCATGTTTTATTGGTAGAAGTCCTTGACAGAAGGTGAGAAACCAACCGTGGGCCGAGTGGCGGTGCGCCTTTCAGCCCCTGCCTTGAACTAACAGCAGCATTTTTCATGCGGTGATTAAACACGCCTCCTCTGAATTGAAGCACGTGTCACGGTTGGTGTAATTGATGGGATAACGTGAGGATATTTGTCACTTTCAACTGATGATCCGGTTTGAGTGACTTGAGTTGAGGTGCATCATACTCGTTATTTCTATTTCAAATGAAAGGTCACGCAGTAGAGCCAAATTCAGTACCTGCGATGCTGGCGAATATTTCGCTGATGCCGATCAGCACATATTGAGGCACTTGCCACCAAATGGGTAAATCTGCGGCGTAGTAGATGACGTTGCCGAGCACTTGGTCGATGGGCCCATTTGCTTTGATGATCTCCAGGCGTTTTGTCTCCAGAATACCTGATGGGCAGACAAAAACAGGCAGTGAATATGAGGACAAGTAGAAAGGAAACAAAAACAAAAAAATCAGTACTTGTGGCCTCGCTGACAATTTAATGACTGAGCTAGTTTTGATCAATCCGAGCTATTTCAATACAATCGCATCAACGTCCTTTTGTATTATGGCCACTATGCAAACTCAAATTCGAATGAAAAGAGTGACTGTCAGTTGACACATCAACAACGTCAACATTCTTCATTTTATTTGATGCTATTTGATGATGATGATCCATAGTCCTGGACAGGCAACTGAACTCCAGAAGAAGCACATTCAAATACACACTCAAAAAGAGGAAGTAAAAGATATTGTAAGAAAAAATACTTCACACGCAATGTCCTTCCTGCTTTCTACATTCAAAAGCTTAGAAACACTGTACAAAAACAAAACTCAACTAAATTATTCGATCATTCTCTGCACGCCAGCATATTCTTTGGTGGCCTCTTCTACCGCTCAAGTGTGCCCGTCATCCCTGACAGCAAAATCCCAAAAACTTGTACTGCACCCTTTCCATTACGAGAAATTTGAAGGCTGAAGATTTTGTTACACAGTAGATTTTTCTGGTAAAAATGACCCTGATCAGACAATAGATTCCATCCATCCATTTTCTTAGCCGCTTAACCTCACAAGGGTCATGGGGAGTGCTGGAGCCTATCCCAGCTGACAACAGGCAGGAGGCGGGGTACACCCTGAACTGGTTGCCAGCCAATTGCAGGGCACATAGAGACGAACAGTCACACTCACAATCACACCTATGGGCAATTTAGAGTGTCGAGTTAATGTTGCATGTTTTTGGGATGTGGGAGGAAACCGGAGTGCCCGGAGGAGACCCACGTAGGCACGGGAAGACCATGCAAACTCCACACAGGCGGGGCCGGGATCAAACCCGGGTACTCAGAACTGGAAGGCAAACGTTTTACCAGCTGATCCACCGTACCGCCACAATAATTTCCCATTTGTTTATTTTAGGATGACATGATTTCATCCGATTTCTTTGAGGTTATTTGTATATGCCCCAAGGATAACCTCTTTGGGTTATAGGAGGGAAGACTCGCAAAATTGAGGATGCCCAGGAATCAAATTGTGAAAATGAATGCAAGGCACAGACAGCAACGGTGCTGATTTACGGCATTCAATCATTTGTATGATGTGTGCCGTGCACCGCTTAAACGCTGTCACGAGGCGTCGCGGTGGTTAGCACATCTGCCTCGCTGTTTGGAGGTTATGCGTGTGAATCCAAGCTGCAGTCTTCCTGTGTAGAATTTGCATCTTCTCCTCGCCATGTTTGGGTGGATTTTCTCCTTACAGTACTACCCTTCCTTATGCATTCCAAAATCCTGCATGTTTAGGCTCTAAACTGTACATACACTGTGTGTGAATGTGGTGTGACTGATTGTTTTTCCATATGGGGCCTGCGATTGGCTGGTGATCAGTTCAGCCACAACGCTGGTGAGGAAAAGCGGTATAGAAAACAGACGAATGGAAAATCTAGAGTACGTTTTTGTCAACATGACATCCAAACTGACTGAGTCCAGCCACATCGCTTGCATGTAAACTCACTGTCCTGTGACCAATGCCCACACCGCCACTCCGTCGTAAACCCTTTCTCTCCACTCCTAGGAATTGCTCGCTGCAATATTCTGAATTTATTTTGCAGCGGAGCGAGCTTTACTTTCACCCGAGAAGTGGGGGGCGATAAAAGCAGATACCGAATTGGTATGTCCACATCGTAACTGAAGATGTTCCAACGTTTTTCCGATGCAGAAATGTCCATGTTCCCTGACGAGAAAAAATCTTAAAATTTAGCTAACGTCACATACACTTTAGACAAATGTAAAATATTCTTCCCTAGCACTTCTCAATTGTATCAAAACTACGGAACAAAGATGCAGGGCCACTTTTTTTTTTTTTTGGACTGTCATCCTCTGCTGTACCTCTATAGTTGCCCCCCCCCCCCCCACAGGACAGGTTGGACTTACACTTTCAAAACAAAAATCCACAGGCTAGAACAGAAAATGACAGTGACAAAAGGGAAGCAGTCATTCAGGGCCAACCAGTGGGATGCCTCAACTGCTCAAGGAAAAATATCTCGGCTGTCGCTGGGAAAGTGATGTTCACATTTAGGGACAATATATCAATCTGTGACAGAATACGGGGATATTAACTAGATACCGTCACATTACGTTTGCTTCATATTAAAAACATGGTGCCATTTGCAGTTAGGTAACATGTTTTTATGGACATGAAGATGTATTGTGATATGAAGGAGAGTTGGTTCCACCATGTATGCGCTTTGAAACGTGATAAAACGATCCATAACTTGTTTTGCTGTCCTAGCTTGCCAGGTCAAATTCCAAGAAACAGCGCACGGAGGAAGTCTGTTTGTGTACACACCCGCTGCCACTGCAGACCACATGACAAAGAACATCCCCACTGCGATCCTCTTCAGAGAGGAAGGCAGCAGGCCACGCCGTTTCAAAATAGGGTCCACCACTTTGTCCTTAAGAGGAATCAGCATGAGGATGAGCACGGCATCAAACATCGTGAGCCAGGCTGCCGGGAAGCGAAACATCATCTGTGGGATTCAGAGAAAATAGATGAGATCAAACTGTACAAAATGCAATCTAGCATGAAAAGGTGCTCGGAATTTTTGCAGTCTAACGACACAGTTGACTGAGTTTGTATGTGTGAGCTGTTTGCGCGTTTGGCTTGCTATTACTTTGGCACCCCCAGGTGTTCATAGTTAAAAGTGACTGAAGAAAAACAACAACTCCAAACCGTTATATGCATTATGTGATGCATTAATGTAATATTGTATCATTAAAAGAATACATTTTGGTCTGCATGCAGACTACGAGACTCCGCCAGAGAGGAAATCAAATGGAATTCATGAAGCACATCTACACACTTAAATTACGTACACAAAAACTGCAAAGACTTCAATTATATAGAGAAAAACTGCAAAGATTTCAGTTCAAATGTTAAAGTAGTGCGTCCCTAGTTCATAATTATGTATTTCCAAACCAAGCTCACTTTTGTTCACTTCTTCTTTTGTTTGAACATTCTCATTTTAAACTTCATCAATTTTCTTTCCCGCAGAAAACCTGGATAAATGAAGCGAGCTTGAGCTCCTTTCCGCTTATCCATCGCGTATTATTTCCGACATTTCTCAAACGTACAACAATTCTATTGGAAGAACACCATAACATTTGGACTCAGCTCAATTTTATGCTTGCGTGTAAATAAAATTCGGAACAAGAAAAAGCACAGGGAAAACCTAAGAGGCAGTTAATCGAAGTTAACTAATAAAGCAGGACGATGACTTCAAATCAGGTCATGAACAATAAATGATGGGGGGAAAAAAATAAATTGAAAAAAAAACAAAAAAAATCAGACCAACATGCATTAGTTTTTCTGACAGTTCTAAATGCTTCTCTGCATCTGAAGCAATGCGCTTAACGTCACAACGCACAAATTAACCAACTGCACAGGGCCAATTTCTGCCGCGAAAGTACATGACAAATTGCTCCGTTCCTAACTCATGCATATGTATTCACGGGAGGCCCCGGAGAAAAGCGTGGGTTTCGTGCAAAGAGGATGAGGACGCATAAAGAGAATCTGATTTTACATTCTATTATACCTATGACAACGGCGGGGAAATGCATATTATTGTTTTATCTATTTTTAGATCATCAAGCCTTGAATTCCTGTTTGTTCAGTTTTTCTCTGGGCACGCCAGTTTCTTCCCACGTCTCAAAAAAATCATGCGTGTTACGTTAATTGAAGAATTTCTCTGAGCTGTGGATTGCTTGTTTGCATTTGCCCTGCGATTGGACTGCAACCAGTTCAGGGTCTACCCTGCCTCTCACCCGGAAATAGCTGGGATAAGCTCCAACACACCTGCGACCCGTGTGAGGACGAAGCTGTACAGAAAATTAACGGATTGACGGTGTAGTTTGCATTTGCAGGTGATTCAATGGATTCGCTCAGTCCGGACTAACACAAAAAGGTTGTGAGATGGCCTTGATGTGCTCACTACTACTGTAAATGTAAACATATCCGTATTAGATTGAGTAAATGTATATTAAACAGGATGAAGTCTGGCCACGCACTTCCAATATTGTCCAGCATGCCTCAGTAAATAATATAATATCTATCCATGCATCCAACCATTTAATAACACCTTACACAAACGGGCAGGCAGACAGACAGATGGCAAGGTAGCGGAAGACGTGAAAGAAATGCATTTCATTTTGAATGCATCGCACCATAAGTAATTACAACAGATTCACCCGCGTGCAGCTCCACTTTTCGTGTGCTTTGTCTTCTTGAATAGATTTAATTTGTTCGGTTGTGCCACCGAACTGTGTCAGGTGAGGAAGTTAAAAACACTGCAGCCTCTAATCTCATTTCCCTTTTCGTTTTGAGAAGTGTCGAGACTTGTCGCAAAACAGTCTTGGTGGGTGTAATGTATGTAGGGGAAGAAAATAAGATACGGTGTTGGTTTTGATACGATTAGTCAAATTGCTGCTTGGCATGGTCTTGGAGAAATATGAGGGCAGACGGATTCACATATGACATATTTGAGATTACTCAAAAAGGTCCCTGAAAAAATAAAAACAGCTGCGCAATATAATGTATCTTTGTTGCAATTTTACTCTCTACATTGGAATGCAACAATGAAGCTGTAATTGGTACCGCGTCTCATTATCGCCTCCCGATATCTATGCCAAGATGGAAACGCGCGCAAAGCAGACTTCCTCTTTGAGAGCATATCGGATGGAGGCGCTGTTGCGGAGTGTTCCAACTACAGACGGGTTGCTAATCTGCAAGGTATTAGTCTGTTAAGTAAAGTTCTGACTTAATCCCCAAGGCATTACCGCAACCTTTGCCGCAGCCTCCAGCTGTTACCTACCCACTGTCGCTGTGACACAGAACTCCGCTTTCAAACGTGGAACCATCAAGTTTCGTTTTGCAGGAAAAACCCCACTCGCTATATCGCCGCACCCTAATACTTTGTCTGCATGTACACTGCAACCTTTGCTCAGAAATGTGCGGTATTTGCACCATTTCTTCTTTCAAGTTACCATGTGAGAGTCGGTGGAGCTATTCGACGCAGCGACCGGAATCTTTAGATGGAGCCCTTGCAGAATGTACGTCGTCTGCATCTGCAGCATCAGAGGGAGATAAAAGTTGCCGCATTAGGGAATTTATTTTACATCCCTACGTATGCTCTGACATGGCAGTACTTTAGTTTTACATCTTGAATTATTTTGGCCACTGGATAAACAAATAACACATCCGTGAATTTGCGGTTGATTTACCTGGAAATACACCGTCCAGTATGGGATAAGGGCGAAGAAAACTGGGAGGATTTTCACCAAAGACTTCACTTCCTCCACTTTCTCTTCTGGGAATTTTCCTCCGTAGGTCACTTTGGCACCATCCAATAGTGTTGGTTTATTGCTTCTAAGAGAGCAACAAAAAAAAAAAGTTTGACAGAGTTAAATCAAAGTAATGACATATTAATTAAGATATTCAAACTTTGCGAATCTTAATTCTGCCTTTTGTAGAACATTTTATCAAACTTTAAATAACAGCGCTTTTAACACATTCATGAGCAGGGTGGCAATTTTTTGCCTTATTGAGATAAAAGTCTCCTAGCAGGCCACAATCAAGGAAATAACACTTATTTTTTGTTTATAGTTTAGTTATATGATAACTACTCATTTATAATCTCGTCCCAAAAATGGGCTCGATCCTGGCCCCACCTGTGCGGTGTTTGCATGTTCTCCCCGTGCCTGCGTGGGTTTCCTCCGGGCACTCCGGTTTCCTCCCACATCTCAAAAACATGCATTGGACACTCTAAATTGCCCGTAGGTGTGATTGTGAGTGCAACTGTCTCGATGTGTCCTGCGATTGGCTGGCAACCAGTTCAGGATGTACCCAGCCTCCTGCCCGTTGGGAGCTGGGATAGGCTATGGCACTCCTCGCGACCCTCGTGGGGATAAGCGGCAAAGAAAATGGATGGATGGATGGATGGATTAATGATGGAAAAGAATCTTTAGACTATAAACCCTATAATCCCCATCTCAGGAAAAATAGTTGAATAAAGCTTTCACTGGGATTTTGTAATTTAAGATTCAAAATCCAGTTTTTACACGTCAGTTTTCATCTAGTTTTGGTTTTACCGCAAGTCAAGTAGAATCTCGGAAAAACTAGTCAACAAGGGGAAAGAGAAGTGCGAATAAAAAATATTCTCAGGATTAAATACACGATCAGGTTTCGCCGCAGTACCTCGAAAACTGCAGCGGAGACCTTTTGGCTTTGTATGTTACAGTCCCCACTGCAGTCATTTGAAACAAAGCACATGCATTTTTATATTCTATTAAGAGGCGTAACATTAATCCTTATTAAATGGACAGAGATGGGTGACGTCTTACCGAAGCAGGTCAGGCTCCTTGGGTTTTGAGGAGCAACAAGCAAAGCTCAGTATCTTGAACATATCGGTGAAAGCGCTGCCATCGGCGGGCTTGGTGATGAAAACGGTGCGGCCCAAGAGGAAGACCAGGAAGGAGATCCCAAGGCACACGGTGGGAATGATGTAGCCCAGCTCAAAGCTGTAATTTTGCTGGATGTAGGCCACACCTCCCAGTGACAGGATGGCTCCCAGATTGATGCACCAGTAGAACCAGTTGAAGAATCGGCGCGTGGCTTCTGGTCCTCGGTCTTTGACCTGTTGGATTACAAGCAAAAAAAAAAAAAAATCACTGCCGTGGATGTGATACATTGCGGTTAATAAATCATAAAAGTCATCTCATATAAAAGGCTCACAGCCTCCGATAAAGCAACAATGCAAGTTGTAAGCGAGTCAACCATCCACAGCTGCACTGGGCAAGAGGACAAAACACAACTTAAAAAGAAAAAAATGTTCTGTTTCATAGCGAAAAGATTCAAAAAGCTGAACAAATCAAAATTAAAAGTGGTGTAAAAACGTTCTGCATATTTTGATCTGTGTAATATTAAAGACACTTGTGATGAGAACGTACTAACAAAATTAAAGAGATTACTGTGTCTTCAATTCAATCTACAAGTAATATTGCGACAGCCCAGCAGTGACCCGCATGACATCGGCCCTATGGAGGAAAAAGATTTTATCTAGGTGATATAATGGTGGGAAAAGAAAGAATTGTGGTATAGAACTGCAGCTAACATCTGGAGCGAGATGATATCAATGATGCAATTCCATTGAGCTCCATTGCTGTTTTCATTTGGATTTGGATCTGCAAGATGATCAGTTTGATGGTATTAACTACAATTTGTAATTGTAGGGTGCAGGAATTTCATTATCCACAGAGTTTGTTATTTTGCGCTGTTGGTTTGTGCTTGTTACCTGTTAATTACCCGGGATGAAGGTTTTGTTATTCTATTGCTCTGAGTGGAGCGAAATGCGATTAATGGTCACTTAATGTAACAATGTTTATAAGTATACAAATATACAGTAATGCCTCGCTCCATTGCAGTTCACCCCTTTTGCAGATTCAATGCATTGAACATATTTTTTTTCTCTATTGTGCAGCTACTTACTCATCTCTAGTACAGTTAGCACCGCTGGCTCCTTGACTTCAACAAAGCAACACTGAGGACATGAGGACGAATGGAAACATGATTTTTAACTTTATGCACGTTTTGTTAAAAAAAAAAAAAAAGTCATCTTTACCCAAGCTATTACTAGAGGAGATGGCACAATGTAAAGTAAGCCAGTCAGTTCCTTTAACTACTTGCTGTATTTGTCAACATCTTTTAATTTTTATGTTTAGTGAATGCGCTATTTAATTCGCACACTGGCACGTGGTGATGCCGCACGGAAACGATAGCACGGAAAATGACGCGTGTCCTTCAGACCATAAGTAAAATGTTGCGTAACTACATGTAAAGGGCATACCACGAGTTGCCTACGTCATACTGAGGCGACGGCTCTCTGATGCAGAATTTGGGTTTCGAGGGAGTGCCAAAAGTTATAGAATTTAGCGTTAATTAAAAAAAAAAGTCCTTTTAAATCTGAATGCTACCGTTGAACACATGCATAGCAATTCATTAAAATTCACAAATATACACATAAGCAGATGTTTAGCTAATGTCATAACAACATGGACAGGAATAAAATTGAAATAAAGGGGAATGTTTACAAAGTGGCTTTATTTTCTCCTACTCCAGTACCATACTGTACTTAAAAAGAGTACCGCAAAGATTTCTGGGAAGCAGCAGGATCTGCTGGCCCGACTTCCCATGATGCTTTGCACTACCTAAACGCCAGGACCGTCCGTCACTGTGGAGCACAGCGACTAATGCTTGAGACATGAAAAACGCCTGTTTACGCCCTGCCCGCATGGACTGGTGTTCACATCGTGGCACGGTGGCGCAGCTCTAGAGCATTGGCCTCACAATTCTGAGGACCGGGGTTCAAATCCTGCGTGGAGTTTGCATGTTCTCCCCGTGCCAGCGTGGGTTTTCTCCAGGCACTCCGGTTTCCTCCTGCATCCCCAAAAACAATTGGACACTCTAAATTGCCCTTAGGTGTGACTGTGAGAACGACTGTTGTCTGTCTTCATGTGCCCTGCGATTGGCAACCAGTTCAGGGTGTACCCCGCCTCCTGCCCGTTGACAGCTGGGATTGGCTCCAGCACTCCCGCAACCCTTGTGAGGATAAGCAGCTCAGAGAATGGAGAATTTGTGGGGTTTGTCCGTTACAAGGAATGATCATCAAGTAGTAACATCCACCTTTAGTTATTGGAACTTTATACTGTCACTAATTATTCTAAAAAAAATAAAAATAAAAAATACACTGCCTTTGACAATCAGTTAAACGCAAATGTTCTACAAATGTTCTGTGTCTTTGAGTGTTGTGAAATGCAAGATCCATTTATTTCTGTTTTTCTCTTTTGTTTCCTATAACATAAAGGTCCTATTTGAAGCGGCGCGTCGGTGCAGGATCAAAAGCATTGACACAAAGTCAGAAACATGTAATGAGGGTGGGCCGCTCGCTGGCGTAATGATATCAGCCCACCTGCGACAGTTTTCTCATGGCTGCTGTGATTATGTTCAGGAAAAAAACAACCTTTTTTTTAACAATTATATGCATGTTTACAGCAAAGTTGTTTTTTTTTGCTTCAGTTTATTTCATGTATTATGTAAGGTACAGCTCTTGGCTCGTGTTTTTGGCTGTGATTTTGTGTTTGTGGCAGACTTATGTGTGTACGTGTCTCCCTGTCCATCCAAATATAATTTTCTCTGACACTTTAGTAGATGTGTCCTAAATAATGGATTAATCGACTAATAACTGATCATCAAAATAAACAACAACTATTTTCAGAACTGATTAATCATTTAGAGCCATTGTTTAGCAAACACAAAAGTGTTGAAACTGAAACGCTCTGATTTCTGCAGTCCTTCATAAAATCATCAGTTACCTTTTGCAGAAATCTGATTTTACTTTTGAAAAAAAATATTGATAAACATTTTTGCCTATTTTCTGGCATGTTACAGACCAAATGAGTAACTGGATTGCGATCAATTTGTGGAGAAAAAAAAGTGTCACTTTAATCAATTACAAAATTTTTCTTTGTAACTGCGGTATGAATAATCTGAAGTGACATAGTTGAAGTTGAAGCAAAATCTGATGTGTACGTCGAACCAGAAGCCAAGGAGTAGCGCTCAGTTTTTATCCATTTTCCAAGCTTATCCTCACAAGGGTCGCGGGAGTGCTGGAGGCTATCCCAGCTCACTTCGGGCAAAAGGCGGACTACACCCTAAACTGGTCACCAGTCAGTCGCAGGGCACATCCATCTATTTTTCTTAGCCACTTATCCTCATAAGGGTAGCAGGGGTGCTGGAGGCTATCCCAGCTGTCAACAGGCAGGAGGCGGGGTATAGCCTGAACTGGTTGCTAGCCAATTACAGGGCACATAGACATAACGGTCACACTCAGAGTTACACCTAGGGGCAATTTAGAGTCTTGCATGTTTTTGGGATGTGGGAGAAAAACTGAGTGACTGGAGAAAACCCACGCAGGCACAGGGAGAACATGCAAACTCCACACAGCCCAGGCCGGGATTTTAACCCTGGTCCTCAAAACTGTGAGCGTGATGATCTACAGCTGCTACACCATGCCGTCCTATGGAATAATCCATCCATTTTCTTCACCGCTTACCCTCACGAGGGTCACGGGAGTCCTGGAGCCTCTCCCAGCTGTCATCGGGCAGAAGGCGGGGTACACCCTGAACTGGCTGCCAGCCAATCACACATAGAGACAAACAGACGCACTCACAATCACACCTTGGGGCAATTAGAGTGTCCAATTAATGTTGCATGTTTTGGGGATGTGGGACGAAACCGGAGTGCTTGGAGAAAACCCACGCAGGCACGGGGAGAACATGCACGCAGGCCGGGCTGGGATTTGATCCCCGGTCCTCAAAACTGTGAGGGTGATGCTCTATAACTGGTCCTTGGGAATAATCGATTCGAAAAATATTTGCTAGTGATACCGCAACGCTTATCCTCATTCGGATCACGGGTGAGCTGGGGACTCTCCCAGCTGACCGGTTTCCAGCTACTCGCAGTGTGTGCACGCCTGCCTCTGGGTGTGTAATGCAATTAGTTGGCTGTGACGATGAAGGATGCGCTTGCCTAAGTGAACTCTCATGGCAAAGATAAAGTCAATCACATGTCTTGCTGCATTCCCAATTACTCGGGTCCAGATCAAAAGACTGATCACATTGAAAGACACGACAAGGATGGGATTAGTATTTGCAAATCCTAAATCTCAATACGACACTGTTCATACTCTACCTGGTCCGCCCCAAATGGAGTGATGTTTGACTTGACGGTTCCGACACCCAGCGCAATCAAAAAGAGTCCACTGTAGACGACGGCGCCGCAATAGGGCGCGCGAATCGGGCAGGTCACATTGCTCGGAGGGGTGCTGTTGGCGCCGAGACATTCGGCGGGTTGCACGGGAAATGCCGCCTCTTCGCCGCATAGATTTACTCTGGTGTCATCATTTGAAACGAACGGGAAAAAGAGAATGCCAATGAAGTATAAAATCAAACTCGAGGCTATGGTCCAAAACTTTCCAAGGTACGCATCCGCCAACCAGCCTCCAAACGGGGATATCAGGTAGGTCACCCCCATGAACATCAGAGGAGCCTGGCTGGCTTGCGTGCCCTCCCAATAGAAAGGGCTGCTGTTTAAAAAGAGAACGAGGTTGGAAGTGATGCCGTAGAACGCGATCCTTTCCAACGCCTCGGCCAGCAAGATGGCAGCACACGCCAGTCTTCTCCCCTGGAAAACGGATGGGGGTGAGGCTCTCACGTGAGTCCCGGGGTCCGAGTCCAAGAGAGGGGTGCTCTCGTCGGCATGCTTGTTGAGAGCCATAAGCGTCGACGGAACCGACGAAAGCTTGCTTCTTAAATCAGAATGAACACTCCGGTGCTACAACAGAGAATACAAGCCATGTTAATAATAATCACATCTACTCGTAGCTGATTTACAATGTCGACATTAAAACTAGGTGAGAGAAATACAAACACATGAGAATATGAGGTTAATATTGCCACATAACGACTGTCTTCATCGAACCGTAAGCTAACTTTAGCATGCTGACAGTTCGGCGCGAGTTGAAGTGTACGTTACATTACCGTCAATATTATTGACACACGTCCAAGGGGTGAGTCGTCTCCATGAAGCTTTAGGTTGTTGTTTCTCCTTCAAATGTTTACTTTGTCGATCTGGAAGTCGACCAAAAGTGTCACAGCACTACCCCGTGACACGCCAGCCCAGTCAACAATCTGTTGCATTTGCGCGTGGTTTCACAAGCGATCTACAACTAATGTGCTACGCAGTGCCGAACGCTAGGCTGTCGCATCCGTGTCTTATGGAGATCTGGTAAAGCGCTTCTGACAACGCAGAATCGAAAGTAGGAAGTGGAGTTCCGGCATTGGCGAGAAAAAAAAAAGTTCCGGCGTTTACACGCGAACACTTTTTTTTTTAAAAAAATTATTGTTAATGCCGTTGATACCCGCACTATTGTGATTAACTTTCAAAAAAGAATATTTTTCTGGTTGAATTGTTTATTATGTCTTGTATTTTTAAGGGGGCGGAGTTGGAGGCCGTATCGTCATCCGTTTGCAAAGCTTTGTTTCCTGGGACCCAAATGGCAGACGGACACGTAAACAGTCCTGAAAGCTGAGGTAAATTCACAAGTCATGAGTAAGCCTCCGGGAAACCTGTTCCGTCACGCTTGCTCGCCTGCAACGTTAGCACACACGGGCTTGCTTGCCCTTCTATTTATTGATGCATTTGCGCAGGCACGAAGCCGTCACTGAAACCATGAAATTACTTTTTATCGCTTGTCTCGAGCCCAAATCAGGGAACCACACCACAGCTCAGCGAATCAGGTAATTTTACCCCCTACCGTAGTTTGGCTGCAGCTGAGCTCATGCAATGAGAATTCAGGCGAGATCGGATTTAAAAGAGCAGAGGTCATTGTTAACCCCAAGCTTGATCCATACCTGTTGTTAAAATTCTAGCCTTGGTTTGTCCCCACTCCCACAGATTCTTGTACGGTACTTCTGCTTGTAACTGGTTTGTGTCCAGAAAAACTTTTTTTTTTTTTTTTTAATTCACCTTAATATTCCTAACAGGGCTTTCCAAAAATTAATTGCAGTTGACATATTGTTGAACTATAGAACTTCAGGACCCAAGTGCAATAGAATTTCTATGGAAATTCTATTGTTCTGTAGAAATTCAATAGGAAATCACAGCTAAAGTTCTGTAGAACAAGTTGTTCTGTACAAATTCTATAGATTTCTTGATACATTTTTTCGCAGGGACGATAATGAAACATGGTTGTATTATTTTTTTTCTTGAAAAACTAAAAAGTTCTGTGCTGAAGTATTGAGCCACTGTGTAAAGTACAATTACAACTGTAATTTCTGTACGAGGTACATCTCGACCACCTTGAAACATCTTTCCGCTGGAATGTTTGCTCGTTCGTCATACAAAATAGTTGCCGCTGAGTCGGTTTTTGTGTGACGCCGCAGATTGTCAGTTTGGTCTGCATTTGACTGGGCCATTACTGTAACCGCATGAAGTGTGAATGCGTTTTGCTCTAAACTGGAGTCGCCTACCTTGTGTCTTCTGTGAGATGCTTTGACACAGTGAAACGTGCTGGCATGCTGTTGTAGGGTAGCTTTTCTTTACATGTAGAGGGTTGGAATTCATTTCTCAGGTGTCCGCAGTCTCTAAAACCATACATAACCACCACAATCTACTGTTTAATAATTCTTAACATTGCAAATTGCCGTAAGACATAAATATGCTTGTTTTGCAAAAATGCATATTCAAAAATGTTGACGCAAGATGTGTCAAAGACCTTAGATTTACCAATACAGTTTAAAAAACTAAAGTTGTATACGACTGTGTAATACTTAAAGCTCCACTGTCATGCCTATAAACATTGTAAAAAAGATATTGTAATGAATAACACATAACATTCACTTCAATGTCTATATGGAAAAAAATATGAGCGGAGAGCGTCTCAGTATGTAGCGTACTCAGCCGCGAGCGACAACAATGCCACGGCCCATGCACGGTGGCTCGTCGCACCCGAGCAATAAACAACGGCAACGACGATAGCGCACTCAGCCGCGAGCGACGACAAATTCAGCATCACTGATTCACGTACGTGGATATTTTGTTATGTTCTGAGAGGATTATGTCCCCGTTCCCCACAACTATTTTTTTTAGTAGCTCTACACACCTACCTGTCATTTGGAACCCACGAAGCTCTCGTCCTTTTTACCCGTGCATCCATCTTTCACCACGAACCGGGTCTTTTTGAAAAGTATGAAGAGTAAATCCATCCTCCCGAGTGTTCGAACAATATCCAGTAATGCAATGAGCCAGCATTTTGGCTAACACGAAGGTACAAAGATCTACCTTACAACAGGTAAAACTAGTAGAAACATACGTCTGAGTGTGCGTCTGCTACTAACGTCACTTCCTGCTTCTTCTCCAAAACAATTCCCTCGAGAGGATTTTCATGGCAGGAGTTACAAAAAGCCATATATGTCAAAATCAAGTTTTGTGGTGAAAAAACAGATGGGTCCATTCTGGCTGCCTTTTTTTTCTTTAATATACTAAAAATCATGCATTTCATGACAGTGGAGCTTTAATACTTTATAAGTTCTTGTATTAAAAACTCAAATTTATTAACAAGCATTGTGCGAAGTGCATTGAAATCGTTTTCAATCATCAAAACTGAGGTAGCGCCTCTGAGGTCGTCTTCGTTTTCAGTGTATTATGTCCTGTAACAAGGTCACACATCCCTATTTAAATGCCAGGTTTTTGTCAAATAGAAATGTAAGACCCAGTTAAATCATTTCAAAATGTTTTCTTCCATTCAGGCGACCTACTATACAACTCATTTGGACAAAAGATAAATCTTTTCGATTTCAACGGCGATAATGTGGTCGCTTCGGTGTGCAAGTGTGCCTGCGTTCATCATATTCAAACTAAATGGGAGTCAGCACACACACCTGCCACTATTTGGAGTGAAAGCTCCTGGATTTTGGCTATTTAGACCTTCATGGAGTGACTCTCGAACATGGACTAAGTATAAAAGTGTCAACAGCCTTTCCAAAAACACCTTGATTTTGTCCTCAGAGCATCCATAAAAGCCTCCTCCCGTCGACAGCTACTTCTGTTTAAAGCAGTTTTTTTTTTAATCTGCTTTGTCCATATTTAGCTCTCCTACGATTGGTTGTTTCGTCTTGTAAGCGCACATAATTTTGTTATGTGGACCGCACCGGCTTGGCAGTTGAGAGGTCAACGGACATCTTCGCTAATGATGTAGATAAGCCAGAGAAATTCGAATAGGTTGATTTCAGGTCTGTACACAAAATAGCATCTGCAACTCATTTTAATTCATATGTGCCATTTACCACAGTGGCCTCACGGTTCTGAGGTACTGGGTTCAATCCCTGAACCGCCTGTGGAGTTTGCATGTTCTCCCCATGCCTATGTGGGTTTCCTCAGGGCACTCCGGTTTCCTCCCATATCCCAAAAACATACATTAATCGGACACTCTAAATTGCCCCTAGGTGTGATTGTGTGGTTGGTTGTCTCGGTGAGGCCTGCGATTGGCTGGCAACCAGTTCAGGGTGTACCCCGCCTCCTGCTTGTTGACAGGTGGGATCGGCTCCAGCACTCCCTGCGACCCTTGTGAGGATAAGCAGCTAAGAAAATGGATGGATGTGCCATTTACTGATGCATACAGACTATTACATCCCACATCCCAGAAGAAAACCTCTAAGATGCTCTTTTTGGCCCTGAAGGTTTTTGAATGAACACCGACTTATATTTGGAACTATTTCAGAATCAGAATCATATTTATTTTCCAAATATGTCAAAAACACGAGGAATTTGTCCCCAGTAGTTGAAGCTCTTCTTGTACGACAACAGGGCCCGACACACAAGTCAACCTTTTCTAGTATTTGGGATGTAGTATTCTTTGTATGGTGGTTCAGTAAACATGTCAAATATGAATTAAAATCCTCCACACGTTTGTGAGTTGGAGACATTTTTCTGCCGATAGGTATGAAATCCGGTCATTGGAATTTCAAGCTTATCTATGTCACACTCCCCAGTTATCAGAGGGTCCTCATGCTTGTGCAATGGCACTCTCATTTTTATTTCATTTTTTTTTTTTCCATTCCCCTCAATTGAGTTATCTAGAATATCGGTCACATTCATGGTGAAAAAAGTATTGAAATCATTTGCCTTGGTCTATTTTTTCCAAATCATAAACCAGACATTTGAACAGGGGTGTGTAGACTATTTATATGCACTGCATCTGCACGTCATGTTGCCATGGCAGTGCTGTAAAAAAAAGTGATTGCCTCCTTGTTGATTTCAGGTTTTTTCAGCTCGTCAAACCAAATTTAAAATTGCAGAAAGACAAACAAAATATTATAAGTAGTATATAGTAGTTTCTAAATGATGGTTTTATTCTTCAAGGGGGAAAAGAAAATCCAAAACTATCCAGCCCTCAATAAAATAGTAAACACCAGAACCTTGGAACTGGTTGTGCCTCCTTGGCAGCAATAACAGATATTTTTACTGGTGATGAGTCCTTCAGCATCGCTGTGGAGGAATTTTCTTCTTGGCATGATTTTTTTCCCCCTCATTTAAAGTCTTATTACAGCATAACATTTGTATTTAAATCCAGACTTGGTCACTCCAAAACCTTCATTTGCCGGAGATGTACCTGCTGTTATGTTTCTGGTCACTGTCCTGCTGGATAATTCAAGAGCACTTGAATCCGAGGACCCACACTGGTGGCAAGACATTCCCAGGCAGGATTTTCTGGTCGACAGCAGAATTAATTGATGAAATAATGACAGTAAATCGTCCAGGTCCTGAATTGAAAAGCAGCCCCAGGTGACTGTTTGTTGGTGGTGTTATTCTAATGGCTGCAACGGCCCGCACACCATCCAAGTGTTCAAGTTTTTGCTCCCAAGTGAACAGAGTGTTTCTCCAAAAAGTCTTCAGTATCATCAAGATGTTTCTTGCCATCATTTTTTTTTTTTTTTGTCAGCAATGGTTTTCACCTCGTTTCACTGGCGGAAAGGTTCCATTTGTGCGTAACGGTGCACTGTTTGTAGCTCTCTGGAGTTGTTTTTGAATGGGTTTGGGTCGTGATATGATCTATTTCTTTTGTAGATCTTGTAGCCTACTTCACTTTGACACATTCTATTTAAGTGACTTCTTGATTAAAAAAAAAAAAAAAAAACATTTGGCTGTAAACAAGCCAGCATGTGGCCATTTAAATTGAACTCCACTTTCCAAAAGCTGTGGTTCGTGGCAGTTACCGTAATTTCCGGCCTAAAGAGCGCACCTGATTGTAAGCCTCACCCAGTACATTTGTAAAGGAAATCCCATTTGGTACATGCATAAGGCGCACCTGTGTAAAAGCCGCAAGTACCCACATTGAAACTCACATTGAAACAAGATATTTCCAAAGAAAGACTGTACACAGAATCTTCAAAGTTTTAATACCTTAGCTTAGCTTAACATAGCAGGAATCAATAGCACGAACGCAAAAACATACCGGTAAAAGAAAAAAAACAGCCACGGCAGCTACACAGTACCAACATGCTAACACAGTACTATGGAGGCCGGTTAAAAAAAAACATGCCTAAATCACTGAGACATGGCAGTAACGCAGCAGAAACACGCTAGCGCGGCACTAATGTTAGCACGGCGCTAATGCTAGTCCAGCGCTATCAGGGCCGTTAAAAAAAATATCCTGGTAAAAATCCATGAGACACGACAGGAATACTGCAGCAACATGCTAGCACATCACTAACAGGGCTGGTTTAAAAAAAAAAACGTACTGGTAAAAATCACTGAGACACGACAGTACTACAGCAGCAACCCGCTAGCGCAGCCCTAACGCTAGCGCAGCCCTAACAGGGCTGGTTTAAAAAAAAAAAAAAAATACCGGTAAAAGTCACATTCTCGGCACATATATTCCACCGGTCTCACTCTGATCTTTTCCGCTTGAGTGCCCCCTTGCGGCCGTTAGAAAAAATGCACAAATTAGCCGCATCACAGCATAAGCCGCAGGGTTGAAAGCGTGTGGAAAAAAGACGGTTTATAGGCCGGAAATTACAGTCATTTGTGATTTTACAAGCAGGAAGACGACCTTTTCCGATTGGGCCAGATAGGTTTGGAGTCCCCCTCTAATTAATAAAATCATAATTTAGAGACTTTCATTTTTCATTGACATGGGTTATCTACGTGAGGTATTCAAATTGACTTTGATTGCCCAAAATGAAGTGTGAGAAATATGGGGTGAAAAAACAAAAACATTTTGAAACTAGTAAGGTGGCTCCTACTTTTCCTTGGACGTGTATGCATTTAATTCCCCTCATTTGTAGGTCTTACATTGAATCAGCAGGACACACATGTGAGCTCAGACATGTAGAGGAATTTGAGTCTCCTTCTGATGTGGCAAACCTGGTTTCACAAAATCCTCAAATTGAGGCTGCGCTGGCTATTCATCTTTTCAAAGCAGGCAGACTCCTACTAGGTAAAGCGCATGTTTCTCTTTCAATCTATTGTGTCATTCAGTAAAAAACGTGAACAATATCAGGAACGCCGTTACCATTCCCGTATATTCCTGAACAAATGTCTCTATGTGTAACCTTCACAACAGACATCCGAGTACCCTTCGGCATTATCTTTGGCGGAACAGACCTCAATGAAGATGTGAAAGTTGAGACGAGACGTGTGGTTATGGAAAAAGTTCTACATAAAGCACGGTGATATTATGATAAATCTATGAATCGCATCATCTTTGGTTTGACACATCACAGAAAATATTGGCAGCGGGCAAAAAAAGGAGGGGAAAAATCACGGAAAGGCAAAGGAAATCTTGCTCGTGGTTCTGCCATACATTGCCTTGCAAGTAATGGGTTGTTTTCACTGACGTCACATTTTTTTGCCAAACCACTGCGCGCCGCCATTTAACCTCTTTAACCCAACGCGTACCCCATGTGGAGATCTATGGAATACTCTCGGTTACGGTTTGTGTTTTTGTGTTTCACGGGCGTCTCAGGACTCAAGTACACAAGATAGGACTTGCTAACCATCAGAGAGCCTTCTTGTAACTTTTCTTCTGACTTTTTTCACAACTCTCGCCAATCCGCTGAAGCTTTTTTCGAGAGTTGCTCGTCGGCGCGCTCTTCAAAGCCTCGCCTGTTTGCGGCAAAATTCAGACTTGGTTCATTTCACGTACATAAAATATTTTTCTTTTAATTTATTGTAGTAAATGACATTACAGGTATTTTAAAATTTTAATTCACGTGAGCAAGTCAGATTCAGAATTTAAAGCACAAATAATACTAACAATTTGTGACCTATGGTATTTTTAGAACATACCTCACTGGCGCCTTATATGGTCCTCGCGGGCTACCTTTCGCCCGCGGGCACCGTGTTGGTGACCTCTGGTCTAACGCTTCCAACGAAAGACTTTGGACGTTCTGCGGTTCTGTGTTTCACCGAGACTTGGCTTTGTGGACGATTGCCCAATTGCTATCAAGCTGCCCGGTCTCACCCTCCATCGTGCTGATGTGTCGCTGAGCTAAGCTAACAAGCTTAATCGACACTCTTTTCAAAAGGCCAACATTACAGTTAAGATCGTTTTTTTGTTAGTCACTTGAAAGATTCGAGAATTTTGTGAAATAAGTGGTAGCTCGGTTTTCGAACGTCTCGGTTTTTGTACAAATCAATTTTCGAACAAAAATTTTGAGTTTTTTTTTTGCTTTGCTTATTTTTTTTTTTTTACGTTACGTACTTTATTTTCAAATAAAAAACAATTTGTTCCCCCCCCCCATTATTGCTTGTTTAAAGTTATTCTGGACTTTTGTTAATAAAAAAAGAGGTTTGCAAGGCTGGGGGCCGAGTCGCTACAGATTTGGCAATGCACTCGCAGTGATTACTAGGCTAAACCATACATTTTAAGCAAAAAAATAAAATATTTCTTAAATGATTTGATTTTCTAAAGTATTTAAGCTATGCATGTATTTCTACTATATAGTTTATTATCAGGAAAAGCTAAAATAAATTGCTTTAAAAACCATTTTTTAGGCTTGGAACGCATTATTTCATTTTCCATTAATTGTAATGGGAAAACGTGCTTTGGTTTTCGAACGTTTTGGTTTTCAACTAGCCTTCTGGAACGGATTGTGTTGGAGAACCAACGTCGCGTGAAAACAACCCATACAGGTCAGAGAAGCATGTGACGTGGTGTTTAATGTCTCCCCAAGTTTCACTCAAAGGCACTTTTGTTATCTTTCGGATTCAATAACGATCTGTGTTCGCTGAGCTCTACTTTGATGTGGCGGATGCGCATCTCCCAGGTGCGACAAAGTCAAAACTCCATTGTCGTCTTTATTCTGTTAAGATTCAAATCGACAGAGGGCGTCTGTCGTTTAAAAAGTCAGGGGCCTGTGGGAGGTCTTAAAGCTAAAACCGTCTGAATCCACGCAATCCCCCATTAGCGCTTTGACGATTATGAAATGAAGTCATTTTTGTTAGCCTAATGGCCTCTGGAAAAGTCACTCATGCAAGCGAATTCCCGTTGTCTTGCTTCTTTTCCCCATCGCCTTAATTTGCTTTCAAATGCTTTGCCATTCTTGCTGCTTGCATTTCATTTCCTGTTGGGATAGTTGCAGCTGCTTAAGGCAAATTGATAGCAAGGTTTTTTTTTTTTTTGGTTGTTTTTTTTTTAAACTGAAATAGCATCTGCAAGGGTAAGTGACAAATTGTATTCTTCGAACAGGTTTGCGGTCGCGTTCACGGACAAACTGAAAAAAGAGGCAGAGCTATATTTGGTAGGGATTTACTTTTTCTAAATTGCATTGGACCATCTGCTGTATTTAAAGTACAGTAATTGCTTCACCGTTAGTTCTGTAGTCTACGGGTCCCCCCGCCCCCAAGCAGTTACAATTATTTCCCTCTTAAAAAGCGATTTATTCATGTGATAAATTATTCACCGCTATGTTTACTGTCAGCATGCATTATTCTTCATGCTCACACAAAGTTAAAAGGAACAAATATGTGGCTAAAATGAATGCTCTAGATGGTATTTTAATTTATATAAAATGCTGTTTTTAATGTATTTATTTATTTGCATTTATAGTGCATTAGCAAACAGTAGTAGCCTGACTACTTTAATAAAAACAAATAAAGGTTTGTACTACACAGACAATTAATGCACACCCCGTGGCAATCTGGCATTTTAAAAAATATTAGATTGTTTTATTTTGCATTCTAGCAGTAAATTGTGGCTTGCTGCGTGCTTTATTTGCGTTTATTTAACGCAAGTATTATTACGTTGACAGGGCACGTACTTAGTCACGGTCACACTTTTTACTTGACAGAAAAAAATGGGTCATGTGCGATAACACAAAATCAATTTCCTTTCTATTTACTCTTGATCTTGTATGTGGAAGTTCCAATCGTTCTCGCGTTATCTTTTTTGAAGGGCAAATTCAGTTGGAAAATCTCGACAGCGCAAGATAATCGCCTTGTCCGTCATTTCCTTCGCACAAAACATTATGAAGCATTTACTGTACTTCATCATAATCATAAGTGCTGCAGACAAAATGGAAAACTATTACCCATGTTATTTTTTCCAATTTTGTCTGTCCCAAAGCATTCCCAGACTAGCAAAATCTCTGTCCAGCCGCAAGGTAAGTAAAAAAAAATAAAAATTCACGCCATATGTGTGCATCGCTTAATCACCTTTTGACAATTTTTCCTCGTTTCACTAATGCGAAGTTGCACTTTTGGATCGCATGCTAATGTTAAGAAAGCTCAAGTGCAGTAACTTTCCCATGTTGTCTGCTTTGAGCGTTAGGTGTACATAATCGTGTTCATTTTGTATTCTTGCCAGCAAGTTTTCCAAATTCAAACATACTGTACATATTTACACACACATGCTACACTTGAAAAACAATTGCATTCGAAATATTCAATGGAAAAAAATAGCATCGTGACAAGTGGCTGTCGTATTTGTGGCATTTACTTAAAAAAAAAAAAAACATTGAATGAGCAAATCAAATACCTCCAAAATAACAAATAAAGGAAAAGAACAAATGTTGATTTAAGCACGTGATCTACTGTCCATACGGCTCTTCTAACGAATAGTGTTGATTTGCACTATTTATGTGGAGCTTTAAGGGTAAGTGACGCTTAGACTTGGAGAACTGCTCAGAATTTCATCTTCTACGAGCTTCTTGGTGGGTAGTTTTAACTGATAATTGACCCCTCCGTACAGGGCACTTAACCACGCCTCCTGAAGTGACATCACGCCACGTGCGCTCACGTAAGACAAACAGTAAAAATGGCAAATACAATACAATACATTCTGAACTGAGACAGACTCCATGCTTCTGATTTCATTCAAATCAACGATATATTATAGATTCTAAATACAATACATTCTTAACTGAGAGAGACGCCATGCTTCTGATTTCATTCAATCATTCACACGTAGCAATGTTATGCTAGCGGAGAACGTCTCATTCATTTATAGGAGACGTGTATTAAAAATCAAATTTAGGGCATATCTTCGTGCAAACACAGTCTGGTTAAGCTTCTGGCCGCGAGCCAGCAAGAAATCAATACGTTTGTGCAGTCCGATCATCGCTAAATATCGCTCAACAAAGAATAAGTGTGTCAATCGTTCACACGTAGCAATGTTATGCTAGCGGAGAACGTCTCATTCATTTATACGAGACGTGTATTAAAAATCACATTTAGGGCATATCTTCGTGCAAACACAGTCTGGTTAAGCTTCTGGCCGCGAGCCAGCAAGAAATCAATATGTTTGTGCAGTCCGATCATCGCTAAATATCGCTCAACAAATAAGTGTGGCAATCGTTCACACGTAGCAATGTTATGCCAGCGGAGAACGTCTCATTCATTTATACGAGACGTGTATTAAAAATCAAATTTAGGGCATATCTTCGTGCAAACACAGTCTGGTTAAGCTTCGGCCGTGAGGCAGCAAGAAATCAATACGTTTGTGCAGTCCGATCATCGCTAAATATCGCTCAACAAAGAATAAATGTGTCAATCGTTCACACGCAGCAGTGTTATGCTAGCGAAGAACTTCGAATTCATTTATACGAGGCATGTATTGAAAATCAAATATAGGGCATACCTTCGTGCAAACATATGTGTTCCGGTTGATATTAGATGGATTTAGTTGGTGATGCGGTCTTCCACAAAGTTTGATCCATCGAAGGCATTTTTCGTACTGGGTCTTCGGTTTTGGAAAGGGTACGAATCGAACTCCACCAACTAGCCTTTCAGGATACCTGTCGTCACTATTACAAAGTCCGTGACTACACCTCTTAACCATATTTTTTGTTAAATAACCCAAATACGCGATAAAACGCTAACTAAACCTATTCTGGACCATTCAATGTTGTCAGAGAAAATGGCGGGAGTAAAAACGGGCTTTGGTCTATGCAGATCTCTGGCCTCTGATTGGTCAGTGACGCGGATTGCGCAATATCCACGGAGGGGTCAATTGTCAGCTCAGAGAAGGGCTTCCCAAAGTAGCACACAAAATTCAATGGCCAAAGAAATATGTTGAGGAATAATAAACATTACATATACTCGTCTACCGTAATTTCTGGACTTTAAGCCGCACCCGATTATAAGCCTCACCCAGTACATTTTTAAAGGAAAAAGCATACATACATAAGCCGCACCTGTCTATAAGCCGTATGTGTCCACACTGAAACAGGAGATATTTACAAAGAAAGACGATAGACAGAGTTTTCAAAGTTTTAAGAATATACCTTAGGTTTTCTTTCCAAACAGTGCTTGTGACGCAGCAGCAACAGGCTTCAGGCCACCTGCTTTTATTACCTCTGAAAGCTTTTTTCATCTTTTTTACATTACTCCAGTTCTTCCCGCTGTTGTTTTCACTTAAAAGGTGCGTCATACGCATTTCTTCTTGCATTTTCCATGATGAGGGTCTGTTCTTGCTAATTTCATTCATGCACAAAGCGCAAAGTTACATTAAACTTGCGTCTTCCTTGACACATATTCCACCTGTGTCACTCTTACCTTTTCTGCTCGAGCGTCCCTGGCGGCCGTGAGAAAAAAAATGCATAAATTAGCCGCATTATTGTATAAACCGCAGGGGTGAAAGCATGTGACAAAAGTCGTGGCTTATAGTCCAGAAAGTATGGTAATTTGAAGGTATTTTTAAGCTGATTTTCTATAGGAAATTTCATACTAAAACATTCTCAAAATTTTCCCCAACCCATAAACATTTTCCTGCAACTCATCATCTGATTTTCAAAATTCTTAGTGTCTTGTCACATTGCCACTTAAAGCCTCTTTTTGTGAAGGTGGCCAATCGATCGTACAGTACTGTAAATATGCCTGAATTTACTTTTACAGCTTCATGAAATTGATTTTGGTCTTCAACTGCTTTTATGTTAAAGGTGTTGTGACGCAAGCAGCAGAAGATTTCAGCTGGTCAGAATTCTTACGGAAATCAGGTACCTCAAATCAGTAGGACAGCACGGAATGATTTAAAGTTTGTATTAACAAAAACATAATGCCAGACAGTTGTACAAAAACATTTGAATAAAAACAGGCTCCAGTAAAGAACTGAGACCAACTGCACACAGTGAACACCAAGCGAGAAAGAAATGAGCTGGCACTGTCAAGGGCAGAACACAGGATAGGGCCCAAAATGCACGACTCCACAAACAAAGGACAGTTCCAGAAGAGGATTTTGATTGCAGGCAGAGGTCGGTACACAGACGGGTATTCTGTAAAGGGAACGGTATCCAAAACGTGACGCAGAAGTAGTCTTCTTTGTCTTTCGGCTTGTCCTGTTAGAGGGTGCCCACTGTCCTCATGTCCTCCCTCACAACATCCATCACCCTTTTCTTTGGTCCTCCTCTCGGTCTTTTGCCCGGCTTCTCCATCCTCAGCACCCTTCTACCAATATATTCACTCTCTCGGTTCTGAATATGTCCAAACCATCGAAGTCTGTTTTCTCTAACCTTGTCTCCAAAACATCTAACTTTGGCTGTCCCTCCAATGAGCTCATTTCTATTCCTATCCAATCTGCTCAGTCCGAGCGAGAACCTCAACATCTTCATTTCTGCTACTTCCAGTTCTGCTTCCTGTTGTTTCTTCAGAGGCACCATCCCTAATCCGTACATCATGGCCGGCTTCACCACAGTTTTATAAACTTTGCCCTTTATCCTAGTGTGACGCAGAAGGCAAGGTCCAAAAACAAGGCAGGGTCTAAGCTTCCAATGAGTCAGTGACATGGAACAAAGAACGCTGGAACGTGATGACAAAGTGTGACGAACTGGCAACAGACAGAATGAGATACCAGGCATATATGCATGGAGTACTTCGGGCAGATGAAGCACAGGTCTGGAGGCTGCTCATGGGAGCGTTTGCGTATGGGCGAAGAGAGTTGGGGGGGAACCACGCCCTTGGCAAGCCCAGATTTGCTGCGGTGCTGAGGCTGAAGACCGGGAATTGATTGCAACTGCTCCGTGGTGTGCACCTCCATGTTAAACCCCTCCCTGCCTTACCAACACCCACCAAAGTCCGACCCAGGCAAAACTGATGAGCAAAAGCAAAAATCTAAACATTACTCAGACAGAACAGGAAACCACTCTTTCTCCTTTTGTTTGGTTATGTCAAAAAGGCTGTCGATCAACTGTTCAAATACAACAAAACAAAGGAAACAAACAAAAACGAGGGTTTGTAGTTGATGACGATACCCTTTCTACACAAAGTCACGCTCGTGCAAACAGTTTACAGAGTGCAAAGAAAACAAACACTTGTTGCTAAGTGTTTAGTGGCTCAGTTGTGGAGTGTAAACACCACATGGCTGGCCAAGTTGGTCATGTTGACAGATTTCGTTGAGTTGCAGATGCCTTTCATAAACATGAGACATAAGGTACATCATAAAACAGTAATAGTACAAGTATACCCTAGAAATTAGTTGCAGCGCAACTGTTTTGTCAGCTAAAATTTGCATGGTGAATGTACTCGATGCATTCATCTTTAACTTGGACTCTACAACGTGCTGGTACCTCAGCACTGTGAACAGAGAGGAATACTTGATTACTAGCGCTCCAGTCTCAGGCCATTTGTCATTACACGTCACAACTGCTGCGAGTCAAACTAATTGCTAAAAGCCTCTTCATTTGTTATTCTGGAAGTCTGAATTCCGCGCAAGTACTCAGTCCGAAGGAAAAAGCACCATATTATGATTTCCAGTGTTTTCCTTTCACCGCTATCATCTAAAACCTACCAGTTTGTACTTTCATATAGTACTGTTCTCATCATAATCACACCATTGTTTGTCATTGGGTGACTGACTAATATCTGGATGATAGTTAACTGAAGGAGGAGAGTTTATTTGCGCCTTCTCCTGAGAGTAGTATTGCCTGAATGATACTACTATGTACCGTAATTCCCGGCCTACAGAGCGCACGTGGTTATAAGCCTCACCCAGTTTGTAAAGGAAATACCATTTGGTACATACATACGCCGCAACTGTGTAAAAGCCGCAAGTGGCCACATTGAAACACGAGATATTTACAAAGAAAGATGGTACACATAGAGTTTAACGCTAGCGCCACCGTACTAATGATAACGCAAGCACCGCCATGCTAACGATAATGCTAGCACCGCGCTAACAGGGCTGGTTAAAATACCAGTGAAAATCACCGAGACATGGCAGTAACACGCTAGCGCAGCGCTAACAGGGCCGGACTGCTTGCGGCCGGTAGAAAAAAAATGCACAAATTAGCTGCATCTCCGCATAAACCGCAGGGCTGAAAGCGTGTGGAAAAAATCACGGCGTATAGGCCGGAAATTACAGTACATTGGAATGAAAAAGAACTGGCTTCACAAATTTCTCAGATTCTTTACAAAAAATGAAACTTTTTTTGCTGCCCCCCCCACACACACACACATTTTAATGTTTAAGATCATCAAACAAACGCAAATACCAGACAATGATAGCCAAAGTAAACGTAGAATGCCATTTTTAAATGGTAATTTTATTCATTAAGGTGGAATCAGATTTGAGCCTTCTCCTCAGAGTAGTCTTGCTTAAATGATGTACATGTACGTTGCAGTAAAAAAGAATCTCAAATTCTTTTTTAATATAACTTTTTTTTGCAAAGTTTTCCCCACTCTAGTTTTTAAGATCATCAAATAGGATGGCCCAAGTAAGCATGAAATCCAATTTTCAAATGCTGAAAGAAAGATGGTACACAGAGTTTAACGCTAGCGCCACCGTGCTAATGATAACGCAAGCACCGCCATGCTAACGATAATGCGAGCACCGCGCTAACAGGGCTGGTTAAAATACCAGTGAAAATCACCGAGACATGGCAGTAACACGCTAGCGCAGCGCTAACAGGGCCGGACTGCTTGCGGCCGGTAGAAAAAAAATGCACAAATTAGCTGCATCTCCGCATAAACCGCAGGGCTGAAAGCGTGTGGAAAAAATCACGGCGTATAGGCCGGAAATTACAGTACATTGGAATGAAAAAGAACTGGCTTCACAAATTTCTCAGATTCTTTACAAAAAATGAAACTTTTTTTGCTGCCCCCCCCCACACACACACACACATTTTAATGTTTAAGATCATCAAACAAACGCAAATACCAGACAATGATAGCCAAAGTAAACGTAGAATGCCATTTTTAAATGGTAATTTTATTCATTAAGGTGGAATCAGATTTGAGCCTTCTCCTCAGAGTAGTCTTGCTTAAATGATGTACATGTACGTTGCAGTAAAAAAGAATCTCATTCTTTTTTAATATAACTTTTTTTTGCAAAGTTTTCCCCACTCTAGTTTTTAAGATCATCAAATAGGATGGCCCAAGTAAGCATGAAATCCAATTTTCAAATGCTGATTTTATTTCGGAAGGAAAAAGACGTTTAAAGCGATATGGCCTTGTGTGAAGACGTCATGGTCTCTTAAACCTAAGAAGTGGTGGAGCCACTCGTATGAGCAACAACTGAAATCAAGCCTTTTCTAGAACTGGGAATGAGTCTTTTACATCTCTGTGGAGATACTCTGGCCCACTTTTCTTTAGAGGATTCTTTGAATTCAGCATGAATGCCCTATTGAAGACCATGCCAGTGCATTTCAACCAGATTCAATTCCTGACTTTGACTAGGTTCCACTTCATATCCTTCAATTTGCTTTTTCATTCATTCAGGAGTTGATTGTTAGTGTGGTTTGCATCATTGCCCTGCTGCAGAACCCAAGTACTCTTTACCTTGTTGATGACCAATCATTCTCTTCTAGGGTTTTCTTGTAAAGAGCAGAAATAAGGGTTCCATCAGTCACAGCAAGTTGTCCAGGTCCTGAAGGAGAAAAGCAGCCCCAGAACATAACACTCCCATCAGCATGTTTGATTGTCAGTATGATATTCTTTTTCTCATTTATGCCAAATGTAAAGAAGCAGACCTTCCAAAAAGTTCACATTCCATCTTGTCAGTTCATATATTATCTATCATCCTCAAAAGTCATTCTGTTTTTTGGTGTGAAAGTAGCAGTCGTTGTGATTTGATGGGCGCGTACGCACCTGCGTGCCATCACACACGCAACTCTGCACAGTTGAGCACGAAAACAACAACAAGTAGAAATACAAAGATATTAAAAGACGCCGCTTATTTTGTGTAGTCTTGACCAATATTTCCTCTAAGTTGCCATTTGCGCACTTGTCACACTCTCAGCGCACATGAAATCCGATCCAGCGCAGTGAACCACAGCCTGACGTCTTTTTTTTAATATTTAACAAACAGCTGCTGCTCAGCCTACTTCTACTTCCTAGTTTACCTGACACCGCCCCCCTCCGCTCTTAAAGGGGTACACTCATAATTAAAAAACAAGACACACACCCGCAACTTTATATCTGCGGGCATGACTGACCACACCCGTACATTTTTCAAACGTGAGTGACTGAAGTAAGATGTGGCGTTTTGTTACTTTCTTTTTGGTCAGCAGTGGTTTTGGCCTTGAAACTCTGCCATGGATGCCGTTTTTGCCCTACATCTTGCTGATGTAGTTGGTTGCAGGTGATTCATATAAATTGAAGTACGGTTTTTATTTTGTCTGTGTGTATTAATGTCTGCTAACACTACAACCATCAATTAGAACAATAAAATTCAGGCACCATGACTCACACTCTAAATCCAGATTCTGGTCTGTTCACTTATGAGTGAATCTGTTTGTCCTTTTGATAAGTGCTTGACTGTTTTGGCTGCATGTCAAACATATTCAAACGCATTTCTTATGATTGTTGAAACGGGCATGAATTAACCCCAAAGACCTGCACTTTAGGTTGTCTGCCAGAAAGAATAGAGTATTCTACCTGATCACAGCTGCTGCTTTTTATTCTTGCCACAGTGTCAAAATGTCTCTCTTGCTATGACATAAGGTGTCATCATTTTAAATCCTCACAAACGATTTCCATGATTGGGGAGGAAGGGGAGAGATTAATTTGAGCAGTTCAAGTAAAGACCACTTTCATGCATACGCAGACAAATCTAATCTTCTCTTCGGCGCATCACGGATTGTACGAAAAGCCCTTCTGAAGTCAAAGGGAAACAAACCAAAAACATTTTTCATCGAGCTCAGTGAAAACTGCGCAAAAGGGTGGTGGGTGGGGTTGTTAGCCATGCTTTACATTCTTATCCCCATTGAGAAAATGGATTGCGGCAAGATTTTTGCTTGTTTGGACAGATCTCCACTACATTTCTTAACCATTATTTTAACGCACCTTGTTGTGATGTTAAAATGTATTCTGTGTTAATGTGGTTTTACATGCCCCCCCCCCAAAAAAAAAAAAAAAAAAAAAAAAAAATCAACACAAGGCCTTCCCGAGAGAATGAGGCACTCCACTGACAATAGGCTCCAAGGATCAGGGTCAATGCCCCGACTCCGTGCTGTCATGTTTAGATCCTCTCTAATAGCTTTAAACAACTGCCTCAGCCTCCTGATCTGGACTTAACTGGCAGCAGGGGATTTCTCCCGAATGTCGTGGTCAGCTACTTTTATCGTGTCGCTGTGCGTCTTTGTAGTGGGTGTGTTTACAATATACTCTTACTACCAACATCTAGGGGAATGCTAATCCCTTTCTAATGTTGAGGGATTGCCATTTCTGGAGTTTGCTTGCGTTTTGTCAATTATTGTTGCTAGGTCACGTAACTTGATCCCAGACATTCATTCTGTATTTATTTCTGACAAAGCCGAATAGCTCTAATGGGTCAAACGTAGTGAATGTTGGGGAAATCAACTCCGAACTGTCACTGCACGGACAGCGCTTCTCCGACGCACGACGGGGAAAGCAACCGTTTCTAATTCATGCAGTAAGTCGGCTGCGTGCTTGGGTTCTAAGGATTTACGCCTTTTGAAGGTCAGCTTGCTGAACAGCAGTCATTGGCATTGTTCTCCTGCAAATAATCTCTGGATCGCATCCAACGTCGGACGCGTGGGGGAAAAGAGCTGACTCGGTACTTTTTCCCCAAACAGTTTGACACCGTGACTCGTTTTGCAGCAGTCCGCCGCTGCTCTTGACACTGTCACGTTGTGGCTGTGTAGTTATGACTTTTTTTTTTTTTTTTTAATACAGTGATTAGGCCGCAGCCTATCCGACGCCTCCCAGTTTCCCCGCTGAGCGTTACAACTCTGTTCGGGGAATTGCGCAAACACATTTGTCACTGCTGTCTTCTTTTCTTCGTGACCTTGGTTGATGTATCACTTTCATTAGCTGCCAGTACTTTGGCTCTTCATTATGCAGCGTTTTGTTATTTTAGCACTGTCGTTCTTTGCGCCTGGCCCCTTTCCAGGTGTAAGTGGCGGCCATGTGGAACGGCTCCGTGTCTTCCTGTTGATCTGCGGCCTCAGAAGAGTCAAGGACCCTCTTTATTTAGTGGAGACTTTTTCAGGTACTTCATACATACGCACTTGTGAATTTTGGTACCCCCTTCGTTTTAGGGAATGAGTTTCTTAGCTTATCTTCACAATCAACGAAATTGCAAAGCTGTTTTTATTGTAGCTCATAGCTAAGGCTTATGAATTAAAAGACGGTTTTTGATCTGTGGTTGACGATGCTATCATCAAATCCATAGGGGAAAAAAATCTGAAAACTCTGATCCAATTGATGGGAATTTTCATAATTTTTTTGATGTGCCACCATCTTTTCAAAATCAAACATTATTTTTTAAAAAATAGTTTTACATCATTGACACTGCTTTTTTAAGGTATAAATTTCTCACCAGAGGCAAATCCTCACATTCCGAACACACGACAAAAGAAAAATTTAGGTGCTGTTGTTCCTCTTCCATATTTGCCTGTTTTTTGTCTTCCAGACTGGCATAATGAGAATCCCCAGAATGTGCTTGTTATAATTGGTCCAAGGGTAAGTACACAGGCACTTAGGTGTCCAGTTGTGTCTTTAAACGTCCAGTTGTGTGTTTTTTGTCCAACATTTTCTCTATGTATCACCACCACGATCGTGCTATTACTCGTGGATTATACCAAGGCCTTCAGGTATTGAAGTAGATTAGTGCCACCAGGATTTGAATTTGAAATGTAAAGTGATCACATTTTCAATAGTTGTATTTCAGTGTAACTTTTTCCAAAGTTAACAATTCAACTGGCTACAATTCGCTGTCGGAGATTCAACCGGCTACAATTCGCCGTCTGAAATTCACCGTCTGTGCCACCAGGCAGGGTTACTTAAGGTCAGAACCAGACAGCCACAGCCAATCCAGTTACACTTTTTTAGTATGTGACGTCATGTGACTAAGAAAACGTAAATGCGATTGGCTGGCTGTTTGGTTCTGACCTGAAGTAACCCTGCCTGGTGGCACAGACAGTGAATTTTTAGACAGCGAATTGTAGCCGGTTGAATTTCATACAGTGAATTGCAGCAACTATTGAAAATGTGATCACTTTACATTTCAAATTCAAATCCTAGTGGCACTAACCTAGTTCCATATTCAGGTGGCTGCTGATTGGACGTCGTCGTTATTCCGCTTTCACTATTTCGCTGCAATTGTATCCTGCACTCAGCGTAAATCGTCTTCGAGCAGGCTGAGTCATCGGGCATTGTGCCTGTTCAATTCCCTTTTGTTTCTAACTGCCATCTGCTTATTGCATATTTCAGATGAGCGCTTAGCGAGCTAGTCATGTATACGGCAGAGCTGTGCGTCTTCTTCGATGCAACGGATGGATGAGCAGAGATATGCAGAAGCGCTGGCTGACTTGTCAAATGACGGAAATCACTTGTTGCCCCGTTTCTCACATTGTTTCTGCCCTTTATATTATTCCTTCAAACAGTGAATGGATCTTGTGGAATTTGATCCTGAAGCAGTTTTTCCAAAAGTCATAGCACAGTAATGTCAGAGTCCTGAATTGTGAAGTCACAAAGTCGCAGTGCATCCACGAACAGCAGCAGCTGCTCTTTTCTTTTTTCTCTCCCCAAATTCATTTTCCATTACTCATTCATTGATGTCACACTGCATCTTTATCACCTTCCGAACTGCTTTGTATGACATCAGTGTACAGTATTTCTGACGGTTCTCCATTTCAAAGCATATTGTCAAGGAAGAGTTTTGTTTACTTTACGGTTAGCCTTGGCCAAGATCTTCTCTCCTGTCTCCTGCCGCAGCAGTCGCCTCTGTTTTGTCTTCTTCTTTGATAAAAAAAGATTCAATTGAAGCAGAGATGTATGATTAGTCTCAACATGCCTGAATCACACTGGACACTTTCTTGTTTCTTGGTTTTGAGGGTTGAAAAAGTGTTTTGTATGATTGTCACATCTGCCCAAAATGGTGTTCAGCTCCGAAAATCAGCATTTTCAAGCTGCATTATAAGATAAGCATGACATCTAAAAAAAGACTAGTGACTGTATAAAATGATACATGCTTTGCCCAAGGTGTTGTGGTGCGCCACAAATCCGCAGGAGGAAAATTCAGGTCAGTTTGTTACTGATGACACATCTCACTCCTCTGTCACTGCACCGCAGACGACATGCTCTTCCACACTTGAATGAAAATTGTTCCGAGCACGCTTCTTTATTTGTTGCAGTAACACTCTAATAAACCTAATAAGTGTACTGTAATTCCCGGCCTACAGAGCACACCTGGTTACAAGCCTAACAGAATACATTTGTAAAGGAAATACCATTTGGTACATACATACGCCACAGCTGTGTAGAAGCCGCAAGTTCCCACATTGAAACAAGATATTTACAAAGAAAAACGGTACACAGAGTTAGCGCTAATACTACCGCCGCGCTAGCGCTATCACCGCGCTAGCACTAACTCTAACAGGGCCGGTTAAAATAAAACTTAGCGGTAAATATCACTGAAACACAACAGTAACACAGCAGCAACACGCTAGCGCAGTGCTAACAGGGCCGGTAAAAGTCACTTCCACCAGTCTCATTCTTACCTTTTCCGTTCAAGTGCCCCCTTGCGCCAGTTAGCAAAAAAAAAAATGCACAAATTAGCTGCATCACCGCATAAACTGCAGTGTTGAAAGCGTGTGGAAAAAAGTCGCGGCTCGTTGGCTGGAAATTACGGTAATTATTCTCCCAAAATTTTGCACCACTATCCCGACCGCTCCTGGCACAACTGCAGAATGACTGCAAAATCCCTGATTATAGTATGATTCTAAAATGCTGTGTTTTTAAATGGATCTGTTCTTAAATGTTACCACACTTGTGCTCCTGTTTAATTTAACACGGCATGGGCCTGTAACGGAAAAGCTTGCTTGGCAACATCTTTGACCCAAATTGATATGTGACTTTTTTTTTTTTTCTGAGGTTAAGCTAATGCACACAAATCCCACATTGCAATTAATCAGATTGGCCATCCACCCTACGCTGACCCCAATCTCTTGAAAAAACAGACCAAAAAAGCTGATTTTCTGAAACTGATTTACTTTCTGTAGAAGTCATCAACTTTATCATTGTCTATTTTGTCCTCGCGTTCTTAATGGTTCTGAAGCTTTTCTGTCTCCCAGATCGATCCTGTGCTCACTGATGAAGTCGAAGCTGTTGTGAGGAGGTAAGTGGCCATTAAATTTTGATCGTCAGTTGCACAGTGTAAAGACTTTGGGATTCGGGAGGCTGCTCAAGAGTCTTGCTTTTCTTCCTCCTAAAATGTTCAAAAGTGAATGCAACAAAATAGCTGCATCTTTTAGTTTTTGACCGTAGGATTTCAGGCGCTCTTGTACATATCACGAGTAGCGCAGCCGCGTTTGTTGCTGTGAGCTCGTCGCTGCTGCTCACCGTCATTCATGCCTTCGTGAGCCCTGAGTCACGCCAGAACTGCTTCTCCAGAACGCCGGGGGTCTTCTTGGCCCGGGAGAGGGGCCAGCCGGAGCTCCACGCTGCCATGAAAAGGTGCTTTGCCGTGGTCAACAGTTCCATTTCAGAGGGGATGTCGGCAGCCATCCTGGAGGTAAACACCTTGAGGCCTCGTAGGGAACTGCAACACTAATTATTGTATGCAATGAAAACAGCATCAAACATTATCTGATTTGATTTAAACCCACACATCTCTTCAAAACAGGTTTCATTTCTATGTTAGCATGTTTGTGTCAACCTGCTGAATGAGCTGACATAGAATCTTCAATTTGAAGGAGAATGAAAAATCTCATTAATAATGATTATTCCAATAGTTAGCTAGCTTGTATAATTGAGTACACTTTTTAAATGGCACATGATGAAATATTTCCAGCCCGACATCACATGCATGGAAACATTTGGCTGGTACGGAATGGTACAGTAGGTTTGGTGGTGTCAAAGAAAACGGTCCCACTTGTCACGCATGGTGGGTCTAACTCCGGTGGGATTATTTTGCGCAAAATGGATAGAATACTTGCTAAAAAAAAAAAAGAACCAAACAGTGGAGTATCTAAATGTGTGCTGTAAAATCATTGCAAAAATAATGCCAAGATATAATCCAAAAGCCCCAGTGGAATGCAGTGTTCATGGCTGTGATTTAGGAACGTTAACGTCTGACCGGTGTGACGGTCTGAGCGCTCCCCCGTGCTGAAAAGTCTCCTTGTGATTAATGCGCATGCGTTACTAAGGGGGGAACTCTGGGTACGTAGCAGACGCTTACTAGGAAATCCCCCGGTCTCATTGTTCCCCTTCTTCTACATAGAGGGAGCGAACATACGTTATAACGTAACCCTAACCTAACCTTAAAACAAAAGTTGACAAGTTGTCGAAAGACACATGTAGCATGGATGGGGATGTTTCAGACTGGCCGGATGTTTACAAAATATACGCGCATCTGCATTAATCACAGGGAGACTTTTCCGCACCAGGAGCGCTCAGACCGTCACACCGGAACTGAGTTCTGTATGAGTCATTCTGTACTCCATAATAAATATAGTTCAAATAACACAATTTGCAGATTTTGACTCCTCTTAATAATGACCAGGTGTTTTGTCACGGATGAATGTGCAAGATATGCCTGTAGAGAAAGTTGCGAGATTTGCTCTCTGGTCACACACGTAGATCCTCTTCTGTTAAACAACACACGTAAGACAGCAGTAACAAGACTATTACGATGGTGAGGAATCTAGCAATGACCTGCGCCGCGTCTGAGACGACTCAATAATCTAACGCTTTGTCCTGCCGACAGGCAATGGATCTGGGAGTCCCTGTGGTGGCCAGGGATATTCCGGGAAATAAAGCTGTGGTACAGCACGAGGTCACAGGTCTACTATACTCTTCCCCTCAGGTATACAACAAAAATACCGATCACACATGAAGCTTCAATACTGACTCGCTTGATTTACACTGTGAAGGCTTTGGTCAAAAAGCTCCTGCTGCCATCCCACTGAGTAGTTTCTGCTAACAAGTTGCTTTGAAGCCACAACCGGCAATGAGTGTGTGCCTCATCGTTGACGGTCTCTTAGCCATTTTAACTCAGTATGTACTAGACTTGTAATTTGTGTAATTCAGACAGATGCGCCAGAGCGAAACTGGAACTGAAAGGTAGAATATTGCAAAGCAACAGAATTTGGACTAGGAAGACAGTGAAGAAAATAAGTATTTGAACACCCTGCTATAGTGCAAGTTCTCCCACTTAGAAATCATGGAGGGGTCTGAAATATTAATCGTAGGTGCATGTCCACTGTAAGAGAGATAATCTAAAAAGAAAAATCCAGAAATCACAATGTGATCGTATGTGATGATTTTAACAATTTATTTGTGATACAGCTGCTTTGTATTTGAACACCTTTCTATCAGTTAGAATTCTGACCCTCAAAGACCTGTTAGTCCGCCTTTAAAAGTCCACCTCCATTCCATGATTATCCTGAATCAGCTGCACCTGTGTGAGGTCGTTAGCTGCATAGACACACCTGTCCACCCCATACAATCACTACGACTCAAACTTGTAACGTGGCCAAGACCAAAGAGCTGTCCAAAGACACCACAGACAAAATTGTACAACTCCACACGGCTGGAAAGGGCTACGGAGAAATTACCAAGCAGCTTGGTGAAAAAAGGTCCACTGTTGGATCAATCATTAGAAAATGGAAGAAGCGAAACATGAAGGTCAATCTCAATGGGAGTGGAGCCCCATGCAAGATATCACTTCGTGGGATCTCAGTGATCCTTAGAAAGGTGAGGAATCAACCCAGGATTACATGCCTGGATTTTGTCAATGACCTGAAAATTGCTGGGATCACAGTTTCCAAGGTGACTGTTGGTAACGCACTAAGACGTCACGGTTTGAAATCATGCATGGCAAGGAAGGTTCACCTGCTTAAACCAGCACATCAACACCTGTCTTAAGTTTGCCAATGACCATTTGCATGATACAGAGGAGTCATAGGAGAAAGTTTTGTGGTCAGATGAGACCAAAAGGGAACTTTGTCATAATTCCACTAACTGTGTTTGGAGGAAGACGAATGATGAGTTCCATCCCAAGAACACTATCCCTACTGTGAAGCACGGGGGTGGTAGCATCATGCTTTGGGGGTGTTTTTCTGTACATGGGACAGGACGACTGCGCTGTATTAAGGAGAGGATGACCGCGGCCATGTATTGTGAGATTTGGGGGAAGAACCTCTTTCCCTCAGTCAAGAGCATTGAAGATTGGCCGTGGCTGGGTCTTTCAACGTGACAATGACCCGAAGCACACAGCCAGGAAAGCCAAGGAGTGGCTCCATAAGAAGCATATCAAAGTTCTGGTGTGGCCTAGCCAGTCTTCAGACCTAAACGCAATAGAAAATCTTTGGAGGGAGCTGAAACTCCGCGTTTCTCAGCGACAGCCCAGAAACCTGTCCGATCTAGAGAAGATCTGTGTGAAGGAGTGGGCCAAAATCCGTCCTGCAGTGTGTGCAAACCTGGTGAACAACTACAGGAAACGTTTGACCTCTGTAATTGCAAACAAAGGCTACTGTACCAGTTATTAACATTGGTTTTCTCAGGTGTTCAAATACTTATTTGCAGCTGTATCACACAAATAGTTAAAAAAATAATAATAATACATTGTGATTTCCTGATTTTTCTTTTTAAATTATCTATGTCACAGTGGACATAACCCCTTCTTTATTTCTAAGTGGGAGAACTTGCAATATAGCAGGGTGTTCAAATACTTATTTTCTTCACCGTATGTGGGGTCCCGTGAGCCGGATGGGCTGAGGTGAGCTGGAGTGCGTCTCCGTCTGCTGTGAGCCATTAGGTTCATGGATTGATTGCGGTGGGGACGCGCCATGTGTCAAGTAATGGTGCCGTCACTAAACATTGATCATCTTTTAATTGGTCTAATTTTCATCCTCGCTCTCCCACCCAGCAGGTCTCTGTAACAGATGGCGGCTCACGGTCTTCAAAGTTGGGAGTTTGTTCTTCATAAGAAAATTGCTAGTGACAGCCATTATGGGATAAACTGAAAAAAGTCCAGCGGACTTGATTTGGGCCCGGAGCCACAAATAGCTCAATCCTTTTGAAGTATTTACTCATCAATGCAAATACCTCGATCTGCATTCTACTCTCATGTCTTGTAATATTTTTTCGCTTTTAAAACCTCCGCGGGCGACTTCAATGGCAGGCTTCAAGCGGCATTTGGCAGTTAAATGAGATTAATTTTTGCCTCCATCCCCGGCAGGAATTTGTACGTCAGTCTCAGAGGCTGTTGTCAGATCGCGAGCTGAGAGGCCGCGTGATAAGGAACGGAAAAGCCTACGTGGGGAAGCACCACAGCCTGAAACGGGAGCGGGAAACCTACCAGAGGTTGCTGGACACGCTGCACTGAGGCCACGACGCCTCTCAACTCTTTCGTTTCGTCGGTGTGACATCACAGTGCCAAGATTCTTAAACTCTCTTGCGCTGGCCGGATTTGGGCAATACATACTGTATTTCGTCGGTGGATATATTTGTAATAAACTGCCATATTTGACGACGACACACTTTAAACGTAGTAAAATATATATATAATTTTTTTTTATTGGCGTTTGGATCCAAAAGGGACTGATGCAAAAACAAAAAAAAAACAGCAAAATGTTCATTTGCTACAGTATTGTATTTTATACATTTGAAAGTCTACTATTTATTTTTTTAAATGAAATAAAGTCAAATCTTGGTGTACTGCGTTGTCAGTCCCTTTCCTTGAATTGGACCACAAGTTCATTCAGACCAGTTTTTGCCCGTTTGCAGAGACTCAAGGGTTCCTTTTCACAGAGCACACAGTAGGCTACATACTTTCCATAGCAGGTATAAAAAAAAAAATATATATATATATATATATATATATACACCCCAATCATAACTGTACATATTATTAGGAGCTGCCTTTTAGAACAAATCTTAATTAAAACTGCCATAAATGCTTTCTGGGCGGCACGGTGGTCAGCTGGTAAAGTGTTGGCCTCGCAGTTCCGAGGTCCCGGGTTCAATCCCGGACCCGCCTGTGTGGAGTTTGCATGTTCTCCCCGTGCCTGCGTGGGTTTTCTCCGGGCACTCCGGTTCCCTCCCACATCCCAAAAAAAAACCATGGAACATTAATTGGACACTCTAAATTGCCCCGAGGTGTGATTGTGTTTGTACCCTGCCTCCTGCCTGTTGACAGCTGGGATAGGCTCCAGCACTCCCTGCGTCTCGTGAGGATAAGCGGCAAAGAAAATGGATGGATAAATGCTTTCTTAGCAAGGTTTTAGGCCATTTTTGATTGACCGATAGAGGAATTTGCATTATTTACTTTTGACAATAACAGTGTTGATGACCTGCATTTTTTTTTTTAATCTCATCTCTTCTGGATTATATACACGGGAACATTTGCACATTAGGAACACATTTTGACATAAGAGACTTCATATAACACATGACCTCCAACATGCACACTTGAACATTTGAATATTTTGCAAAAGGCCCAGTACTAAAAAAATAAATAAAATGGTTACTGTGGGTAAGAGGTTTTAAAGTCTTAATACAGTTCAAATGAAGTAAAATATAAAATTACACAGAAAAAAAATGGCTACTGTTGAAAAGAAAAGCGCTACTTGTGACTTCCTGTATTAGATTTAACCCATTCATGGGCAGGGTGGCAATTTTTTTGCCTTATTGAGGTAAAAGTTTCCTAAAATAACATTTCTTTTTCGTTTAACGCATAAAACAAAGGGTAAAAAAGATATACCCTCTCGCGGGCAGCGTCCCAAAACGGGTATGTTATCAGTTCTGTGAAGCGGTACATACTAGAGATATGTTTATTAGTGCATTCTTATTCTAGAACGACACCTCTGTATTAATAATACTGATGGATTTAGCATTTTGAAGACAAACCTGGTTGCATACTGACCTTTCTCTCTTTCTTCTCTTGGAAAACGCTCTTATGTGGACTTGAGGCAGCCATGTTGGGTCAGGAAGGAAAAGGAAATAACTCCGCGCTAACTTTGACCGATGAGTTATCCTCTCCTGATACCAAATCGCGGCTTCAGATTAAAACACTTCAATATTTTGACATACTGAAGGATGTAATGCGTGAAAATCACGATGTCCCAAAAATGGGACGCTGCCCACGAATGAGTTAATTTCAAAAGCTCGTCAATTCCTGTCGTGTCGGTCGCTCATCAGGAAGTGCAAAATATAAAAAAATTGGAGATCCGCATGCAGCACAGCATTTGGTGCCTTTTTCTTTGTGTTAAGTAGAACAACCGGCTCATTTCTTCTGCATTATACAATAGTCTAGGTGTACAGTTGTGTACATCTAGAAGGCCTTGGTAGGTTATGAAAAGGTTGCGTATTCCCCCCCCCCTCCCTATTTCCGACAGTGAGTCAGCAAAGGCATTGAGGTGATCAAAGCCAGATTTCCCGCAACGTGAGATCCGATCAGACTTCTTCTTTCTCACGAGCCGTCCCGACATTCCGCAACGGGCACCTGACGTCCCCCCTCGCGGGCGTCGTCCTTGCCGACCCAGTGGATGCCGTGTCCGTTCTGCCTCGGCGGCGGGTGCGGCGAATGCGTGGAAAAGGTGGTGAAGTGGACTCGCTTCCTCTTGCTGGTCGGCGAGTGCAGGGACTCCGCCGGCGCAGGTTTGCCCCGGAATGAACCCGCGCGGCTGACGGGAGAGTCTGTGACCGATGCCAGGCAACTGGGCCTTCTGGACAGCGTCGCGGTCTTATCGGGGCCAATGTCGATCACGGTGGTCGTAGTCTGCGAGTCTTGTTGAACGGGACTTCCCGGGACGCTCATCACTAGTTCAGCATCGGTACCGAGCCACACCCAGTCGTGTCTGTGGCCTGTGGGCTCCTGGCCATGTGACTGAGACTTCTTATGTCTGAACTTTACGACATATGATATGCAATTTACGAGAAATACCATGATGGCCAAGCAAAAGACCCCTAAAAGCGCGTACATGCCGATCTCTAAGTCAGAAAGGGGCCTGCTGGTCAGCGTATCGTCCTCGCCACTGATCTCGACCTCCACCGACTTTTGCCCGGGCACGACGATTCTCGTGGGAAAATTATTGGAGTTGAGCAGGTTACCGGGAGCCTTCACGGTACTTGAGAAACGGACACTGTCCACTATCAAATTGTCGGAGTCAAACGATTCGCCGGCGTCACCGGGGCTGCCCTTCACGCCGACCGCGCCGGTGGGACGGCTTCCCGAAGTGCTCGGTTTCCCCACTCCGCCCAGGCTGCCGCTGGTCCCGAACGTCCATTCGGTAGATTTGGTTGTGGTCTTTGCCGAGGCGCTCGGGTCTTTCTCCGATGTGGTGATACGCAATGAAGGGACCTGCGATGGCCTTCTTTGCTTCCTGTCCCTGTCCGTCTCTTCCCCGTCATTTCTGAAGTCCCCGTCGCTGTTGTTTTTTTCGGCGGTTTTGCCGCCGACGCCGTCCGGTCGTCGACTTTTCACCTGGAACTTGACCTTAAGACTGCCGTTGCCCACAGCGAAAGTGCTTTTCCGTTTGGACTTCTGGCAGGCCTCGCAGATGGAGATTTCCACCCGTACCAGAACGCCTTCGCCCTCTCCCTCTGCCACCACAGCCGGAGGGGTGCCCCTCACTGACACCACGCCCTCGTCCAGAGATGACACCGTCACTCGGTAGAAGGCCGGATCATAGACGTCAAGCGGTGTTTGGCTGCCATCACTGAACTGCAACCATGCGGTGACCATGGCTTCCTAGTAGGAGAGAAATCAAAAACCAAAAAAAATATGCTTATTGGCTTTCGAGCATTCATTCACGTTTGTTTAAGATTAAAATTGTTACCTGTTTGGGCAAGCGCAGAACTTCCTGTGTGGTTGTAGTCGCCAGAATGGCCCGGTTGCTCCCCGGGCTGAGCTGGAGGGTCATCGAGAGACCCGCAACCATCTGCACCCCCAGTTCGGTAATGGTCACTTTTTCATCTGTGACTTGCACCGTCGTTTTTGCCAAGATTGCGTCAGAAAGCGGAGAAAACACCTGTTGGGCAACAGTATCACGTACGGTTAAGTGCAAAGACCATTTGGTTTCATCAGACTTTAAACTTTTGTTAATTTTCCCAAGGAGATTGAGATCAGATTCTCATTTAATATGCCGACCTGGCTACAGACTGCAGAGTGAAACAAAAATCTACTACTACTGTAATTTCCGTTTTATAAGCCGCGACTTTTTTCACACGCTTTCAACCCTGCGGCTTACGCGGTGATGAGGCTAATTTGCGCACTTTTTCTAATGGCCGCAAGGGGGCACTCGAGTGGAAAAGGTAAGAGTGAGACCAGTGGAATATAAGTGCCGAGGAAGTGACTTTTACCGGTATGTTGTTTTGTTTTGTTTTTTTTTTTTTTAATAGCCCTGTTAGCACTGCGCTAGCGTTGTGCTAGCATGTTGCTGTTGTGTTACTGCTGTGTCTCGGTGATTTTTACTGGTGTATATATATATATATATATATATATATATATATATATTTTTTTTTTTTTTTTTAAACCAGACTGTTAGCGCTGTGCTAGCGTGTTGCTGCTGTGTTACTGCCGTGTTTCAAGTGATTTTTACTGGTATATATATATATATATATATATATATATATATATATTTTTTTTTTTTTGTTTTGTTTTTTTGTTTTTTAAATCAACCTGTTAGTGCTGTGCTAGCATGTTGCTGCTGTGTTACTGCCGTGTCTCAGTGATTTTTACTGGTATTTTTTTTAACTGGACTGTTAGCGCTGTGCTAGCATGTTGCTGCTATGCTACTGCCATGTCTCAGCGATTTTTACCAGTATGTTTTTTTTTTTTTCAACCGGCCCTGTTAGCGCCACGCCAGCATGTTTCTGCTGTGTTACTGGTGCGTCTCAGAGATTTGGGGATGGGTTTTTTTATTATTATTTTTTTTCATTGGCTCTGTTAGCCCTGTGCTAGCGTGTTGCTACTGTGTAGCTGCCACGGCTGTTTTCTTTCCCGGTATATTTTTTTTTTCTCACGAGCCCTATTCGTGCTACCGTGTTGTTGCTATGTTGAGCTAAGATAGGGTATTAAAACTTTGAAAAATCTTTCTGTGTACCGTCTGTAAATATCTCGTGTTTCAATGTGGGCACTTGCGGCTTTTACACAGCTGCGGCTTATGTATGTACCAAATGGTATTTCCTTTACAAATGTACTGGGTGAGGCTTATAACCAGGTGCGCTCTGTAGGCCGGAAATTATGGTAGTTATGGTCATAGTTCTTAATTTCCCATGTGCGTTTTATGGCCAAGGATGAACTTTACAGCTCACCGTCCACTTCAGAAACACAGAATGACGATCGCATCAATTTGGGCCAATGTACAATCGACGTTTGAAATGAGCGATGTCATCGAATGCGGTTCTCCAATGTCAACATCTCTTCTAGGAATGAGCAACTATTTGGCACCCATAATCCCAACTTTGTAATTGACTTTACGCGTTCCTGTCTGCTCTGAACGTCGCCTTTTAATTCCATTTGCATAAGCCACTTTGACAGCTGTCTCGGGCCCGGGGAATGCCGCTCCGCTAGTCAGCTTACTTTTGCTTTTTACCATTCTGTAAAAACTGCACGGAAGGGCAACGTATCCTGGTGCACCCTACTTGACCTTTTCGAGTACAATATGGAAATAAAACAATTCTTCATTGCTTCAATACATGTTTTCCGTTGAGTGCGACTGAGTGGAAAATACTTTGGCGCAATCATCTCCTCCTCGACGAGGCGGTTGTAATGTCTACCGTTTCAAAATGAAGACTATAATTGTCAGCCACATCGCAATATCTAGGGCCCTCATCTCGCATCTGTAGTACTTCCCGCGAGTCCCTGAATGCAACATAATCAGGTCTTCTGACTTGTAATGACTCAAATCACCAAATTGGGAGATTGAAAAACGTGGCAACCTTTGCGGTCGCCGTTCTCGGCCGGCGAGCAGGAATAATGAAGGTCAGTCGGTCAGACGTCATTTTCTCAGGGAATTTTGATTATATCCTGGCTTCACCGAGAAAATCCTCGTGGCACCCAGAGGGGCCTTTGCATGGAAATCGGTGTGTCGATATATACTGTCTCCAGATTTGATAAAAATCTGTATTTCCCCTCCCAAAAAACGGAGGGTACTGAGGACTGCTGGGAGTAATATTTTTCTTGCATCCAACATGGGGTCTGTGAGCTTTGTCATTGTGTTTTTGCACCATATTTCCAGGGAAAAAGGAGTTACAATAGCACTCAGCGTGTCACAAAAGTGAAATCCTGCTGAGTCTGGTCTCGCTGACCTTGACAGACAAGTCAGACACAATCCTCACACAGCGCTCACGCGTTCTATTTTCCATCCCGGGGTTCCCGTTTTATTGGATTGATGCTCACGCTTACCTGGACGGCGGTAGTCCCAATGTCGCGCCCCGATAGGACCCTCCCCGCCTGGAGCCAGGCCACACGGGGGTCTTCCACCTTCATGAAATATCTGACCAGTTTTGTTACATCCACCTGCCAGTCAGAGCCCAGGAAATAGGCTTTCGGGTCCCGGGGGTCCGCCTGCTCGGCCACAAAGTGGGTTAGCACCCGCACCAGGGCGTGCTGAAACTGCAAGGTGCAGCCCTTTGCCTTCTTTTCATCCACTTCACTCTTCCAGCCAGATCTGAGACACAGAAAACACACCACGTCAGATCTTTGAGTCCTTGGGCAACCCTGATTTTGACGCAGTGCAAGCAAACTCGTACTCGAGCGGAAAAGGTAAGAGTGGGACCGGTGGAATATATGTGCCGAGGAAGGGACTTTTACCGGTGCTGTCCTGTTAGTGGTCCGCTAGCCTGTTACTGCTATGTCTCACTGATTTTTACCAGTATGTTTTTTTCTGTTAGCGCGGCGGCGCTCGCATTAAAACACTCTGTGTACCGTCTTTCTTTGCCTTTTGTCTTTTCACATGCTTTCAACCCCAACTTTTACGGGCCCTGTTGGCGCTGTGCTAGCGTTAGCGATGTTCTAGCGTGTTGCTGCTGTGTTATTAGCGTGTCGCAGTGAAATTTATCTGTAAATTTTATTTTAACCGGCCCTGTTAGCATTAGGGCTCGCGTTAAACTCTTTCTGTGTAATGTCTTTGTAAATATCTCGAGTTTCAACGTGGGCACTTACGGCTTTTACACAGCTTCAGCTTATGCAGTGATGCGGCTAATTTGCGCATTTTTTTCTAACGGCCGCAAGGGGGCACTCGAGCGGAAAAGGTAAGAGTGAGAATGGTGGAATATATGTGCCAAGAAAGTGACTTTTACTGGTATGTTGTTTTTTTTTAACCGGCCCTGTTAGCGCTGCACTAGTGTTAGCACTGTGCTAGTGGGTTGCTGCTGTGTTACTGCCATGTCTCGGTGATTTTTACCGGTATGTTTTTTTTTTTTTTTTTTAACTGGCCCTGTTAGTGCTGTGCCACCATGTTGCAGCGACTGTGTTTTTGTTAATTGGTATGTTTTTTGTTTTGTTTTTTTTTACCAGGCCTGTTCGTGCTACCGTGTTGTTGCTATGTTAAGCTAAGCTAAGCTAAGGTATTAAAACTTTGAAAACTCTTTCTGTGTACCCTCTTCGTTTGTAAATATCTCGTGTTTCAATGTTGGTTTCAATGTGGGCACCTACGGTTTTTACACTGGTGCAGCTTATGTATGTACCAAATGGTATTTCCTTTACAAATGTACTGGGTGAGGCTTATACCCAGGTGCGCTCTGTAGGCAGGCAATTACAGTAACTGAGATGTTTTGGACTGGAGTAATGAATGCTTCTGGAGGGCACACAATGTTGAGTTTCACAGAGACAAATATGTAACGCACCTCTTGGAAGTTAGTATGGGGACCCTCCAGCTTTTGATTTGGCTCAGCTCTGAGTCTGACACCTCAATCTGAAGGGGGAGTCGCGGCATCCACACGTTCAGCTCGAGTTGAGCGCTGAGGTAGCTGTAGGTAAAGTTCACCGCCATCTTGACTCTGCCTTTTGTCTCCTTACCGTTTACAAAAACATAGTCACAGCTGTCCGAGACCTGCGGAGGAAGAGAGACAGGGATAATTTATTGTTTAATGAAATTGGTTGGTGAAAACAACCAGTTTGTCCAGGTGCATTTTTGGGAAAAAAAAACTGCAGCTGGAATTGGGTTGAGAGTGAAGGTTATGTCATTTATGAGCTGGAATGCTATGCAATCTCTTAAGTATTTTTATGGATAACTTTTTTTTATATTAGATTATTTATTATAGGATTTATTTTATTTTACATACATGGTGAACTGAAAGATGTTTGAATCTAATTGTGCATGTGTATGATGACAATAATGCCTACCTGCCTATCTACCTAGTGACGAACATGATGAAATTGTCTCATAAATGTCTTTTTTTTTTTTTTTTAAATGGTCGATTCCCACCATGATAAATGTCCTTGAGGTAGTTTCACGCTGCATTTGTCACCGCGGCGATTGGTAGTTACCAGCAAAAAAATACAGCGATGATCGCTGCTCCGAAGCTTTCGGAAGACGGCGCGTTGCAATTTTGTGTTACGTAATCAAAATATCACGCGCACTCCGTATCTGTCCTTCACAGCCAAGCGCATTTATTACATGATCATTTCAGAAGCGACCTTGGCGAGATGAATCGACTACAGCACGGTTAAGATCGCGCGGCCGTTCTAAACCGCGAAGCGGGAAGTTCCCGTCGGTGCTCGCGTCAGGCCAGGCGAGGCCACATTTAAATTCAGTCGCCAGCCTCTGGAAATGCACACAGGAGTGGGGAAAAAAATAATAACAATGTGACTTTGACTGAGGGCCTAAGGAGGAATACGAATAGCAAATCTGGCTCTTATTTGGACGAATGCGGGACTTGGCGACACGATGCGCTGCCATGTGCACATGTTATTTTGGATAGGATCATCGGCGCATTTCAGAATCCCCCCTTTCCCCCCATCCGTAGCTAAAGCTTTTAAATGACCCCGTCGCTATGTGTCATCCTGTTGTGGCCTAACTTCCTGACAAATAATCTCATGCATGAATTCAATCCAAACGGCGCATTGACACTGTGGCAGTGATGGAGACTTCCTAATGCAAACGTGGATCAATAGACAAAAAATGGAGTCGTTTTCAAGTGTTTCGAGAGCTAAACTGTCCTCCTTTTTTCAGACACTGGGAAGGCAGCCATCCGTTCATCCATATTCAGGCGCACATTGTTCATTTCTGATTTTTAATGAAAACGTCAGCTTCATGCTTAAACCGAACTACGAGCTACAGTATGTTCAAATAATACTTTCCAAGATCATTTTAAAGGGAATACATTTTAATGCGGCAGCCACACACTCTTCTTCGTCACAATCCCATTCTGTCAACAATAACAGCACCCGGCGGGGGTTTTTTCAGTCATAAATTGAAATTTGTTTTGAATTGAATCTTCTTTTCATGAGACAGTACACACAGATTGCACTGATAACTACAGTAATTTCCGGCCGATAAGCAGCGACTTTTTTCACTCGCTATGCGGTGATGAGGCGAATTTGTGCATTTTTTCCTAACGGCCGCAAGGGGGCACTCCAGCGGAAAATGTAAGAGTGAGACCAGTGCGATATTTCTGCCGAGGAAGTGACTTTTACCAGTATGTTTTTTTTTTTTTAAACTGTCCATGTTAGCGCTGCACTAGCATTAGCACTGTGCTAGCGTGTTGTTGCTGTGTTACTGCCAAGTCTCAGTGATTTTTTTTTTTCACCGGTATTTTATTTTATTTTTTTTTAACCAGCCCTGTTCGTTGGCACATTGCATCTTTCCTCCGAAAAGTGGATAAAAAGCATAGATTTACCGTATTTTCCGGCCTGTAAGACAACTTTTTTCACAGGCTTTCAACCCTGCTGTGTTACTGCCGTGTCTCAGTCATTTTTACCGGTATGTTTTTTTTAACCGGCCTTGTTAGCGCCCCAATAGCTTTAGCGTCACGCTAGCGTGTTTCTGCTGTGTTACTGCAGCGTTAGCGTTGATTTAGGCATGTTTTTTTTGTTTTGTTTTTTTTTTTAAACCAGCCCTATTTGTGCTACCGTGTTGTTGCTATGTTAGGCTAAGCTAAGGTATTAAAACTTTGAAAACTCTGTGTACCCTCTTTCTTTGTAAATATCTCGTGTTTCAATGTGGGGACTTGCAGCTTTTACACAAGTGCGGCTTATGTATGTACCAAATGGTATTTCCTTTACAAATGTACTGAGTGAGTCTTATAATCCGGTGCACTCTGCAGGCCGGAAATTACACTATGTTGTTTTTTTCTGAAGATATCATTTAAAGATTTGAAGAATATTATATTACTGTATTTGATAGTAAACTTCAGCAGCTGGCCAAATGAAATTCGGCAAGGAAAAATTGACGAATGACAACATAAAGATCCTAACACACGTCAAGAACCTTTTACTGAAGTATCGGTTCTTCAGTTCTCACCTGACTAAGACATCGAGACTCCCCTCCGAGCATATTGTACAGGAGATGAAACATTGAGGTCTAGTCTCACATTCATCTTTTGATATCAAACACAAAAGTTTCCAATCGAAACCAATAGTAAAGGAACTGGCCTCACTGTTCCGGCAAGCTCGTAAACTGAGCGCTCCTCTCGGCTTAGAAACAAACAACAATCCGTGTAGGATGATTTAGTGCGCAGACCGTGTCTTTACAGTTATTTATAATCCTGCTCTCCTTACAACCGACACTACTTAACGTCATGTACTGCATACCGCCAGCCGTAGTCATCAGTAAATCCCATCATAAAATACAGTAGGCCAAAAATAAAAATACAAATGCAACACTTATTTTTTTTTTTTGCCCCAATTTTTCACGAGCTGAACTCAAATCTAAGACCTTATGTCCACAAAAGGCTTTTATTTCTCAAATATAAATACAAATCTGTGTCATTCTACTTTTGTAACCATGTCCTTGCCGTATTTTCCAAGATAATCCATCCACTTTCCAGATATGGCGTATCAAGATTTCATCAGACAGCGAGATTATTGGCAAGTGGGCGGGCTCCACTGTCCTTCAAACTGGCCTCCCCACCACAGAATACAGCCCAGATCCTCCACCTTCAGCATCTTCATCTCGTCTAAGATCAGCCGTTCACACACCCACAACAATCGCTTCGCAAAAGCAAAGAATTCAAAGAAATGAATGCAAAGAAAAAAGGATCCCGAGGCCTTCCCAGGAAACGTACTGGGTCGTCCTCGGGAACTCCTCCAGGTGGGACGTGGCTGAGGAGTTACATTCAGATGTAAACCGCTCCAGTAAAATCGGAAGTTTGTTGGATACATCACAAGCAAAAGTAGAGATCCGCTACTGACATCGCCGAACTGGACCTCCTAGAACTGCACCTACAACACCCAGAGCCTTCAAGAACTCTGAGCGGATCTCATCAACCCCTGAGGACCCAGCCCAAAAGCAGAAAACTGCACATTTTAGAGGGGCTTTTTAATGTGGGCAGCCTGAGGCACAACTGTACAACAATCTTGTTGTCTACTTAGCATCTTGCTAAACCACAACTGGGAGGTAGGTGGATTGTCTCGGCAAGGAAAAAGTACTCATTAACACATCACGATAAACAATATTGTGAATGATATTCGAGCCAATTACCGTAATTCCCGGCCTACAGAGCGCACCTGTTTATAAGCCTCGGTACACAGAAAGAGTTTAACGCTAGCGTGGCGCTAGCATTAAACTTTTTCTCTGTATCGAGGCTTATAACCAGGTGAGCTAATGCTAGCGGCACATCACCGCATAAACCGCAGGGTTGAAAGCGTGCGAAAAAAGTCACGGCTTGTAGGCCAGAAATCACGGTAGCACATTTAATAAAAACAAAAGTGTCGCATTCATATTTTGCGTGTGTATAGGTATCTGGTCTTCTGGTCGAGAGAGTCAAACATTGTATGCCTAAATTCTTGAACATATTTTATGATGAAAGTGTACAGTCTGCTGGAGTACATGTAAATTTTTCCATCCTGAGAGCTCACAGGCCTGCGCCCCGTTTTTCAATTTCATCAGTCAAAAAAAAAGAAAAAAAAATGGCTTTTGCAGTCAGCCTTGACCAGCTTCACAGGATAAAAAGGCAAAAGTTACAGGATGAGAGTCGCGAGGTCACTTAGCTCGGCGGCTCTTCATCGAAGACCAGATTGAAGCCTGAAGGGGGAAGGGAAAAGCTGACTTTGAGAGAACGTATTTGTCTCCACTTGTGCACGCTTTCATATTCATGACCCAGCACTCCTGTGGACAGCGTTGTGTGAATGAATTTGGAATTGTATCAAATTTACAATTACAAGTGACCCTATTAAAAATGTAAAAGTAGTGTAACTATGTCAATTGTTTTCTCAAAGTAATAGAATTACATATGACTTTGGCCCATTGCATGTTTCCTCCAAAAAGTGGATTAAAACCATAGATTTACCGCAATTTCCGACCTAAGACGCGACTTTGTTCACACGTTTTCAACCCTGTGGCTTTTTCTAACGGCCGCAAGGGGGCACTCGAGCGCAAAAGCTAAGAGTGAGAGCAGTGGGATATATGTGCCGAGGAAGTGAATTTTATCGGTCTGGCCATGTTAGCGCTGCGCTAGGGTTAGTGCAGTGCTAGCGTGTTGCTGCTGTGTTACTGCCGTGTCTTGGTGATTTTTACCGGCATGTTTTTTTTTTTTTTTTTTAACGGCCCTGTTAGCACTGTGCTACCGTGTTGCTGCTGTGTTACTGTCGCGTCTCAGTGACTTTTACTGGTATGTTTTTTTAACCGGCCTTGTTTAGCGCCATGGTAGCTTTAGCTGAAAACAGGATTAATTAATTAATTAATTAATTGTAAATACATAAATACATTTACTAACTTCTTTACAAATATTCTCGCTGTAATGTATTGGATTACAATTTTATTGTATATGCGAGCGAAGCGTTTTAGGACCTTTAGAGCATCTTCGTCAGTAGAGCTGCATTCCGTATATTCCGAAACGTCGGTGAGCCGGCCGTCCTCTTCCACGGCAACTGTTCTTACAGGCACCAGAACTTTCTTGCCGGTCAGGACCGCTGTGTTCAGGATGTCAGGCTCCTGCAATCGAAGGAATACATAAGTCTTGGGGGGTTTGGGGGGGTTCAATTATACATTTTACAGAATAAAATAACACAAGACTAGTGACGAATGAAGTAGAAGGTTTTTTCCCCAGCATACACACTCAATTTATTGTGGATAAAAAAACATGTAGGCAGTCGAAGCTCCACTGTCAGACACTCTCACCTCATGGGTGTGTTCTGCTTTTTCTTTGGCTTTTAGGGTTTGATTGCAATACTTCATTTGATGTCATGCGAGACATCAAAATACGTGGGGGACCTTAGCGTACCTCTTGACGAATCTGAGAAACATTTTGAAAGTCTTAACATCAGGTTGGCTTTTTCTTTGGCTTTTGCAACTGTTTTCCAACCCTTGCTCCAAAAGGACAAGTGTGAACAAGCCGTGGAAAGAATAAAGAATTAAAACTATAAACCAGAAACTACAAAATGTAGGCAAACTCACATTCCGAGAAGCTAAGACTCCAATTTTACTTTGTTACAGTTAGTGATTTGAAAAATGGAACGCCTGGAAGAGAGACCACACCGTATAGAGCTCGTGCACGTGACGTCACCATTTTCACGGCGCCATATTGCCGGTCAAAAAGAGCTGCTCGACGGTGTGGGGGACATTGAACCGGAGGAGAATATTTACAATGCCCGAGACTTGTTGTGCTGTTGGTTGTTACAACGGACGAGACAGATATTCAACGAGGTCATTCTATAGAATATCAGCTGAAAAGACCCAAAAGATTGATGGATTTCGGCAATTAAACGTGATAGATAGTGCCCATCCAAACACACACGAATGTGTAGTGATCACTTCATTTCAGGTAGGAATTATTCTTAATCTAAAATTACCAAGAACTATTTACAATGCTAAATTGGCTCATTTGAGAACAATGCGTATTTAAAAAAAAAAATACGACAGGGAGTAGTCTCCAACGTACACGGAAGCGTGTTGTTGCCATACGTTAAACTTTGGTAAACCTCTCAGTCACAGACGGTTTTTTTCGTTTTTTTTTAATAATATGCATTGTTCTCAAATGAGTCCAATGCATATTTAAAAAAAGAAAAACTGTTGGTCACACAGAGTTTTACGTAGGTTAACATGTGGCTGCAACACGCTTCCGTGTACAGGGGCTGAAGCCTATCCTAGCGGTTAATTTTTTTTAAACCCATTTCACTCATTCGAGAACAATGCATATTTAAAAAAAACGTAGAAGTTTACCAAAGTTTAACGTGTGGGCGCAACAGGCTTCGTGTACGGAGGAGCCGACTCGCTGTCTTTTTTTCCCCAGATCATAGTTAATGAATGCGAGTTTGTGTAAAACCAGAGGTCATTTATTTAAATATTGAAACTTGTATTGGAAAAAAATCTGAGTGGCTCATCACTATGTGGGATTTATTCTTGATTGAGAACAGATCCAGCAACAAAGTATTTGTCTTTTCACTGCTTTCATACTGTTCCGTGTAAATCTCGACAACTTAGTCACCAGATGCATTGATAGATCCAGTTGTCCAAAACAATCGGCGTTAAATATGCGTCCTCTGTGGCAAGTGTCTCTCAATTTTCCACATACCTTCGTTTATTATCACCTTCTAAATATTTAACAGTATCGGACAAAACTCTGGGAGACCTATTTTAGTATCGTCTCGAACCGACTTCACATTGAAGAATGCTTTGCTAGACCGGCAGTACCGCCAGTCACACGACTTCGCTGACGTAGGTGCACGAGCTCTATAGACAACACAAAGTATTTAAATCTGACTTTCTCTGGTGTCATCGCTAAACTGCTCACAGCATTTTGGAAGTATATCGACACTTTTGGATGCCCAAATAATTTCTTTCCACAATTGTGTTTGTCAGTCCCCACGTGGGTGTTATTTTCCGCTACGATACGATATTATTGGCTCAACCAACATGCCGCTTATTGTGTTTCTCAAAATGTTTTGGGGATGCATGAGATGTTATGATAGGCTGTTATAGAAAAGCGCATTTTATAGTGCTGCCATTTTTTTGTGTGTGTTTTAACACTTTGGGTTTGCAGCAGTATCCCTGATGACATTCAATTACAGAGGGAATTGCAATTTGTAGTTAAAAGGGCACACATGCAGTCCAGTTCGAGTTGACGGCTCAATGTTCTTTTCTCGTGGAATAATACGCATGACGCACACGCTTGTGTGCAGCCACGAAAATTCCAATTGAAGCAGATGGACGTGTGTCTTGTGTAAAATCACAATCGCATCCGAATGACGTTGTGTAGCATGTGTGTGTCTGTGTAAGTGTGCACATGTGCATGACAGTTTGGGAGTACTGGAGCGTGGCCGGGTCAGGTTCTACGAATGATCGGTGAAATTCACCCAGAGGGCAGAATAAAGCAGATGGATGCTTTTCTCTCAACTGTAAAACTGGTCTAAATGAGGCAGAAGTAACTTGTCTCTCTTTATTTTTTTTCCTTTGACTGGCATTAAAATATTGTTCAAAGGCAAATGTAAAAATGGAAATTCTGCGGCATTTGGCATTGCGGAGTTCCGTATATGATATGAAATAAGACAAATAAATCAGGTTCGATCCAACTGTCGATCACTGTGGTGAAAATGCAATATCACAGTGAAGAAAATAAGTATTTGAACACCCTGCTATATTGCAAATTCTCCCACTTGGAAATCATGGAGGAGTATGAAATTTTCATCATAGGTGCATGTCCACTGTGAGAGAGATCATCTAAAAAGAAAAATCCAGAAAACACAATGGCCAAATGGTCAATTGGCAAACTCAAGACAGGCCTTTACATGTGCTGGTTTAAGCAGAGGAACCTTCCGTGCCACGCATTATTTCAAACCATGAGGTCTTAGTGTATTACCAACAGTCACCTTGGAAACGGCGGTCCCAGCTCTTTTCAGGTCATTGACCAAGTCCTGTCGTGCAGTCCTGGGATGATTCCCCACCTTTCTAAGGATCATAGAGACCCCACGAGGTGATACCCTGCCTGGGGCGCCACTCCGATTCAGATTGACCGTCATGTTTAGCTTCTTCCATTTTCTAACGATTCCTCCAACAGTGGACCTTTCTTCACCAAGCAGCTTGGCAATTTCTCCGTAGCCCTTTTCAGCCATGTGGAGTTGTACAATTTTGTCTCTGATGTCTTTGGACAGCTCTTTGGTCTCGGCCATGTTCCAAGTTTGAGTCTTAGTGATTGTATGGGGGTGGACAGGTGTCTTTATGCAGCTAACGACCTCACACAGGTGCATCTTGATTCAGGATAATACATGGAGTGGAGGTGAACTTTTAAAGGTGGACAAACAGGTCTTTGAGGGTCTGAATTCTAGCTGATAGACAGGTGTTCAAATACTTATTTGCAGCTGTATCACACAGATAAATCATTAACAAAAAAAAAAAAAAAAAAAAAAAAATCATACATTGCGATTTGTGGATTTTTCTTTTTAGATTTTCTTTCTCACAGCGGACATGCACCTACGATGAAAATTTCAGACCCCTTCATGATTTCTAAGTGGAAGAACTTGCAATATAGCAGGGTGTTCAAATACTTTTTTCTTCATTGTATATATTTTATTGTTAAGATTATAAAGATTGGCTCCGGTACGTCTAAAGCTCACCTGCACCAAGCCCATTTTACACGGGACGAGTGTAACGTCGGACCCCAATGCAGGACACCGGGAAAGTTGGAAAGGATTTTAATAATCAATCTGACCTTCATCAATTTGTAATTTGACCTGTGACAGGTCAAATCAATGCCAGATCGGAGGTCCGTTCAGAGCAGTCAATGTCACACATCATAGTTGAGTGGGTCAGGCTTTGAAGATAGCCCAAAGGGATGGAAGACTTTGTAATCCACAGATATGAGGTCAGCAAATGCTCAGATTTCACTGTTGTCCGAATCCACAATTCACAAAGAGCCGAATGAGGAACTTGGACTAATCGCAGAATCGCCAAAAGACACGGACGGGGACAGGCAAATGTCAAACAGCAGATCGCTCACTGGGTCATGTTGCGGCATCTTGCCTGTATTTTTGGCTTCACCGATTTAATTAAAAAAAAAAAAAACTTAAATAGGGAGGTATCACTAAATCTGGCTAGTAACATGATTGGCTGACATTGGCTGTCAAGAAGAACGCGATTGGCTGACATGATAGAAGAATCGGCAAAGTGACACTCATCATCCATCTCTGACAGGATCTTAGCCACTTATCCTCATAAGGGTCACGGGAGTGCTGGAGCCTATCCCAGCTGTCAATGGTACACCTGGAACTGGTTGCCAAGCCAATCGCAGGGCACATAGAGACAAACAGCTGCACTCACAATCACACCTAGGGGCAATTTAGAGTGTCCAATTAATGTTGCATGTTTTTGGGATGTGGGAGGAAACTGGAGTGCCCGGAGGAAACCCACGCAGACACAGGGAGAACATGCAAACTCCACACAGGCGGGTCCGGGATCGAACCTGGGACCTCAAAACTGTGAGGCCAACACTCTCCAGCTGAGCCACCATGCCGCCTTTAATTTAGAGTCTTCAATTAATGTTATTATTATGATGATGATGATGATGATTATTTTTAATTTAGAGTGGCAGATTACGAGCAAGGCCGACAAAAATAGAAGCAGGTAGCGCAAGGAGAAGGATGACCACATGAGTTCCCGTCTGAACACAGAAGAAAGACATCAGCGGGTTTCCAGCAGTCAACAACGCACGGCCATTCTTTGCTAAAAATAGAAACCATTTGCTGAACAGTCCGAAGCGGCGTCAGCCAGACAGGAACGGATTTCATATTTTCACGCACCGATGCTCTAAGTACACAACCCGAGCTTCGGAATGATGAGAAACATGATTGCCTCGCTCCAAGTTGCTGCCGACTCACCGTTAGAAGAGGGGCCAGGCCAACAAAGTCTCTCTGAGTGGTGAAGATCCTCATGGCGCCTTCCGTTTTGGCTACATTTTTGGACTGGAGCTCCAACTTCCATACGATCACCTGACTGTCGACGGGACTGTTCTGCTCGTCCACCTCAAAGTCCATTTGAAGCACCTCCATCAGATTGCCGTCAAGCCTAGGACGGGGGCACCAACCATCTCGTTAGGACGCCATTTTGATTATGACAGCATTGCAGAAAATTATCTTACATCATTGCTCGATTATTATTATTTTTTTTTTCAACAAAGTACTACATATAGTTGGAATTAAACAGAATAGACCTCTGGAATTTAAAAAAATACTAATTTTGTCCATCGACTTGTTACTTAGCACACATACATTTTTGGCAGGTTACTTCCATCGATAGCAGAGGGATGTGAAAGGGTGAAAATCCATTCCTGTGTTTACATTTTTCCAAATCCTTGCTAACAACCAATCTGTCTATTCCACTATGTATTTTTTTTTTTTTTTTTTACTTAAACAGGTGTCACCAACGCTGTCAAACATTTTTTGCTACTATTAAATCAGACTTGCGTTGATGTATATATTTAAAGGTCACGTGTTAGGAAATGGATGATTTTTAGTATGTTATTAATGAAAAAACGGCAGCAGACATGGACCCATGCGTTTTTTCACCACAAAACATGATTTTGACGTATGTGGCTTTTTGTAACTCCCGCCACGAAAATCCTCTCGAGGGATTTGTTTTCGAGAAGAAGAAGAGGCGATTTGGCCGTGATCCGCATATTATCTAAATGTGGCTCGAAACAATAGGCTAATACTGCCCCAGTAACTTCACTCGGTTGTGAGATGTTCTCTTCTTCGAAAAGAGCTTCCGTGTCTGAATTGGCGTCTCCCATAGTTAGGGCGCACCGCGTGTTTTCATTGGCGAATGTCCGGGGTGACGTCACGGACAGGAGATGCAGCCAATATGGTGACCACTTGGATGTCGAATAACACTTCCGCAACGTTGCGCATGGATCACTCCCTCTCCGCTCATATTCATTTCTTCGAGTAGACATTGAAGTGAATACTGTTATTATGTATTGTTCTATATGTATTTTCATTACAATATCTATTTTAGAATGTTTATAGGGATGACACTTGACCTTTAAAAAAAATCTAGAATAGTTCAAATGTCAGTATTGTCGCAAATGACCAAACCGTAGCTTTTTTAGGTATAAGCAAAGATGATGCTATGTTTTATCGCCAAATAATTTGAAGCAAATCTGTTATTTCAGAAATGTATATCAAGCTGAGCAATTTGCATAAATCAGTACCTGAGAAGTAGTTCTGTAAATTAGTGATCCCATTTTTTTATTCCATGTCAAATCTTTTTAGTCAGTCATTTAAACAACATTTCAAATGGAGGTTTTTTTTTGTTTTATCTTATCTCTCAGCTTAAATCTCATGTAGACTTGACTATTGCAATGGTCTTCTAAATGGACTCTCCAAAAAAGAGCATTAAACAGCTGCAGCTCTTTCAGAATGCTGCAGCTCGGGTTCTGACCAGAACAAAGTGGTCAGAGCATATGAATCCAATTCTAAAGTCTTTACAATGGCAGCTTTCGGATACATTTTAAAGTTCTGCTGCTGGTCTATAAATCACTAAATGTTTTAGGTCCTGAACACGTGAAAGAAATGCGAATTGAATAAAAACCCAGTTGGGCTCTGAGATCGACTGACTCAGGTCAAATAGTGGAGCGCAGAGTCCAAAGCAAACATGGTGAAGCAGCATTTGGCTAGTGATGTCAGCCCCGAGTGTGAAGGTTTTTAAATTCTGGTTAAAAACTTGGTTTTTTTCTTCTTCTTCTTCATTGAGTTACCCTGTGTATGAAATGTGTTGTATAAATAAAACTGCCTTGCGTTGCGTTTATTGGGTCACTTGCAGTCAGAGTAAAATGTACTCTCTGTTATTGATAAAGTTTCAGATCACGACAAATTCAAGTTGTTGTTTACTCTAGATTAAGTCAATACCTGTTCTGGTCTTCATCATGAATTCAACAAATGTGTGTACAGGTGATGAGTTCAAATCCTGGGGAACCGCATTTCTAATTTGGATCTTTAAGCTATAAAGGTCTGGGGAAAACTTGTGTGAGACAATCAGTTGACTCAACATAGTGAGGTGTGTGACGAAAAGGATCGTCTTTAATTAAGTGAAGGTAAATTATATATGTGGCGGCACGGTGGTGCAGCTGTAGAGCGTTGGCCTCACAGTTCTGAGGTCCCGGGTTCAATCCCGGACCCGCCTGTGTGGAGTTTGCATGTTCTCCCCGTGCCTTCGTGGGTTTTCTACGGGCACTCCGGGTTCCTCCCACATCCCAAAAACATGCAACATTAATTAAAGACTCTAAATTGCCCGTAGGTGTGATTGTGAGTGTGGCAGTTTGTCTCGATGTGCCCTGCGATTGGGGGGGAACCAGTTCAGGGTGTACACCGCCTCTTGCGCAGAACTGTGAGGCCAACGCCAAACCAGTTGTTCCACCGTGCCGCCCAATTTGAAACAAATATCCATCCATCCATCCATCCATCCATTTTCTTTGCCCCTTATCCTCACGAGGGTCGCGGGGAGTGCCGGAGCCTATCCCGGCTGTCAACTGTACACCCTGAACTGGTTGCCAGCCAATCGCAGGGAAAATGGAGACAAACAGCCGCACGCACAATCACACCTATGGGCAATTTAGAGTGTCTAATTAATGTTGCGTGTTTTAGGGATGTGGGAGGAAACCGGAGTACCCGGAGAAAACCCACGCAGGTACGGGGAGAACATGCAAACTCCACACAGGCGGGGCCGGGATCGAACCCGGGTCCTCAGAACTGTGAGGCCAACGCTTTTACCAGCTGATCCACTGTGCCGCCTTCTTTGAAACATAAAAATTTAAAAACATAACTTAGCCTCTTGCAATTTTTTGGAAAAGGGAAGAACTTGTTGGCATGCTTGTGCTCGTTTTAGTTTGCACTCATAAGCTGCAGCAAATGTCCGATGCAAAATTCACTTTCTTCTAATATGTTTCAGGGGATGTCGGATTTGTGCAAAAGGTAAAAGACTTGGCCTTTCAGAGGTCCTCATGAAATGCAAAAAAGACGCCGTGATGTTCGCCCTTTGGAATTTTTCTTGGTGAACTTTCTTGCGCAAAATCCAGAGCGTGCGGTTTGATGGTATTCTGAAATAATTACGGAACAATAGAGGTTTGAGGGCAGCCGCGAAGCATACCGTCCACGTATGCCTTTGTGACCTTTCTATAATGGCTTCTCAAGCAAGGATGTCAGCCTTAATGGTCACTTGGCTGGGGATTCAATTTTCTCATGTGACCAAAGTCGCTATTGTGTGGTTCATTTCTGCACAAACCACAAAGAAGGGGGCAAAAAATGTATTTTGGTTGCGGCTGCATGGGCATGCCAAAGCCTGACGCAAATGAAGTCGAAGGAATTACAAAGAAAGAGTGTCTAATTGAACCAAAATTACCATTAAAGAAACTATTTTTTATTAACTATTTTATTAGCCCACATTGACACCAACCCTAGTAATCAAAAATTGTTTATTTGACCATATGAGCTCTTGACAAGTGACCTATTGTCCATTGGCCTACTTTACAGTAACATTAAAAAAAAAAAAAAAAAAAAACAGCGATCATTTGTTAATCCACCATTAGCCGCAAAGTCAACAACAACAAATGCAAAGCTGCGTTTCCTTTCTTCTCATGTTGTGATCTATTATATCTGACTTGAGTAAAAACAGCGACTTACAATAATTGAATAATCTCAGCATATTGCAGCAAGACCTGACATTAAAAGGCCGTGTCATTTTAATGAAGTATCAAAACAAGAAAAGCTTTTGACCTGACATCCGAATCCATCTATCCTCTTAAGTATGTATCAACACAAACGTGTCAAGCGGGATGAGGCTGCTCTGTTCGCATTCTTTGAAGCGTCTTGTTTATGATCCGTGAGTCACGGTTTGCAACAATAAGATCAAATTACTGTCACAGGGGACGTCGAAGCTTTAAAGGGTAAATCCAGTGCTTGCATTAACAATGTATCCAATAGCTCATGGAATATGTACGCTATTTTGACAATGTGGTGTTAAATCCTCTCTCATTTAATTGTGATTTGAGAAGATTTTTGTCAACAATTACAAATTTTCAGGGGTGCTGCCATTTTCACGAGTCAGATGATCGGTGACTTGTACCGTGCCGTTCCAAACGCTGGATTACATGGGACACCATTATGCCCAGCGCTGATTTCTCGGATTTATCCTCATCTGATGAAGAGATAGCAGTATCGGTTGATCGGGAAGACGGAGGAATAGTTCCATACAGATTTGAACCTGTGGCTGTCATTAATGTTGAATATTCGGATGGTTCTTCGGGTGGAATGATGGGGAGTCTGACAATTCGGAGGCCTACGCGCGACATAAGTGCGTAAACAAAGCCCCCCAGGAGCACGGGCATGGACCCATGCGTTTTTTCCACCAGCTCCAGATGGTTCTTCAGATGGGAATGACGCGGAGTCTCATGAGCGAGCTCTGGCGGCGGGCCGCGAGCGGAGCTTTCAGGTGGCAGAGGCCTTTAGCCGAGCTTTAGCGGTGGCGTAGGCTTTTAGCCTAGCTTTGGCTAAACGGCCTCCACCTGCTTCGTTAGCCCTGGATGCCCAAGCTAGGCTAAAGGCCTCCGCCGCCACCGAAGCTCGACTAAAAGCTTCCCCGGACGTCGAAGCTTGGCTTGTGGGCCGTTGCCGGAGCTCGCGTCCCACCTTCGGTGGTGGCGGAGGCTTTTAGGCTAGCTTCGGCATCCGGGGCTAATGGCCTCCGCCGCCTGGAACCTCGGCTCGCAGCCGCCGCCGTAGCTCGCTCGTCAGACTCTGCTTCATTCCCGTCCAAAGAACCATCTGCGGCTGCCAGCCTGGATCTCCCGGGGGCCTTTGTTTACGCACTGATATTGCGCGTGGGCCTCAGAGTAGTCAGACTCCGGTGTCATTCCGCCCGAAGAACCATCCGAATGTTCAACATTAATTCCAGCCACAGGTTCAAATCTGTATGAAAGTATTCCTCCATCTTCCTGATCAACCGATATTCCTATTTCTTCATCGGATGAGGATAAACCCGAGAAATCAGCGCTGAGCGTAATCGTGTCCCATGTAATCCAGCGTTTGTTGCGGCACGGAACACATCCTATCCGCGCACGTACATCATGTGACTCGCAAAAATGGCAGCGCCCCTGAAAATTCGAAATCGTCCACAAAAATCTTCTCAAAACACTATTAAATGAGAGAGGATTTAGCATCACATAGTCAAAATAGGGTACAAATTACATGACCTATTGGATACATTGTTCATGCAAAGAACTGGATTTCTCCTTTAAATACAAGGATACAGCAAATGCATTTAAAAAGAGGGAATTCCACTTATGTGGCGTGAGTGCGGATGAACTCTGCAGGGGTTCTTGTTGTTTCACCCCACTATAGGAGAGATTAGCAGCTAAAAAATATTATACGGAGATCCATGAGGAAGGTGTGGTGAACAATGTTTTTGTCCCTGTTGTTGTTTTTTTTATCTGTCGAAGAGGGAAAACAACATAATGAGGTCAAATCCAGTAAGAGGAGAAAAGCGCAGATCATTTCACTGGCGAGCCCAATTTTCATTGAATTAGGTCTGACAGCTGTTTTTAACTTTTTTTTGGGGGGGGGTCCAAAAGTGATCTGTTTTTCGTGATCAAATCAAGTTTTTGAACTCTTGATCCCAGTTTTCTTTAAAAAAACAAACAACATTTAAATTCTTGTACTTAACAGATACCATATGTGCTTTTTTTAAAAAAACTTATCAAAGATTAACATATGAGGACATCAGTCACTGTGATTTAACGCGCCATCGCACTTGCAAATCTACACAGTCGAGTACGAAAAATTTGTTGCAAGTAGAAATACATAGATATTGAAAGACGTCGCTTATTTTGTGTAGTCTTGCCAATGTTCCCTCGAACCTGCGCAATTGCGCACACTCAGCGCACACGACAATCGGTCCAGCGCAGCGAACCACAACCTGATGTCTTTTTTTTCTTTTTTTTTTTATACGCGGAAGCACAGCAGCCTACTTCTACTTCCTATTTTACCTGACACCGCCCCCCCCCTCCGCTCTTAAAGGGGTATACTCATAATTACAAACAGAACACACACCCACAACTTTATATCTGCGGGCATGACTGGTGGACCACACGTGTCACTTTATATCCGCGGGCATGACTGACCACATCCGTCCATTTTTCAAAACTGAGTGACTGATAACATGAAAGAGATGACTGCAATGTTTAATAATGGAACAAATGCTCTTAATTCTTAGTACACTAGCTTTCTGTATGCAGTTACGGATAGTGTTCACCTCCTGGGAGTTAAACACACTTCTCAACTGCGAGTGCACAAGCACGTTGCTATGTAGCTGTAAATTAGTCCAATGGAAATCAGTGTGCAAATCTTATTACTGTAACTTCTGGCCTATAGAGCGCAACCTGATCATAAGCCTCATCCAGTACATTTGTAAAGGAAATACCATTTGGTACATACATAAGCCGCGCCTGTGTAAAAACCGCAGGTGCCCACATTGAAACCCACATTGAAACGCGAGATATTTACAAAGAATGAATGAACAGAAAGAATGTTCAAAATTTTGATCCCTTAGCTTAGTTTAACATAGCAACAACATAGTAGCACGAACAGGGCTGGTTAAAAAAAAAAAAAAAAAAAAAAAATACATACTGGTCAAAAAAAATAAACGCCGTGGCAGCTACACTGCAGCAACACGGTAGCACAGCACTAATAGACTTAAAAAAAAAACCTAAATCACTGAGACGCAGCAGTAACAGCAGAAACACGCTAGGGCGGCGCTAACGGGGCCAGTTAAAAAAAAAACAGCAGTAAAATTCACTCAGACGCAGCAGTAACATAGCAGCAACATGCTAGCACAGCGCAAACAGGGCCAATTAAAAAAATGTATATATGCCAGTAAAAATCACTGAGATGCGGCAGTAACACTGCAGCAACATGCTGGCGCTGCGCTAACAAGGTCACTTAAAAAAAAAAAAAAAAATGGAAAAATCACAGAAACGCAGCAGTAACACGCAAGTGCAGCACTAACAGGGCCGCTTATCTGGGGGGTTAGAAGTGGATAAAAAAAAATTGACATGCTGGCAAAAAACAAACAAACTGACAACAATTTTGGAATCAGCGTGCCAATTTTAATTTTAATCAGCGTAAATAAACAACAAATTGTTCCCCGGTGTAATATTTACTAGAACCGTGTTGGATCCATTGCTATGACCTGGAAAAATGTGTTTGACAACAAGCACGAACAAGATGTACTGCGTTCACTGTGCCTTTTCCGATTCCTTTCAAGGTACAAAGTATTGCACATTGTCATTCTTTTGGCTTCCTGCACGTTTTCTTCTTTTCCCTGAGTGCCAACACTCCGTGCACAGATTAGAGCTTCACTTTGCGAGAATTTCTCAGCGGCAGAATTAATCTTGCAGATTGAGTTGAACCTCGGCGGATCTCTTTTGGGGGAACGCCGCTAAGCTTGAATGAGCTCGCATGAATAAAAAATGTGAATACTGTACACGCACAACAACGACAATATGCTGAATGTCGTGCGCGTTGCAGAGAATTTGCATGGACAACAATTTGTTCATCTTTGTTTCAGATTTTTTTTTTTTTTTTTTAACCAAGACTGCAGCTTTAGTTACGGCCACATCTGGTGATATGGTACAGTGTATGTATATATATATAATATATATATATATATATATATATATAAATTATTGTTGCCCTATGACTGCGCCCCAGCGCGCACAGCAAAATTCATATTGGCCGGCTTGGATGAGTTTGCCGTGGATAAACTGCAACAGAGATTCTCCGACAGACGCTTTCCAACACGTCGTCTCACCTTGAAAATATTTTGGGTGCGTGAACAAGAATTCGGCATTCCTAAAGAGCGGAATTACAGCGTGTTTCCCGTGAATTACTCTTATTTTGATGCAGTTATTGCTCCATTCTGCTGAAAGTATGATTGAGCTTTGTGTTGGCAATATGTCTAAGAGGAAGTCATTTCCGCCGGATAAGCCGCGAGTTTTTTTCCCCCACACGCTTTCAACCCTGCGGTTCATGCGGTCCAAGGGGGCACTTGAGCGGAAAAGGTAAGAGTGAGACCGGTGGAATGTATGTGCCGAGGAAGTGACTTTTACCGGTACGGCCCTGCTAGCGCATAACTGCCGTGTCTCAGTGATTTTTACTGGTATGTTTTTCTTTTAACCAGTCCTGTTAGCGCGGCACTAGCGTTAGCGCGGCACTTGCGTTAGCGTTAGCACGGCGCTAGTGTTAGCGCAGTGGCGCTAGCATTACCGCAACAGCGCTACGGTTAAACTCTCTGTGTACCCTTTTTCTTTGTAAATATCTCGTGTTTCAATGTGGGCACTACTACTGAGGACCATTTGACGTTTCTGTTCGACAAATAAGGGACGCGTCCAAAATCAAGTGGCAACACGTCTCACTTTAACACCAAAAGGAGAAAATGTGCTCTTTTAAAAAGTACATTGCTTCCACACAATTATCACTATTTTATTCATGATCATCATCTCATTAAATTCCAGTTTAATTAATATCTTCAAGCGGAACGTGGACAAACTTGCCTTTTTCCAGCTCCGGGAGCCTTCCTCTGACAAGTAACCGAGATGGCTCCATCCGCGCCCGTGTCCAGCGAGATGTCCCACAGCAAAGCGTTACTTGGCGTCGCCGTACGAAAGGTCACGCCGTTCGTTGTTGTCGCTCTGTGGAAGTAAAACAAATAATGAAAATCAAAAAATGTGAAGGTCAAGAATGCGGTAAACAAAAATGAGAGCCAATGGAATACAAAGAAGCAACTGACCACTTGGATTGTGTTATTGCATTAAAATGACACTTTTTTCTGTAGAAGCAAAATAAAATCACGCGTGGAATCATTCTTTCGTCATTCCTGACAATATGTAGTTTGTTTCCGCTCAAAATTGATCCTGGAATCTCGTAGACAATTTCTGATCGACTGCCTACGACTGGCGAAACGACGGCAATGATACTGGTTCGGGTTGAATAAATCCAGCCAAAGGATGAAGAAGAAGAAGAGACCGTGCTTCCTCACAACGCATTCTGTCTCAATTTAAAATATTCAACATGACCTGAAGATGTTTGTGTGCCCACTTGCGTGTTTGTGTGCGCGCGACACCATCTGCATGTTCATCTTTACTCCACTCTGGAGGAAGTCTCGAGTGGCGAGCGATGTTGGCATGCGGGCGTCTGCTGTATCATCGTCGCTGCCGCCAAATGACGGCGCCAGCTTCCGCTTCACGACTTCGCTTTTCTGAAACTCCACCGTTGGCCTCCTTTGTGTCTTTTTTTTTTTTACCTTCTAACATTGTTGTTGGGCAGCTCGCAGGAAACCAGAGCCAGTACGGATTTCATATTTGATACAGAGGCGATTCAATTTTTATTATTATTCATTAGAAGAAGCAGATTGACTTCAATCCTTTATTATGCTAGGAACCATCCATCCATCCATCCAGTTTCTTATCCGCTTATCCTCACAAGGGTCGTGGGTGTTCTGGAGCTTATCCCAGCTGTCAATGGGCAGGAGGCCAGCCAATCGCAAGGCACATGGAGACAAACAGCCGCACTCACAATCACACCTAGGGGCAATTTAGAGTGTCCAATTAATGTTGCATGTTTTTGGGATGTGGGAGGAAACCGGAGAAAATACCCGGAGAAAACCCACACAAGCACGGGGAGAACATGCAAATTCCACACAAGCGGGCCCGGGATTGAACCCGGGACCTCAGAACTTCGAGGCCAACACATTCTAGCTGCGTTAGGAACCTTTTCCAAAAAAAAAAAAAAAACCTTTGCTTTTTTTTTTCTCCCCTCATCAACCATATACTCTTGTACAATTTTTGGCTGAATCTTCGGTATGCAGTCCTGACAAAAGTTTTCGACTCTAAATACTTGCCTTCAGATCTTAGAGTTATAAAATATGTTTCTCCAAGCAACAGCGCTGGTGATTACAATTCATAATCACAACATAACCGCACACAAAATGTGTTGATGTGTCGCATGTTTTTACATGACTGCATGAATAGTGGAACTGTTGGATAGTCAGTAGAGGTTGTAGGAGCTGAATTTGAATTCATTAATTTTTTTGGTCAATATTCTGATGAAAGTAAAACTGTTATTACTTTTAGTGGGATGATTTGACTTTTCTGTGACTGTTCTTAGTCCTGTTAGCTTAGCAGTGTTGGGAAACTAATACTGTATTTTCTGCACTATAAGGCGCACCGCATTGTAAGCCACACCTTCAATAAATGCCCTATTTTAAAACGGTTTTTTTTTCATGTATAAGGCGCACCGCAATATAAGGCGCATAGAATAAATGCGACAGTAGAGGCTGAGGTTATGTTATGCATCCATGAGATGGAGCTGCACTAAAGCCTCAATATTGATCCACATATAAGGCGCACCAGATTATAAGGCGCACCATCGGCTTTTGAGAAAATTAAAGGCTCTCGGGTGCGCCTTATAGTGCGGAAAATTCAGTACTCCCCAAAGGAGTTCACAATCACATAAAAGGAGCTAAAAAGCTTCTGAGATTTAGATTTAGACCACAATTCCCAATTGTCAGACTATTTTAAAGGTGGAATAATTACTTTCATCAATGACTACGCCTATGTCTAATCCAAGCATCCAGTATTATGTTTTTGCTCTGTGTCATCATAGTTCTGCACAATTGCAAGGTGCAGGATCTGGGGAATGTGATGATATAGAGCAGGGGTGTCAAACACACTTTTGTCACGGGACACATTTTACTTTGGGTTTCCCCTCAGAGGGTCATTATGTCTGTGAAACCATAAAAATCTTTAACTGCCTCATCATATTTACACGTGAAATTTATGAACTCGTTTTGAAATCACAAATGAAGGGTTAAAGGGTTTTGCAACTATTGTTATTTGGTGAGACGAAAATGCCTGTAATATCTCAACGTTATCATTTAGGACGTGACAATTTGGAATTTTGGGACAGATTTTAAAGGAGAAATCCAGTGTTTTGCATGAACATTGAATCCAATAGGTCATGTAATATGGACCCTATTTTGACTATGTGATGCTAAATCCTCTCTCATTTAATAGTGTTTTGAGAAGAGTTTTGTCGACAATTACGAATTTTCAGGGGCGCTGCCATTTTCGCGAGTCACATGACGTATGTGGGCGTATGTGACGTGTACTGTGCTGTTCCAAACGCTGGATTACATGGGACACCATTTATGCCCAGTGCTGGTTTCTCAGATTTATCCTCATCTGATGAAGAAATAGCAGTATTGGTTGATCGGGATGGCGGAGGAATACTTCCATACAGATTTGAACCTGTGGCTGTAATTAATGTTAAATATTTGGATAGTTCTTCGGGCGGAATGACGCGGAATCTGACTACTCTGAGGCCTACGCGCAACATAAGTGCGTAAACAAAGGCCCCCGGCAGCCGCAGATGGTTCTTCGGACGGGAATGAAGCAGAGTCTGACGAGCGAGCTTTCAGGCAGTGGAGGCCTTTAGCCGAGCTTCGGTGGTGGCGGAGGCCTTTAGCCTAACTTCAGCCTCTAGGGCTAACGCTCGAAGCCACGGACGTCAAAGCTTGGCTCGCGGCCATTCGCGTCATTCCGACCGAAGAACCATCCGAATATTCAACAATAATTACAGCCACAGGTTCAAATCTGCATGGAAGTACTCCTCCGTCGTCCCGATCAACCGATACTGCTGTTTCTTCATCAGATGAGGATAAATCCGAGAAATCAGCGCTGGGCATAATGTAATAGAGCCTTTGGTGCGCACCTTACACGTCACATCCGTGCACGTAAGTAATGTGACTCACGAAAATGGCAGCGCCCCTGAAAATTCGGAATTGTCGATAATAATCTTCTCAAAACACCATTAAATGAGAGAGCGTTTAACATCACATTGTCAAAATAGGGTACATACTACATGACCTATTGTATACACTCTTAATGTAAGCACTGGATTTCCCATTTAACAAAAATCATGGAAGTTGATACACATGATTTACCTCCGCGGGCCACGTAAAATCATGCGACGAGCCAGATCTGGCCCCCGGGCCTTGAGTTTGACACCTGTGATGATCCCTTGTTTACTTATTGTCGACGTGCTATGTCTGGGGGAAACGCAACTTTAGAGAGAAGAGAATTTATTCAGACTTGACAAGAACGATAACGTGGATATTTGCCAAAGTATGCAAATAGAGCTTCCTGTGAGACAATTAATTTTACTCAACTATTTTCATATTTCTTTTTCCCGTTTGCTTTTAAAAAAATATTTTCATGCTATTTTCATAGGATGTTAGACTCAATGTGGCAATAAGAAAACCAAGATGGCGTTCAAGCCGGGCATAGCTGCTTATCATCCCCAAAGGAGCAGGATTGAAGTAATAAAAAGCGACAGCAACAAGAAGACTTATCGGCCCTTGTTGCCCCTTTTTGCACTCCCCGGGAAGAATAAAATCCCTTGTGATTTGAGGAGAATATTTTAGAACGCCGGGGAGTAGGAAGCAGCGTCCGCGGCGTCGGCGAACCGGCCCCGGGGAAGCGGCGGCTGCCGCGACGGGCGGCCACGGAGCCCGAAGCAGACGCTGTGCGCGGAAAAACAGCTCCCAGGTGCGGCACCTGCCATCCATCTCGGGTCGGAGCGGGCAGGGCCTGCGTGAGCGCCACGTTGGTTCGCCCTCTGCTCTACAGGCGCGTCATCTTCTCTCCACTTACTCAATTTTGAAAAAAAAGCCAATTCCAACATGTGCACGCGCACATACTTGCTGTAAAACAGAGAAGTGCATTTTTCTGTTTTATGTAACACAATGAGCCATCACATCCGGCAATATTCCCTCATGTGCATTTTTTACGAGACGTTATCTTATTTCATATCTGTAGTGGACCCCCACTATTTGCGAGGGTTTATGACCGGCCTGGAGCGCAAATGGCAAAAATCATTGGATAAGGAGTTTATATATTAAAAAAAAAAAAAAAAAACTTGTGGTTCCGATTCCCCAACCGACCCTAGAAATTCCTGCTGACCCTAATATTTTTACACCACGTAATAAATATATCAGGGGCATGATTATGTTATGTATTAAGCCTTGTTTTTCATGCCACTTGTCGCCAGATCGCTGCGTGTACGTATATGCATGCACGTTCACGAGCGTCAGCTAGCGTAACTGCCTCGTCCCATGTCGTGACTGAGCCATATCAAGTCAAGTTACGTTTTCATATTCTGCCATGTCTGATTTTGGACATCGTTTCATGTTTTTTTGGACCGAGCCTTCGTGCATTTTGAACTCGTTATGGACGAGTGAGCCTGAATTAACGAGAACTGACACGAAAATAGCGGCACCGTGCGCTGGAGACGGAGTAAAAATATTTTGTAAAAAAAAAAAATAAAATAAATAAATAAAAACTACCCTACCCTAGTTCTGAAATGTAGGAAGTCAGAAAAACAATATATATTTTTTTAATTTGGCCTAACTATAATGGCACTGGGGGGCGTGAAGACAAAAAAGAAAAAAAGAATTGAAAAAAAATATATTTTCATGTAATTAAAACAAAATCCACAAAGGGGTCAATTTACGAGTGACAGGTACAACAAATGGGTCAACAGTACAGTCAAATAAATTATTGACAATAAATTGTCCACATTGGATGGATGGATGCATGGATGGATAGAGACCCTTTCAAATATTTTAATTTGACTAAAAAAATAACTAATCAACGCATAAATGAAATGCAACTGAATACAACACAGATTTCCAATTTTGTACAGATGCTCTAAAAGCATCTTTTTTTTCCCCCCACTGAGGCTATTTTCAAGACACAACAGCGGGTTTGTAACGATTCTCACATCTCCATAAATTATTTGTGGTCCCCGTCTCCGGTTTTGCGACTGCCTTCACTGCGATGGAGCCGTGCAATCATTTACAGTATTTCGGGCAGACGTCCAGCGTTTCACCAGTCTGATGGCCGACTATCAGCAACGCGCTTATGGTACTTATGGAGCAGTTTAGCGGGTTGGGAACCGGTTGATGCAAACGCCGCTGCCAGATGGCACTAAAACCGCTTGTAAATTTGTCACAGAGACTGCAAACGCTGAAGCTTCCGGTTGGGACGGCGACGCTGTCCTGACTTGAAGTCGAAGCCGCACAACCGTGACAAAGTACTGCGTGATTGAAAAGCAACAAAAACATCAAGAAAAATAAGTCACGTCATGGTCATGACAAAATTAATCGCGATCGCTACTTCAAAGAAAATCTTTAATAGCATTCCATTGTCAAGTTTGAGAAAAAAATTAAATATAAAATATTTACTATTTTGGTTGGGGTTAGTATGGCTATTGTCTTATTCGGCAAAATATCGATGACAGCGCAAATTTATTAAATGACAAGAATCATTTTAATGCCTACATCGAGGAACGAAATCTCAAAGGGCAAGTGCAAATAATGTGATCTGTGGGTCAAAGTCTTGGTTTTTGAACTGAAACGAACGAATCAATACATCTGGTTTGATGGAAGTGCCTGACTGAGGTGATAATTTGCAAGTGCAGGTGTTGATGTATAAATCCTGCAATGATCAAATAGCTTCTCGCCCCCTCACCCGCACGCCTCCACCGACGCATGTCATCGCACCGACAAGATGGAAATGATTTCTCTTTCAGGGGTGTATTGATTTATTCTTCCGCTAACCGGGAGGACTGTAAAATCATCCAGAACCCAACACGAGCAGGCGTCGGGATCCTGACGGTCTCATTAATAATGTCAAAAACCATCGCAGTCAAATGCCTTCATGCTATCAAGCCTCACATGATCCAAATGGAAACACAAACACAGCCAGTTGACTGAGCGTGGACTTGAATGAAGCTCCACGGGGTGCCGACCCAGGCCCGGAGCGTGTCAGGCGCTACACATCATTAAAGCCTACTTTGCACAAGATAAACGTATTCCAAGTGTTGCACTGAAGTGACTCGTCGCTCACTTTAACAAAGTTAAGACATTGCTGGTTTTCCCCGCTTCCTTGTTGATTTTCATAATTTCTTGTTCGGACTAGGCATCGAAACTGGGAACCAAAAACTGGAATTTTGAACAATTCTGGGAGAACAGTAAGGTTAGACCCCATTCCAATTGGTTCTCGATGCCCAGCTCTAAGCGTCTTGTGTTTCCAGGTTCAATTGCTGGAGGTAAGACTGCTATACACAAGAACACACTTCCGGCCTGAATGTGAAGTATCGATCCATTTTCTGCACCGTGTGTCCTCCTCACTGTCTCAGAGAAACTGGGAAGAACCTGCACTGGTTTCAAGCTCATCGCAGGAACTGATTCACCAATAGCCACTCAGATTTCATTTAGCCTTCAACTGACCCGATATTCATGTTTTTGCAATGTGGACGCACGTAAAAACCCAGGCAAGCACATGTACGTTTGATACACTGTGCCAAAACTCAAACCCACAACTTCTGATTGGTAAGGAATCAGATGTGGATGAACAATAGGTGAACTTTACGATGGCTACGACTTTTGACATTGCCATCCAAACGAGTTCTGAGAGAGAGATTCTGGCACTTCATTATAATTTAGTGATGTATTTTTTTAATCACAAATCTATACAGTGAAGAAAATAAGTATTTGAACACCCTGCGATATTGCAAGTTCTCCCACTTAGAAATCATGGAGGGGTCTGAAATTTTCATCGTAAGTGCATGTCCACTGTGACACAGATAATCGCAAAAGAAAAATCCAGAAATCACAATATGTTTTATTACGATTTTTTTGTGTGTGATAGAGCTGCAAATAAGTATTTGGACACCTGAGAAAACCAACGTTAATATTTGGTACAGTACCTTTGTTTGCAATTACAGAAGTCAAACGTTTCCCTCCTGCACACACTGCAGGAGGGATTTAGGCCACGGCAGACCTTGATATGCTTCTTACGGAGCTTGGTTTTCCTGGCTGTGTGCTTCGGGTCATTGTGATGTTGAAAGACCCAGCCACGAGGTTGTTCCCCAAAACCTCACAATACATGGCCGCGGTCAATACTCTCCTTAATACCGTGCAGTCGTCCTGTCCCATGTGCAAATAAACACCCCCATAGCATTATGCTAGCACCCTCATGCTTCACAGTAGTGATGGTGTTCTTGGGATGCAACTTATCATTCATCTTCCTCCAAACACGGTTAGTGGAATTATGACCAAAAAGTTCCATTTTGGTCTCATTTGACCACAAAACTTTCTTCCATGACTCCTCCTTACCATCCAAATGGTCATTGGCAAACTTAAGACGGGCTTTGACATGACCTGTTTTAAGTAGAGGAAACCTTGCGTGATTTCAAACTATGACATCTTGGTGTATTACAAACAGTCACCTTGGAAACGGTGGTCCCAGCTCTTTTCAGGTCATTGACCAAGTCCTGTTATGTAGTCATAGGCTGATTCCTCACCTTTCTGAGGATCATTGAGACCCCACGAGGTGATATCTTGCATGGGGCTCCACTCCGATTGAGACTGACCGTCACGTTTCGCTTCTTCCATTTTCTAATGATTGCTCCAACCGTGGACCTTTTTTCTCCACCAAGCTGCTTGGCAATTTCTCCGTGGCCCTTTCCATCTGTGTGGAGTTGTACAATTTTGTCTCTCGTGTCTTCGGACAGCTCTTTGGTCTTGGCCAAGTTACAAGTTTGAGTCTTACTGATTGTATGGGGTGGACAGGTGTGTCTATGAAGCTAACGACCTCACACAGGTGCATTTGATTCAAGATAATACATAGAATGGAGGTGGATTTTTAAAGGCGGACTAACAGGTCTTTGAGGTTCAGAATTCTAGCTGATAGACAGGTGTTCAAATACTTATTGCAGCTATATCACACAAATAAATCGTCAAAGAAAATAATAGATTGTGATTTCTGGATTTTTCTTTTTAGATTATCTATGTCACAGTGGAGATGCGCCTACGATGAAAATTTCAGACCTCTGAATGATTTCTAAGTGGGAGAACTTGCAATATACCAGGGTGTTCAAATACTTATTTTCTTCACTGTACATTGTTGCCTGTAGTTGAACAAATGAAATGTAGTCAAATTACCCATCCCAAGAATATATGTCAAAGGTTTAAATTGCTTAAGTAAGTCAGCGTCAAATTGGCGATGTAAACATTGGCAGTATTACGAGAATGTGAATTAAGATTCTTCCTGGTCGATCAGCATCAAGCAATCGCTGAGAAGATTAGTGTACCATTGGAAAATGTACTGTCAAACTGTTTTCATTTTTGTCCCTCTGCAAGATTATTGAGTCAGAAATAAAACATGATGATTTGATGGAGGCATTAAGTTTTTGGAAACGTGGGCATTTCTTTACAAAAAAAATAAACGTGCACACACACCTCCATCCCAAAACTTGTCATACAGATAATGGCGTCGTTCTAACACTGTTTCACATTCCTTCAATCGGTAATGCGTTTCCCGAAAGAGAAACGAGCCTCCCAGCAGATTGAGGCAGGTAATCTCTGTTTCCAAAAAGAAGGTCAATGATGTGAAACCATTTACCGAGAGTCCCAGGAAAACCGTTTCAAGTCGAGCATAATGAAATTCAGTCTCCGGGGGATTTTGTTTGATCCACGTCGGTCTTGAGCAATAGGATGTTTGAGCCCTTAATGGCATCAGGCTGCGCCAACTCAAATATGAATGTATGCAATTTTGAACGTTTACTGCCATTGCAGGGAAAAAAATTAAATAATCTTGAGATTAGGTTCCTAGAAATGTTTTTCCTCTGATGTTCCGTTGTTTTGGAAGATGAGAGCTCACAACACGTGGCTCGCTTTTTAGAATGTTAGTTAAAAGGGGAATTCCAGTCCTTCCAGATTTGAATGTGTGGCTGTAAATAATGTCCAATATTCAGACGGTTCTCTGGGCGGAAAGACGCCGGAGTCTGACTACTCGGAGGGCTACCCGCGGGACGTAAGTGCGTAAAACAAAGGCCCCCGGAGCTCCGGGCCGGCAGCCGCGGATGGTTCTTCAGACAGGAATGACGTGGAGTCTGACAAGCAAGCTCCGGCGGCAGGCCGCCTGGAAGTTTGGCTTGTGGCCCGCAGCCGCACGCTTTGTTAGCCACTGACGCCGAACCTAGGCTAAAAGCCTCCGCCGCCACCGAAGCTCGGGTAAAGGCCTCCCCGGATGTCAAAGCTCGGCTCGCGTCTCGCCACCAGTGCTCGTGGCCTGCCTTCGGCGGTGGCGGAGGCCTTTGGCCTAGCTTCGGCGTGCGAGGCTAACGGCCCCCCATCAGCTCAAAGCTCAGGGGGCTTTTGTTGCAGACCTTGAGCTCGCGGCCTCTGTCGGACGCCGAAGATCGGCTCGCTCGTCTGACTCCGCGTCATTCCCGTCCAGAGAACCATCCGCGGCTGCCGGCCCAGAGGTCCAGGGCCTTTGTTGCCGAGCTTCGGCTAGTGGCCTCCGCCGCCAAAACTCGCTCGTCAGACTTCACGTCATTCCCAGCCAAAGAACCATCCGCGCCTGCTGGCCTGGAGCTCCAGGGGCCTTTATTAAGTATTCTGCCATCTTCCCGATCAACCAATACTGCTATTTTTTCCATCAGATGAAGATAAAGCCGAGAAATTAGCGCTGGGCATTATGTAATCGAGCCTTTGGTGCCCACCTTACACGTCACATCCGTGCACCGAAGTCATGTGGCTCGCAAAAATGGCAGCGCCCCTGAAAATTCGCAATTGTCGATAAAAATCTTCTCAAAACACTATTAAATGAGAGAGGATTTAACATCACACTGTCAAAATAGAGTACATATTACATGAAGTATTGGATACATTGTTCATGCGAAGTACTGGAATTTCCCTTTAAGTACAGTAATTTTGGAATCAACTGGGTGATGTCATCCGGATCAGCATTGAGCAGGAAAAATGGTCATGAAGAAGGAAGCGCAAGCTTACCTGAGAGTGAAGTTCGTCAGCTGAGCAGAGCCGGCCATGAGGATGTAGAAGGTGGCCACGTCAGTCTTCTTCAGCGGTTTGGAGGACGTCCGTATGACGACGGAATTGCCGAGCTTGAGTCGCGACAGGGTGGCCATTCCTTTGGGCACCTGCAGGAGACGCACGCTGCCGATCCTCCGCATGGGCGTCACGGGAACGTATTCCGCCTGCTGTTGTTGGGAGCTCCCCCAACGACTGCCTTCCAGGGCGTTGCAGTTGCCGCCGACTTTGGCCTGCGCCTGGTAGTAGAGCTCCACAAGGTTCCCAGCGGCCGGGTCCTGTTTCTCCCAAGTGGTGCTTTCGGAGCCCTGACCGAACCAGCCGGGCAAAGGTCGTAGCTCGGCCACGCAGGTTCCCCTCTCGCCTCCCACGGCACAGGAACACCTGACCTCCTGCGTTTGCCAGAAACCGTAGACCGTCACACAAGGCAGCTCATCCTCGGCTCCTTCCACCCTGGTCCAGTCCCTCCCCGCCACGTAGAAGAGCACCCGCACTTTGGGCTTGGTGGAGAAGACCCGAGGCGTCAGCACGAAGGCCTGAATCTTCCAGTTGAAGGTAAAGGCGTCCGGGGCATTGAAGAGCCGCACGGGCCGGACCAGATCCAAAGGCACCAGCTCCTCTACCGACACGACGCCGTAGCTCGCGTTGACGGCCGGCTGGCGGCTCGCTCGCAGAATAACCAGGGGCTGCGTGCTGCTCTGCGTGCTGAAATTCCGCATAAGGTCCTGGCCTGCTTCCTTTAGGAAAAGGTAGTCCGCATCCCGAACCTCGTAGCTGACTGGCAAGAAGACGGGAAAAGGCACCGCGCTCTTTGTGTCGGGCAGCTCCTTAGTGCTGAAGTCTGCGAAATTAGGGAAAAGAAATACTAATAATCTCATCAGAAAAGACGACAAATCCCGACGGTTACAGTCAGAGGTTAATGATTGCAAAAACGTGGACAGTAGAGGGAGTAAGTAAGAAATATTTAGGAAAAAGTCTCCAAATGAATGTCAGCACAAAGAATCAAAATTACAAGAAGCGACTTTTTGTGTTCACGGAGCGGCAGTTTACAGGATCTCGGCTTGAGTACCACTCAGCGAGCTAATTGTTGCATATCTCGGTGCAGAGAAGAGTGGATACTCAAATTAATTCTGCCGGAACGTCAACATGTTTACTTAATGTCGAAAATGTATCCGTCAACTCCGCTTGTTTAGCCTTCATTTGCCATTGTTTTGCTTTCTTCTTTGCTGCCCTAGTTTCTTCTCGCACACACGGACGGCGGGACTCGGTCTTTGTGTTTGTGTGTGCAGTCGGTCGGGCTTTGGGAGGGGGCAGCGGGCTGGGGGGGCTTGGTCGGACGTGAGATCAGCTACATCTGGCTCAAAGATGAAGTTAACCATCATAAAGCGGGATTAAAGCAGCCTTTCAGATTCGCTCAGTCGACTGTGAATCAGATCAAAAAACAAGCGCACGTGTCAGGAGAAATTTGTAAAACTGCTGCTGAGCCGATCAAAACACACTGCTCACAAGTGACGGTTGCGGGTCGGTATCGCTATGAAGGACCTTCTGGGTCCTCAACAGAATCACTCAGTTATGAAAAATGTAGCAAAATAGAAACATGTTGATGTTATCATACTGGAAGTAGACAAAGATTTGCACACGAAAAAGTCCAACAGTAAGGTTTCTAAAGTGGGTTTCTTTTCATTTTCTGCATTTTTGTTTCATTGAATGTACATAATTTTAATATTTTCCACGCAAAATAGTTAAATACAGTGGTTGAGTGATACTAAATGTTTGTTTACATGGTTTTACTGCCCACAAGTTATTCAATAAATCATTTGATTATGTAAAGTGGATTCCATTTTTCACAATCACGTCGAACATTTTGAATGTCACTTATATTAAAGTCCACCTTGTCAATACGATTATCTTTTATGATGAACAATTTCATAATTACATACACAACTGCATTGACAAGTACAGCTGTGGTATTAAATCTCGTGTAACTAATGAGATTTGGGATATGTTTTCATTTTAGTAGTCTACATGTTGATGTAAATTCTATCCAGATTTCCCTTTTATTAAATAAGCAGGGATGGCAGCGGCTTTTCGAAGCCACCCTTTTGCATCAAAACAAAACGATTAAGTGACTATTACAGGATATGATCTGATATGTGATCTGGTTCGAGTGCTTAAAGTGCCACTGTCATGAAGTGGATGATTTTTAGGATGTTATTCATGAAAAAAACGGTAGCCGGATATGGGGTTATGGAGCCATCCGTTTTTTTTCCCCCACCAAAAAACATGATTTTGACGTATATGGCTTTTTGGAACTCCCGCTCTGAAAATTCGAGGGATTTGTTTTCGAGAAGAAGCAGGAAGTGACGTTAGTAGCAATCAATCAGTCTCGTCTGTTTATACTAGTTTTACCTGCTGGAAGGTAGCTCTTTGTTCCTTCGTGTTCGCCAAAATGCCGGCTCGTTGTATTGCTGGATATTGTTCGAACACTTGGGAGGATGGATTTACCCTTCATAAGTTTCCAAGAGACTCGCTTCGTTGTGAAAAATGGATTGCACAGGTGCAAAGGACAAGAGCTTCGTGGGGTCCAAATGACAGGTAGGTGTGTATAGCGCTATTCAAAAAAAAACAATAGTTGCGGGGGGAGGACGTAACAAAAGATCTGCGTCCGTAAGTTAGAGGTGCTAAATGTGTTGATGTGCCCGTTGGCGCCGTGTCCGCCGATCACGGCTTTGCCCGAGCTTCTGTGTCTCATAGTAGGTGGGCGGACAAGCCGGTGCCGAAGCCCGGGGCACGGCTTCGGCCGGGCTGGCTCATACATAATGTCTGGGAGTCTGTTGTTAGTTAGAAGTGATCCGCATATCATCTAAAAATGGCTCAAAACAATAGGGTAATATGGCCACGGACACTTCACTCGGTTGGGAGATGTTCTCTTCTTTGAAAAGAGCTTCCGTGTCTCATAGTAGGTGGGCGGACGGCTTCGGCCGGGCTGGCTCATACATACTGTCTTGGAGTCTGTTGTTAGCTATATGTGATCCACATATCATCTAAATATGCCTCGAAACAATAGGGTAATATTGCCCTGGTCATTTCACTCGATGCTCTCTTCTTCGAAAAGAGCTTCCGTGTCTGAAGAGGCGTGTCCTACAGTAGGGTCCAGCGCGTGTTTTCATTGGCGAGTGTCCAGGGTGACGTCATGGGCAGTAGATGCAGCCAAGATGGCGATCACTTGGATGTCGGATGACACTTCCGCAACTTTGCGCATGGATGATGCGCTCTCCGCTCATATTTATTTTTTCGTATAGACACGGATGACACTTGGGCTTTAAAGTGCATCCAGCACGCATTTTGCCAATGTGTCTCCTCATTCGACGTCGATTCCGACGTAACCGCCGTGTGCTCAGTTTCTCATGTGGATCACTTCCTTACTGAGTAAATTCAGGACTGATCGACTCGTGTTTACTTTGCAAATGAACAGAAAACGGATGCTGTTGCATTTCAACCGTTTTAGAGGCAACGCGCAGCACGTGTCAGTCTCGATGTTGCGCAAAGAGGCATTAGAAGGATACCGTCCTCTGAGGAAACGCGCGAATGAAAGCTCCGAGCTTTTGTGCGTCCAACTCAGTCGCCGCCGTGCCCCTCCGAGGAAGTTGACATTTAAGGAGTCGGTCTGCCGCGCTCCCCTCCGCTTTCCATCTGGACTCATCCCGAAAGCCCGCGATGGCGTCTGACAGTTGACGGGACACGTCGCCGGGGCCGCATGTGTCACCCGGGCCGACCAGCCAGAAGCCTTGTGAAGGGCACAATGGCTTCTTTGCGTCCCCCCCCCCCCCCTTCACCTTGCTTGCAAAGTGCAAGGAGACAGCGAAGGCTGTCCTGACTTGGCCCAACAGGCCCCCACGGTGACAGATGTGCAGCTTAATACCAGAGCTGGCAGCGTCTCTGGCCAGAGGAAAAATAAAGTGGATCACCGCCTCCTGAGCAGAGAATGCGGTGCAACGAGCTACTTAGCATGCAACCTCTCATCCCTTTACGGCGTGTGCACACCCTTTGCAGGACTTCGCCTACTTTGAGGTGCACGCAAATCCAAATATTCATCTCGGGACCGTTTCCAAAAGTCCAATCCCGCCGTGTGTTTATCGCATAAAAGGCACCTAGTTTCAAATTTAGAGCGAGAGGCGAACCTCTTCAGTTTCTCGGCATGCGAGCGCTGCGTTCACGCGACAAACCTGAGAGCAAATATGTTGGCGCAGCTGTTCCAATCTTTCATATCTGTCATAATCACAATATTTCTCTTTTTCCTCATGCAGCATCAGTGTTACTACGCAGACGTTACAACAGTCTGTGAAAGCCTCGTCTCCCGTTTTGCACAAAATAACATCACCGACCCCCTCCCCAAACTGATATTCAAACCTGCGTTCAACGTGGAATGATGCCAAATGGAAATGTTACGTGGATCAAATCATGTAAACGTCAAGCAGAGCAGAGACGGACGGAGCTTCGGGTTGAAATCCCGGGCTCGCTTGTATTGAACACTTGAGTTTCAATCTATTCCGGTGATTCCCAACGAGTGTGCTACGGGAAATTATAACACTTGACATCATCCCCCCCCCCCCCAAAAAAAAAATGTTTCTTTAAAATAAATTTCCTACCTTAGTTCATCAATTTATGCCATTTAGGCATCGTGACAGACAGAACAAAAACCACCACTTTTTCTGACATTTTTGTTTGTTGCTATGACGTGAGAGTTCTCAATGGGTTGTTTTCACTGATGTCACATTTTTTGGCGAATTACCCACAAACCACTGCGCGCCGCCATTTAACCTTTCTACCTAACGCCTACTAGTGTTGTAGACTCCGGAATGCTCTCAGTGACTGTGTTTTTGTGTTTCACGGGCATCTCGGGACTCAAGTACAAAAGAGAGGACTTACTAACCATCAGAGAGCCTTCTTCTGACTTTTTTTCGACAGTTCTCCCCAATTCGCCGAAGCTTTTTCCAGAGTTGCTAGTCGGCGCGCTCTTCAAGGCCTCACGGTCCGGTACACAAGTCCCGCTGCGGCATTATGGACGAGTGCCCGACGCTGCTATCACGTTAGCCGGCTTCAACCTCCATCGTGCTGATGTGTCGCCGAGCTAGGCTAACAAGCTTAATCGCTAATCTTTTCAGAAGGCCAACATTACGGTTAAAATCCTTTTTTGTTAGTCACGTGAAAGAATCGAGAATTTTATGAAATACTGGATCAGTTTATTCCATTGGTCATCAACCTTTTTGAGGCCGAGTGCGACTTCGTGAGAACTGATTGTACGAGGGGCTACATGACTTGTTTGCGGCAAACTTCAGTCATAGTTCATTATACATTTATAAAATATTTTCGTTTTAATATTTTTGTATAATGTGACATTACAGGACAAGCAAGTCAGCCTTAAATTGTCCTCGTGGGCTAGCATGCGCCAACGGGCACCGCGTTTGTGACCCCTGGCTTTTGTCTTTCTGCCATTGCCATCAAATTTTAAACAAATAATAAATATACAGGTTTTACTTCTTGGAATAAATGGAGTTTGCCTCGATATTAAAAAAATAATGTAAAATTCCTAAAATTCCGTGTTAGCATACAAGTGCGTGCCCATATTTACCTGTATGCTAACACGGGAAACGAAAGGCGGTGGAATATGCTTTTATATCAACGAGGAACGGTGCACGGACCACGGAGATCGGCACACACTGCAGCGATTGCCGTTACCTACAACAACCTGACTATAAAAAAAGCAGACAAGTGTCCGATCTCACTGCTCCTCCTTCGTGATTTCTGTCACATAGAGTAAAAGATCAAGGGCGCAATATTGCGCCTTTGTGACGCAGTCCTGAGTCCCGTGATGTGTGTACGCCACATAGCCCAATCGTCAGTCTAGGCTTGATGTGCTATCGGTCGCGTCTTTAGTAAATGCAGTTAGAAACACAATGTCGTCCACCTTGCGTATCTATGAGTAACGGGAGCTCAGGGATCGAAAATGGCCGCCGTTCTGGGCACCACAACGGGTGACGTCACGTGAAAACAACCCATTGTGAAATATGCGCCTTGGCTCCACAAAGATTGTAAATCACTGCTCTATTCAATTAAAATGGAAACGAAAAGCAATCACGCAGCCCGGGAGAGGTTCAAAGTCTATTCACCGATGTATTAACACAAAACCATTTGAAAATAATAACCTTCCACATGAACAATAGAAACTAGTTACGCAGTTGCATACGCTTGCCCCACTGCATTTCAGTTTCCTTCTTCTACGTTAACTTTTATCTTTTTTTTTTTTGTTGAAGTGGCAACGATTCTGTTTGAATCCGCAACCTTGAATGTGCATCGGGAATTCTAAGGAGCCGTAATGGCTTTTGAGCATATGTAGCAAACAGCTGCCACACGTCAACTGACTCCCAAAAGTGCCATTGAAAGACAAATCTCGGCTTTCAAACGCGAAAACGGCCGAACGCATACAAAAAGTTCCTCCCGTGCCGTCGGTCAGTCGTTTGGAGGACGTGCGAGCAAAGATGCCAAATTTCCTTCCCCTCATAATATTTCCGCAGAACAGAAAAACGATGTTATTGATCAAATTGCATTTCTGATTGGTGGCAAATTGAATAAAATATTTATCAAGGAGTCATCTCTGGTTTATGACATCATCCGAGCTATTCTGCGTTCCAGATCACTGATGAGCTGTTTAGCTTCACTTTGGGAAACAGATCAACTGTCCAAATATGTATTCAAGTGCATACTGTACACTAAATACGCAGATCTTTATGCGGTATACATGCAAAGCTGTATCGCAAATTCCCACATTTGATATTTTCTTTGACACGTGACATTGACCTTGTTTGCAGTAGTAACCTTGACATTATTTAATGATGTCATTGGGGCAAAAATAAAAATAAAATTAAAAAAAAAACTCCCAGTATGACGAAAAGCACTTCCATCAAAAAGCAGACTACATCCACAGTCATGGAAAATATGCAATAAAATCCTCTTATATTTAGATTTTCTTTTCTTTTGCTTGAAACTGAGCATAACTGTCATTAAAATAAAATCTCATTTTGTATTTAATGGGGCTGTTGGGTGTTTATCATTTTTTATTTGAGCTGTATGATATAAAAGTCTAAAAAACAAACAAAAAAAAACTTGGCCTGACGTGAAAATAGTCACATTTCTCTGATTTGTCATTACTATAATGAATGATGAACAAAATGACTGCAGTACAAGTCTTCTTGAATCATATATCGGCGGCACGGTGTATCGACTTGTTAGAGTGTTGGCCTCACAGTTCTGAGGACTGGGGTTCAAATCCCGGTCCCGCCTGCGTGGAGTTTGCATGTTCTCCCTGTGCCTGCGTGGGTTTTCTCCGTGCACTCCGGTTTCCTCTCACATCCCAAAAACAATCGGAGACTCTAAATTGCCCGTAGGTGTGATTGTGAGTGCAAATGTTTGTCTCTATGCGCTCTGCGATAGGCTAGCAACCAGTTCAGGGTATGCCCCACCTCCTGCGCATAGATAGCCGGTATAGGTTCCAGCACACCTGCAACCCTCGTGAGGATAAGCAGCTCAGAAAAATGGAGGGTTAAATTAGCAATTAGCATTTAGCAAGTGCTTAATGAAGGCATAAATAAGATGTCTATGAAGTTGCTCACCCAGGATGCACTGCTATTGGAGGCTGCAAAGTGAGAGGGTGGAGGAGATAAACAGCAGGAAGGAAGGAAGGAAGGAAGGAAGGAAGGAAGGAAGGTTCCGACAGTTCAGGGTTTAGTGTGCCTTTCGCCCAAAACTAGCTGGGATAGGCTCCAGCACTCCCACGACACTTGTGAGGATAAGCAGCTTGGAAAATGGATTTATGCATCTTGCTTCAGCAAGTGCTTAAAAAGGCATAAATTAGATGTCTATGTAGCTGCTCACCCAGCATGCACTGCTTGGAGGGTGCAAAGTGAGAGCCTGGAGGAGATAAACTGCAAGAAAGAAAAAAGGAAGGAAGGAAGGAAGGAAGGTTCCGACAGTTCAGGGTTTAGTGTGCCTTTCGCCCAAAGTTAGCTGGGATAGGCTCCAGCACTCCCACGACACTTGTGAGGATAAGCAACTTGGAAAATGGATGGATGATTGGATGAATGAATAAGATTGGTCGAGGAGAAGATTATAGATGTGATATTTTCTGCTTGAAATATATTGATAACCCATCCATCCATTTTCTGAGACGCTTATCCTCACGAGGGTCGTGGGGAGTGCTGGAGCAGAGTGCTAGATAGATAGATAGATTATATAATACACTCGTTTCACATTTAATTGTAACCATATAGTTTCAACAAGATCAAAAATAATATTTCGCTTTTGATGATAACACGTCTCAAAGGTGTTCGAACACGCGACGAAGCATGACACGCCGCACTTGGCATTGAGAAAGTGTGGCCACCATTCAAATCTTGCTCCGTGTTCGCTGCTCAATGTTTCATGCGCCATTATAGCGCGCGCGACATGTGTAAGTTTGTGTCACAAATCAGGACATTTATGTATTATTTACACTTGCAGACATGGAAAAAAAAAAAGCTGCACTGTGGTGCACAAGATTTGTACTACATTCCCACGGTTGCTATTGTTCCGTCTTTTTTGGTCCACGCTCGAGACCCAGCCTACTCAGAAGTGGTACTTTTTGGAGACTTGATCTTCCGTGATCATACAGTTGCCATGGTTATTATAATAACTGTGATGATGATGATGGCTGTGATCATTTGATGGGCTTTGGTACAAAGCGGTCTTACCTTGAGGGACAACTGCCGTCAAAGTGGCAAATATCAGGTGTAAAATCCTCCACGTGAGGCAGTCGGAGCTCATTTTGGCACCCGGCGCGGCTCCGGAATTTGGTCCGGAGAGAAGTTCCGAGCCTCGCTTTGCTTTGCAAACCGCTCCGGCGAGTCGACGTCGTTTGGCGGCTGGCGGCGTCACACCTGTTGTCGGGATCCTGCAGCGGAAAGTTGCGCACGTGATGACGACGACCGACCCGGTCGGGGGTGGGAGATCCGCGGCGCCGTGCGCAAAAGTTAAAACACTGTAGCTCCCTTGGATTTAATAAAAAAAAAAAAAAAAAAAAAACAAGCAAACTGATAGCAAAATCAGTCTTGCTGCGTGGATTCGAAAGCCGGTAGGTCAAATTCGGTTCTCCGGATTGTGGCTGTCGGTCCGCCGTGAGCGGATCAAGTGAGCGTCTTGAGCTTCAAGCTTCTGCGGGGCACTGAAGTCATCCTCTGATCGTCTGTCACCGCTCACCGCCCGCACCGGAAAGCGGCCGCCGCTGCTCCACTGCGCAGCTGCCCGGGTTCCTGCCTGCGTGCGTGGCCAGGCCGGACAGCCAATCCCCGGCTTGGTGCTCGTGATCTCGGCGGCTGGTCACACCTTAACGAGGCACTACTGTGCCACCTTCCTCACTGACTGGCTGGATGAGAATTGAAAACAAATCCCCCCCGACACTCTAAACGGTCGTAAACCGAGTTAAGGCTTTCCATGGAGATGAATGGAAATGGTATAAATCTGTTCCACCCGCAGCACGATGTAACCTTTACTTTATTCTGATCGTTTTGCCCTTAAAATGAAGTATTGTGCAGTATAGAAATAGATGCAAACACAATTTATGATGCTAGCTAATGATTGGGCAGCGCTTTACCATTTTCATGTAGCCAAAAGTAACGTTTACGCTCACTGTGGATCCTGCCAACCAGCTCATCATCTCCGACAATGCAAAGCAGCTTTTGCGCCACATTGTGGGATGTGGTGGCCATTTTATGCACAAAAAAAATAAATTACCCAAAGAACAGACCCTGTTGTTTATGAAGTGCAAGAAAAAGTCAAGAATACACTTTTTTTTTTTACAGTTTTGTACATTAATTGGACACTCTAAATTGCCCCCAGGTGTGATTGTGAGGGTGACTGTTTGTGTGTATCTGCCCTGCGATTGGCTGGCAACTAATTCAGGGTGTACCCTGCTTCCTGCCCGTTGACAGGTGGGATAGGATCTAGGCACTCCCCGCGACCCTCTTGAGGATAAGCTGTTAAAAAAAATGGATGGATGGAGGTTCAGAAACCGAATTGTTAGTTAACCAAGGGTTTTGTGTAATTGTAAATAGGTTTTAATGTTCCTTATCTGAACATGCGCAATGAAATTCAACGGCAGAGGTTTTCAAGATGTTTTGGGTTAAATCTGATTTTTTTTTTTCCAATAGTGCTCTGATTTGTCTTACGAGAGGGGACAAAGGCCGGCTTTCCCTGGCGAATGAAAACTAAGTTCATCCATCCATCCATTTTCTTCGCCGCTTATCCTCACGGGGGTCGCAGGGAGTGCTGGAGCCAATCCCAGTTGTCAACGGGCAGGAGGCGGGGTACACCCAGAACTGGTTGCCAGCTAATCGCAGGGCACATGAGACAGACAGCAGTCGCACTCACAATCACACCTAGGGGCAATTTAGAGTGTCCAGTTAACGTTGCATGTTTTTGGAATGTGGGAGGAAACCGGAATACCGGAGAAAACCCACGCAGGGACGGGGAGAGCATGCAGACTCCATACAGGCGGGGCCGGGATCGAACCCGCGTCCTCAGAACTGTGAGGCCAATGGTTTACCTTCTGATCCACCGTACCGCCAAAGCTAAATTCATGATCTCTGAAAACCGTCAAATTATTAAGTCGGAACATTTGAAAATTGGAAGAGTTTACAAAATGAAGTTCATTGTTTAAATTGATCACAAGCTTGTGAGGAAACCTCACACCAAATATGTGCGGCAAAATATCCAAAAATATTGGAATATTGCATAAAAGTTCATATTTTCATGTAGAAGTCTCTCCAAATGTCATTTTAGGCACTTATCCATGTGTGTCCTGCTGTTCTGAGGATTGGAGGGCACAGATTAAAATAAGCACTTTTCTCACCAAAATTTCCACTTAAAAAATAATAATAAAATAAAGTCAAATGGATGGTTCATGATTATAGCAAACCTTGCTCACACAACTCCCTGTTTTTAAAATTGGGTATTTTAAAATTCCGTGACCTAGTTGCATTTAAAACGGGCCAGATTTAGTACAAAGCCCGCAATGATTTGTTACCAAGCAACGTCCAATTGCTCTTCGTGGCCACCGTCGAAAAGGTAAAATGTCATCTCGAGCACCCCATCATCCGTTCAAATTAAAATATTATCCATATTTGTGTGCGCAGTGTCAAGTTGTGACGCGGACGAGAACATAAAAAATCTGCATGAATTTGAAAAACAATTCCAAAGGAGGGACAAACAAACACTTACATTTTTCCAATAAATTATTTTAGTCAGTAGGCATTTCATGAGTGTTTTATTTCACATTAAATTTTAAAGTTTTTACAATGCGCGGACTATGCGTGTTTTTTTTTTTTTTTTTTAAATATTCATTTGCCACTGATCATGCCAGTCGGCCTCTCCTTGCTCGTCTGTGCGCTGGCGTAAACGTTGACCTCTCCTCGATCTCTGACCTTATGTCGACCCGCGCCGCGTTTCGGATATCCATACGCGGGTAAGGTGAAAGGTCAAATGAAGCTACTTTGCAGTGAAATTATTTCACCCCTCTAAAGTTGCCCACTGTCTTCCAGTCTCTTCACTGCTGCCGCGTATTTAGTTTGTACGAATATTGCACCATTGTTACACCAGTGAATCTTCTCATTTCACATTCAGACTTCAAATAATTATGAATATTATCATTCGTTTGTTTCTTAGCTGAAGCCCAACCGAAAAGGGCATTAAAGCACCTTTAAAAAAAAAAAAAACTCATTTTTGTTTCTTTCTAGAATCCCACTGGGATCGGCTTGAGCCCATCAGGTGGGTTTTAGTGCCCCCTGATGGCAAAGTAGAGCTCATCAAGCAGTCATGTCGGAGGTGACTTGAGAAATGTATGATCCTTTTCCTTATTTCGTCAGTTATGTAATTTCATATGGAGGTGAAACTTGAACAGGATGCAAACATGTTTGTTAAAATCGATCTATGTGGTGGAGGTCAGGACTTATTTAGGCTTACTAACATGTTTCATTGACTCCTTTCACACCTCCATCCATCCATTTTGTTTGCCACTTATCCTCACGAGGGTCGGGGGGAGTGTTGGAGCTTATCCCAGCTGTCAACGGGCAGGGTACACGCTGAACTGGTTGCCAGCCAATTTAGAGTGTCCAATTAATGTTGCATGTTTTTTGAGATGTGAAAGGAAACCGGAGTGCCCGGAGAAAACCCACGCAGGCACGGGGAGAGCATGCAGACTCCATACAGGCGGGGCCGGGATCAAACCCGCGTCCTCAGAACTGTGAGGCCAATGGTTTACCTTCTGATCCACCGTACCGCCAAAGCTAAATTCATGATCTCTGAAAACCGTCAAATTATTAAGTCGGAACATTTGAAAATTGGAAGAGTTTACAAAATGAAGTTCATTGTTTAAATTGATCACAAGCTTGTGAGGAAACCTCACACCAAATATGTGCGGCAAAATATCCAAAAATATTGGAATATTGCATAAAAGTTCATATTTTCATGCAGAAGTCTCTCCAAATGTCATTTTAGGCACTTATCCATGTGTGTCCTGCCGTTCTGAGGATTGGAGGGCACAGATTAAAATAAGCACTTTTCTCACCAAAATTTCCACTTAAAAAATAATAATAAAATAAAGTAATGTTGCATGTTTTTTGAGATGTGAAAGGAAACCGGAGTGCCCGGAGAAAACCCACGCAGGCACAGGGAGAACATGCAAACTCCACACAGGGAAGGCTGGGATTTAACCCGGGACCTCAGAACTGTGAGGTCCACCATTCCGCCTCCTTTCACACCTAATTAACGGATATATTTAATTAGCCCCAGCACACATCAATGGGAGGGCAACACTGTGGAACCGCGGTTAGCAGATCTGCTTAACAGTTCTGGATTTCTGCGTCAAAACATCTCCCCAAACTTTGCAAGTCCTCCCGTGCTTGTGGGGGCAGTATGGTTGTTCGCGCACGTTTGGAAGAGCGCACGTACAACTAAATGTGGAGAACATCAACAAACACAAGGCTGTACGTTCTAAGGTAAGTGAGGGAGAAGTAACTTCTCTGAGTTTCATTGATAAAGACTACAATGATATTACTTGTGATCTTTCCAAGTAAAAAGTACTCACCCTGCTTTACATGCGCAGTACGATTCCACTATTTTATCTGGTTGGATTTCAATATGAAGTTTGTGAGCCGTCAAACTTTTTTGCATCAATCGCCAACATTTCGGTGTTACTCTGGCATTGCGTCGTGCTCCGTCCAAAATCTTAATTCCGTGCACATATCCTTGCATGAAATAGTTGAGACCTCTCTGTAGAACCCTCTCAGACAAGTCTGGCGCATTTGGCAAAAAAACATACCGCAATGTTACCGAAAATACGCGATAGAGAATCCACTTCAAACCTGTTCTGTTCAATCGCCATTTTGGAAGATTGTGGGGGATGCAACTTTCGATAAGGGGGGCGGAACTGAAGATCGCCAGTCGGAAAGGTCCATTGTGTTATTCATGGGGTCATTGACTAGCAAACCTCTGCCAATTCTGAATAATAATTCTTTTTAACGTGTATTAGAGCTCCCTATCCGCTTCATATGATTCATGTGAAAAGCGGAATAGAAATACTAGCAAGCTGTTAGCGCAGGAAGCTTTTGCGGCTGACTGGAAGTCATTGCGGCAGATATCCGCCTCTCACTTCAGACGTCCACGCGTCGAAAAACAAACGTGATAGTTTCAATGAAGACGCAAAAGTGTGAATATGATTGCGAACGGCGTACCCGGCCCCAAAACCCAGTTGGCCCTCGATCCTAACCACAGTAAGCCGCATAGAAAATGGCCGAACGGACAATCCTGAGGATCACCGACTGCCGCAAGTGAGCGAATCGAACCGTTCTCTTCCTGCTTCAGTTTTCTTGTCCAAATGTAGTGAGCTGGGGGCTCGTTCGGTCGGAGACGCGAGGTGGCTGGAGCGTGGACTGAAATGAGGCTACGTTCAAATATTGCTAGCAGCTTGAAAACTTCTTGTCCATTAGAACAGACCATATTTGTAGCTAGCATACAACCCAGACAAACCACCCTCCACCACTCAATCAACTTTTCTGAATTATGTCCGATAGCCTCAACCGAAAGCATTTTAGAATTTTCTTTGCTATCGTGTGTAAATACGAAAGCTGCTAGTTAAGGAACAATCTGCCAAGTGACTCATTTATAAAAGCGGTGAAGCTTTAAGCTGTTCGTGTCGCCGGCTGCGGCACGAGGAGTGTCATGCATGCTTCCATCATTATTTTATGATGTAACACGTAAGAAGAGCAGTTGGGAACGTGCATTTTGTGGCCGTCTTCCTTGGAAGAGACATCTACGATTACTTGCAAAGAGAACACAAGGTAGGACTTAGTGTGTTTATCAACACAAGAAAATAAAGCCTGAGGATATACGCCGTGCACTTTGTTGCGTTGACACAGATGGAGAAGCCATCTCCATCGTGGAGAAGCTACGGGAGTGTAGCTAGACCAGCCGTAAACTGCCGATCGCCGCGAGTAGGCCGATGGTTTTTTTTTTCAGCCTGCGCCATTCTTCTGCGTAATACACGGACGCAACGTCTGCTCAGGCGCAATTAGCCCCACACGGGGGGCACGGATCTCCTCATTGTCATTCTCCACAAAGCAAACTCTCAAAGTCACTTCTATACATTATAAACCTCTTCCCTATATGATGGTTGCAAGAGTCTAATTAGAAAAGCACTTCAACAGAATTTATTGCCAATGTACAAACAGCGCTGTGCACCGTGCACACTAATGAATCATTTTTGATGTCATGACCCACTGATATTTTCAAAATACTCTGAATTAAATGAATTTCTAATTCAAATTTTAGTATGATAAGCAAGGAAGGCACCAGCCATTGTTTTTCAGTTCTCCAAGAGGATTCCCCCACACATGAAAATCCCCGATTTCGTACAGTCCAATGTTTTGCAAATGTTTTTGTAAACCGGTTTAGAAAAAATGTAAATAAAATCATAATTTTTAAAAATTAGTTAAAAAATTAAATAAATGGAGTAGCAATTTGGTTATAGATTTTTTTCAATACAAGGTGGGGGAATATTTGTTAAAGTGTGTGCTAAATTTATTTTCTTTTGGAGGAATTTGTATTGAAATGTGTTTTATTAATTTGTGAAAAGAAATACTTTTGTTTGTCATTTTATTATTGTAACCAGTGTTTAAGATGGACAGGAAGTGACGTATGGGAGGCGGAGATGAGGGGAGAGAGGTTGGAATAGTGTGAAGAAGCTAGTTTGAAAAAAAAAACAAAAAAAACTAAAGTTCAGGGCTGACATTTATCAACATCTTCGACAAGGATTGTTGACAGTTCAATTGTGATAGCGTGTCGTATGAGTGGACTACTCAAGTCACGTCGTAATGTGGTGGAGTTAGCCGCTAATACAGAGGCTATGTGGAAGCATAGAACTTTGCTATGATGCTAGCGACAAGCTAACGAGGCCTGTGTTGGACCACGGAGAACAAGACGACCACGACTTGGATGAGGTTGGATAAGTGGACAACCTTCGACTTTCTTCACTCCTGACGTTTGAAACACTGCAGGGACATTGGGGTTTGAATTTCTTTCGTTTTGCGGGCTATATTGATATTTGTTTGGGGCCCTTAGCTTAGGTTAGCCTAGCTTAGCGCATGTGTGTATTGTGTACCTTTTATGTCGACTTTGTTTATTTGAATGAGTGTTTGTTTTGTATACATATTTGATTTTCCAACGTTTATTTTTATTAAATGTTCACACTTTTTGTTACATACCCAGATTTATTATTTGACTATCTGCAAGACAGTAAAAAAAAAAAAAAGTGGGGAGTTTATATGGTAGCTAGGTTGTTTAAATTGGGATAACTTTAACTCATAAGGGGAAATATTATTTCACAGACCTTTTGACAGGGAATAAGTGCACAAGTAAAGAGTTGTAATAGAATTTCATAGTAATTACCATTAAGTTAATTGATTATTTCCTGCTTTTGATTGAGGAAAGAACTCAGGTTAGTCACCTCTCGACAAAGCATCAAACTGAGCAGGTTTCTCAGTATTTCAACTCCTCAAATAGCATTGTGTTAACATTTAACACTCCCACTCAGCCTTCAGCAGAAATCATTGGTGACATTTTAAAGTGTGGAAACATCATGAAGTTCGTTATGGACAGAGGAAATAAAGGACAGTAGGCGTTGAGTAATGGCATGCAGACACATTGCACAGTAGACAGTCGAATGAAAACACAAATAAGAATATCATGAGAATAAAAAAAAAGCATTTGCCAAGTCAAACAAGAACCCATTAAATCTGAGCATCAAGCAGACGACACACAATTGCATCCCCGCTCTGCAATTAGGTATACGTCTACCTGCACAAGCATGTGTTTGTTCTTTTTCACCCGCTAAACCTTCAAAAAGCCAATCTTCCTCAGCCTAAAATAAATAATGAGCTCTCTGCTCATGTCGCGGAGGCTCCTTTTTTTTTTTTTTTTCTTCCCAGTAGTCTATCTTCTTCCCATGATACAGCAGCAATAGAGACATTTGATATGCGGCAAGCATTCTACTTATTATCGCCGCAAAGAAAATGGCTTTTGCGTCCTTCACAGGCGGGAGGCAACGGGAGCCTTTTCCATTAGCGTAGCCGCCGCAGGCTGTTCCCAATCGTTGATGGCAACTTTGGAAAGGTTGAAGGGTGCAAAGCGGAGGATTGAACAAACTTAGCTGCCGTCGGACCCCCGCCGGCCTCCTCTCGCCGGTTGGTCAAGGCGCCATCAGGTCGACTTTGCATTTATAAATACAACAGCAACAATGCCTTTTGAGGTGGAAATCGTATGAAATTTTAAGCACTATATTATGGTAGGGGACTATTTTTCCAGCAGCGTGCATGCACCAAGAACAGTAGTATCCAAATATGCTTTGGCAGAACACGAGTGACTAAAGTTGATGGAAAGAGCTCAAGCGGCGGCTACCGTGGACAAAGTAAACCTGTCGGGGAGATTCTGAAAGAATTTCGTTGTGTTCGGAGTTGCACCGCCCAAAACGGTTTCATCATCACTGCGAGCTTCGTTTGAGTGAACGTCGAGCGGAGTAAATTGACAGCGCTCGATCCATTTTGCTGTCAAAACAACGCGACGGCGCCATTAATCCGAGCAACAGAAAAGTCCGGCTCAAGCGATCGTAGCCTGCGCGGTTAGATAACGCGGAAACGGGCCATCCATCTGAGCTGAACTGATGGGAAGTCATCAGTCAGCAAAGGAACCACCAAACGGCAAGCGCCGCCATTGGCGAATGACGGTGGTATGCAAGACGTGTGCTGCGACTGTGACTGAGGTGAGGCCATGTTGTTTATTGCTACATCCTCCATTAATTAGCCAGTGCCTCATTTACCACGTCTCGTTAGACAGGGTGATCGATGTCTATGAAGTTCCACTGTGACTATTTTTCCATCATCTTTCCCGTCGAAATGTAATTGATGTTGAAATGTAACCTCATCTCGCTTTTATTTTCAACTGACAAGTTGCACATTTAAACTATGACGCGAAAGATTTTCAAACAAAGCTAAATGGAATCATTCATTGAAGGCATTCACCATTTTTATTTTATTCGTTTTTTTTGTAAGGTCACTGACGGTGTGCAGTGGTACACAAGCGTGACTTCGTTATGGCAGTTGTGGGATCGATTCCCGCTCAGTGATGGTGTCTGCCTTTTGCCCATTGTTCGCTGGGAGAGCCTTTGGCACTCCCACAACCTTTGTGAGAATAAGCAGCTTGGAAGATAGATATGGTCAGTTTGTATTGCAGACTGTTCAGGCACATCTCCGCCGCACAGTTTTGAGGACGACAGTTGGAATCCAGGCCCCGCCTATGTGGAGTTTACATGTTCTTCCCCGTGGGTTTTCTCCGGGTACTCCTCCTGCGACATCCCAAAAAACGTGCATTTATTGAAGACTCTAAAATTGCCCTTAGGTGTGATTGTGACCGCAAATGCTTTTTGCTATGTGCCCTGCAAATTGGGTGGCGACCAGTTCGGGGTAAGCCCCGCCTCCTGCCCAAGGATAGCCGGGATCGGCTTTCACACTCCCGCGACCCTTGTGAGGATAAGGGGCTCAGAAAATGGATGGATAGATGGCTTCTTTTTCAAACACTGCCTTGCTCATGGAAGACATTTTTTTGCAATTTTCACTTATTTTTACTTCAAATACTTTCTCAAGAGTGCAACATCTTACAAACAAACAAAAAAAACCTATACATAATTTCAGGCTTAACTCGTCTTATTTATGCACGTTCATTTTGCAGTTGAAGCATTGCTCTGTATTAAATATCAAACACGTGTTTTTAAAAAGTAAAACAGTGCCATCTTGTGGGGAAAATAAATTTGTGAAGCCACGCTGCTTTCTACATCTCGTGCAATATTTTTTTATGCATGCCACATCGCTGCTTATCATTATCCAAGCCGCTTATCCTCACAAGGGTAGCGGAAAAGCTGGAGCCTTACCCAGCTAGCTTCGGCCGAAAGGCGAACTACACCCTGAACTGGTCGCCTGTCAGTGGCAGGGCAGATACTGTATCAACGCCATCACTGAGCAGGAATCGAACCCACGCTGCCCGTGCCAAAGGCAGGCATGTGTACCACTACACCATCAGTGACTAGCTTCTCATTTTATTTTCTGAATTTATTTTTGATCTAGTTTTTTTTTTGTATGTACTAATTCAAGGGAAGATCTCCTATCTCAATGTATAGATTTTCGTACAATGGGATTCATTCATTCATTCATATTTTGGGTGAATTCTCTCTCAGGCCTCCCAAATCCCTGGCACTGCCCGAACTAATCCAGCCTTTGAACACCCGCCAGCGGGTTCAGGAGGAGTCGACGAAATCTCCTCCGGGTGGTCCGCAATTTGGTCCCCTACTACAGTCCGGCGTCTGTGGCGCTTTCCGGTCTGGGAAGTCGAGCGTCGAAGCGGGCTTTTGTCCCATCGACGTGCGCTGCCGGCATCCCAATCATCGCAGCACTACGACAGAGACCCCTGATTGGGTGAGGCGGGGCAGAGTCGCGCCTCACCCACGCGACAGCATCTTCGATCTCGACACGGCGACGGGAGCCGCTTCACATGAAAATTGGCGCTCACGCTTGACTACGGCTCCAATTGATGTTTACATGCCTTGACAAATTGAAAAAGAAATGCATAAATCAACCCAGATTGTTTGAATAGAGTCCGCCGGTGTGATGTGTGTTTGATTTTTCTCATATGCCTTCTAAGTGTTCAAAGCAGCTTTGCAGGAGAAAAGTCTTTATTATTTTTTAGAAGACATCAAATGTCCAACTTTTCAAATGAAATTTTCAACGCATTTCAACTCATAGAAGGCAGGAGAAAACAGGGAAAGACATTTCCCACACAACCTCTTTGGAACTACTGAGGACCATTTGACGTTTCTGTTCGACAAATAAAGGACGCGTCCAAAATCGAGTGACAACACGTCTCACTTTAACACCAAAAGGAGAAAATAATGTGCTCTTTGAAAAAGTACATTGCTTCCACACAATTATCACATTTTATTCATCAACATCTCATTAAATTCCAGTTTGGTAATTGTCTGGAGGGGGAAAAAAATCAATTATTCCGCAGTTCCAAATTAAGACTTGCGGCTGTACAGATTATAATTTTTTTCGTCTCCCATTTATCTCAATCAAATTTTTCTGTCTACACACACTACCGTAATTTCCGGCCTATAAGCCGCGACTTTTTTCACACGCTTTCAACCCTGCGGTTTATGCGGTGATGCGGCTAATTTGTGCATTTTTTTTTCTTCTAACGGCAGCAAGGGGGCAATCAAGCGGAAAAGGTAAGAGTGAGACCGGTGGAATATATGTGCCGAGGAAGTGACTTTTACTGGTCTGGCGCTATTAGCGCTGCGCGAGCGTGTTACTGCCGTGTCCCAGTAGTTTTTATCGGTATGTAAGTGGCCCCATGAACAAGCGCTAGCCTTAAACTCTGTGTATTGTTTTTCTTCGTAAATATTTCATGTTTCAATGTGGGCAATTGCGGCTTTTACACACGTGCGGCGTATGTATGTACCAAATGGTATTTCCTTTACAAATGTACCGGGTGAGGGTTATGACCAGGTGCGCTCTGTAGGCCGGGAATTACGGTAATTCCCCTACTTGAGATTTCCTATTGGAGTTTTTCTCACCGATAAGATCTGCTTTGCACCTGTTGGGCTTGTCCTTTACGGAATTCTTATTGGCATAATGTCACATGGCAACAGAACAAAAAACAGTTTGGATGCCCGATTGGCGGGTACGATGAGGCATGATAAGCGTGAGAACAAATTTGTATTTGGCAATAGGACACAAACACACCGATCACGTCGGCGCACCGCACGAGAACCAAAAACAAAGATGATGTCAACTTCGCCTGGGAAGTGGACTAAAGGGCAAAAATAACGGTTTACGGAGAGTTAAGATGGACAGCAGAGGAATGAATCCAGTGGCGGCCAGACCGGCCTACAAAGGGGTGATGAGGTTCACGGAGGGGTCAGCGTAAGCGAATTGCAACAGCCTATGGTTAAACATTAAGGTCATGCTGGAATCAAACCGTCAAGCATGAGAGACACGGAGGGTAACATTCAGTAAAACATGCGAGTGATCTTCTCAACTGGACGAAACCCACTTTGGGGTTCGATTCCGAACACATTTCCCCTGAGAACCAAAGGACAGAGAAAAAACAAAATCATCTTTATTCACCATCAGATCTACGGCCGACGGCAGAAAAACTGCTGGAAATTGGTCAAATTATCACATGGAATGTGACCTCTGACGAATGTTTTCTCGCCCCCCCAAAAAATATGATTCCGAGATAATAATATCAGTCCACTTCGGCTCATTGGCTGCTGATATTGGCCGCTGGATTATCTCATTTAAGGAAATATCTTCAGGTTGCGGGCAGCCGGCTCACCTTTTCCTCAAGACGCTGGAATGGAAAAGGTGACATGCCCGAACGCCCTTTCGCAAAGAATGAGTGAAAATATTTTTTTGATTTTTTTTTTTTTTTTTTTTTTTTTTTTTTTTTTTCGCTCGCCTGAGCTGCGAGTCTCCCGTGACGCGGCGGCGGCGGGGCGATGACAGCTCCATCCCCATTGACTTCCACCAGGTGTGAAATGAGGAGCCGGATGATAAGCTTCTCGCTCGTGCTCCTGATAGAATGAATCCTGATGGGGAAGCCCTCATATGTATATAGATATCTATATCTATAACAACATGGTGTGCCATAATGTAGGCAAAGCGTGCATTCTCTCACCGTGTATTGAAAGGCTTCTCCTTGCACGCGCTCACCATTTAATGTCTGCAGTTGTGTGACTGACAGATGGGGTGGGGGACTCGGGTCAAATGACTTGACCGCAGTCGAGTTGACTCGAGATGCCACGTTAAACGGGACAACCTGTCAAGTCACGTAGTCCGAGTCAAATTCAAATCTTTCCGAAGTATTTGGCTTCCAAGCACGAGTCATAACAGCTGGAAAAGATTTACATTTTTCTTTAAAGTGCCACTGTCATGAAATGCATGATTTTTAGTATGTTATTAATGAAAAAATAACAGCCGAAATGGACCCATTAATTTTTTCACCACACAATATGATTTTGCTGTATATGGCTTTTTGTCACTCCCGCCATGAAAATCCTCTCGAGGGATTTGTTTTCGAGAAGAAGCAGGAAGTGACGTTAGTAGCAGACGCCCTTTCCTTTACCTGCTGGAAGGTCGCTCGTTGTTCCTTCGTGTTAGCTAAAATGCCGGCTTGTTGTATTGCTGGATATTGTTCGAACTCGAACACTCGTGAGGATGGATTCATTCTTCATTCTTTTCAAAAAGACCAGGTTTGGCGTGAAAAATGGATTGCACAGGTGCAAAGGACGAGAGCTTCGTGGGTTCCAAATGACAGGGAGGTGTGTATAGAGCTATTAAAGAAAAAGGTTTTTTTTGAAGGGGGGGGGCGTAATCCTCTCAGAATGTAACAAAAGATCCGCACACGTAAGTCAGGGGTGCTAAATGTCTTGATGTATCCGTTGACACCGGGTTTGCGCATACATACTGTCTGGGAGTCTGTTGTCAGTTAGAAGTGATCCGCGTATCATCTAAATGAGGCTCGAAACGATAGGGTGTTATTGGCCCAGTCACTTCACTCAATTGTCAGATGTTTTCTTCTTCGAAAAGAGCTACCGTGTCCCATAGTAGGTGGCACAGCGTGTTTTCAATGGCGAATGTCACGATGTGACGTAATGAACAGACGACGCAGGCAATATGGCGAGCACTTGGATGCCGAATGAGACTTCCGCTACTTTGCGCACTCTCCGCTCATATTTATTTTTTCGTATGGACGTTGAAGTGAATAATGTTATGTGTATTTTTCATTACATTATCTGTTTTAGAATGTTTATAGGCATGACAGTTGACCGATAATATCTAAAAGAAAGAAACGTTTTGGGGGTCTTTTGCACCAACCTGGCAACACAGTGCACGGTATAAGTTGCCGGGTGCGTTATATGTCGACTGTGTTGGATCGCCAAAGTTTTTTGGCGTGATTCAGCCTATCTTTAGTTCAGGCACAACGGCCTTCCGAGGCGGCCTGCGATACAAATGGGTTTGAAACCTCTGCCGGCGGATGGTGTGATCCTCTGATAGAGATCCAACCATCCATTTTTTTTTTTTTTTATTCCCCCTTCCCTTCGGGCAGGTCGGACGGACCCTATCCCAGCTGACTCTGGGAGAGAGGCGGCGTACACACCGAACCGGTTGGCAGCCAATCCCAGGTCACATAGAACCTACCCTTCGTGTTTTGGGGATGTGAGGAAACCGAAGTCCCCGGAAGAAAGTCTAACTTCTTTCGTATCCAGAAGCTGGCCGCGTTCACGACCCACAACAGGAATTCAACTTTCATTTCTGCCCATCTCTTTCAAGCGAGCTCACGACATGACAGCATGCATGACACGCAGGCTGAGCAGTTGGTCAGCCGTGTTATTAGATTTTTTTTTTCTTCTTACCGGGATGACGGTGAACACGTGAGTTTTTTTTTTTTTTTTTTCCAGGGAGGCACCATGACAGCCTACCAGTGCAGGTGAATCATGTTATGGTATCCAAATAAGGAGGGGGGGGGGGGGGCGGCGTTGAAATAGTCAAGCGGCAAGCAGCCCCAGCCAGCGCTGCTTTGTGCCATTTAGTGTTCCGTTAGCTTCTTGTTCAGCCTTGCATTGGAAATAATGTGCCCATGCGCTCAAGCTTACTCTTTACATCAGAAATTTGCCGCGGGCGATGTCGAGCAAATGAAGAAGAGTGGTGACATTTTTCTAAGCCTTTTGTCTCACTGGAAATGCACAAAGTCAACAACCGGCATGCACGAATTATGCTATGAATACTTCTTATGTATGCCTCTTATTTAGTCCTCAATAGATGATAACGGATGCGTTGCTCGCATTCTCAGCATTAGCTACAACCTACAGACGGTTACGTTTTCTTCTCCGACTGATATCCTATAGAGCTCGTCCACCTACGTCATCAAATAACGTCACTGGCCGGAAGTGCCAGTCAAGCAAAGCATTTTTCAATGCTAAGTCGGTTGGAAACGACGCGGAAATACGTCTTATAGCACGACGCCCAGAGTTCTGTCCGATATCGTTAAACATTTAGAAGGTGATAATGAACTAAGGTAGGTGGAAAAATGAGAGACACTTGGCATAGAGGACCCACATTTAATGCCGAAGTCCATGTCCGATAAGAAATTTGACTGTTACTCTGCTTCTGCTTGTTTTGGACAACTGGATCTACACGTGGATCTGGTGAGTAAGTCGGCGAGATTTACACGGAAGAGTTTGAAAGCATAGAAAAGTCTAGACGCATACAAATACTTAGTCGCTGGATCTGTTCTCAATCAAGAAGAAATCCCACATCGTGATGGAGCCGCTCAGATTTTTTCAATACAAATACCAATATTTAAATAAATGACCCCTTTTTTACACAAATTCACATTCATTAATGATGATTGGGGGGGGGGGGGAAGCAGAGTCGCCTCCTCGTACACGGAAGTGCGTTGCGGCCGCACGTTGAACTTCGGAAAACCTGTCCGTGACAGACTTTTTTTTTTTTTTTTTAAATATGCATTGTTCTCAAATGAGTCCAATGCGTATTTAAAAAAAGAAAATAAACCGCTGGGATAGGCTTCTGCCCCCGTACACGAAACTGTGTTGGAGCCACACGTTAACCTACGTAAACCTCTGTGTGACCGACGGTTTATTGGACTCATTTGAGAACAATGCATGTTAAAACAAACAAAAAATGTCTGTCAGGGAGAGGTTTACTGAAGATTAACAAGTGGCCGCAGCACGCTTCCGTGTACTTAGGAGATGGCTCCCTGTCTTTTTTTTTTTTTTTTAAACGCATTGTTCTCAAATGAGCCAACTTGGCATTATAAATACTTCCTGGGATTTTGAGATTAAGAAAAATAATTCCTACCAGAAATGAAGTGACCATCCATCATGTTTAATTGCTGAAATCCATCCATCTTTTCTCATTTTTTCAGCTGTTAATTCTATAAAATGACCTCTTTGCACATCTGTCTCAGCACAACAGGTCTCGGGTATTGTAAATATTCTCCTCCCGGTTCAATGTCCCCGACACTGTCGAGCAGCTCTTTTTGACCGGCCATATGGCGCCGTGAAAATTGTGACGTCACGTACACGAGCTCTTTAGAGTAAAGATTTGGCAAACAATGTTGCAAAGCAATGGTGAGGGCTGCAGGACCAGGAAGTTGGCGCTTGACATGAGAATAAAGCCAACGATGCATGCTTTGTCGTACAGCGTGGATGAAAGAGAGTTCGTTTCTGCCATTGCCACAAGTCAGCCCAAAAGCAAGACCCGAGTCTTGGGAACTGTCGGTACACAGGTGACCGGGTATCCAAAGCGGTGTCGTGGGGCACTCTAAACCAGTGCGAGAAAAAAGGGACGTGCGGTGACTGCATACAACGTACGAGGCGATGAGACAGAATTAGAGGCGAGGTCAAATCCACTCATCCGGGCCACCCGGTGTGACTTTTGCATGAAATTGTCCGCAGGTGGTAAACGTTGCCTTCCAGGCTGGACGTCGCTGGCATCGGCTCCTGCTCATTTGCGACCTTAATGAGGACAAGCGCTAGGAAATTGATGCATGCATGATTTCCAAATAATGCTTCTGCGGAGAAGAAGAAGCGTCTCAATGCTTTTTGCCAGGAAGTTGCAGTATTTATATTTTAATCTTGCTTCTGCTATGTTTGATCAAGACAAAAGCAAAAATAGAATTAAAATAAAAACCTTTGTGAGAGTACAGAGGCCATGAACACTGAGAATAAACAAAATTCTCAGTTAGCATCAACATTGAGCTTAAGTGGAATTGAAGAGGAACTACATACATTATTAGTGTAAAAGTCCAGAGATCAAAATCAAAGCATAATCATTGAGTTTTTGTGTTGACAACAGCTTGATTATGTCAGACAGGATTACATTTTCAGAAAGAAAAGACCTGCGCTGGACCATTACGCTGAGTGAGTCGGAAATGTAAAAATAAACCGAAAACAGACGATGCCCAATTTAAGCGCAATGGCTTTCCTGTGATACGGTGACATCTTGTCACTGTTGATGTCCGTGAAAAAGCATTTGGTGTTCATTCATCCGTTTTGCACCGTGCTTGCCCTTGCGGGTAAGCTGGAGCCAATGCCAACTGACTTTGGACATTGAGCCAAAGTCCCGCCTGTAGCACTCCCCGCCATACCGCCGCTGTGACCTGTCCATGAGGACAAAAAAAAAAAAAAAACCCAAAACAAAACAAACTCATGAGTAACGAGGCAGGGCACTCTTTACCGCTTTTTCCTGTTGTGATGGACGGGAGTAACTCTGTTAATTCTATCAAATAGCAGCCATGCTAAGGTGGACTTTTGTAGAGTGCAAATGAGGGGCGTGGCTTTGGTCAAAAATGAGAGGGGGGGGGTGGTGTGTAGTGAAATGGGGCTACTTTCAAATCTTTACTCTAAAGAGCTCGTGCACGTGACGTCACCATTTTCACGGCGCCATATTGCCAGACAAAAAGAGCTGCCAGACAGTGTGGGGGACGTTGAACTGGAGCAGATTATTCACAATGCCCGAGACTTTTTTTCATCCTGTTGGTTGCTACAATAGACAAGACAGATATTCAAATAGGTCATTCTATAGAATATCAGCTGAAAAGATGAGAAAAAATGGATGGATCTTGGCAATTGAACATGATGGATGGTGCTCTACCAAATACACACGACTGTGTAGCGATTACTTAATTTCATGTAGGAAATATTGTTCTCTATCTCAAATTCCCAAGAAGTATTTATAATGCTAAGTTGACTCATTTGAGAACAATGCGTTAAAAAAAGAAAAAGACAGGGAGTCGTCTACTACATACACGGAAGCGTGTTGCGGCCACACATTAAACTTCAGCAAAGCTCTCCCCGACACTTTTTTTTTATATATGCATTGTTCTGAAAGGAGTCCAATGCATATTTTAAAAAAGAAAATAAACCGTCGGTCGTACAGAGGTTTACGTAGGTTAAGGTGTGGCCGCAACACGCTTCCGTGTACGGTGAAGCTTATCCCAGCGATTTGAGAAAAATGCATGTTTAAAAAAAAAAAAAAGTCTGTCACGAAGAGGTTTACCTAAGTTTAACGTGTGGCCGCAACACGCTTCGTATACGGAGGAGCCGACTCGGAAGGAAACTTAGACAGTGAGCCATCCATGTATGTACTATACCATTTATTCAGATAAGAGCCACACGGAAGATGAAGAAGTCTATGCCAACTGACTTCGGCTGAGAAGTGGGCATAACCTGGACTTTGCACCAGCAAACATGTTGCTCTTTATAGGAATTACGTGAAAACCAATGCGAAATGTCACGGAAATCCCACACCCCTTAAACGTTCCCCAATTTTTGAAGTTGTGGCTTTACAGGTAACATTTTGGCTGGCTTTAACATGGATTGCCTGCAGCACAAATAATATTCCATTTCACGCCAGCCGCATTGGGATGGTGAAAGTAATTCAGGATGAACCCAAGGCTAAATGAAAAGAATTCAACAACGCTGGCGGACTGCTTGGTTCTAATCTGCATATGAATGAATTTTTGATCGAATGACTTCATTTGAAATAAAACTGCAACATTTTACGATTGCTACAGGTCGTGGACACGGCACAAAACAAATCCCTAACATCCTCATCGGCACTATTGTCAAAAGTATTGGCTGACCTCCTTTGACTCACATCCAAATCCATCCATTGGCTGAGCCGCTAATCCTCACAAGGGTCATGCGAGTCTGGAGCCTGAACAGGACTTCCACCATCAGCTGACAGACAAAATAAATTTCAATGAAGGAGATAGTTTTCTGTCATCATCATGATGACACCAGAAGACATTTTTTGGTACATTTTTTTGCTTTTGACGTGATTGTTCACAGTCTGTCAGCCAAACGCCATTACATACTTATTTTAGCAAAGCAAATTTATTTGTATAGTGCACTTCATACATGAGGTGACTCAATGTGCTTTACATGATTAAAGACATTTGAAATCAAAGAGATCAAAACTTTTATAATGAGATAAAAATGACAAAAAACAGATAAAATCAGATACAGTGCAAGTAATATGATAAGTGGATATATTCTAAAAAGCATGAGAAAAAAAACCGAGTTTTCAACCTGGATTTAACACTTTTTCACACTTGGGGGGGGGGGGGGTGTGACGTCACCTCTGTTGGCAACTTATTCCATTTTTTTGCAGCATAATAGCCAAAACCTGCTTCACCATGTTTGCTTTGGACTTTGCGCTCCACTATTTGACCTGAGTCAGGCGATCTCAGAGCTCTACTGGGTTTGTATTCCGTAAGCATTTCTTTCATGGATTCAGGACTTAAATCATTTCGTGATTCATAGACCAGGAGCAGAACTTTAAAATCTACTCGCAAGCTGACTGGAAGCCAGTGCAAGGACTTTAGGATTGGAGTTATCTGCTCTGACCGCTTTGTTTTGGTCAGAACGCGAGCTGCAGGGTTCTGAATGAGCTGCATTTGTTTGATACTCTTTTTTTGGGGGGAGTCCAGTCAGAAGACCATTACAGTAGTCAAGTCTACTTGAGATAAAAGCATGGAAGAGCTGTAGTAGTTTACAGGACACACAACCAATAACAATATTCCCATCATAGTGAATGTTGCACTGGCTGGCAGACTCCAACTCGCCCGCAACCCAAATGAAGACAACCACCAAGTTCTGTAAAAAGAAAAAAATGGATTGATGGATGGAGAATTGACCTCGGAACCAGGATATAGCCTGTAGTAAGATTAAAAAGTCTCATGTTTTCAAGTGTTTTATTGTCATGTACCGTACATAAAGTGAGATTTCTTTTGTCACAGCTGAAGCAATGCCACACCTTTGTCACTCTTGTTTTATTCATTGCAAACGGGCAAAGAAAACAAAAGTTGACTTCAACCGGACATCTGCAGAACTAGTGAACAACTGACATGATAGCGATGATGATTTGTTTTTGTTTGTTTTTTTTTGGAGCAAGCCATGCGTGAAGCAAATGATTTTCCCTGATTTCCTGACGTGACCCGGGATCGCCCCGCGAGCACCCAAAAGAATTATTTTTGATTTATTTCCGCGCTGTGCCCAGACAAGGTATCAGCGGGTCAATCCGGTTTATGCACGAGTCGTCTGATTGATGGAGATGAGTGATTCCCTCCGATCTCTCTCCCCCCCCCCCCTCCTCCCTTACAATTTTCCAGCATCGTGGCCAACGCGGCAGCCGATGAATCCTCCCAGGGAAAGAGGCGGTGGCAAAGATTCGATGTTCCATCTCTGACCCGAGCGTGCCAGCGCCCGTCTGCTTGGCTTTGGCATGCACGCGCCTTGTTAGACTAAACGTTTTGGAATATTACTCAAGGATTAAAGATGACTTTGGGGATGAAGCGTATGCCACCGCTAGATGGCAACGTCGGGATGTAAGAAGATTGCTTATTTATTCTGCCTCAACATCATGTCGCAGTAAATTATATTTGGCAAGCTGTCAAACGGAATAGCGATTGAGATGCTGCTGTCGGTTTGGTTAAGTCGAGTTGCCCGAGTTCTTACACAAACAAGATGGTTCAATCAAGGAGTCAATTGTAGAGATTATGCTAAAAAAAAAAAAATAAAAAAAAAAAAAACATTTTCATCCCCTGTGTCAAGATGAATGATTGCTGTTTTCCAAGTTGCCAAGGCCTGCAACTGCAAAACCGTTTACCATAAATCGTTTTGATTAAATATATTCAAATAATACCCGGTAAATCTTTATTTTGATAAAAAATCATCGTTATTCCTCACGGGTTCCGCCTGAAGCATAGAAAATTGGGAATACTTGTTTTCATATGTTGTTGAATCTACATGAATGGATTCTTTAAAAAAAAATGCTAAAATTGTTTTCAAAAGGTAACATAGTACAGTTTACATATATTACTAATTCTTCATATTTCAAATTTATTAGTTCCATTATAATACACAGCACAAGCGTATGTGAGTTACAATGTTTTGGACTACTTCTCCAGTACATTATCGTAATTTACGGCCTACAGAGTGCACCTGATTATAGGCCTCACCCAGTACATTTGTTAAGGAAATACCATTTAGTACATAAAAGCTGCAAGTCCCCACATTGAAACAAAATTCCGGTTTAAAAAAAAAACTGCCGTGGCAACACGGTGGCACAACACTAACAGGGCCGAAACGCCCAAAAACGCCCAAATCACTGGGACGCAGCAGCAACACGCTAGCGCGGCGCTAACGGGCCGGTTAAAAAAAAAAAGTTGACAGTAAAAATCACTGAGACACAGCAGTAACACAGCAGCAACACGCTAGCACAGCACTAATGCTAGCTTAGCGCTAACAGAGCCGGTAAAAAAAAAAAAAACTACCGGTAAAAGTCACTTCCACGGCATATATATTCCACCAGTGTCACTCTTCCCCTTTCCGCTCAAGTGCCCCCTTGCGGCCGTAAAAAAAACGCACAAATTCGCCACATCGCCGCATAAGCCACAGAGTTGAAAGCGTGTGAAAAAAGTCACAGCTTGTGTTTTTTCTAACGGTCGCAAGGGGGAACTGGAGTGGAAAAGGTAAGAGTGACACCGGTGGAATATATGTGCCGAGGAACTGACTTTTACTGGTATGTTTTTTTTTTTTAATCAGCCCTGTTAGCGCTGTGCTAGCCTGTTGCTGCTGTTTTACTGCCGTGTCTCAGTGATTTTTACCAGTATGATTTTTTTTTTCAATTGGCCCTGTTACTGCCGCGCTAGCGTTAGCGTCGCGCCAACGCGTTGCTGCTATGTTGCTGCCATGTATCAGTGTTGGGTTTTTTTTCACCGGCCCTGTTAGTGCTGTGCTACCGTGTTGCTCCTGTGTAGCTGCCGTGGCTGTTTTTTTGTATAATTTTTATTTTTTTTTAACCTGCCCAGTTTGTTCTACGATGTTATTACTATGTTAAGCTAAGCTAAGGTATTAAAACTTTGAAAACTCTTTCTGTGTACCGTCTTTCTTTGTAAATATCTCGTGTTTCAATGTGGGTTTCAAAGTGGCGACTCGGGGCTTTTACACAGGTGCGGCTTATGTATGTACCAAATGGTATTTCCGTTACAAACGTACTGGGTGAGGCTTATAATCAGGTGCGCTCCGTAGGCCGGAAAATACGGTAATATTCGCTAACTTTGACAATAGCGGCAACAAGGTAAGTAGCGCGTAATGCTTGTTGCTTGCTCGCTGACTTTGGTCGTCGTTCTGGCTGTGGAACGCGACAGCCTGTCACATTTTCAAGGCCGGCTTTGGTCAAAGTGGAGCAGAACGTCCCGCTGACCCGGCCCACCGCGGCGTATACCAGCTGAGGCCTAGAAACTCCCCAGTGGGTTTCAATTCCTTTCTGTAGGCACGAGATCAGAATTGTAGGCCACGATTGAGGTGAGTATTTGGATCAGTTGTATCAGATACTATCTGCTGGCTTCCTCCTTTATGGCTTTGCTGCTCCACCAGAAGAAGTTTTATCTGGTGTCCTTCTCGTCTCTCCAAGAAGATGAGTGACACATCAGAGATAGCCTTCAACTAATCCGTTCCTTTACGCCGATGAGAGTAAGCTGTGAGCCTGTCGCCCTTTCACACTTAACTCGCCGCCGTTTGAAATCATTCGAAATGTCATGCTCGGCATCAGATGAGGAGCTCGGGGCTTTTTTTCAACTTCGCTTTCCACCAAATGGAAGAAACAAACACATCAAAGCGGGGCAAAGGGATACTTGCACTTTCATTGATGGAGTCTTTCAAGGGGAGACTTGAGGAATTTTCAAGATGAATTAAAATAAAAAGAGGTCTCCGGACTCTTAATAAGGCTTCAGACCAATTGGAAATGAAGCCAATTGTACCTTCACACAAAACGTTTGGAAGCTTGATTCTATGTGACTCTCAAATTATTATTTTTTTGCACGTCTCGCTCTGTCCACAGAGACAAAAAAGTTTGTGTTACCGGCCTCAGGCCGAGAGGAATCTGAGTCGGCACAAGCGACACACGGGCGGTCGGCGCTGTGGATCTGTGAACGGTGAGGAATTGACAGGGTTTTTGTTTTATTAACTGCGCATTATTGAAGATATTCATATATACAACCTATCACCAAAACAATATAACATAGTCCAATTGACTTTTAGTTGAGATGGCTCAAAAATACAGAAATCATTGGCCGGCCTCACCGCTGTTTTCCAAACTTTTCCCTTCATCCTAGCGGAGACTCTTCTGTCACATAGAACACCAGACACCTCCTTTCTTCACTTCCTTACCACACTCCGCATTGCTCTGTATTGTTGACCCCCAAGTATTTGAAGTCGTCCACCCTCGCCATCTCTTCTCCCTGGAGCTTCACTCTTCCTCCTCCTCCGCCGCTCACATTCACGCACATAGAAGCTGTTTTACTTCGGTAAATGTTCATTCCTCTCCTTTCCAGTGCGTGCCTCCATCTTTCTAACTGTTCCTCCGCCTGTTCCCATCTTTCACTGCAGATCACAATATCATCTGCGAGCATCGTAGTCCAAGGGGATTCCAGTCTAACCTCGTCTGTCAGCCTATCCATTACGACCGCAAACAGGAAGGGCCTCAGCGCGGATCCCTGATGCAGTCCCTCCTCCACCTTAAATCCTTCTCACACACCTACGGCACACCTCACAACTGTTCCGCTGTCCTCATACTTGTCCTGTACTATTGTAACATATTTCTCTGCCACACCAGACTTGCAGACGTGCATGGAGTACCACAGTTCCTCTCTTAACAAAAGGCAGTTTCTAAACTCTCTACACTTGCGACTCACATCTTAACTGAGCGAGAATCAAGCTCATCCACCTCCTCAGCTTTGTCGTCGCAGTGCCACCTGCGTGTACAACTACCGTTTCATATGTTTTTTGAATTTTATTTTTGGGGTGGGGGTGAGGGGGTTAGCTCTAACTATCAACATGTTATATTCCAACTCAGTAACCGCTGAAGTGTGTTATCTTTGAAGCATGTGCAATTGTTTGAAATGTCCAGCAGGTGGCGCAGGCGGGTCAGAGACACCACAGACTTGACTTTGGCGGCCTGTGCCGGGGCTGACCTGACCCGCTTTGCCGTCAGCTGCACGCGCCTCCTCGTCATCTTGGGCCTAGTCGCTGTACCATGCACACACTTGACCTTGTTTACTACCATGTGGCAGTCTCCCTTTGGTGTCCCGCCTGACTTTACTTTTCTATACTATTGGAACAAAGAGAACAACGTAGTCTGCTTCCACAGCTGCTGTCAGACACGGAGAAACTCTCATGCTCTCGTTGTTTTAGTTACCAACGAAGTGTTGTCTTTTACAGTGACCTTCCATAGGTAGGCTATGAGGACTCGTGTTCAGCAGTTGGAACGCTGATTTTTATTATTTAATTGAAGGGTAAACAATCTCTGTAATATTTCCTATGCATATGGAATGCTTATATATATATAGTATTCCATTTAGCAGCAAAAAGAACCAATCTGACAATAGTAAAATAATGGGGTCATCTCATTTTTACATACTCAGCTGTAGTTTTGTGTTTCTTTTTCTTGGCATGAAAAGACAAACTTTGAATGTTCTTTTTGGGCATGACAATACTTGCTTGCTTTCTCACAGTGAAGACAACACGAGTAGCGGCAACATTTAAGTGCTGTATCATTGCGCTCTGCGTGGGTTTAAAAAAAAAAAACCTTTATTCGAGTACCCTTCAGAATATTGGACAATAGAACACTTACAGCGACTGGCATAATAGAATCCAGATCACACCAATGAGGACATGCGGCATAAAAAAATGGTAGATGGATGTTTTGACAATGGCCAGTAAAAGAGGTAACGTTCAAAAGGACCGTGAGTGTTTACATTTCTATTTTGGTTAAACCAACAAAACACTTCAAGGTCTTTGTGCTCTTCAGACAATGTGAACAAGAGCGGATCATTTGGGGGAGGGTTCGTTCTACTGTAGGCGAAGGTACACACAGCTGTGCGTGCCGCACTGCTGTGTTTGCATTCGCACAAAACGTATACGTTGCCCCGAGGCCTTCCACCAACACAACACAGATAGATAGATAGATAGATAGATAGATAGATAGTTTTCCTCACTGTCATCATTCTGACTGCTACTATTTCATTTGTGATAGATAGATGGATGGATGTGCCGTCAAGTGTGAAAGTCACCTTTGGAGTTCCAAGCCACTAACTCAACCCGTAACCCAACCGTTGGTGAGATGTCACATCCCGTTTTGATTCTAATCCCAAGAGCATAATTTATGTAAGATGTTTGAATGTTTTTTTTTTTCCTTTGTAAGAATAGATGAAAGCAAGTTTCATGTTGGAGGAGGCCAAAAAAAGCGCGTGCAAAGCAGTCTTTTGCAAACTCCCGGGGCTGCACGTGGGGGTTGACGAACAAGGCGCGGGGTGCAAGCGCTGATTAGCGCGAGCCGTTTATTGCTCCGACAACAGTGTGCCAATCACGGGCTTCCCTCAAGTTTTCCCTCCCGTTTCCGTAAATATGAAAGACGACGCCCCGACAGCGACTTGAAAGGGGGGCAACGGCGGGGAGGCCCCGTACCAGGACGCGGAGTCTTCGTCAAAGTATGATCAAACCCCGTTCCTGCACACATCAAACCCGACTTGACGAAAGAAGCTCTGGGCGGCGTAATGAGTCCTAGGGCGCCTTTCAACTACGTGTGAAATGCGACATTTGCGTCTTCTTCCTCTTTTTTTGTGGCTCGCGTTGACGTCACGGCCCTCGTGTGTGTCGGGAGCTGACCGGATCCGGCAAGACTAGACCAAGAATCCTCGCTCTGATGACATTTTGATGACTTTGTTTTTGTTTTGAATGAATCAATTAACAGAATTGGATAAATGCCCCCCCCCCCCCAAAAAAAAAAAGATAATTCTTTTGGAATTAACAACATATTTTTTCTTCACAACAAATAATAAACTGACACCAAAACCCGATGAGGTGTAAATACAAACATTATTAAAATGTTGGTTGTTCAGCATTTGGAAAACACAATGCCATGTTGACCTAAAAAAAACAAAATATGTACAATTTAGAAAATGTCGCACCATGTGACAACCAGATAAGTGAATGTTCCATCAAAAGAATCCAAATTGATCAAGATGAAACTATTCAAAAGTCATTTTTCTTTCATTTGTTCAGTAATTCGACGATGAATTGAATCTTTTTCAAAATCTGAGGATCAACTAATGGAATCCACCACAAGGTGGCGCTTTGGGGTTATGTTTGGAAAACGATGTCACGTTTGAGACTACAGCTGAATGTCACATGACCAGAGAGAGCCAATCACAAGTGTTGCTTTTAAAAGGGGGGGAGTGATATGAAAAAAAAAAACATGCTTTTGCGACTATTTTTAAAATCTAACTATAATTGTGTTGGTAGACGACTTCTCTAAAATCTGAGCCACGCTGCCCCAAATTCTTTCTGCTTACGCCTATTATAGCTTGCAACATTACTCACACTGTACACTTAAAGGTCAAATGTCACGCTAAATATTCTAAAATAGATATTGTAATGAAAAATATATATAACATTATTCACTTCAATGTCCATATGAAAAAATAAATATGAGCGGAGAGTGCGCAAAGTAGCGGAAGTCTCATTCGGCATCCAAGTGCTCGCCATATTGCCTGCATCGTCTGTTCATTACATCACACTGTGACATTCGCCTTTGAAAATACGCTGTGCCATCTACTATGGGACACGGAAACTCTTTTCAAAGAAGAGAACATCTCACAATCGAGTGAAGTGGCCGGGGCAATAACACCCCATTTTTTCGAGGCTCATTTAGAGGATATGCGGATCACTTCTAACTAACAACAGACTCCCAGACAGTATGTACGAGCCAAGGGGTACATCGGCACATTTAGCATCCTTGACTTACGTGCGTGGATCTTTTGTTACATTCTGAGAGGATTACGCCCCCAACCCCAAACTATTATTTTTTTTTTAGTAGCTCTTTACATACCTACCTGTGATTTGGAACCCACGAAGCTCTCCTCGTTACCACCCGTGCAATTCATTTTCATTTCGAACAATATCCAGCAGTACAACGAGCTGGCATTTTGGCTAGCACGAAGGAACAGCGAGCTACCTTCCCGCAGGTAAAACCCGTATAAGCAAACGAGACCGCTTGCGTGGGCCTCTGCTACTAACGTCACTTCCTGCTTCTTCTCGAAAACAAATCCCTCCAGAGGATTTCACGGCAGGGGTGACAAAAAGCCATCTATGTCAAAATCTTGTGTGGTGAAAAAACGGATGGCTCCATTCCGGCTGCCTTTTTTTTCATTAATAACATACTAAAAAATCATGCATTTCATGACACTGGCACTTTAAGTACAACTACACATAATAAACAACAATTACTCATTTACATGCTGTACTTAAGTAAAAATGTACAATCTTAATTACAAAAGTATTACAGCAAATATGTATTTTTATGTCAATGATATTCAATAACATATTTGATAACTTTGCGAAAAGAAAAGAACTTCTCTGCACTTCCCTGTTTCACTTTTAATCGCTTCTACACTGGCACAACCGGCTCAGTGGAACGCTACAAATGAAAAAAACATGTATAAACATAAGATAAATATAAAATATAAGTAATCTTCAGAATCAGATTTAGCTTTACTGGCCAAGTGTGTAAAAACACACAAGGAATTTTTCTCCAGCAGTCGGTGCTGCCCCGGAACGATTTTCCGAACAAAGAACAAGGAACAACGACAACATAGCAACAAGAACAAGGAACAAGAGGACATTTCTGTTTCTAGGAACGATTCCTTAAAAGACGTGCAAGATGTAAAATCTAGATAGATTGAGTTCAAAGATGACAAATGTGAGCTTCAGATCAAGGCCGCATCTGAAGGAAGCAGTAATTTTACTGCCGGTCTCGTCTTGCTTCATATGGGACGAATGACGAGGGGGGAGAACGGAAGCTTCTCTTGCCTTGACGTATTTGGGAGGTGATGGCGACTATTAACAGTGGATTAGCAAAAGGCCGAGATGTCCGAAAGTACTGCATCCGACCTCACGAGCCTTGAGCAGGTTCACTTTTCGAGGCCAAAGCCACACGACCGTGCGGTGCATCTTTCATACCACTACATCACGGGTGTCAAACTTGAGGCCCGGGGGCCAGATCTGGCTCGCCACATCATTTTATGTGGCCCACAAAGTCAAATCTAGAATGTCAATTTCAATTATCCATCCATCCATCCATCCCTTTTCTTCACCGCTTATCCTCACGAGGGTCGTGGGGAGTGCTGGAGCCTACCCCAGCTGTCAACTGGCAGGAGACGGGGTACACCCTGAACTGGTTGCCAGCCAATCGCCGGGCACATAAAGACAAACAGCCGCACTCACAATCACACCCAGGGGCAATTTAGAGTGTCCAATTAATGTTGCATGTTTTTGGGGATGTGGGAGGAAACCGGAGTGCCCGGAGGAAACCCACGCAGGCACGGGGAGAACATGCAAACTCCACACAGGGAGGGCTGTGATCGAACCCGGGTCCTCAGAACTGTGAGGGAAACGCTTTACCGGCTGATCCACCGTGCCACCCCAATTTCGATTATTCTCGTAAAAATTTGTACAAAAATTTCAAATTATCATGCATCGTAAATGATAAAGTTGAGATATTACAACCAATATCGTGTTCGCAAAAATGAATAGATGAAAATCACATTACCCTTTCTACCATTTCTGATTGCAAAAGTAGGTCATAAATTGATGATGTAAATACGATGAGACGATTAAATATTTGTATTGTTTCACAGTCATAACGGCCCGAGTGTGACACCCGTGCACTACACGGACGGAACCAAAAGTCGACGGGAAGCCGCACGAGGCCGAGCTCTGACCCGGAAGAGGCGGCCGTGAGCCGACATCCCGCAGACGCAACAGATACCGCGGTAGCATTGAAAACGCCAGCTGTCGTAGTTTTTCCCAAACGCCCCAAATTCCCCACAACACGGGCCGTCATATCCACTTTTCAGTCGTCCCCCTCAATCGCGCCAATCAACGGGAGCGTCGCTTATCTGATATGGCTTTGCGTGAGGTTTTCACTGGGCGGTTCTTCTCAGTTTGAAAGAGTTACCTTGGAGTCTGAGGGTAGGAGCCGTCCCGCTTTCTTTCGGCGGCCCCCGAATTACCTCTGAGCGCTGCCAAAGATGGGGGCCAGTATTGTTTTCATGACAGAGATCAATGGGCGGCTGAATATGCTTTAATTCCGCAGGAGCTCCTCTCCCAGGCTAATAAATGCAAGCCTCCCCGCTGACTGCGCTGTCGTGCTGAGCCCAGCGGGGGTTTGCCTTTTTGTCTTCTTGTGCCCAAATTATGGAAGCATCAATACGCTGCCTGGAACCAGTCAATAGAAGGCCGCTCTGCGGCTCGAGGGAGGCCGACTTCAAGGCTGATCAAAAAAAAAAAAAAAGGCGGAAAGACTAAGCTCTGACACATTTACCAAATAGAATGAGGATCAAAAATGCAAAAAAGGGTTAGTCCGGTGCGACTCGCAAATATAAGATACATTTAAATGGGTGCGCCGCACACGCACGCAATAAATCAAGGGATCCCATCAAACCAGTTTTCAAAACAATATGCTCAAAGCGGCTTTGCAACCAGCCGGTAGGGCATACTTCCACTTTGAAATGGTTGATTACTGTTTACGAAAACATTCCGACGTTCAGAGTGAATTCGTGTTTGTGCCCGCCGCTTGCACTAGAGCTGCGTGGGGCCACAACTCGCGCAACTTCTTCTTTTCCTTTCGGCTTGTCCCGTTAGGGGTCGCCACAGTGTGTCATCTCAGATGAACGCACCTTTGTTTGGCACAGTTTTACGCCGGATGCATTTCCCGACGCAACCGCTCTGCGTTTTAGCCGGGAAGCTTACAGCACCTGGTATTCCCAGGCGGTCTCCCATCCAAGTACTAACCAGGGCCAAACCCGCTTAGCTTCCGAAATCTGACGGGATCGGACGTTCTCAGGGTAGCCACTTGAACCTTTCAAAAAATATTGATGGTTAGGGTTAGGTAGGGGAAGCTGAGCCTTCCCATCCTGGTGTCCATGGCGAGCGCCCCTTCCCTCAGGACGGGAAGGAAATGCACGGTCCATTCTCCTGCGCCCAATTCCGTCGGTGTCCCTGCGGTGGTGGTCGCGGCGATGCCCGTGGTTTTGGGTCGCATGTGGCCTGGGCCCCTCGTCACGGCTCGAGTGCGTCATCACGGCTGTGTAAAACCTGGTGGGAACTTATTTTGCGGGAGGCAATGTGTGCGAGGTGGCAAAAAAGCACTTACCCAGGGGGGAGAAAATTACCCATCAAAAGAATGACACCCAAAAACAACGTGGGTTGCCAAAAAAAAAAGGCAAAATGCAGCAAAAGAAGTGCAGATATATAGTCAAAAAAAAAAAGGTTGACAAAAAGTGAATGAAAACAAATCATTGCAAAAAAAGGCCAATATTCCTTCTCTACCAAACAAAAGGAGAAAAAAGATGGGGGGCCTCACCAGCAAAATGGAATTCTGCAGGCCAAAAAACTGGTCTAAGAGTTGCTTTGCTGGGGGGGTCCCTGGCACAAAAAAGGGGGCTCAAGACTGGCAAATAGTAGGGTTAGGGTTGGGGTTAGGTTTAGAGTTGATGGATGTTGTGAGGGAGGACACGAGGACAGTGGGTGTTAGAGAGCAGAATTTACGAGATGGAAAAAATGATACCCTGTGGCAACCCCTAACGGGACAAGCCGAAAGAAAAAGAAGAAGAAGGTTTAGGGTTAGGGTCTTATTTGAGTGACCGTTGCTTTTGAAGCCAAGCGGAATTCGACCACCTGATGACAACGGTTCCCACATCCTTTCCTCCGACAAGGCGCGAGCGACGCGTACCATTGTTGCTCGCGAGTGTTTTTCCACGCCGCCTCGCCGCCGCTCGTAGCGTCAAGTGAATTATTAAGTATCCGGCTTCAAATAGCTCGTAAAAAAAAGTCCGTCCTGCTCAAAATAGGAAACTTTCTTTCCCGTTTCCTCGCACTTTTATTTTTGTTGGCTTCCCAAATATCGGGTTGCGTGCGGATTTTCAAAGGGCTGGAAAAATAAGAGTTTCCCCGGCTTGCGGGCGCCCTCAAAGGGCGCCGCCTTCAGATGTGCCACCTTGCAGCGTGGCGGCGGCTGAGCAGGAACGCGATCATTCACATATGCTAATGGATCAGCGGGGTAGCTCGGAGCGCGGCTTAGCCCGCTTTAAAAGACAGCTGCCTTCTCCCTTTCTTTTCATGCCCTGCTCTCAGCCCGCCTCTCTTTTTTCCCCACTCGACACCGATAGCAGGTGGAAACGGAATCAGCATTACATTTCTGCTAATTAGACAGATCGCGCAATTAGCCGGGTGCATGTAATTCCGGGTTGGCAAATACGCCCCGCAAAGGGAGTTCAGACGACGAGTTTGGGCGGGCATCTGGCGCCGGCGCGCCGAGTCATGATATCGCTCTCAATGCGGAGAGCCGCGCAGAATGGAGCCAAACGGCCACCGCCCCCAAAACTAACCCCCCCCCCCCAACCCCTGCCGTCGGCCGCGCTGCCCGAGCCCCCCGGTCCCACACTCTCCCGGGCTATCTATTCACTCCAGCCAGAGTCATGCTGCGCAGGAATCCCGGGCGATTGGGTTTCTTTCAGGGGCCTCACAGTCAGTCATAAATCGGAGGGGATCCCGCCCGGCCCCTCGCTCTCGCCCCTAACCCTGGCTCCAGCTGGCAGGGAGACGATTGTTGGAAGGCCGGGGTCATCGCGGGGTCGCTCTCTGTGGTGCTTCTCAACTCTCCTTGCCTATTTTTTTTTTTCAACCCCTCCTCTGCACTCGACCCCCTTTTCTCTCTGTCTCCCGGCTGAGGTTGCTAAGGCTTGGTATTTGCGTTTTAGGAGCATGTTGTAATTACAGAGAAGCTACCGCCGCCTCTGGCTCCCGCGACTCTTTCACTACCGACGGGTGCTGAGAAACTGTCCACCGCTACGGGCTCGTACCACACTGCGTCCTCCCTGGGCACAGATGGAGCGGATCCACCGAAAGAGCCGGAATATCGTGGAGACGTTCCAGCGGACGCTAGGTCAGAATGCGGCAGACAAGCTAGCGCCACCGCCGTGTATCCATTTTGTATTCCGCTTTGTTGGGGTCTGGCAAAGCAGAAGTTGCTAGGCCAGACCTTACCCGTAGGGTGAGTTGGCGGGTTATCAGTAACGGCGTGTCGTCATCGCGGCACAACACGATGTTGACTGCCGCTAAAGACGACACAGCCTTTCACAACAATACAAATGGGCCGACTGCCCTGCATCAAGGGCAGAACCACATTTTGTGGTCTCCCCGTTGCTTTTCCATCTGGTGGCTCCAGAACACCACCGCTCCACATTCATTAATTTAGTACCTGTTTTATTGTGGCGATACAAAGACATTGAGGAACAATCCTGGCAAACAACTTCCCATTTTATTTCTGTTGAGGTTTAAAAGTTGCACGTGCGCATAAACATTTGCAAAATCCTCAACGTCATCGTAGAGGTAAGTCACTTGGAACTTCCCAGGAACTTCCGACCCCCAGAGTGTTCCGGTCAAAAGTATACAAAAAATATCGCTGATGACCTTTATAAGTGGTAGCACAGTAGCTCAGTTTGTAAAGCATTGGCCTCACAGTTGTGAGGGCCCGGGCTCGATCCCGGCCCCGCTTGTGTGGAGTTTGCATGTTCTCCCCGTGCCTGGGTGGGTTTTCTCCGGGCACTCCGGATTCCTCCCACATCCCAAAAACATGCAACATTAATTGGCTGTTTGTCTCCATGTGCCCTGCGATTGGCTGGCGACCACTTGAGGGTGGACCCCGCCTCCTGCCCGTTGACAGCTGGGATAGGCTCCAGCAGTCCCCGTGACCCTCGTGAGGATAAGCGGTGAAGAAAATGGATGGATGATGGACCTTTATAAGCATGGTGTTTAGTATTACAGTATAGTCAATCATCACAATTATAAGAAATAACTAATAATTAATAAGTATAATTTTATTATTTTTTTTTAACCAAAGTAGTACCCACTGGTGTGCGGCGTCATTATCCACTTGCACTCTTGCAAAGATAATCATGTCCAATACGAAAGCTGGATCAAATATTCTAAACTTTACAACATAATGGATGTTTCCGACTGGCGATTTTCAGCTCCGCCTCCCTTAGCTACAGTTGCCATGCCCCACAAGCTTCCAAAATGGCGATTGAACAGAACATGTTTGAAGTGGATTCGCTTTCGCGTATTCCAGAAAATATTAGGGTGTGTTTTTTTGTCAAATGCGTCAGACTTGTCCAAGAGAGTTCTACAGAGAAGTCACAACTATTTAACGCAAGGATATGTACACGGAATTAAGATTTCGGACGCAGCGGGACGCAATGTCAGAGTGACAGCGAAATGTTGGCGATTGATGCAAAAAGGTTTGACGCCTCACAAACTTCATATTGAAATCCAACAGGATAAAATAGTGGAATTGTACTGCGCATGTAAAGCAGGGTGAGTACTTTTGACTTGGAAAGATCACGAGTAATATCGTTGAAGTCTTTATCAATCAAATTCTGAGAAGGTACTTCTCCGTCACTTACCTTTGAACATACAGCCTTGTGTTTGTTGCTATTGTCCACATTGAGTTGTACGTGCGCTCTTCCGCCAGCCTTAATCCATCGTAGACTCTTCGTCAACTGTGTTTTAGGCTTTGGAAAGTGAATCAACCGGACCCCTTGTCACCTAGCCGGATACCTTTCATCAGAATTGCACGTTTCCCAGGCGCATCTGAGGACCATTTTCTTCGTTACGTTAACTTTTCCAAGCGCACGCTACTGACGACCAACATTGCTTGTGGGACATGACGACAAGAGGTTAGAGGTCAAGGCAGGGGTTAAGACAATGCGGCTATCTGATTGGCTATTATTGTATGATTGATTGACAGGTCGGAAAGGTCCATACTTTTTAGTTTTGATTGATGAGATATCATTATATTGTATTGTGAACTGAGTTTCAGCAAACTTCATTTATTTCCACAGCACAATTATATCATATTGTATTGTTGGAGGGTCATTATGGTCTGTTGGGCGGGTGTATCTTACGGCAATGTCTATATGCCAGAGAACAGGGGTCACTTACGCGGTGCCCGCGGGCGCATGGCTCCACAGACAACAGACTATAGAGTGTCTTTCGGCTTGTCCCGTTAGGGGTCGCCATCTCAGATGAATGCTCATTTTTTTTTTGGCACAGTTTTTACGACGGATGCCCTTCCTGACGCAACCCCTCTTGACCCCTGGTTTACCAAACCAATGCTCTAACCACTGACCTACTTTCCCATTTTTTTGATAGTAGCACAGAAACGTTGTGCGATCGATTGCCAAGGAAGAAGCAGGAAATGGGTGATGAGGAGGGAAAGAGGGAAGATATCAACAGTAATTGATCACCCCGATCACATTTCAACCGTGGAGATCCTTCAGGCTTTGCTTTCTGGGAAAAAAAAAAAAAGGTCATTCACCTTAGAACCTGATTTTTGGGTGTGTGTTTGTGAATGCTCATTTGCATTTTCAATTGGTTGTTAAATCCAAAACCTTGATTGTAATTTTACATCTTGAAACCATTTGTCAATATGTCCCCGTGTATTTTTGCGCTCTCAATGGATTGTTATGCGAATGAATAATCAAAAGTTCAACTGTTTTGACTTTGCCAGTCGTGCTCTCGGGCGAGACAGCTGTAACGTGAAAACGTGTTTGGTTTGCTTGAGTCAAAGCAGAACAGGTTGCCACAAGCTCATGTGCTCGCGTTTTTTTTAGTTCTTCTCTTTGCCGCCTCATTCTTTTCTTCGACTCAGAACGGACCAGTCCCAGCTGCACTCGTCTCTGCCAACATCTGCGATCATAAGCTGAAATCAACAACAACAACAGTAATGTCGTTGCGCAACATATTACGAGTCCCATTTCAGGGCTTTGGCGAAGTGACTTGAACTGAATCGTGTCTAGACTTAAATCAGAGAGGAAAAAAAACAATGGTTTGAAAGGGGATATCACAGTGGACCCTCGGGATGGAGTTAGATTCGGCACCGGAACATAAATGAACTGCACATGTAACACATTAAAATGTAGTCTGGAATCAAAGGACTTTATCTACATTATAAATCCTCAAATCTCTACAAATCTCACAAATATGGACAGAAGTGTGACTTGTCTTTCAGGCCTATGGAACAAATACGACAGTGTTCCGTGTGAAATGTGACGCAGGCCGGGAGAAAGCATTGTTCTGTTTCATTTTGCAGTTTGGTGCCCGTCGGCTTGTCGCCGCCGCCGCACAATTCGGACTGACGAGAAGCCGGGACTGGGCTTCCTCCCGCGAGGCAGTCGGGAACAAACCCAGACGGACGGGCTTCAAATGAACAGGATGCCGTTTATTGTTTGCCCCCGCCGACTGAAGCGCTTCCCTCGGTAGTCAATGAGATCTTGACGAAGCTTTTGAATGTTTTTGACTCGTTACATATGCCAATAGTGAGAGATGCAATCACTGGCAACATACGAATCGCACATTTTACCCGCATGTGCAGGTATTTTTTTTTTCTGCAGCTCAAACGTTCCATCTCCCGGAGACAAATTCCCACTTTGTTTTAACATAACTGGCCAATCAAGATGATCGTGATTCTGATGATCTTCCAGTGTGTTGGTGCTAAATTTGAGGAATTTGTGTGGTCACCGTCACATAAAGTTGAAGGTGTCGTGGTCCTGATGCACTCGCGACAATGTCGGCGGCAGGACAAGGGGAGTTCGGTCCCAGATGGCAGCTGGCGTACGTTTCATCTCTCACAGATGCTGAGACGTCGGGAGATTCTTCTCCATTTGCCTGCAAAGCCAAGATGGGGCTGTCAGAAGCCGTTGACGTCTGCGTCGTGCTCTTTCAACAGGGTGAGAACTGACACTTGTCTGCAGTCACGGGCCGGTCGACAGGAGTGGAAGTTGCCAGCGACTCCGCTGACCCTGCTCCCAATACGGCAATTAGAAACAGGAAGCGCTGTCACGACCGAGCAGGTTTCGTCCAGTCGAGGCAGAGGACCAAAGCGGCGCTGTCTTTCACTGCTTTGAGTGTTCTCTTTCAGCACTTCTCCCTCTGTGGTTTGGACATGTAAGCTGGTATTTCAAGTTCAGGGCGCTTCCATTCGCACCTGTTGGTGAGCTCCTTTCATGTACCCGGCGCAACCCTTCTGATCGCGTGAGGCCCGCAACTTGGGGGCAGAAAGAAGACCGCTGACAAGAACGATCGCCAGCGTCGTCTCAGGTCTGTCGTTTGTCTCCGCAAGCGGGGCGGAACTCGGGCGAATGGCGATTGCTTGGTCGTCGATGTGAAGAAGGTGACATCAGATCAGAACTTTCACTTACAGATCTTTTGTCGAAGGACAACATGAATTTCCTCAGTTTTACAAACCTGCTAGGACTGATAACAATGTCATCAATATTTCAGCTCAGTCGTTGCTTCTGTCTTTTTTTTGTTTTTGTTTAGGAAAGGAAACACAACACACACTGCTTGTCCTCTCGCGTCTTTGCTTAAGACACATTTGAAATTGTCCCCTCACTCTTTGGACTTTATATTTTATTCATGTATGTAATGCAACCTCGCCAGACAGAGTGGTGATATAGTCAACATACACTTTTTGGAGAGATGTTAGAAGCACAATCTGAACTTTTGGGATTCACGTCATACTTGCACTGAACTCTTTTGAAGCATGCAAAAATCATACGTTTACAGCGTAATGTTCAAAAATATCCACCTAAGAGACATACCTTCAAACGAGAATTTTTCAGGCTCCGGGTACAGCGAAAGGCCCAAAAAAAAAAAAAAAAACGTTTTTATTCCGTTTGCGATCGAAAGCTGTCAAACAGTCAGACTCGTATTCTACACGTAAAAACCAAAACCTCGTACCACTGCAGCGGAGCGTAACCCTGCACATACAAATTGAACACGTGCAACAGGGACAGATCCAAAGCGATCTATTTCAGTTTCAAGAGTTATTTGATAAGACGGCAAAAGCGTCATCCCCAATGATTCCATCCAGTCGGCTTTGCAGAACAAATGCGAGCACATCAAACGGGATGTAATGAAGTTGCATGTCAAACAAGTCAGTTCAAGACGAGTTTGGGCTCGCTTGCTCAACGAGTCAAAGGTTCCGCATATGATCACTCGGAAAGCGCCGAGACGCGATGTGGAATCACTGAGTATTAAGTTGCTTTTTGTGTCTGGGACGGGTCTTGATCACCAGATACAAAGAAGCCGAGCAGCCATTGCGCTTGCAATCAAAAAGCGTGAGAGGGAAGAAAGCCCAGCAGCACATTCCAGAACTGGGTTGCCAACAGCTGTCGCATTGCTTTCGTGACAACTTCCATTTGCTAAGGCAAATGTTTTTCCCCAAAATATGTCTGGGGGATTACGTTATTGTCTTCCAGCGTTCAACAACAACACCTGAATATGACTCCTATTTAACTTCATATTTCTCCCGTAGTATGACTTTGGATAGCTTTTCAAGTTATGCAGTCACATCTGACCCACAGGCTTGATCAAGCCGGCGCTAATGTCGCTCGTGCGCTGTATTGTGAGTGTAACCCGGACGGTGTGATCGGGAGAGTGTGGTTGAGAAAAAGGGCAAAGAAAGTGAACGGCGGACATTTATCAAAAGTTGATCAACGTGTTCGACAAAGACTGTTGAAAGTTCAACTGGGATAGTGTGTCGTTTGAGCGGACTACTGACATCGCGCCGTAACGTGGTGGAGTTAACCGCTAATACAGAGTCTAAGTGGAACGTTGCTAGGACGCTAGCGACCAGCTAATGCCAGCTAGCAAGGCCTGCGTGTTGGACCACGAGGGATAAGACAAGGGGCTAGCGTCGAGGTAATGTGGCTAGCAAGGCCTGTGTTTGGACTTCAAGGAAGAAAAAAAAGGACGAGGACCGTGAGGATGCCGGACAGAGGAAAAACCACCTTCACCTTTCTTCACTCCTGCCTTGGGAAGCACCACAGTGACATCGGGGTTTGAATTTCGTTTGCTTTCCCGGCTAGATTCATTTTTGTTTGGGCCCTTAGCTTAGGTTAGCCTAGCTCATGTGTGCAGTGTGTACCTGTTTTTTTTTTCAATTTATTTACTGAATGACTGTTTGTTGAGTAAAGAGATTTGCTTTTCTAACCTTTATTTTTTTATTAAATGTTTTGTTACATAACCAGATATATTATTTGACTATCTGCAAGACAGTTAGAAGTGGGGAGTTTAGATGATAGCCGGGTTATCTACATTAGTTAACCTTTACTCATAAGGAAACATTATTTCAGAGATTTTTTGATAGAGAATTAAATGCACAAGTAAAGAGTAAAGTTGTAATAGACATTTAGAGTAATTCCCATTAAGTTATTAGTTTCCTACTTTGGAGTGAGGAAAGAACTGAGGTGGCTAACTCGTTGAAGTATTTTATACGAGAGAGGCGCAACATGAGGAATGAGACTGACAAGTTATTTAGTGCTGTTTTGATATTTGAGCCCGAGGAATGCCTGCAGATGCGGTCGTCCCCTGTCTGGGAAGGAAGCCTCGCAGATGAGGTAAGACCGCTTACAGCAATGAAACCATATCTGAAACATTTTCCTCTGCGTGATTCGCTTTGAGCTCGCAAAGGTGATACAGATCACAACGGGCGAGGCGAGGGGGAGCGGGATGGATGTGCACTCGCAACGCGGAACCTGTTCTGAATGCAGAAAATAAAGAAAATTCATTTTCTTGTCAGTTGTTTTAGCTCCCAGTGCCGGCTGACAGACATTTGAGATTTCGCCTCAGCTGTCTTGACATCCCGGCTTCATTGTTCTTCTGCGGGGAAAGATTGATGTGCAAGAATGTGCAAAGATCCCGACTAAGGAAAATGACATCAGAATGGCAAACAGTCTTGGTCTGCAGACACTCGCTCTTCCATCTTGTCTTGAAACATCTTCGGGTTTCACGGTGAAGAAATCGATCCCTCCCGGGACCTCAAACGTTTCCCTTAATTCACACCTCGCGACATCCTGTAGAATAACGGCGCATGAAAGACTCCTACGTGTCGAACTTGGACTTCAACTAAGCCAATTTTGTTTGCTTCTTGTGTTCATCAGCGGTAAGACACATCTGAGTTCGCTTTCTCTTGTTTTGAAGGCAGACGACTCTCTCTCCAAGATGCCGATTAGCCGCCGTGCATCAGTGAGAAGAGTCATCTGTGCTTGCTTCTTTGCGCGGCATTAAAGCAAATCAAAGCGGCCAGAGAAATGCCGGGGATGACGCGGCGCGGCGAATATTGCAAGTGGACCGCGGAAGCTGAGTGGGTTCGTTAAAAAAGGATTTGCCTGTGAAGACAGTGACGGAGCTACACAAGAATCCCAACGCGAATTTGTTCCCGTGATTATCGCCGGTCCAGGCGCTCCTTGTTTCCCTCCACTTGCTATCGACCAAAAACCACCAAATCTTTTCCATCCCAGCCCGCCGCTGTGGAAAAGCTGTCGGTTCCAGTTTGTTACGGCAGTTGTGTTTTCGCTTTCTGTATCGACGGCCGTTTGCGCTTCCCTTCCAGCGGCATCAGAGTCTCCCCGCGCTCCCGCCGAGCGCAACCATAGGAGGAAATCAATAGAGAAAATATTGCTGCGGGCCCGACATTTTTATCTGGCTTTGAAAGAGTCAGCTTTAATTTTGCTTTGATCTCAATTTACTGCTTTTGGGATAGCTTGGCTGCACATAGAAGCAATGGGGGGAGGGGGGAGGATGGAGGTTGGGGGGGGGGTTCTTCCACCAGGGCTTTCACACAAAAGAGCCTCTTCAGCTGAAGCCTTGATTTTGTCCATATCTGTCAGTCTCCGTTACAGGTTCGCTAGGACCTAAGATGGCACGACGGTAATACCGGCGGACTCGCGGCGATCTGCGGCCGATCCCGGTAAACGCCGATCAATCGAGCGGCTAACAGGTTGACGAGGTGACGCGCAGCTGGCGCCGTTTTCAACGCGGGCGCCGCGTCGCCCTCCTCCCGGCCCGACCGAGCGACCTCGCCCGCGCATCATTGGAGGTGACACACCAAAGAGATGATGATATCATAGCATCACCTAAGGCCCACGAAAGACGCCCCCCTCCCCTCCCTGCTTCATCCTTTTCCAAACCACTCCGTTTTTTTTTTTTTTTTTTACAAGAGGAGGTGTTTGGGAATGTGTTTCTCTTTCATACATCCGAGACAAAAGGGAAGGATAAATGACCAGGGCAGAGAAAAGACCAGCGCCTTGCTGGGGAAAGAGGGAAAGGTCTAATCTAATTTGGATAGAGCAGGATATGCATGTGTGTGTGCAGACTCGCACGTCTCCGCCGCACAGTGTGAAGGGGCTGTGGGAATGGGACAGGAGGGCCGCGGTCTTGAATGGCGCCCCCCACAGCCAGAAGCAGTGGGGAGTCTCCCCCGACGCGTCGATTCCGGCCGGCCACTCAAAGACGGATTAGTCCAGCCGAGGCCTTCCCGATTAACAATTCGCGTTCAAGTATCCGCACAAGGGCTAATAATATCGCCGTCGGTCCCCTCCGCCGACGCAAACGCTCAAAATCTTTCACCCTTTTATGATTTTCGTCCTCCCGGTTGAAGTCGCTCTCACCTCTCGTGTGACAAAAAGTCCCCCGACAAGTCTTCGCTGTGTCCGACGTGCATTTCAAGCATCTTTTCATTTGAAAACGTAAAACATCTTCTCGTGCTCCTCCCTGAATGTCTTTTGTCGGTGCGTTCTGCTCGGAATTGTCCCTCCCGTGAAAGAGTTTCAAAGCCGCTGCCTCGTTTGCCCTTTTGACAAACAAACAAACAAAGCCTCCGTGAGACAGACTCTCTTGGCGAGCGGCCTCTCTGCCGTCGCCATCGCTCCTCTAATCTCGGAACGCTTACAAGGTTGCAATAACTCTGCCCCTTCCTCTTAATTAGGCGCAAGGAACAAAGAATGAGGTCAGAGGTTGCGCCCTCCATTGACGGCTGCGGTGGAAATTCCGAGACAAAAAAGGAACAGACACAAAAAGACAAATTAACCCTCATTAATAAGTGACTTTATTGAGCCATTTGAAACGCACGAGGATGAATACGGCAGGCTTTGATGGAGGCGGCCCGCCTTATTATTTAATCTGACTCATCTCCCGAAAACCGGAGCTCCGATTCAAGCGATTCTGGCACGCAAGACGGACAAAAATAAATGGACGGCGCGGTGCCAAATCAATTTAAACATTCCGACGCGACGTTTGCCGTGACACCGAATTTCGAGTAAAATTCATTTGGGGGATCATCCCGTGCGATCGTGGGGGGGACAGGATCTTCGGACAATGCGTGCAGCATATGAACAAATAGTCTCACCTCCAGCTGAGAGTGTTGTTTCTTCTCATTGTGCACTCTGAAAGAGAAGAGGAGGGCCTCAGTTAAGAAGATTACAGCCCTGCCCCACCCGTACGTTTAATCGACACGGCCTTTCAATGCCGCCGACAATGGCGAACGTGTCCGAAATGTCTCTCGGCGCAACTCGGGACGGAGGAGCGGCCGTCCGGTCGGGGCCCGGAAGAACCGCCGTCGAGATTATTACGTGCCGGGGACGCCGCAAACGGATTTGTTGTTTTCAAAAAAAAAGCGCGACGGGAATCCCGTGGAAAATTGTCGCCATTGCGGTGATATCTGACGTATTTAAAACCTGAACAAAATGCACCAGTTAGCAAATTCTCTTAAAAAAAAAAAAACCTGAGCGGCTTCCTTCCTTTCATCTGTGGTTAAATATGTAAATAAAACCTCTAAAGTCATTCTTCAAAGGGGAACAAAAGACGGGGGGAAAAAAAGGGTTCTGAGGGAAAAGACAGCCATAAAATTCCTCCGATTCTCCCCAACACGGGCCAGAGGGGGGCCAGAGCCGAGCAGCAGGGGAGCCGGCGAGATGGCAAATCCCGCGCACGAAAAAATAAAATATCTTTTCAGCTTCAGCCATCAAAGCCCGCCCACTTTCACTTCATTACCAGCCCGATTAGCTCACAGTTACTGATTTCTTGGAGCTGGGCTGCCTCCTTCCCCCTTTCGCTCGCTGTTGTGCTTGCAAAGATGAAATCGACTTTTCTAATGGCTGCGTGTTGCTCATGTATGTGAAACGATCCATGGGGAGGGGGCAGCGAGGTGCCGTGTATGAAATCAGGTCCGAGGATAACATGAATCCTGAAAGCGACAGTTGAAGCGGCCTTGAATCTGGGTGTCCCTTTTCCGTTTAGGTTTTGTGAGCATCGAACATGACCGGCGCAAATATGACAAATCGAAACACGAGCTTTGAAATAACAATCGAGCACGCGAGTTCCCCGCAGAGGGAAACATAACATGACTGGAATAACTCATACAGCAGCATCGACAATAAACAAACCGGTGAAAGAAATACAAGCTAAGCGACGAAACGACGAGGCACACCAGGACAAGACCCGAGTGTCTGGAGGGAACTGAACGGGGGACACGAGGAACAGGTGGAACCTAACCAGCGAGATGAGAACTCGCAACAGGAAAACAAGACACAGCGTGAAACAAAACGAAATCTATTCTTGACTAAAACACATCTGATTATGACAACAATAAATATGTAGTATATCCCGCTGTTTGAAATACTGAAGAATTCGAACAAATTGGTAGTCATTATTACCCTAACAGTGTCGTTTTTACATCTGATAAATGCGTACAAAGACGCTGGACTGGATCATACTGCGAGATGAGGCTTCAAATATAGCTAAATATGATATTAGGTGATTAGATATTACATTCCAACCCTCACCTATGGCCGCGAGTTGTGGGTCATGACCGAAAGAACAAGATCCTGGATACAAGCGACCGGAATGAGTTTCCTCCACAGAGTGTCCAGGCTCTCCCTTAGAGATAGGGTGAGAAGCTCGGTCATCAGGGAGGGGCTCAGTGTCGAGCCGCTGCTCCTCCGCATTGAGAGGAGCCAGATGAGGTGGCTGGGGCATCTGATCAGGATGCCTCCTGGACGCCTCCCTGGTGAGGTGTTCCGGGCTTGGCCAATCGGAAAGAGACCCCGGGGATGACCCAGGACACACTGGAGAGACTATGTCTGGGAAAGCCTCGGGATCCCTCCGGAAGAGCCTAACCCGGAGAAGCGGTGGAAAATGGATGGATGGATGGATGGAAGATATTAGGTGTTTTGTTCAATTAATAGCCGTAACAGTGCTCAGACATTGTAGTTTTTTTACATTGCTGCAGTACAGGATCTGGTGGATAGTAAATGTGAAACAGTTGGTTTAGTTTTTCTTAAGGCGATCCGGCTTACTTCTTAACATCAGCAACTGGATGAGAGGAATCTGTGAAGCGTGTCCGTGTTGTGTTCCAAGTGAGTATTTGCAGCCTGTACGCATTGCTGAGCCCGAACAGCTGAATCGTCACCGAAAAGACGGACTGGGTTTCGCCACACCGGTTCCTGGTTTCTCTTCTGGTGCAGGCACATTGCCGAAATATTTTCTCAAAGCACATCAGGTATCTTCTTGTAAAAATGCACAAAAACGTCGCTGCTACATGCGATAGCTAACGAAGAGCAGGGCTGACACCTTTTACAAGGTCAAGTGGGTCAGGTCTGGAAGTTGTCTCCTGTAGCAGAAGGGCGCGTTCAAGCCGAGGTCCGCCACAGCTGCCTGGCCGACCCGAAAGCGGCACTTTCCGGACCCCATCCGAGTGATGCTATGTACTATTTAGTCTACGTGGCACCCCCACGAGGAATTGTTGTGTTTTAACAAGGCTATAAATGCCAACCATTTCATTTCATTTCGACAACGAGGCTTTTTCTGTGTGGGATGGGGGCTCGATGTAGTCCAGACAAGCTATAGACAGCTGAATTAAGGGTAGAATAATCCTCAGGTCAAAAAAATGGCCACGCATCTCTCCGGTGTTCCGTCCTCGCAAATCACGATGCTCAAATTGTTCGTGGCTGCGTCAGGACATGCAAATACATTGAAATCCTTCCCAAAGTGATTTGGTCCAGCTGCACAATTTCATGCGCGCCACGAAAAGGGCGGCGTCGGAATTGTTATATGCAAATTCCAAAGTTTTGTTTGACACTGTCGAAACGTTATTGGCGTCCTCGGCTAATTGTTGGGGTTTTGGCTTACTTTGCAAAAGCTGTTTCTCAACTTGAATGTTTCATCGTGGTATGTAAACTTTGTACGGCAAGCAACGTTGCGCCTCGAGTTTTTCGATCGGACTCGCATAGCGTCAGGTTCACTTCGGCGTTGATTGTTTTAAAAACTTTTTTGAAACTAAAAGTCGGCGCCTTTCTTGATAAGGGTTGCTTGCACGCTCGTCCATCAACTGTAGTTTGGTTTATCATTGTACTGAGACCTGGAATGTTTACTTTTTGATTGATTGACTGACTGACTGACTGACTGACTGATTGATTGATTAATTGATTTGCAACTTTACATTGTGGCTGCCATTTAATCATTCAGGTGACTTCAATCTTAACGATGACTGATTTTTGTTTTTGTCTGCACGAGACATCCGACGATATTTGTTCTCAGGAATGTCCTCCAAAAGAACCCCAAAGACTTGACCTGGAACCCAATAAAATATCGGCTGTATGATATTAAGAGTGGCGGCATGGTGGGACAGCTGGTAAAGCGTTGGCTTCACAGTTCTGAGGTCCAGGGTTCGATCCCGGCCCCGGCTGTGTGGAGTTTGCATGTTCTCCCCGTGCCTGCGTGGGTTTTCTCCGGGTACTCCGGTTTCCTTCCACATCCCCAAAACATGCAACATTAATTGGACACTCTAAATTGCCCCTCGGTGTGATTGTGAGTGCAGCTGTTTGTCTCGATGTGTCCTGCAATTGGCTGGCAACCAGTTCAGGGTGTACCCCACCTCCTGCCTGTTGACAGATGGGATAGGCTCCAGCCCTCCCTGCGATCCTTGTGAGGATAAGCGGCTAAGAAAATTGATATATGGATGATAATAGAGTGCTTTTTAAGACCATGTGTCTGCTGGACAAGCATCACATTTCAGCTATTGGGAGAATGCTTTGAGATCGTTTTAATATTTAGGACGTGTTCACGAGCACGTCGGGCGATGTTATCGCGTCGTGGCCGACGCTCCAAAAACATCTTCCAGCGCTCACTCCTGCTTCAAAAATTTCTTGACCGATTTTAATTCCACAATGGCATCGTGTTGCATATAATGTCAATAAAGGCTTTTCGGTTCCGTTTTATTCTATTGCCGCGCTTGCAGGTCCGTGTTATGAAAAGAATTGAACTTTTTTGTTCCTTCATCGACAAAACCCGTTTTGTTATCGGAAGGCGCTGTTGCAAGAAGAGGCCCAATTAAACAGACGTCTTCATGACAAGCAGTCTCAAGACACCCACTTGAATGACAGTCTTGTACATTTTTTTCCACAAATATCTTTTTGATAAGTGAGGGGGGGGGACATCATTTTGAGTGCAAGAGGCAAGACTTTATTGGCTTTCACTAAAAACAAAAACACTACTGTACTTGTTTTGTGATTCAAAATGTATGTCAATTTATTTTCATTCTTCATAAGAGGCTTTTATGTACGCAGGAAGTTGATTCATATCTCAGGAAAGCGACACCACATTTGTACTCAAGCCTTTGGGAATTTCTCGATGTACAACACGTGAAAATCTTTAAACGCATGACATTTTTATTTTGTTTGACCATTTATCCATTGCCAGGTGTAGACACACAAAAAAGGAGTTTACGATACATATTTCAAAGGCCATAATAATCTTCTAGTATTGATTGATCCAAACTATCCAAAGTAATGGTCAGATTTTATTGAAACTACAAAAGATGTTTCGATTAAATGTATTTTTACCATTTGTAATTTTGTATCGTGCAAAATATAATAATCCTGTTGGGTTTTCAATTGCACTCTATTAAATTTACTTTAAATGAAAGTAATCGAACGGCTCAAAGTTATGAAACATGATAAGATATGACAATATTAAATATACAGGACAGTTAAAAGAACTATCCCCTGCTAAAGAAAAAAAAAAGAAAAATTCTATTGAAATTCCATAGAAATCTTTGCATTTTGTACAGAACAGCTTGTTCTATAGAACTTTGGCTGTGATTTTTCTATAAATTTGTACAGAACAATAGAATTTCAGTAGAAATTCTATAGGACTTGGGTCCTAAAGTTCTTTAGAAATTCTTCAGAAATGTTCCATAGAATTTTTTTTTTTTTTTTTTTTTTTAGCAGGGGATCAATACAAATGAAGCATTATTTTCTTTGATGGAGTTGTTTTACTGGCACAAATGTGACTATCGAAAGTATTTGTGCACATGAAATGTAATCCCAAATGAAAACGTTTGAAAAAAAAATGCGTGACATCGCCGTTTATTACGGTATAATGCGCCCGTGAAGTGGTGCAAAGGAGCAAGTTGTGCAAGATTGAAGGATCGCGCGTGATGTGAAAATGGGAAAGTTTGTCGTCGAGGAGGAGAGAAGAGAAGAGAGGAAAAGAAAAGGAGGAGAGCTGAGGCTGCGGGGCCGTTTTCAAATGCACTCGTGAACAAGCTGTTCCACACGACGAGGAAATAATCCGCGTGTCAGTGTCATCTTTCTTATGCTAAGTGGCTGCCTTTGAAGGCGGATCCTTTGGCAGGTCGGAGCGGGGAGCGGGGAGCGAGTGCGAGGCGGCTCCGAGCAGCTCAGTCGAGCACATCCGCAGCGGACCGGCGTTGCTCGCCACAACTTCTTGCGCTGGCGCGGAAAAAGTCTGCGCGGAACCGACGCATCCTCACGCGGAAAAGATGTTTTTTTTTTGTTTTGTTTTGTTTTGACGGGGGCAGACACACACATCCGAAGCTTCCTGGAGGCGGATGGGAACTGATTGAATGAATTTTGAACCCCGAAAGCATGCTGAGCGGCAACGCACGCTCCCGTCTCCAAAAACTCTATTTTTGGGACCTTTTTGGGATTTATGTCGTGAATCGAAACACCCTGGAGGTGTTGCGAGAGGAATTCGTGTAAGTTCCGCCTTGATCTAAGACTTTGTTGCTGTTCAAGACCACCGAGGATGGACAGTTTTCGCGTTTGTGTCCAACTCGAGTAGTCAGGATGCGTTCAAGTGCCGACCTGAGGCTCAAAGTGTTCATCTTGCTGCTGCTGCGCGCGGGCGCCGGCTGGGCCATCAGCTCCATCGAGCCGGAGTGGCCGGGAGAAGGCAAATGTCAGCAGATCAGCATCCCGCTGTGCAAGGACATCGGCTACAACATGACGCGCACGCCCAATCTCATGGGCCACGATGACCAAAAAGAAGCTGCCATGAAGCTTCAAGAATTCGCCACGCTGATCCAGTTTGGATGCCACAGCCATTTGAAATTTTTCCTTTGTTCGCTGTACGCCCCAATGTGCACCGAGCAGGTGTCCAACCCTATCCCCGCTTGCAGAGTGATGTGCGAGCAGGTCAAAGTCAAGTGCTCGCCCATCTTGGAACAGTTCAGCTTCCCCTGGCCGGAGTCGCTGGACTGCTCTCGGCTCCCCACCAAAAACGACCCCAACTACCTCTGCATGGAGGCGCCCAACAACGGCTCCGACGACCCCCCCAAGGTCTCGCACACCCAGACGCCCGATTTCCGACCGCAGCGGCCCCTGGGCCCGCCGGAGTCGCCCCAGAGGGACACCGGCGGCGGGAGGTTATGCGGCAACCCCGGCAAGTTCCACTACGTGGAGAAGACCGAGTCGTGCGCCCCCAAGTGTTACCCCAAAGTGGACGTCTACTGGAGTCAAGGAGACAAGCGGTTCTCCCTGGTGTGGATGGCCGCCTGGTCCATCCTGTGCTTCGTGTCCAGCGCTTTCACCGTGCTCACGTTCCTCATCGACCCCCAGCGCTTCAAGTACCCCGAGAGGCCCATCATCTTCCTATCCATGTCCTACTGCGTTTACTCGGTGGGCTACCTGGTCCGACTTTTCGTGGGCGCCGACCGGATCGCCTGTGACCGAGACAGCGGGGTCCACTACGTCATCCAAGAGGGCCTGGAGAGCACCGGCTGCACCATCGTCTTCCTCATCCTTTATTATTTCGGCATGGCGAGCTCCCTTTGGTGGGTCATCCTGACCCTCACGTGGTTCCTGGCCGCCGGGAAGAAGTGGGGTCACGAGGCCATCGAGGCCAACAGTAGCTACTTCCACCTGGTGGCGTGGGCCCTTCCGGCCGTCAAGACCATCGTGATCCTGCTGATGAGGAAGGTGGCGGGGGACGAGCTGACCGGCGTCTGCTACGTGGGCGCCATGGACGTCAAGGCGCTGACGGGCTTCGTGCTCATTCCGCTCTCCTGCTACCTGGTCGCGGGCACTTCCTTTCTCCTGTCCGGCTTCGTGGCTCTCTTCAACATCAGGAAGATCATGAAAACAGAAGGCGAGAACACGGACAAGCTGGAGAAGCTGATGGTTCGGATCGGGGTCTTTTCCGTGCTTTACACCGTGCCGGCCACGTGCGTCATCGCCTGCTACTTCTACGAGCACCTCAACATGGACCACTGGCGCGCGCTGGCCGTCCAGCACGAGTGCCGGGACGACGGCGGACCGGAGTCCGAGTGCCTTTTGAAGACGTCCGTGCCCGCCGTCGAGGTCTTCATGGTCAAGATCTTCATGCTGCTGGTGGTGGGCATCACCAGCGGCATGTGGATCTGGACCTCCAAGACCTTGCAGTCCTGGCAGAACGTGTTCAGCAGGAAACTCCAAAAGAGGACGAGAAGGAAGGCGAGCGGCGTGTTCGGCGGCGGCGGCCGGCCTCACTCCGATCCTCGGCCGTCTCTCAAAGGCCACGCCGCAAAGTACCAACCCACGCGACCCCCTCCCGCGTGCGTGTGAGCCCCCCCATTTGCCCGTCCGGCGACGCTTTGAACGTGAGACGTTTCATTCGAGAGGGCCCTGATGTATTTACGCGAGCTGCGTTGGATAAATATCACGCGAGGTGTTTTGCTGTTGTTGCAGCTCGTGCGACGACAGCCGCCTTTATTTTGGGGGGGGGGGGACAAAACCAAACAAAACGACTGCTTCTCTTCTGTTAGCCTACTGAGGATCCTGCTGTTGTTTCAATTATGAGAAGAGGCGCGGAATAAGCAATCGAGCTGTGCCACGGGGGTTACTCGAATAATGTGCAATAGAGGTCTCGCTTCCGCTCCACAAAGACACTTGTACTGTTTAGTGGACGATTACGGACCGGGAAAGGACACCCCCGCCCCGGGGGACAATGGCGGCAAACGCTCCGAGAGACGAGTGTTGCGTTTTGGAGGCTTTTCGAATGGAAATGGCCTCATATATGTTTGAACCGCGGCGAGAACGGCTGCGGAAAAGCAGCCCGGACTTTCTCCAGCCGCCCTTTGTCACGCAATCGCACCCCTGCTGTAAATTCATTAAAGCGCTCCGGACTGAAAAAAGTTGGTCGGACGCGCTGCCGGTTTATAGCGCGGCGGAAATGTTTGTATGTATTTCTAAATGTGCAGATTTTATTAAAAAGGAAAAAACGTTCTAGTTTAAAATGTCGGTTGTGCCGTTAACGCCGTCTTCGAACACGACGTGCAGAAATTGCTTTTGTTTTTTGCGGCGGATTTAATTTGTCTCCACTCTGTGCTGCTATTATTAAAGATTGACTTCATAGTTAGGAATGTAATGGCGCTATAGGCAAGCAGAAAGTGTAATTACCGCTGTACGCGCCGCGGCCGTCGCGACTTGTGTCTACATTTTTTTACCTTTCCGAGTAGAATAATGCTCAGGTTTTCAACCGATTCCCCTCAGGAAATGATGAGCGTTAACGATACGCTTATTGTCGCGCTTGGAGTTTGCAGCGGTGCCGAAATGCATCATCGTGAAAATGGTCTTGCCTTCGCGTATAGATTTCATTTGCCTCACACCAGGAAAAACTAAATATCGGACGTAGCTGGCACACAGATGACTCAGGTCAGGTCCACAAAACTGCAAGGTACAACAATTGTCTATAAGATATTAAATGTGTCACTGCAACCTCAAAACAAAACATGATATTTGTAAACAGGGTGGGTGGGAGGCGGTGATCCAGATCCTGGATTGGACAGCACTACATGGTGCAGCTGTACCTAATTTTCTGGCCCAGCGAGTAGAACTGATCCCGTTCTTGTAAAATATTAACCCATTCATGGGCAGGGTGGCAATATTTTGCCTCATTTAGATAAAAGTCTCTTAAAATGACACTTCTTTTTCGTTTAACGCATAAAACAAAAGGGCAAACAAGATGTACGCTCTCGCGGGCAGCGTCCCAAAACTGGGACGGGTATGTTGTCAGTTCTGTGAAGTGCTACATACTACAGATATGTTAATTAATTAATTAATTATTATTCTAGAATGACACTTCCGCATTAATAACGCTGAAGAAAAACTTGGTTGCATACTGACCTTTCTCTCTTTCTTCTCTTGGAAAACGCTCTTATGTGGACTTGAGGCAGCCATGTTGGGTCAGGAAGGAAAAGGAAATAACTCCGCGCTAACTTTGACCGATGAGTTATCCTCTCCTGATACCAAATTGTGGCTTCAGATTAAAACACTTCAATATTTTGAAATATTGAAGGGTAAAATTGCGTGAAGATCATGATGTCCCAAAAATGGGACGCTGCCCACAAATTAAATATGGGTTTAAATAAATAAGGCAGGTTTTCTCATCTCCATCATGTTTAATCATAAATAAACCACTCACACACACGCACACAAAATTCCCACATAATAATCAAACTATTTTAAAAATCCAAACACGGGAAGACGAATTGATTTACTTTTGGAATTTTGGGAAGATATTCCCGCCGATCATTTCCCAAGATTCATGTCGGCACACGCTTTTGTGCGACTCCTGAAGTCGGTTTCAGCGCATTCTGGGCACCGGTCTCTTGAACAGTGTATCCTCGGAGGGGGACTGGGGGGAGTTCTCGTTTGATAATCCCGCTCTCATTCAGAACGGGATTAGACCGTTTGAAGGGTTTGCCTTTGGATAGAGCATTTCTGCAGACCCAAAACAGAAAATATCTGTCATCTCTTCCCTTCTTTATCAGCGGCGCGTGGTGACGATTTCTAAAGGCGCATCTGGTCGGCCATTATTGACTCAAAAGCGTTTCTAAAGCGTTAAGAGTAAACGGAGGCGGCTGCTTTAAAAGCGAATCGCATCTCGGATAGAAGAAAACAGACTTCGAGCGAGATAACAAGGGGATAGCATCATTGTATCAAACATAGCATACATTAAAACCACTTGACCCTCTGAAATATGACCTCTCATGTAAAATATGATTACATGCTGGATGTTTGGAGATAAAGCAAATTTCCTAAAACATCACTCATTTCGAAAGTATTTGAGAGTTTTTGAAGCCGACGGCGCGCACGGTCCCGCGTTTGGTACGCGGGCGTCTCGTAATGCTTTTTTTGTCCCTGAGGGCGTTCAAGTGGCGGCGTCGACCGAACCTGTTTTTACAGTCCGAGGCACGTGACTCACAAGAGCGACGTTGGCTGAATCAAAGCACGGCGGCGCCGAGTGAATCTCCAACTTGCAAAAAAAATAAATAATAATAATAATAAAGGAGAAGAGGGTAAAAAAAAAAAAAAAAGAAAAGAAAAGTTGTGAGCTCTTCTGAGAGCTTCTGCGAGGGCCACCTGGATGAGAGCCCCCGAGGTGTCTGGGAAGGCTGTAAATCGAAGTGACAGTTAGCCCCCCCCTCCCCACGCAGGCTTCACTTTTCTTCTTCTCTCTTCAAAGGGAAGAAATTCCGCTCAGAGGAAATGCAAGTTTTTTTTCTTTTCTTTTTCAGGAAGGGGGTATGACACTATGTATGTCTTTGTGAATTGATTTCTTTTTTTTTAATGTCGAGATGCATTCAAGCATTCATGCAGTTTTTTTTTTTTTTTTTTACTTGCACGGCTCATTGACTTCATGATTGGGTTGTTTTCACGTGACGTCACCCATTGGCGGCCATTTTCGATCCCCGAGCTCCGTCGCTCGTACGTAGGCAAGGTGGACGACATTATGTTTCCAACCGAATTATTGAAAACGCGAGTGACTACTGACTACTAGGCTACCGAGCATACACACATCAGGGGACTCAGGACTGCGTCACAAAGGCGCAATATTGTGCCCTCGATCTTTTACTCTATGTGTCCGAAATCACGAAGGAGGAGCGCTTACCCGTATGCTAACACGGAAATCAAAAGTCGCTGGAATATTATTAGAAACTCCATTTATTTTCCAAAAAGTAAAACCTGTATTTTAGTTCACCACAACCAAAGCAAAACGTTTATTATTTGTTTAAAATTTGATGACCAGGGTCAGTTAGAAAGTTAGTTAGACAAAAATCACGAAAGGAGGAGCACTTACCTGGATGCTAACACGAAAAGCGAAATATTTTTTGGAATATTTTTTTTTTTAATGGTGGCAGAAAGACAAAAGAATGAACAAATCCAGTATCTCACAAAATTCTCGAATCTTTCAAGTGACAAACAAAAACTGATTTCAACTGTAATGTTGGCCTTCTGAAAAGAGTATCGGTTAAGCTTGTTAGCTTAGCTGGGCGGAGGTTGAAGTCGGCTAGCGTGATAGCAGAGTCGGGCACACGCCCATAAAGCTAAGTCTCCGCAGAACGTCCAAAATCTAGACGATGACACCACTTACGCAGCCGGACTTGTGTACCGGATCGCGAGGCTTCGAAGAACGCGCCGACTAGCAACTCTGGTAAAAGCTTCAGCGAATTGGTGAGAGTTCTGGAAAAAAAGTCAGAAGAAGGTTCTCTGATGGTTAGCAAGTCCTTTCTTGTGTACTTAAGTCCCGAGACACCCGTGAAACACAAAAAACACAAACCGTAAGCGAGAGCATTCCGTAGACTTCCACACCGGGTACGCGTTCGGTAGCGAGGTTAAATGGCGGCGCGCAGTGGCGCGTGGGTAATTTGGCAAAACAATGTGACGTCACTGAAAACAACCCATTGTGCGCACCTCACCCTTGCACTCAACCCGCTTCCTCATGTTTGTTCTTGCGAGTTTGCCGCCGCCTCACATTGCGGTGACAAAAAAAAAATCCTCGCCTGCCTGTGATCAGCATTGTTGCAGCAACAATAAAACCTTGCTTTAACATTCATCTGACAGATTTCGCCTGACGCAATTTGGGATTGAAACCTCGAGGGCACGAGAGACAACAAGTTCTCTTGCGTTAAAGGCAGAATTGCAATGGACACACCTTCTTGTTGTTCTTGTTCTTGTTCTTGACTCTGACTGTTGCGGTCGTACATAAGGCTGCCGAGGAACGTGTGTAAATGGCCTTTGTCCGCTCGTGTTGCAAGCAGCCCGTAAAGCTGTATGACACAGTGACATAAATCACGCCGCCGGCGGGGGGTGACTGACGCGCGAGGCGGCCCGTCTTCGATCAGGCTTTCGGGAAACGCCCTGCGTGCTCATCGTCAGCTGTTCCGACAGCACCTGTTTACTCGTTCAGGCCTGTCTGTTTTGGCGAAGCTGTTGCGAGGATCTCAAAGCCGTAGATGTATAAGTGAGACGCGGATATGCGCACAAAGGAATCTGGCTAGCAATCGGGGGGGTGGGCGGACGCCTTTTTGGAGCTTAGGCGCCGCTAAATGGGCCCGACCCGTCCTCTTCTTCGCGCTCTTTACCCTTCGAGACACCCGATCGTCATGTCACCCTGCCGCCTTTCCGAGAGTTATCGCCGCTTTGACTTTCAAAGAGATTGAAAAAGAGTCCGCTTTGTTTTGTCGCTCAAGAGCTATTTGTAACTCGGAGAAAGACGGTTTCGAAATTAAAAAAAAAAAAAAGAAACTTTCGCGAGTCGGAGGAGCAAGTTTCACAGACCCAAAGACTTATCAAAGACCGCGAAGAAAGCTCGCTCACATCCCTCAAGTTCTTCTGGCGCACAAATCCAGATTTCAGAGGATTACGGTTCAAGCGCGCGTGGGTGGCCTTCATGTTCGGAACTGATCTGTATAGCGAGGAATCAAGGGCAACACGAGTACTGTATACATGCCTGACGTTTCTCCTACAGCGGCGCTTAATAGCTCCCAGACACACAAAGGCACACGCAAGACGGTTTGCTCATCCACTCCTGAAGGTGAGCGTCATTACACGACGAAAAACAATTAAAAAAAAAAAAAAACGGGTCACAATGAAATGTCCTCGTGCGAGGAAAGGGTTAGGGGCACCTTTTCAAATGGCTAATGAAGCCCTCCCGCGATCAAACGAGCGTTTGATAGCGCCTTCGGTTTGAAAGGCGGCTGAATATGTTTACTGAAGATGCGAGTGACTTTGTGGCCGAGATCAGGCAGATTAGCGTTAAACTGATGCAGACCTGCGCAAGCCCCCCCCCCCCACCGCCCACGTCCCGGCGTACCGGCGGGGCCCACCGCTCGCTTCCTCCGCGGAGGACCAGTTAGTCAGGCTGGATAAAACAGCGGTCGGCCGGCGAGTTCTGCTACTTTCCGCTGCTAGCCTGCTTTAACAGCCCGAAAGAATCATACCGTAGCGAGGTTGTTAAAATCATAAAATATATATTTTTTAATCAGATCAACTACAATCAGGGGTGTCATGGGCCACATTGCAAGTTACGGTTTCCCTCAGAGGGACGTTATGACTGCAAACCATAAAGATATTTCCTTGACTTGTCATATTACCGTAATTTCCGGCCTCCAAGCCGTGACTTTTTTCACACGCTTTCACCCCTGTGGTGATGCGGCTAATTTGTGCATTTTTTTCATACGGCCGCAAGGGGGCACTCGAGCGGTAAAGGCAAGAATGAGACCGGTGGAATATATGTGCCAAGGAAGTGACTTTTACCAGCTCTGTTAGCGCTGTACTAGCATTAGCGTTGTGTTAGCGTGTTGCTGCTGTGTTACTGGTGTGTTTCAGTGATATTTACCAGTAAGTTTTATTTTAACTGGCCCTGTTAGCATCAGCGCTAGTAATGCCGCGCTAGCGTTAAACTCTTTCTGTGTACCGTCTTTCTTTGTAAATATCTCGCGTTTTAATGTGGGTTTCAATGTGGGCACTTGCGGCTTTTACGCAGCTGCGGTGTATGTGTGTACCAAATGCGTATTTCCTTTACAAATGTACTCGGTGAGGCTTGTAACAAGGTGCGCTCTGTAGACCGGGAATTGCGGTACACACCAAATTTATGAATTAGTTCTGGAATTAGAAATCAAGGGAAATGGGATTTTCAACCATTATTCATGTTTGGTAACACAAAAATGGTTATTGTATCTCAATGTTATTGGACTATTTCAAATGGTGACACGGATTTTCACCAGAACCATGGCAGTGTGCACATGATTTGCCTTCGCGGGCCACGTAAAATCACGTGGCGGGCCGGATCTGGCCCCCGGGCCTTGAGTTTGACACCTTTGAACTGCGGTATAACACAACACGTTGCCAACCCGGTACCCGCCATCAATTTGATCATTTGAAAATGGAAACGTTTTCGAATGAATGAACCAATGAATTATCAGTATCAAACCAATATACTATATATGCGTTCATCTGAGATGACACGCTGTGGCGACCACGAAAGGGACAAGCCGAAAGAAACAGTAGCTACATAAATCAGACAATATTTTTCTTGAAATGTTGAGGAGGCGAAAAACAGAGGACGAACTTGACCTTGTACTCACATGAGGATGTTCAGAGGTGTCAAGTGGAACATTAAAATGTTCGTTATGACATCGAGTACTGTCCCGATCTGTGTTGTAGTTTTTTTTCGTCATTTGATTTGGTCGTCATCGTGTTTTGTTGCATTTTCTTGTTACGTTTATGTTTTGTCTGCTCGTTTTGTTTTCTTTGGCCACCTGTTCTCGTGACCTTGTTTCACCCAATCAGCTCTCCACACCCACTCGTGTCTTGTCTACGTGTGCCTCGTTGTCTCGTCAGTTTTCGCGTATTTCATTCCCGAGTCTGTTTCAGTCCTGGCGGCACGGTGGATCAGCTGTTAAAGCGTTGGCCTCACTGTCCCGAGGACCCAGGTTCAATACCGCCCCCCCGTGTGGAGTTTGCATGTTCTCCCCGTGCCTGCTTGGGTTTTCTCCGGGTGCTCCGGTTTCCTCCCACATCCCCAAAACATGCAACATTAATTGGACACTCTAAATTGCCCCTAGGTGTGATTGTGAATGCAGCTGTTTGTCTCGATGTGCTCTGCGATTGGCTGGCATCCAGTTCAGGGTGTACCCCACCTCCTGACAGCTGGAATAGGCTCCAGCGACCCTCGTGAGGATAATCGGCAAAGAAAATGGATGGATGGACGGATGGATGTTTCAGTCCTTGTTGAATCATTGTGGTCTTTTGCCGTGTGTCTCATTTCTCTTTTTAATGTTATGGTTTGTGTCGTTTGAGTTTCCACCAAATATTTTTGCGTCACTTTGACCATTTTTTAAAAGACGTGTGTGAAATTGCTCTCTAGATTTTTCCGTCCCTTGTTGTGTTATTTGGCCATTTTTTTGCTGCCTTGTGGTCCAAGCCGTGACAAAATGTAACACTGTACAGTTTTTTGTAGTGTAATACAGGGAGTCCTCAGGTCAAGACGCTTCGACTTTACAACGCTCGTCCCCCGTCCGCCATTTTGTCTGGCTAATGCCTGTCTGTGTTTGTGCGCCGGGAGTATCTTTGCAGTTTTTGCCCTCCTTTTTAGACATTATCGCCCCAAAGATGAAAGGTGTGTCTTTTAGCAATCCTTCTGTGGCCAAAAGAAAATCCATTACCATGGAAACGAAGCTCAAGATCATAAAAAGATTGGAGAAAGGAGAGACGCCAACACCACCAAGGCTTCAGTCGGTCGACCGTGGTGACAATTATTAAACACCAAGACCGTATTTTAGCACATGTGAAGGCTTCCGTTCCGATCTCGGATATAATGATGACAAAACAAGGTTCTAACGATTGTGAATTAGCTTCCTTCGCGGTAGCTAAGCACAGCCTCCCGTTCTTCCTTTCCATCCACCTCTCAGCAGTAATGCTAAAGTACCTCATCTTGTTTATTTCAATGTATTTGTTTTTTTATACAAAGTATTTTGATGTAATTTCGGACGTTAAGGCTCCGTCACACCATGACGTTCTGGTCAACGTTCTCTGAACATTTCAATCGTTCTATTTTTCAGCGTTCTCAAATGCGGATGACACATCTGGCGTGTGATTAACGTGAGTTAACGCGTGTCTAACGCACGAGAAGCGTGTAACAGCGACCAACTAAGATACCCCTAAAAGCCATTAGCGTGTGCTAACGTCTCACTGGCGCGCGACGAGCGATTTGTCAACATTAGACGAGCGTGTCGAGTGTGTGACTAAACGGGTGAATAACGACAGAACAGCGTTTTGCTGGTGTGTAATTTTTACAGTGGAGCGGGAACAAAAACGTTGGAAATTTCATCCTCACTTCAGTTGTTCTCGGGAGTTTGAACAGTCAGCATCATGCCGCCTAGACGAAAAAAAGGTGGGGTGCGGACTTCAGCAACTAGCGCTGCGAGGAAGAATGCAAAGCATCGGTTTATATACCCATATGCATGGACGTTCGGGAAACGCTTGAATGACGCTCAATCGACGTTCGTTTGACTTTAGTCACACGCTGCGTGTGCTTGGGGATTGTTCAGTGGTCGTTGACGGGTCGCCAGTGAGTCGTTAACTGCAAAGCAAACGATTAAGTAACAACCAAGTAACGCTACAGTAACGACTGACTAACGATAGCCAAACGCGTGCAACGCTCGGTGAACGTTAGTAAAACGTTCTACGAACGTTCTTGAATTAAACGTTGATGAACGCTGGTCTCGGTGAGAACTTTTGTGCATGTTCTCCGCCGATTCCCAGCGATCATTGACGTTCACTGGCGTTCAAACAACGCTCTTCTGGCACTATCCCGGCGACCGTGGGCGACTACCAACGTTTCCTCAAACGCTAGAGAACGCTGACCAGAACGTCATGGTGTGACGGGGCCATAAATGGTGAAATTAATGGTGAATACTGTAGGAACGGATCTCAATCGTAGACCGAGGACCCGTGTATAACAAAACCGTCCCATTCACAGGATGATTTATCCTGTCCTATGACGGTTATCAGACGTACTGTTCAGTGATTGTGTATTTCATTATGTACATCGTACAATACTAGTCTCTATTTTGCAAACCCGGGCAGTCACGTGACTTCAATTTGTTTTGAAAATATCTCATATGCTTGAATTTCAAGAGAAAACATGAGGCAGTTTTGCCATTATCTGCGACACTGGTAACTCACTCGACAAAATAACAACGACGACCAGTTTTTCTCATCACAGTTGATGCAAAATAACAGCTCCTCGATAAATGATGAGACATATTCACGGACGGACTTGACATGACGCCGCATCATCAAGTGTGTAATCGCGCGAAAAAGTCAGAGAAAATCGGCGGCGACACAGGGAGAGTGTGCCCGGATTTGACGGACGAAGCGAAGGATGCGGACGAGGAATGAGAGAAGGATGGCGGCTGATCCCGCCAATGATGGCGAACGCCGCGGGGGGGGGGGGGGGGGGGGGGGGGGGGGGAAGAGAAAAAGCGCCCGTGGTTCAAAGGCGAGCTCGGCAAACCAAACAAAGAGCGACGGCGCAGAGGGAGATCGCATAAAAGGCAACAACACAACCGAGTGTCACATGAACTTGGAGACACGTTGCCAGAAAGAAAATGAATGCTGGCCTTTGTGAGTCACTCCGAGCAATCGACCGTCACGAACCGTCGTTGCTTCATATGATAATCAGCATTATCATATTTTCACACCTGAAAGAGTGGAGACAATAAACAACGTTGTGTCCTTACCTGGCTTTTTAATAGCTAACTTGTGACAGAAACGAGAATGAATCATTGCGCTCAGTCGGATTCCATTGGTTCTGTCTTTTGTTTGATATTGCCCTGGACATATTTTTATTTTCTTGCTGTATTATATTCCTCGTTTGCAGAAAGAGAATACATTTTATTGCCCTTGTTGCAGAGCCGTTGACGCTGTCAAAATGTATGTTTGTGTAAAACGGTTATAATACGTTAAATATAAAATTCACAGTGATACAAAGAGTTAATTCATGAAATGTCCATCCATCCATTTTCTTTGCCGCTTATCCTCACAAGGGTCGCGGGGAGTGCTGGAGGCTGTCCCAGCTGTCAACGGGCAGGAGGCGAGGTACACGCTGAACTGGTTTGCCAGCCAATCGCAGGGCACATGGAGACAAACAACCAATCACACTCACAATCACACCTATTGGCAATTTAGACTCTCCAAGTAATGTTGCATGTTTTTTGGGATGTGGGAGGAAACCGGAGTGCTTGGAGAAGACCCACGCAGGCACGGGGAGAACATGCAAACTCCACACAGGTGGGGCCGGGAACCTCAGAACTGTGCCGCCCTTCATGAAATATATATTTCATATATAGGAAGATATTCAATTTATTTCTGATGACATCATTATGATTTTTTTTTATACAAAACCGACAGTAATGACACAATAACAAAGAATGAATTTTTTTGTTTTTGCTTCAATCTAGTGGGTATTGTGATGCTCCCTGTGGCCCCCGGGCCTCGGCCGTCAGACGTACGAACGGACGTGGACCTTCATGTCCATCCTCGTCCCTCCCAGACAAAATTAGAAGTTCATTGAGGAACGTCATCGGTTCCTGCTCACGATCTGTCTTCTTCTTCTTTTCCTTTCGGCTTGTCCCGTTAGGGGTCGCCACAGCGTGTCAGTTTTACGCCGGATGCCCTTCCCGACGCCACCCCTCTGCATTAAGCCGGGGAGAGAAACTTACAGCACCTGGTATTCCCAGGCGGTCTCCCATCCAAGTACTAATGAGGACCAAAACCGCTTACCTTCCCAGATCTGACGAAATCGTGCGTTCTCAGGGTAGCGTGGCCGTAAGCGCACAATCTGCCCGGCTGTGACGTGTACCAAATCTGTCTGAAAAGCGAATATTTCATCAGAAAATGTCATGATCCTGCCTCCCAGTCCTGGCTGAGCGTGGCCCAGCTCACCGGCGATGATTAGGAGGAGCACACCTGCGCCTCATCCTGGCTGATTAACCCCAGTATTTATAGGACCCTGGGGACGACTGGTCTTCACCAGATCATTGCCTCGCATGCCTCGTTCCCGCACTTCCGTACTCCTGATGCCAACCTCCCGTGTACCGACCAACGCCTGTCTCCCGATCGACCCTGTAAGCCTGACGTCTTTGATACTCCCGCCGTCGCTGATCGATCTCCCGTGTACCGACCCCTGCTTTGTCGCGGACCTGCTCTCTACGCCCGACGTCCTAACTACCGCTGCTCCACTTGATTGTCTCCCTGATCCCCGACTTTGGAACGAGTAAACACTTTTCCCAAACTGCCTCTGCGTCTCCGGAGTCCTGCATTTGGTGCTCCTCCGATGGGTCGTGACAGAAAACGAGCTTGAAATGTCTACTGAATCTATTTTGAGCGAGATTGAACGATAGAATACGTGCCAATATTCTCAGGATTCAAAAGGTCCTTCAGCAAGAGTTTCCGAGAAGTGTATGGCTCAAGATATTTCGAACTGCTATACGTTGGAGATGCAATAAACTGGGGAGCAAAACCTACCATAGTGCCTGTGGGACCGCACCAATGCAACTGGTACCCCAACTTCCAGTTGGACATCAAACCAAACCACACTTTGCTCTTTAATCAGCTACCGTATCCGTCGGTATATCCACTTACTCAGTTCCACCGTCTCGAAAGCCACATTGCAGCACTTATGCAGTTTGACGGACGGCTTTGTGGTCGTCTTAAGCCCCGCGTTCGCTTTCATTCCCCTTTTACAAGTCAATATGAACTGGCAGGCAGAGACCGAAAATGTTTTACCGTCAGGAATTCCAACATCATGTCTGAGTTTGCTACGAGCTTGCCGAAAACAGGGCACAGGACTGGAAGCAATTTGAGATAAGTGCTGAAGCGCAGGCGGACTTGGGACTTGTTGGACTCGCAAGTGTATCTGATCATTTGCATACTGAAACAAGTGCACGGCAATTGCACAAGAATATTATTTAGTCGGCGCTAGTGACGAGCCAGATTGTCTGGTGCTGATAATTGGGCCGACGGTAGCAACTCCACTTATCTACCCACCCAGAAAAAAGTTCTCTAGATTCTAACGCTGAAGAAAGAAAAAACGGTGATGGTCACTGAAAAAAACTCAACACATGAGAAAATAATACTTATTTTGGTCTATCAAACTAATAAAAGTACCCCTGACAAAACCAATGGGACGGAACATTTTGAGGCCAACAAAGGGGTTCCGTGACCGGCAACTGTGTTTTTCAGACACTTTCCAGCACATTTTGTTTTAGGACGGATCGGCAATCTTATGATTTCTTCATATCAGGCACAGTTACGGGACGGCAAGCAAACCACTTCCAGAACAGAACAAACTGATCTTCCTTCACGTTTGAGAATAGGGTGGCTTTTTTGTTGTTGTGTCATCGGAACTCGACAAATTTACAGTTTTGTATAAAAATAAAAAATAAATACCAGAGGAGAGGTCAGCCCTAAGTGTGAATGTTTTGAAATCCAGGTTGAAACCTCTTCTTTTTTTCTCATGCTTTTTAGAATATATCCACTTTTTGATTATATTGATTGCACTGTATGTGGTTTTAATTATATATTTTCTTTAAATATTTTGTTTGTCATTTTTCTTATTTTTATCCTGTTTTATATGTTTTATCTCTTTGTTTTCAAATGCCTTTAATCATGGAAAGCACATTGAGTAACTTTGTGTGTGAAATTCTCCATACAAATAAATTTGGTTTGCTTTGCTTTGCTAGAAGCTTTGTGGCTTGTAAATATGCATTTTTTGGAAATTCCATAATAAAAAAATGATGGTAAGAATTAGATGCACGTAAGAGACATTGTAAGGAAATGTGAGAATCAATTCTGACATCCCACTTGGGTCATTGTTTATCCAGTTATTTACTGTCTTCAAAATGCTTCATATTTACTCAGGACTAATGATTTATTCCCGTTTGGAACAGAAGCTAGCATAGATGCATCTAAGTATAGGCCTCGGATTAGGGGACAACACTTTGAATGAGCACGAATGAACAACGCTATGCTTGTGTTGTCTTATCGGGAGCAAGAACTCCTGATGACAGGAAGTTGAGAAAGCAGACAAAACGCAACAAATCTTCTATCGGGAAAAATGTGAGCCTTTCGTCAAACTCGGGATCTTGTGTCCCATGGCCTTTTACCAGTGAATCACAGAGTCAGTCTTTTACAATATGAATTTTTCATTTAAAATGTAAACTATAGAAGTAAAATAGTGCCACCAGGATTTGAATTTGAAATGTGAAGTGATAACATTTTCAATAGTTGTATTCCAGTGTAACCTTTCAATGTTAATAATTCAACCGGCTTCAATTCGCTTTCTAAAATTCACCATCTATGCCACCAGGCAGGGTTACCTCAGGTCAGAAACGAATACCCAGCCAATCCACTGATGCTTTCTTAGTCACATGACATCACATAGTCATTTCATATGCATTACAAATTGAAATCCTGGTGGCACAAACACTTTATGCCTGAGGGATATTAACTTATGATGATGCAAAAGACCAAAAAAAAAAAAAAAAGGCCAAGTCTGATTCACTTTAATATTTATTTAATATATGTACAAAGTTAGCACTAGCAATAGCTTGCTAGTCTACATAATGTTTTGTTGCCTGCTTGGGTCAGATATCATATTAAAAGTATATGAACATACTTCAGCAGCACGGTGGAGCAACTGGAGAGCGTTGGCCTCACAGTTCTGAGGTCCCGGGTTCACTCCCGGACATGCCTGTATGGAGTTGGCCTGTTCTCCTCTTGGCTACGTAGGTTTTCCCCGGGCACTCCGGTTTCCTGCCACATTCCAAAAACATGCAACATTAATTAGACACTCTGAATTGCCCCTAGGTGTGATTGTGAGTGCGGCTGTTTGTCCCTATGTGCCCTGCGATTGGCTGGCAACCAGTTCAAGGTGTACCACGCCTCCTGCCCATTAACAGTTGGGATAGGCTCTAGCGATCCCCGCGACCCATGTGAGGATAAGCGGCTAAGAAAATGGATGGATGCTTGAACATTCTTCGAGCCCTGACCCAGTAGAAGAAAATCTTGCCAGCAAACTTGGCTTGATGCATTCTACGGTGTTGGGGCCAGTGCAAAAACAAACCACGGCCATGATGTGGGGAGGGATCCTTGTTAAAGTAAGACATTTTAAAATTAAAAAGAAGTGTTTTGACAACAGCTTTTCACAAAGGGAAAATCAAGCGCTAAAATGTGACAGCCAGAATGCATCAACTGTCTCCTCCTGGGTTGTGACAAACTCTCCGACCCCATAGTCGTTCGCTAGTTCATTACTGTCAAAACAAATAGCGAGGCGGGGGAGATGCGTTACATAGCTTGGTGGCAGAAGCTTTATTTCAAGAGGAAAAATATTCAAAACTTTTGTGTTCTGTGTTTTTTTTTCTTTTCTTTTCATACTGCCCATTAAGGCCATTTCTTGACAGCTTATTTTCTGTTTGAAAGGGTGACATAGAATCGGGGCAACATTTCGCTTCCAACATGGCGTCAGCGACATGACACAGCAGAAATTGCACGTTTTTGTCAGGGTTAACAGGAGCCTGCCACTCGTTGCGCACACACCCTTTGAGTTAAAAATACGTACATTTCATTGTCTGAATGAGTGTTGCTGCGTGAGCTGATTGAAGGCTCGCCACGGACTGGAAGATCCTGCTTCGGTGAGTTCTTTCTGAAAGGCAAAGGCGGGTAAAAAGAAGCCGCACACCTCTGACTCAGCAGTTTTTCAAAAAGGCAGTGTGAACATCTTAATATCTCAAATGGAAGTCAACAATCAGCAAACTACCTGAAGAGACATTGGTTTGACAACACTTTATTTATATTAATGCCATTTATAAATCCTTCCTTGTGATACCTTTCTCTGTCAGTTCAAATTTACATACCATGAACATTTGCTTCTTTCCACGTTATGTCCGTTATTTACTGGGCGTGTCATGTACTGGACCTGTTGAACGGATCAAAATAGTGATACCAAACATCAGTATCACATACTTGTCATTGTGTATCATTCCTGTAGAGTCATTTTTACTGAACTGCTGGAGTGTGGAGCGCTACACCGAAAAAATATTGAAATATAGAAAAGGGTGCTAAAATTACACTTCCAGATGCTGTCGTAGTATATTTTTGGGTATTAATTTCAGCAGAACCAGACACCTTCCGCCAGCCGTTCCACCCCGCTTGGAGCCGTGTCTTCACTTCCTTATCACCAATGTTGACCCCAAGTATTTGAAGTCATCCACCCTCGGCATCTCTTCTCCCTGGAGCTTCACTCTTCCCCCACCGTCCCGTCCCTCTCATTCACGCACACATATTCCGTTTTACTTCGGCAAATCTTCATTGCTCTCCTTTCCAGTGGGTGCCTCCATTTTTACAATTGTTTCTCCGCCTGTTCCCTGCTTTCACTGCAGATCACAATATCATCTGCCGACATCATAGTCCAAGGGGAATCCGCTCTAACCTCGTCTGTCAGTCTATCCATTACTACCGCAAACAGGAAGGGGCTCGGAGCGGATCCCTGATGCAGTCCCACCTCCACCTTAAATTCTTCTGATACACCGAGAAATGTGCTCATTAGAGGGACAGCCAAAGTTGGATATTTTGGAGACAAGGTTCGAGAGAGCAGGATTCGATGGTTTGGACATGTCCAGAGACGAGAGAGTGAGTATGTTGGTAGAAGGGTGCTGAGGATGGAGCTGGCAGGCAAAAGAGGGAGAGGAAGACCAAAGAAAAGGTTGATCGAGGTTGTGAGGGAGGACATGAAGACTGTGGGTGTTAAAGAAGAAGATGCACGAGATGGGAAAAGATGACACGCTGTGGCGATCTCTAATCGGGACAAGCCGAAAGGAAAATAAGAAGAATATCAAATTGGGTTTATTCATTGTCTTTTTTTTTGTACTCAACAGGCTTGAGAAGCCATCTGGCAGACCAGAAATGAACCGAAGTCGACAGCAGCGCACCAGCGCCGATGAAGTGTTGTTTAACTTTGTTAAATGGGAAAGCGGCAAAAAAAAAAAGCCAGAGTCAGGTCGCGGGAGGTCAGAGGGGACGGCGAGAGCTTCTTATGCGCGCCCGAGACACTTTTGAGGACCGCAGCGAGGGGCACCGAGTCAGTTCATTTATATTCAAGGATTTGACCCGGGGACAACAGTGGTGTCAGTTGGGTTAAGACAGCTGCGCCTCGTTGCATTGTGCCCGTGCCGAAAAAAGCCAGTTGGTCCCCTGGCCCCTGGCCCCCACCCTGCCTTGCGTGGTTCCCATGGTGAGCAAATGAGGCCAAGAGTATTTTGTCACACTCATGTAAGTCGCACATTCTCCCTCTTTCCGACAATGCTGCCACACTAAGACGGACCCAACTAAGACTGTTTGGTCAAATGACAACGAGGAGAATTCTCCCACCACGCAAAAGTTCCCCTTCCCAAATCACGGCGCTGTTATTGGTCCGCTCTCTGCCGCGAGTGGATCGTTCCACCGTTTGAACTAAACGAGAAACGAAGACAACACGGACGTGTAAATCCGGTTGGTGATACTCAACGAAAAGGATCGCGGCCCGGCATTCGGAAGAAACGGCAAGAGGAACCCGAGTGTGACGCTTCTAATGGAAACCACGTGATTGGCAGCGTGCCTGCTCTGTGTCTCGTTGTCACAGAAAAATGTTCTTCGGGGCGACTTCAAGGAGGCGAGACTGAAGGGAAAATTGCAGCTGCGTTTAGCAGTCAAGCTGGCGGGAGGCCGCTCTCAGGTGCTCGGGCACGTCCGCGGCCTCGCCAAACGTGTGTGACGGCGGCCGCTAGTGGCACTGTAATTACAAGTCGGGCATAAATCACAGAGAGACAGAAAGCGAGCATAGGGCCCCTCCCAGGGGTCAAGCGGGTCACGATGCCCCCTCCTAAATCCTCACGCCATCCATCCCAAATGTTTCAGTTTCTCCCTCTCAAAGCAACACGCCTTCCCCCGTTGCGCCGACGGGAACTTTAACCTTTCCACAGCTGTGGCGGTCGGTCGGACAATTCAAAGTACTTCTTGATGCCTGGTGTGGTTTCCTCATTCCATTTTTTTTTCATTTTCATTTTTTTTTTACCCACACGGTGCTCTTTTGTGAGGCGGCTCACGTTGAAAATAACGACAACAACGAGTCATGTTTAGCTTAAATTGTTGAATACGCTGCTCCGAGTTCTTCAGTGGCTTTGTTTTTACATTTAAACAATATACACTGGTACCTCTACTTACAAAACTCTCTACTAAAGAAAGATTCAGGTTACAAAAAGCTTCTACGGAAAATATTTGTCTCTAGTTCCGAAAGAAATTCAGGATAAGAAAGGAAAAAAATGGCGCTGGATTCAATCGAATGTAAACATCTCGTACTGTATCTTGGTTCGAAAGCGGCGGAAGAGAGCAGCTCTCCCATTGGCCAGCGCTGGAGCAATTTCCTGGCATCACATCCGGTCTCTTGGTATGTGTGGCGCAATACAGCTCTATTGGCTAGCACGTAGAATCTTCATGGCATCACATCTCTCCATTGCCTTGGCGCAACGTCAGTATTTTATTTTGGAGGGGGTGGGGGGGGGGGGTGTCAATATTTACCCATGTATATTTGTTATTTAATTCTATAAAGACAGATCACATTAAATTTTAATTTTGCTACTTAAGGGTTACCATCATTTTGAAATGGGTTGGTAATTGAAAAACAGTTCTTCTTGTGAACTGGTTCCCAGGACACTGATTTATTATCTCTTAAAACACAAATGACCACATGTAAAAATGATAAAGATTGCTAGAAATATGGCAGAACTGCTCTAACGTTTGGCTAAATCTGAGGTGTAGAAATGATACTGAGGCAACTTCCAACACTTGTAAAGTTTTGACACCCCCCCCCCCAAAAAAAACAAAAAAACAGCGCTTTGACTGGGCTTGTCTGCTGGTGAGGTCGCTTAAGGCGTTTGGTTCTCAGGTGTCATTCAGCCGTCACAGAAGAGGGGGAAAGCAAGGAGCGAGAGGAGGAGGAAGAGAGACAAAACAATAAAAATTAGTGCTTTGGCTGGCTTTCAAAATTGTAAATGACAGACAAGCTGCATCTTGATATGCCTGACTTGTGAGTTGGACGGGTTTTGGGGAGCAAAGGTTGTGTAAAATGTTTGACGTTTTTTTGTAACTTTTTTTGTACACTGAAAAAGTCTTACATCTTTGCACTCAACTCGTAAAAAAACACTATTGGATTCATATTCCTGTTCATCGTAATTATTTCTGATTTCTTCTTCTTTCAATCTCAACAAATGGTAATGACATATGGGGTCCCTCAAGGATCAGTTCTTGAACTCCTCCTGTTCAGCCTGTATATGCTATCCTTGGGTCAAATTTCCCAGGACTTTAGTTTTGACTATTATAGCTCTGCAGACGACACACGGTTATATGTAGCAGTCTCTCCAGGTGAAACACAACAAAACTGAGATCATTGTTTTTGTCAATAAAGGAAAAAGGATTATTGTTCATAAACACTTGGATTCTGTATCTTTAAAAAGCAAAGACCAAGTCCGAAACCTTGGTGTTCTGACAGATTTCATGTCAAGTCAATTACTAAAACTACCATTTAACATGGGAAGAACATATCAAGAGTGAAGGCTTGCATGTGTCAAGCAGACCAGGAGAGACTCACCCATGTTTTCAATCTAAAGTAGACTTGACTATTGTAATAGTCTTCTGACACCCGCAGCTCTTTCAGAATGCTGCAGCTCGGGTTCGTCCAGAACAAAGCGGTCAGAGCACATAACGCCAATCCTAAAGTCCTTGCACTGGCTTCCAGTCAGGTTTAGAATAGATTTTAACGTTCTGCTACTGGTCTATAAATCACTAGATTATTTAGGTCCTGAATACATGAAAAAAATGCTTACTGAATACAGACTCTCAGGTCAAATAATGGAGTACAGAGCCCAAAGCAAACATGGTGAAGCAGCATTTCGCTAAGTTGCCAACAGAGGTGACATCAAATCCATCTTAAAAACTATTCGTTTTTCTCATGCGTATTAGAATACTTCCACTTTTCAGTGCCATTTCTTGTGATAAAGCTGCTTTAATTGTTTTGACTTTGACGCTGACTGGACCCAACAAAGGCGGCCATTTCTCTTCCCATGCGTGCCAATCTGTAGCTTCCACTTTTTCTGTATGTTATGATAAAATAGCCCGAGCCACATGCTCAAGAGTAGAGCGTCGAATAGGACAAGTCTTTGTAAGGAAACAACGTTCTCTCTGTAGTTTACATCTCGGAGTGGTGTGCACATGTGGCCCCTCAGGCGATTTCGGTCAGACTTGAACTGGGCCAATTCTGTTCAGCGTCAGGGGCTTGACTTTATAGTCGCTGGAACGAATCTTACTCGTAAAGATCACTTGGAAGACGTTTGAGAGTAAACAGGAGTTCAAATGAGGGAAACTGTAATTATTATGTGTTATGTTTTCAAATGTATTGAGGAAAAAGTAAAATGTCATCCGAGGCAATTGCATTGTTCAGTCGAGTTCTCGTTCCAGGAAGGCAGCCACGTCCTTCGGGTGTTTCCACAGGTCCATTACGGTCGGCCGCTGCGCAGTTGAAGATGTGCTGCGTGTCGCATTTCGGGCCGAGGTCGACGATGGTATTGTCGACACGAGCCATATGGTCATTGAGCGTGCGGCGTCATCCGCAGCGGAGTTGCGATAGTTTGGATCTTGCGTCCAGCGGAAGATCGATTCCGGTAGGGTAGCCACCAACGATGACTACCGGTTTGTACCCGGCCAACCGGCGTTCGGTGGAGCCTACGTAGCCCATCTCAGTAGGGTTGTTTGTCGAACACCGTGTCGGTGGGGGTGGGGTTGTCACGACGATGGCCTCAGCGCGCCAGGACCGTCCCGGGCCAACCCGTTCAGGCCAACGATTGTCGAATCCTCCAGGGAATCGCTACAGGTCAGTCGTTTTTTTGCCAGTGGAGCGGCCTAACCTGGCCGGGCTGCTCCGTGTGATTATCAATGATCAAGACGTACTTCAGATTTCTGTAAATTCCAGAAACATTTTTTTCAAATGAATACTCACATGGTGATGTTTTCGTGTTTTTCTTTTTTGACAGACGGTGGTCGGAAAATCTTGTTCAACATTGCGCACGGCTGATTTTTACGGGGGCTGCATTCGGGGGTCAGTGATTTTGGCAGATTTTCTGTCTTTATGTGCGCCCTCAAATTCACCGTTGATGAACTGAAGGTGCAGTCTTGTCGTTTGCCCAAAGTCGGATGGCTGCGGCACACTCAAGTTGGAACCCACCTCTCGCCCTCCACGCCACAGGATCTGCGCCGATAGTACTTTTGGTGCCGGGTTGTGCTGAACTGATCCCACAAACGTGACGTAAGCGCCTTCTGCTTGCTCGAATCAGGCAGATTTTACCAGATGATTGCGATTTGCGTCAGATTATTAAAAAGGGTGTCCGGGCTCTCCTTTGGAGATAGGGTGAGAAGCTCGGTCATCCAAGACGGGGGTCAGTGTCGAGCCGCTGCTCCTCCGCATTGAGAGGAGCCAGATGAGGTGGCTGGGGCAGCTGATTCGGATGCCTCCCAGACGCCTCTCTGGTGAGGTGTTCCGGGCACGTCCCACCGGAAAGAGACCCCGAGGACGACCCAGGACACGCTGGAGAGACTATGTCTGGGAAAGCCTCCGGATCCCTCCGGAAGAGCTGGAAGAAGTGGCTGGGGAAAGGTGAAGTCTGGGTATCCCTGCTGAAGCTATTTCCCTTGCGGCCCAACCCGGAAGCGGTAGTTAATGGATGGATATTTAGAAGAACTACAGTCTACTGCGGTTTGGTCTCAAACTCGTGGCCCGCGGGCCAATTGCAGCCCCCAAGGTGATATTTTGTGGCCCGCACCTTACTATGGAAATTAAATGATGGTGCGGCCCTGAAGTTTTACATGAATGGCACTTTTACAGTGTTGCGTGCGGAGCTGACGAACCTACCAATCACGACGGGGCCGTGGCTCTCGGGGGTGTGACAGCGACCAGGCTTGATGCAAGCAGAGAAATATTTTTCATTGAAAAGTTACAGTGGTGTTGCCATGGAGAGTTTCACGAGTAGATTTGCACAATAAAATAAAAGGACGGTTTTAAAATTTCTCATTTAAATCGCATGCAAGTGCACCGAGGCTGCGGCCCAGCCTCAGCTAGAATGTGCCCACAGCGGCCCCCCGAGGCGAATTGAGTTTGAGACAACTGGTCTACGGCAAGATGGCGGCGGGGAATCTTTTAAATGTTGGATCCGTGATTTCAAACATTCAGCAGCCGTGACCTTTTCCCTTGTAGGAAGGAGAGCCGAAGAAGGGCTCAGCGGCGTCCCGGAGAGGCCGAGCGCCACAGTGGCAGGCCTGACGAGATCTCCATGTGATCTCGGGAAAGTCAACAAGACCCGGTCCGCGGCTGGGCATCGGGAGAACACGGTGGCCTCGCGTAGCGACACCCTCCCGCCGGGACACGCCCACGAGACGGACGACTCAACGTTTGATTCCGTCCAGCACAGGTTTCCAACCCCCCCGATTCCTTACACTTCCTATTTTTAGCAGCAGCATCATTTCTGTTCTGATTTTCTCCTGTATTGCTTTCGCACCGACTGTCTGACATTTGAGCAAAACAACAACAAGTTTCCCAGAGTTGAAACATTCTCAAATGGCTTCAGAGTGTCTCCATGTGTCCAGGCAATAAGCCACATTTGCGAAACAATGATGTCGCAAGCCTCTCATTACAATCTGTGGCTTGTCTCGACGCCAGGAGAAAAGGTTCTGGAGATTGCAGCCTTGTGCTAAAAACGAGGAAAAAATGGAGGGGGAAGTGTGAATCTTTCATTTACACACCCGCACGGACAAAAACGAAGCTGCCGTTTGCATCGAGTTGAAATCTCAATGGATAAATCTTTCCCTGTCCAAAGCGTCAGCTTTGAACAAAAAGGTGCTGGGGGAAGCGTCACTAGCAAAGAATATAAAAAGCCCAATGTGGGAATAAAACAGAGGTGGGGAGGGGGGTTGGGGGTGGGGGTTGAGCATCAAAGGCAGCCAGGCACAGCAGGACTGGCATCGCTGTGAACTCCCAACTTAGGACACTCAGCATGCTCTTCACCGATTCCCCCCCTTCCCACCCCTTTTAGATCAGTCCCGGCCAGTAATTAAAACCATCATTCCCACTGCCTCGGTATCTCATTAGCCCGCACAACCCCGGGCTTTCCTCCCTGCTTTTCCTAAAAATATCGCTCGGCTCGAGCAAACACGAGACGCTCACGCCCGAAACACATTTGCGAGACGAAAGCCGCGTCCGCGTCTACACAGACACAGACACACGGTTGAACCGTCAACGGGGCGAAGGAGGAGAAAGGACGTTTTTAGCCTAGCAGAAGTCTGAAGAAAGATTTGGCACCGGAAACAGAAACTTGTGTGGACCTGATGGAGAGCAGGGAAAAAAAAAAGTCAACAATACCAATAAAGGCAAAGGCGTGGCAGAAGCTCATTGGAAAGGATTTTGGCTTTGGAACCAGAAGGTTACAGTTTTACACCCCCGCAACAGACAAGAAATTGCCAGTTTTTGGAGACATGCTAGTGCAGGGGTGCCCTGACTTTTTTACCCCAAGATCTACTTTTCAATGATACTGATCATGCTCCCAAACCGCTTTAAGGTTAATGTTGTGTTGCCTCCTATATTTAAAATACAGAATTATCTTTTTGTGCACTGTATTGTTTGTCCTTTCATCCTAGATCAGGCTGTGCCAAGTTGGAATTTAAAAAAAAAATGACACACCATCTCATCCTGCACTTTCTACTTTGGCATCAGACCCAGACTTTTCCCACTTGGAAAAGAGAAAATCTCGTCCAGTTCTTCGATTATTCACATACTCCGACAGTCGTTGCATCTTAAAACAACAGCGTTTCTTTTTTTAACTTTCTCCATTAATCCATTCATGGGCTGAGTGGCAATTTTTTGCCATATTGAGATAAAAGTCTCCTAACAGGCCACAATTAAGGAAATAACACTTCTTTTTCCTTTATGGTTAAGTTATATGATAACCTCGTCCTAAAACTGGGATGCTGCTTGGGTTTTCTTAGTAGATCGTGCCAAAAACCAGAATCAGAATCAGATTAAAACACTTGATATGCTGAAGGATATAATGCTTGAAAATCAAAATTTCCCCAAAATAGGACGCTGCCCACGAATGGGTTAATATCAAAAGTAAACATAAGCATCATGTCTAGCTCGTCTTTGCTCTACGTTGCCCAGAAGGTGTTGCTAACTAAAGCAGCGGTGGTCGACACTTTCATTTTAAAACATATTGATGGGCTGCGTAAGTACTGTAATATTTGTAATTATGAGTGTACGTCTTTAAGAGGGGGGAGGTGTAAGGTAAACTAGGAAAAAGAGTGTGGCGGAGAAAGTTAGAGAAAGTTCCATGTGCTGCCTAAAAGAAACCAGTGGATTCATCTTTTCATTTTTTTACAGTACGAATGTTAATTCTGCCATTGGATGTAACAACCAGTCATCCCTCACTCATTGAATCACATTGCAAAATGCCACAAACTGAATAGCTTTATGTAATAATTTCACTTTGCATTGGATTATTATAATTAGTTTTTGCACGCCACGCAGAAGTTTTGAGGTAAGATTGGCTTTTTTTTTTTTTCCGAGCACGCCGTCCCGCGATCGACCAAGATCTTTGAAGCCCCCCTGTGCTAGTGTGTATCCTGAGTGGTGAGCTGCCCTTGAGCAAGGCCCTCAGCTCAGGGACACTACACCGTTTTGCGCAGGGGAACAAGATCAAATCACCCCACAAATGTCAATTGTGTTTGTTCAAAAGGGGGGGGGGGACATCCTGCAGCGTTCACAGCTATGAGACCTTAAAATGAGGACAAAGTGATACATTTGAAGCGCTTACACTTTCCCTATCAAAGGGAAGATTTTGGAGTGGGTGAATGTCTGTTGCAGTGGTCAGATTTAGCACTTTGGCTGGAGATAAAAGGAAGCCCGTCTCCCCATGTTTAATTCAGTGTGAACCGTGACTAAGTCGTGATAGCGGCCTTCTGAAGTCAATCGAAGGCTTCTTCAGCCGCGTGCGCTTCAGACGAAAATAATGTCGCCGGATCGCTGACCGCGTTGAGCGCGGGGAGGAGGTCGGAGCGGTCCGGAGAATCGCGGGAGGCTCGTTTCATTCCTCATTTGATGAGTTTGACTTGCGGGGCAACAGTGCGTCGCCGCACAAAACCTTAATCCGTTGCATGTCATTAACCTACTTGGCACGGCTGCCGGGCGGGTTTCGTGCATTCGCTTGCAAGAGAACTTGTGGAAAAAAAAAAAAAGATGTCATTCACGGCTTCATTTGGGCTTCATTCACGTAGGCTTTCAACTTCAGTAAATTCCAGCACAAAGGGCAAAACCATACCAGGAAATAGTCAGTTCCGGGCTACGGGTGACCTCCGACCTTCCTTTGCGGCAACGATTTGAGATGCCAACAAATGTCGGATCTATGTCTAAGGCCGCAACCAATCGATCTCGATCCGTCGCGAGTTAGTCGCCGTTAAAAGGCGGACGCGAGCGGCTCCCCGGCCCAATCGGGCTAAGCGCGCCCCTCCGCTCGCTTTCTCCGCGAAGCCTTTGAAGTTGGCGGGGGGCAGGGGGGGGGGGTCTTCTGCACTCGCACCGACGCTAACGAAAGATACTTTAAGCGATTCTTTTTTATCTGGCAAGCCTAATGAAAGATTAATGGGTTTGATATTTCCCCTTGTTTATATTTTATTCAGATAATAAAGCCGCGGTCCTTCAAAACCTGTTAAAAGCTCCTCGGTCGGGATTTTCAAGCTCGGGGAAAGTCGCATCGCGGTCGTTGGCCACGAAGACGGCGAGAAGGTTCTACCACCTTGCCGGTGAACATTGGACCTTGTAGCAACACATACAGTGCTTTATAAAAGTATTCGAACCCTTTGAACCTTTCAACCTTTTGCCACATTTCAGGCTTCAAACATAAAGATATACAATATACATTTTTTTTTTTTTGGTCGAGAATCAACAAGTGCGACACAATCGTGACGTGGAACGAAATTTACTGGATATTTTACATTTTTTTAACAAATAAAAAACTGAAAAGTGGGGCGTGCAATCGTATTCGGATCCTTTACGTTCAGTGCAGCAAACTCACTCCAGAAGTTCAGCGAGGATCTCTGAGCGATCCAATGTTGACTGAATAGAATCCAAATGCGTGTAATCATGTCTCCGGATAAATGCACCAGTTCTGTTATAGTCTCGGGGTTCTGTTTAAAGTGCAGAGAGCGTCATGAAGACTAAGGAAAACACCAGGCAAGTCCGAGATACTGTTGTGGGGAGGTTCAAACCCGGATTTGGATTTCCCAAGCTTTAAATGTCTCAAGGAGCACTGGGCAAGCGATCATATTGAAACGGGAGGAGTATCAGACCACTGAAAATCTACCAAGACCCGGCAGTCCCGCTGAACTTTCACCTCGAACAAGGAGAAGACTGATGAGAGATCCAGCCAAGAGGGCCAATGATCACTTTGGATGAACTGCGGAGATCTACAGCTGAGGTGGGAGATTCCGTCCAAAGGACAGCAATCGCTCATACACTGCACAAATCTGGTCTTGAGTGGCAAGAAGAAAGCCATTTCTCAAGTATATCCATCAAAAGTCTCGGTTAAAGTTTGCCTCGAGCCACCTGGGAGACTCACCAAGCATCTGGAAGAAGGTGCTCCGGTCAGACGGAACCAAAATCGAACTTTTCGGCCACAATGCAAAGCGGAATGTTTGTCGTGAAAGCAACACAGCGCATCACCCTGAACACACCATCCGCGCTGCCAAACATGGTGGTGGCAGTCTCATGGTTTGGGCCGGGGAAGATGAATGGAGCCAAATACAGGACCATTCTGGAAGAAAACCTGTTGGAGTCTGCAAGAGACCTGAGACTGGGATGGAGATTTATCTTCCAACAGGACAATGATCCAAAACATAAAGCCAAATCTACAATGGAAAGGTTCACAAATAAACATATGTCGCCCCGATCTGGTCGCCGAACCTAGCCGACAGCCATTGGAAGGAACTTCAGGCCAGCCAAAATCACGGGCTGCCACCTGATGTCCTCCACCGACCTCCTGCACGTTGAAACCAAGACCCTACGACATCTCTCGTTGGCAAACGGACATAGACCAGTTCGACAAACGGCGAGACGACCAACAATACAAGCGCGGACTTACTGAACTCCACACGTCGGTCGTCACCAAGTCCAGGCTGGCCTAAAAGCCTAACATCGTCCTTGGGGGCTACCCGCCTCCAATCCACGACGACGAACGGTCTCTGGCTCGGGAAGCACGCTCCATCCTCGCCCAACTGCAGCTTGAGCTTCTGTCGCCCGCTGAACAGGTACAAACACCGCCTCGATGACACAGTCGCCGACGTCTCCTCGGACTGTGGCAACGGGCCACCCGCCACCCGGCGCACCCTACTACGCTCACAGCAGAAGATCTATGGCGGCGACCGACCGAGGCGGCCGCTTTCCTACGGCTATTAGGCTTTTGCGCGATTGTGTACGTCGACGCAGCAACGCTGTCACGCTGGCTATCACAACAACAGATAAACATATCCAGGTGTTAGAATGGCCAAGTCGAAGTCCAGACCTGAACCCAATCGAGAATCTGTGAGCAGGGCTGAAGACTGGTGTGTTGCTGCCTGGAGACATTTGGCATCATTGAACAGCTCACGCAGCTAAAGTGATGATCGAAACTTAGCGGCTCGAGGAGTGAGCAGCTCGTTGAGCAAAAAGGGTGAGGATTGATATCATGTGAATAATATCATACAGATGGCAAACCCAGAGGGAAGTTCTAAGGGTTCCTGGGGGGCCCGTGGGAACCTGATAGGAGCGACATAACCAGGTCCAAATGTACAAGATCCTTTGCATTTAGTAGCACTTGTCGGGCATTCCGTTTTGCGAAACCTTTCATTTAACTCTCGGGAGGTCGGCAGTGAATTGGTCTCTTGAGGTCATGCCAGAGTATCTCCGAGAAGTTGAGGTCAGGTCTCTGACTGGGCTGCGGCTGTTTTGCTCCACAGCGAGTGCCCTGTGTTCTGTGTTCTGTGGGACAGCAGTGAAATCCTCCAAAAGCAAAGTCGAGGACTGATGCGGAGCTCGATGGGACCGGAGAATGGAGACATTCTTTCTGGGTGCACGTCGCTCCGTTACAGACGCGACAGTTGCTTGGTTCTGTGGAATTTTCCTCGTGACGTCAGGAACGCTGTGATTGCAACATCGTTGATCAGCTGCTGAAGGGGGACTCCCGACCTCCTCTTTCATCTGAAACCGCTTTCGACAACAAAGACCATGGAGGTCTGGATGATTTTTTTTTTTTTTGTATTGTTTTGCTCTGCCCTCTGTATGTTTATGATATTTTGAGGAGAAATTCTATCATAGCAGACCATAACAATAAATCATTTGTTTGTTTTAGTTTTCATGCAGTTTTGTCAGCAGTGTTGAATTCAGTCAAGTTACAACTAAGGATGTCAAGTGGGCCTGACTGGGTCAAAGCAGTGGGAATTTGTTTTTCCGCGCTCTTGGCAATCTGCTGGTTCGATTCCACGGCGCATAACATTTTGCAAAACTTGTATCTTTCTCAAGGTCCAAGATGTCTTCTTGTGAGCTAAGACGCTGACATTTTAGGCAGATAACAACACGTGGCATCCAGGCCATCTATTTCAGTGTCCTGACATCCATTTTGTGTACCGCTTATCCTCACTCAGGCCACTGGACGCTTTTTTCCCCCCTTTAAGTATCGATTTCTGCCGTGTTTCACAAACAAGTGACTTTGAAAATCTGTGTCTAAATAGTGAAAATGAGTCAAATTTGGCGGTACAGCTGTCAAGCGTTGGTCTCACAGTTCTGAGGACCGGGGCTCAAATCCCAGCCCCATCTGTGTGGAGTTTGGATGTCCTCCCCGTGCCCGCGTGGCTTCTCCGGGCGCTCCGGTTTCCTCCCACATCCCCAAAAACATGCAACATTAATTGGACACTCTAAATTGCCCCTAGGTGTGATTGTGAGTGCGGCTGTTTGTCTCTATGTGCCCTGCGATTGGCTGGCGACCAGTTCAGGGCGTACCCCGGCTAATCCCCGAAGATTGCTTGGATTGGCTCCAACACTCCTGCGACGCTTGTGAGTATAAGCAGCTCAGAAAATGGATTGATTGATAATATTGACGCGAAAGCTTTAGACTGCAGCGTATATTACCATTTATAAATAACTACAATGGCATAAACTTGTGGATTGAAACATGAATTTGTATGTGAACAATGAAGTAATAAATGAAGGCAATAAATAACTTTCATAATGAAACAAAACTTTTTTTTTAAGTTACATGTTGGAATAAAAACAATTATTTGACTCATCCCTACAGATTTCCACAGTCACAAAACTCCAAGGAATGTCCTACATCAATTATTGATACAGAATTTCGAAAATCCTTCTTCGCAATTTCTACTACTACGACTCTAGTAGTATTTTCCTTATATTCTCAAAAACGGGATAAAAAATAATAAAAAAAAAAAAAATTCCAAAATATAGTTCAACACACAGAACCGGAGTTGTGTTTGCATCCGGGCTTTGCTGCCACCAAGTGACATTAATTCAAACTGCAATTTTAAAATTTGGGCCTTAAAGTCAGACACATTACCGCTCTAGGGAAAAAAATATAGAAATATATACATATATATATTATATACACACACAGAGAGTATATGGTGGCACTGTGGTGCAGCTGTTAATCATTGGCCTCACAATTCTGAGGACTGGGGTTTGAATCCCGGCCTCAGCCGTGTCGAGTTTGCATGTTCTCCTCATGCCTGCGTGACTTTTCTCCAGGCACTCCAGACGATTCTGATTCCCCTCACATCCCAAAAACATGCATTCGTTGGAGACTTTAAATTGCCCCTAGGTGTGATTATGAGTGCAAATGTTGTTCGTTTCTATGTGCTCAGTGATTGGCTGGCAACCAGTTCAGGGTCTACCACGCCTCCTGCCCGTTGAAAGCTGGGATAGGCTTCAGCACTCCCTGCGACCCATGTGAGGATAAGCGGCTAAGAGAAAGGATGGATGATATATGTAAAAAAATAAAATAAAAAATTCCCAGGAATAATTCGATAACTTTTAAAAGTTTCAAAAGGAAGAAACTAAAATGTGTTTGTTCAATTGAGAATAAAAAATGTATACGCAAAAAAAATTTTTTTTTCATTTGTTTGCATGCGGATTACTTTCAAAATCAAAGAGATTACTGTATAAAAAAAAATAAACGTACAAAAATAACTTTTCCTAAAATATTCCAATCATCATCTAATCATATCAATAGTTGCCTTTTTTTTATTTGCAAGTAGTTTTTTTAATATTTCAAGTGCAATTTTCAGCTCTTTTAAAGGTAATCCAAACGTCAGAGTCAGGTTCAGGTTTTGTGTATCTCAAAGAATCTGACGTGCGTGAGCTCGGACAGCTCTGGGATGAGCGAAGCCCGGTCCAGGAGATGTTTGACCTCCAGCAAGACTCTTCACGTGCTTGATCAGGAGAACTTGATTGCTATCCTGGATCTCCAGACCATATTGCTAAAATATAATTGAAACACATAAGATGGCTAACAAATTGCAAATACAGCATTGGTAATAGTAGATGTGACTAATTACTTTTCCTCCCTTTGGTTAGAGAGCGTTCATGTGAATAGCAATTCTTGCAACAACAAATACTTACTCTTCATGGCATTCACAATATTTTCCCAAAACGTTGATGCGATGAAGTCAAACATTCCTGGAACTATTTTGTATTGTTTCCAGGGGATCACCGCAGTCCCCCTTCCCCTTGCCGGTGTGCCGACAAGTTGGCTTTTCTTGTGGGTCGAAGCCTCCCCTGGGAGCCCATCTTGGAGCTGGATAAAGTCCTCTTTCATTTGTAGAGGAAGGATGCTTGTTTTGCTGTTTGTTTTCATTTTAGATGTGGTGCCAACGAGGAAATGGATCTCCCGGACATGTCAAACACTCGTATAATAATAGCCAATCAGATCACCGCGTTGTCTTAACCCCTGGCTTGACACGCCCCTCTCGCCGCAGTGTCCCACAAGCAATGCTGGGTGTCAGTAGCGTGCGCTTGGAAAAGTTAATGTTACAAAGGAAATGGTCCTCAGATGCGCTTATTGTATCACTGACCTGCTGGATGATGTGTGTCGTGTTTGATGCCGAAGAGTCAGGTTAGTGATACATAAATGCGCCATATCATGCATGTGAAATGTCTATTTGCCTATTTGTATCACATCGGACTTTTAAGACAAAGCACTGGGTTCCATTACGAGCCAAGTCAAATAAATACACTCACTCACTTATAAGGACTACAATGATATTACTTGTGATCTTTCCAAGCAAAAAGTACTCACCCTGCTTTACACGCGCAGTACGATTCCACTATTTTACCCTGTTGGATTTCAATATGAAGTTTGTGAGGCGTCAAACTTTTTTTTTTGCATCTGGCATTGCGTCCTGCTCCATCCGAAATCTTAATTCCGTGTACATATCCTTGCGTGAAATAGTTGAGAACTCTCTGTAGAACTCTCTTGGACAAGTCTGATGCATTTGGGGGAAAAAAAACATACCCCAATATTATCTGGAATACGCGACAGAGAATCCAGTTCAAACCTGTTATGTTCAGTCGCCATTTTGGAAGCTTGTGGGACATGGCTAAGGGGGCGGAGCTTAAGATCGCCATCGGAAAGGTGCATTGTGGAGAGCATTTGTCTGAGATTGTGTTTGTTTTATGGTTCGAAGCACATCAAAAGCATTTTTGGGGTGAATCATACATGCAAACGTTCCAAAATATCAAATTTATTTAAAAAAGATTGCACATGCACCCACACAGTAGTTTGGATCCATCAATATAGGCTGATTATTATTGTTATCATAAAGCTAGCTCACATTGCAAACTAAAAGGTCTTCAAGACACCATGGGAAACACTGCTTAATTATAAAGTGAACATACAAAAAAGGCAGTTTGAAAATCAAGTATAAACATTTATAAACAATTTACAAAAGAGCAACAGTCACAACCCAAATGAACGGAAGCAACGCGGCCTAAAGGAAGTCATCGGGTCGATGAGGTCGTGTGTACACTCCAGACGGGGTTTGCATACATTTGATCTATTGGCAGTTGCAGTACTTGTCAGCGTACGGCGTCACATTTGACGGAATGAGGGTCGAACGCTTAACATGGCCGTCGCACCGTCGGGGGCACCAAAAAAAAAAAAAAAAAAAAATGAACAGCTTGGCTTTCAAACCGATACATTCGCCACAGACCGCGGAGGGAGCGTGAAACCTTCTCGAAATTTACAGTACAGTACACGGATCCGGCACCGTCGCCAGTGTTCACATCGAACGTTTTGCGGTGATGTGGGCTTCGGGTCCCCGGGCGGAAGGACTGGAAAGAGGTAGTAGCCTTTTTTTTGTTTGTTTGTTTGTTTGTTTTTGTGTCAGGCAGACTCCCACCGGCAACCGAATCTTCAGTCTTGCCGTCGGCAAAGGGTCATAACATACTGCGAGTGGTCATTTTTACTGCTGGGGTTGGGGGGGGGGGGACAAAAAAAATAAAATAAAAAAATAGCATTTTGAAGTCATCATCCGAAAGACTCTCGGAGGGTTACATGCAAGATGTGATTTTTCAGGAAATGGGACAGTGACAGGATCTCGGACAACGGATGAAAAGTGCCGACGTCGCTTGACAAAGCAAAACTAACCGATCAATTAAGGCAAGTTCTGTGTGCGGAGATGTCGGGCGGAAGCGGCTACCGAGACCCTCTGTTGCTTGGACCGTCCCTTGTGGTCCGCTTGATAACTGCTGATTAAGACCTGGTACACACAGAAGGACTTTTCACGTTGATAAGATTATTGATCGGGCGACAAAACCCCCCACACATGAACATTCAAAAAAATCTCGCAGCTCACAGTTTTACTTGCATTGTGCATTGTGTGCTGTGCGGCAACAATTTCAACGACGCAAGTTTCTGCCCCACCGCTGATCTCGAAATCCCACCTGAAGTAAAATAAACGAAGAAGAAATCTTCTAACGCAACGAAAATACGCTTTTTTTTACCCCAGGTACGAGCTCGCTTGCCTTAACTCACAAAAGAACCTACCGGAAGTCGAATCCCATTGCTGATCAATATGACGTGTTTCTGGATCTGGCTCTCAGTCTCCACTCGAATTCTTCCCAAAACTGGTCTATCGGGTCGAGTTTGCGGCAGTTGCCCAACGTGGACTCGCTTTTGGCGGGTTCTGACCTTTCCAGATAGGAGCTAGGTCCTGCTCTCTGGGGGTGGCGGTGTTGGGGAGTGGTAGTGGTCCAGTACCCTTGCCCCTCCCCTTTGGGACTGGGCAGGGCACTTCAGTTAGGCTGGGGGACCGCCCAGTTTTTAAAAAGGAATGGCATGTCAATTAAGTTCATATGTGAGTCAAGGCAACCGAGCAATGAATGGAAAAAGAAATAATCCGTTCCAAGCCTAAAAAATGTGTTTTTCGAGAATTTGTTCGAAAACCGAATCAATGTTTCCCATTAAAACGAATAGCACAAGAAATAATCCATTTCAAGCCTAAAAAATGAGTTTTTTCGAGAAGTAATTTGTTCAAAAACGGAATAAATGTTTCCCATTACAATGAATAGAAAAAGAAATAATCCGTTCCAAGCCTAAAGAAATTTGTTTTTCGAGAATTTGTTCGAAAACTGAATCAATGTTTCCACATTAAAATGAATGGAAAAAGAAATAATCTGTTCCAAACCTAAAAGAAATTGTTTTTTGAGTAGTGATTTGTTCGAAAACAGAATCAATGTTTCCCATTACAATGAATAGAAAAAGAAATGATCTGTTCCAAGCCTAAAAAAATTAGTTTTTCGAGAAGTGATTTGTTCGAAACATAAATCAATGTTTCCACATTAAAATGAATGGAAAAAGAAATAATCTGTTCCAAACCTAAAAGAAATTGTTTTTTGAGTAGTGATTTGTTCGAAAACGGAATCAATGTTTCCCATTACAATGAATAGAAAAAGAAATGATCTGTTCCAAGCCTAAAAAAATTAGTTTTTCGAGAAGTGATTTGTTTGAAAAATAAATCAATGTTTCCACATTAAAACGAATGGAAAAAGAAATAATCCCTTCCAAACCTAAAAGAAATTGTTTTTTGAGTAGTGATTTGTTCAAAAACGTAATCAATGTTTCCTATTACAATGAATGGAAAAAGAAATAATCTGTTCCAAACCTAAAAAATGTGTTTTTGCAATTACAATGAATGGAACAAGAAAATTTCATTTTGTTTTGTCAGGATGCCTGTTAGCTACTCCCTGTCCATTGTCACACTTCTCAGCGTCATGACTCAGGAGAGGTCAGTGGCCCCCCACATGCAATGCAGAGTATTGAAAACCTTCATTTTGTAAGATTTCAGCCCCGACTTCTTTCTGAACCTAAAACTGTGACAAATCCACTACCAATTAACACACATGAGACCAAAAGTCAGCCTGATAAGATCCACTTCTAAGATTGGTTTGACTTGCTTGTTCGGGAAGAGGCAAACTCGGGACAAAAACAGGCCAAGTGTCTTTGTGTGTGTACCGGGCCTAATCCACAGCAAACTGAGCAAACCGTGTTAAAGCACAACATACTCTCAGTTTCCACGAGGAACTTGTCAAGGCTTTGCTAGTGTGAAACAAGATTCTGTCAGGGAAGAAATGCCACCTGTCCACTGAGAGTCACAAACGGGTCAAGTTGTCTGTTAAGAGCGCCAAGCAACAGTTTCTTCCCTCGGGACTGCGGTCCTTTTGTCATTTTGGAGCCGTGCGTGTCCAGTGGGGCCCTGATGGGACTGCAGGATGTGTGGATGCACTGTGGGAGAGCCTGCTCTTCTGGGCGGATCCCATTTGTCCCACGGAACCTAATGGGAGACCCGTAGGGGACAGTTGAGGGTGTTAAACAGCCAGCCGCCAGTCACACGAATCAGTGAGCTCAAGTCTAGCTCTAGAAGGAGACTAGAAGCACTCTGAGGCCCTGCAGAGTACAAACACTGCTTGCCGTGTTTCTGTACGAAGCTGCACGCAGGGGGGGAGGAACAACACGACGGAAGCGCCGAGTGACTTCCACAATTTAACTAGACATTTCCGAATTGACGGCAGCTCCTTACACAAAGGTGTTTGCGTTTGGAGACAAGAGGGACATGGCACAGCACTTCTTAAATACATGGATCTAGAGAGACTAGAGATACAACTGGGTTACAGAGAAATGATTGGTCACGAGTCACGACTCCGTTTCTGTAAGCGTAAGCTAAAAGGCTTCTTCGAGTTGCACTTCAGGAAGACATACATGGGGAGTACAGTACTGAGATACACCCTGGTCTACGTGGGAGGTTTAAGGACTGAAGTACTGAGCCACCTCCACCTCATTTTCCCAAGACGTTTCGGATAATAACAATACGAAAAAAGACAATTCCGCTTTCGGGTGAAATTTCAAGATGACCAGGAGACTCGGAAATGAGGTTTCTAATCTCAATGACATTTTCCCGGAATGGAACCCTTATGGGGAGGAAACAAGACGGTGCAAACTGTAGGCCGGTCCCGGGCCCGGATAAATGCCGAGGATTGCGTCAGGAAGGGCATCTGGTTTAAAACTTTCCCAAACAAATATGAGCGTTCATCTCAAAAATCCCATAACGTTGCCAAACTCAAGGCCTGGGGACCGGATTTGCCCCGCCATATGGTTTTATGTGGCCTCCGAAGGCAAATCATGTGTGTCGACTTTCAGGATTTTTGTTAAAATTTCCATTTGCCATGTCATAAGTGACAACTTTGAGATATTGCAAGGGTTTTTGTGTTACCAAACATGAACAATAATCGAAAAACCCATTTACCTTGATTTCTGATTCCAAAACTACTTCATAAATTGCATGTGTAAATATAATGAGGCGATTAAAAATTTTGACTGTTTCACAATCATAACGGCCCTCTGAGGGAAAAAACGCAACTACACTATGGCCCACGGCAAAAATTAAGTTCGACACCCCTGCCTAACGGTCGTGGACCAGATTTGAGTATGTGCATCCAAGAGAGCAGGTGGCTAGAAGATTTTGGGTGGGGTTTAAATTATTTTACCATGGATGAGATGGGAATAGAAATGGATTAGGAGCTATTTTAAAGGAAGAGCTAGCTAAGAATGTCTCAGATCGAGTGATGGGTGTGAAACTTGAAATTGAGGGTGTTATGTAGGTAGGATGTGAGCTAGAGTTAAAAGAGAAATTCTGGATGGAACTCGATCAAGTGGTTCTGAGCATTCCAGACAGAGAGAGAGTTGTGATTGGTGCAGATTGTCATGGACATGTTGGTGAAGGAAACAGGGGCGATGAAGAATTGATGGGTAAGTACGGCATCCAGGAAAGGAACTTGGAGGTGAGAGAGGGTGGCGGACTTTGCAAAAAAGGGATGGCAGAAGTCAACACTTTTTTTTCCAGAAGGGGAGAAGCAAGGGCTGACCAACATGAGCAGAGGTAGAAGCATGCAGACAAATGATCAAATTTGGTTCAGATGATGTAATCTGAAGGAGGTTGCTGACTGTAAGGTACTGGTAGGGGGAGAGTGTAGCTCGACACCAGAGGATGGTGGTGTGTAAGATGACTCTGTTGGTGGGGAGGAAGAACAAGAAGACAAAGGTAGAGTGGAGAAACATGTGGCGGACGGTGAGAAAGGAAGAGTGTTGTGATTCTCGGGAAGAGGTGAGCAGAACAGGAAGCGAGGCTGGAGGTGGCAGAAATGAAGATGCTGAGGTTCTCTGGAGAAGTCAGATGGTTGGATAGGATTAGGGACGAGCTCAAAAGAAGGACAGCCAAAGTTGGATGTTTTGGAGACAAGGTTCGAGAGTGCAGACTTTGATGGTTTGGACATTGGGAGAAGGGTGCTGAGGATGGAGCTGCCAGGCAAAAGAGCGAGAGGAAGACCAAAGAGAAGGTTGATGGATGTGGTGAGGGAAGACATGTGGGCAATTCGGGTTGGAGAGGAAGATGCAGGAGATAGGCTAAGATGGAAAAAGATGAAATGCTATGGTGACCCGTAACGGGACAAGCCGAAGGGAAAAGAATGAGGCTTTTCTGGACAAATGAAACTCAAATCAAAGCAACCTAAAATGCATAAATGTGAACAAAATGTAACTTGTAAACCTTAAAATGCACACGTGCAAAAAGTACCAAAGACAGGCTTGTAACCAGGTGCGCTCTGTAGGCCGGGGAAAAACCAGTTGCACAACTTGCTGTTCTCCAAAAGGAGCCGAATGGCAAAATCCAGTCCAAGTGCCTTCCTGTGACACTTCCAGTCTCTATCTGGGTTGCAACCTGTTGCCGACCCCGTGGCACGAATCACTGCGGCCACTTTCCTCTGACGACATCCCGTTTGAGGCTTTGCAAATTGTTCTGTCCAATCCCAAAATCCAAATTTTTCTTTGAACCAAAGAGTTTATTGGTTGATTTGTGGAACCGAGACCTGTTGCAACTTTTGACCTTCATTTCCTGGTTTCAAAAGAGAAGTTTGTGCAAGAAGTACCGAGACATTATGCAGTTGGACGTTTGCATCAAACGGTCACTTTGAGTTCACCCATAAAAGTTCAAATGACTTCCTGGTTCATCTGGAAATTTCACCCAAAAGTTGAACATCCCAAACTTTTTTTTTTTTTTTTTCGAGCAGTCTACAGGCTTTCAACGTCAGGCTTTCCGGATGAATGGACGACAATTGAAAGTTTTACGACTGGGGTGGAAAGTCAAACAAAGCCAAGTTTGTACTTGGACTGTGACAAGGAGGTGTCGCAAAACTTTACTGCATACAAGTGTGACTTTGTGCCTTCAGAATTTCAATGGGTAGGTCTTGCAGCTATGGTACAAGTATCACATACTATCTTTACCTGAGCACAATTTATTATCCATAACTTTTAATGTCTCTCTGCAAAATGAGTACTTAATGGTCAATTGATGTTTAGATTTTTCTGAATGTATTTGCATAGAACGTTGTAGGTTTTGCTGTCCTTGCTAACGCCGATTCCTGATTCTGCCGTTCGTACGGTGAAGGTGTTGGAATCGCCAAGCGCCGTTTTAACTCCGAGGAACACGGACAGTGCAAAAATGGCCTTTTAGCTTAGCGCTGGTTACAGCAGGAGACTCGTTGGAGGAGACACACATCGTCAGGTACAACACTCGGAGGAGAAACAACTGAAGATACCACACGTCTTGTCTAATGCATTGGCTAGGGTTGCCGTCGCCTGGCGACACACGGTCGAAATCAGCACCTTTGAGATTTTGGGCCGACTCGAGATCGAGCCCCGCCCCGACCCCCCCACCCCCCGGCCCTGCCCGGAAGTGAAGCAGAGTTAAAAAGGAAGAGGGGGCCTGCAAAGCGTTCGTGTTGCAGGCCAGAAACTGAGGGTGCACCCGCGTCATCTGCATTAGACGAGGGGGAGCGTAAATCTTGGTATCCTCAGTTGCTCACTTACGTGACGGAAACAGAGCCTTTAAGGTGTGAAATGAACACTCTTCTTCTGTTTTGCCAAGCAGGTGAGGAAAAGAAACAACAAATATATATGGAGACGGAGTTTCAAAAGTTGGCACCATCAAAAAGTCGGAGTTCAGAAAAATATCTGACCACATCTACTGTTGTTGTTTTAAAATCATTGCATTATTTGTTTGACAAAAATAACATCACGTTTAAAAAAAAAAAAAATTCATATGGTAACAGGGGCTACTTTACAAGAAAGTAAGATTAAAAAAAAAAAAAAAAAGGCATTCTGGAGCAAGTACAAAAGTGCATTTTTTTAAAAATAAAATATTGAAAAATGCATGCACGTGAACTGTGAAATCATGCCGGCCGAACATTAGGTGTCATCTTTTAGTACAGCAAAACAGAAAAATTTGAAAAAATAAAAGTATGTCAACGGACAGAGCAATTACAAAGTTTATACGTACACTCAAAATGCTTTATAAATAATATATACTAGCTTTCGTCTTAAACAAAAATATTTCTGTCAAGTATTAGTCTTAAAAGGTTTATATTATTTTCATTGAGCGTACACATCTATATATTTACAGCATCAGTCAAAATGTTATTGCACTTTGACCAATGAGAGACGCACGTGCGCCCGACTAAAGTGGAAACGAGAAAAAAAGAAGTAAACGTCTAGGACTGCGAAGGCGCATGTACCCTTTTAGTCTTCAGCCGTGCGGGCGTGTCCTGGGGGTATCGAGATGGTGAGTCCGTGAGAAAAACCTCCACATCGTCAGGCACTTCTTCGAGAAAGTTGGAAGGAACGAGTCCGTTGTGCCCGTTGAGCTCCCCCTGAGGGCGACAAGGAGGCCGGTGACACTACGCGAGCCGCAAAGGAATCGTACGCGAGCCTACAGTACACGTCGGCAGCACCGCAGTCCCGGCGCCAAGCAACGACGTCAGACCTGAGTCATGAATTTGACGACTTTTGACTCGTCAATATGTTAAAAGACATGCGATTCCATTTGGATCTGAACAGCAATGTTCACAACCGAGGCACTGAGAAAACAAGTGTGTGTTTCTCTACCTGCAGTTATTTGTGCAACTTCCTGTTTAACTACGAGAAAATACTGTATTTGACATCAGTGTCTGCTAGTCCTAATGATAATAATCCCGTCATTTCTGGCCCACAAGCCGCAACTTCTTTCACACGCTTTCAACCGTGCTGTTTATGCGGTGATGTGGCTAATTTGTGCATTTTTTCTAACGCCCCCGAGGGGAACTTGAGTGGAAAAGGTAAGAATGAGATTGGTGGAATATATGTGCCGAGGAAGTGACTTTTACCGGTCAGGCCCTGTAAGCGCTGCGCTAGCGTGTTCTTACCAGTATGTTTTTTTTTTTTTAATCTGGCCCTGCTAGCGCGGCACTAGTGTTAGCGTTAGCATGGTCCTATCATTAGCACGGCGCTAGTGTTAGCGCAGTGGAGCCAGCGTTAATCTCTCGTCTTTCTTTGTAAATATTTCGTGTTTCAATGCGGGTTTATGTGTTACTGGCGTGTCTCAGTGACATCTACCAGTAAGTTTTATTTTAACTGGTTCTTTTAGTGTTAGCTTTAGCTCAGAGCTAGTTTTAGCACTAGTGCTAGCTCCGCGCTAGCGTAAAACTTTTTCTGTCTACCGTCTTTCTTTGTAAATATCTCGTGTTCCAATGCAGGTTTCAACATGGGCACTTGCGGCTTTTACACAGCTGCAGCGTATGTATGTACCAAATGGTATTTCCTTTACAAATGTACTCGGTGAGGCTTGCGCTCTGTAGGCCGGGAATTTCGGTACATTGAAAACTAGTGGCAAATAATAATAATAATGATAGATAGATAGATAGATAGATAGATAGATAGATAGATAGATAGATAGATAGATAGATAGATAGATAGATAGATAGATAGATAGATAGATAGATAGATAGATAGATAGATAGATAGATAGATAGATAGATAGATAGATAGATTCTACTAGTGAGAAAAAAAAAAAAAAAGAGTATGGTAGTTTGATATTGCGCGTTTCTCCCAGTTGAGGGCGCCAGAGAGCTATTAGGGAGGGTTGCCATGAAGTGAATAAAAATGGCTTCAACCAATCAATATACATTTTTTTAGTTGTGAGAGTCCTGAAACAAAATTCAATTCAAAAGAAAATAAATAAGTACCTTGTAGTCCTTTGTACTACTGTACTGAGTTTTGAGAGTGGAAAAGTGTCACAGCTGCTCAGGTCAAAAGGGAACATATCATATTTTATCGTCGACTACACAAAATATCCTCATTCGTTTACAAAATAGGAATAATGGGTTCGATTTGTTTCCTTTGGTCAGGTCAAATGTGCTTGTGAGTGAAACTGCAAGAATTTATTGTGCAGTCAGGGAAGTTTGAAAATGAAACGAAAAACTTGTACTTACATAATAAAATCCATCTTCATCTATTTCCCCAAAAACCGTGATGACATCCCCGGCACAGAAAGTCAGTTCAGCCTGTCAGAAAGAAAAATCAGCACACATCAGGTCTATTGGACAGGTACTTTTTTTCGAGGGGGTTGGGGGGACGGGGGTGATTGACTCTTCACAGACTTTCTAAAACGTCACATCCACAGTGAACTCGGTAGGACCGGGGCTTCTCTGATTTAACGCCGAGCATCACATTCACAGAGACCAGAGTCAATTGGGCTGAGGTCGTTGGGACACCGAGGAGGGCGGAGGCCGGCTCGGGCGGCGAGCGAGTCGGGGCCAGCCGGAGCTGCCGCCGCCGCCGCCGCCGCCGCCGTCTCCTTCGGAGCCCGACACGTAAGGAGGGGAAAACACACGCACGGCAAAAGGGAAACACATCCTCTTCGCGCTCACTCACCTCGTCATCTAGTCTGGTGCCCTCGAACTGTGTCGGCGGGGGTGCCAATATAAAGGTGAGATGAAGTCAAAACCAAGGAATGGGGGGGGGGGGGGGGGGAACAAATCAAAACAGTTGGCCTAAGTTTTTCCCCAGCCTTTCTCAAGATTTTACAGGTAGGTCGTTTCACAAATCCATCCCGCTGAGGTTCTGATTGACGCAATTGAGGCGAAGTTCACAAATTGTTCACACCCAAAGCAAATTTCACCTCAAAATGACAAATGGCGAACGACTAAAACGTCATTTCTGCTTTCATAACCTGCGAACTTCTAATCTCGAACACATTTACAACATTGGATGTACGTACTCACAAAGAAGTTTTTATTTACCATAATTCCCGGTCTACAGAGCGCACCTGGTTATAAGCCTCACCCAGAACATTTGTAAAGGAAATACCATTTGGTACATACATAGGCCGAAGCTGTGTGAAAGCCGAAAAGACATTTACAAAGAAAGACGGTACACAGAAAGTTGAACACTAGTGCCGCCACGCTAACGCTAGCGCCACGCTAATGCTAACGCTAGCGCCACGCTAACAAGGCCGGTTAAAAAAAACATATTGGTAAAAATCACTGATACACGGCAGTAACACGCTACCGGACCGGTTAACGCCACTTCCTCGGCAAAGATATTCCACCGGTCTCACGCTTACCTTTTCCGCTCGAGTGCCACCTTCCGGCCGTTAGAAAAAAAATGCTCAAATTAGCCGCATCACCGCATAAACCGCACGGTTGAAAGCGTGTGAAAAAAGTCACGGCTTATAGGCCGGAAATGACGGTAGTAAAAAAAAAAAAAGTGCAAATATGTTGATTTATAAACGGGTAGTGACGAGTGGCGTCAAGGGAAAGTGGGAATTACCTCCATGTCGATGTTTGGGGAGCTCTCCCTGGGGTCGTAGTCATACAGCGCCACCATTCTGCGGGTTGACATCGGGTGCTGACGGCCGCTCCGTCTGTTCCGCTCTGTGAACAAGACGTTCCCCCCCCCCCAAAAAAATTTTTTTTTTTAAATAAATAAAATAGACGGACATGCACGTTTTCAGTCAATTTGGTCATAATCAACAACGCCCAATAATTCTATCGTTACGAACAGTTTGAATTTCAAGCTTATTGCTATCGTCATTATTAGTAGTGCAGTAGTAATTGGCTAATAACAAAAAAAATAATAACAATAATCCTGTAAAGTTGCAGTAACTTCAGAGGTTCCCCAGTACTTGAGAATTAAGTCTCTGGCAGGAGAAGAGAGGACACGCACCTCGCTTGGACTTCCTGGACCTGCGGTTGATTGCACGTCCATCTTTGAATCGATCACAGTTTACTTGATAGGAAAGCACAAGTTGAGTCAGTCAAACGGACGCAGGAGACCAGAATGGCGGCGGCAGGGTGGAACGTTTGCTCTCACCCAACTTGTCCACGGGAGTGTTGAGCGGCAGAAAGCCTTGTTTGAGGAGCTGGCCCATCATGTTACCGTCCTCCGTTTGGATTTCAGACACCATGTTGCAGGGGATCAAGCCCACTCGCTCTCGGATTTCTGCCCTGTAGAAGCCGTCCGTGTCTTTTTTTCCAAACACCTAAAGAGAAAAGTGAGCCGAGAAGAGTTCAAAAAAGAAGCGAGGAACACTCGGGAATTCGGGAAGGCCCCTCCTTGTCGTCATAGAAAAATCATTCGCCACTTTTATATCATGTAAGTAAGTACGAGTTGTAAACGGGTAACATTGAGGAAGCGGGATGGCAGATTAGCAGAAAACTTTCCATATATGTACATTTATCTGGGCCTAACTGTAATTGTTTGGCAATTACCGTAATTTCCGGCAACTTTTTTTCACACGCTTTCAACCCTGAGGCTTATGCGGTGATGCGGGTAATTTGTGCAATTTTTTTATAACGGCCGCAAGGGGGCACTCCACCGGAAAAGGTAAGAGTGAGACCGGTGGAACATATGTGCAGAGGAAGTGACTTTTACCGGTATGCTTTTTTTTTTTTTTTTAACCGGCCCTGTTAGCGCCGTGCTAGTGTGTTGCTGCTGTGTTACTGTCTCAGTGATTTTTACCGGTATGTTTTTTTTTTAACCGGCCCTGTTAGCACCGCGCTTGTGTTAGCACCACTCTAGCATTAGCGCCGCGCTTGTGTAACACTGCGCTAGCGTGTTGCTGCTGTGTTACTGCCGTGCCTCAGTGATTTTTACTGGTATGGGTTTTTTTTAACCGACCCTGTTAGCAATGCGCTTGTGTTAGCACCACACTAGCATTAGCGCCGCGCTTGCGTAACACTGCGCCAGCGTGTTGCTGCTGTGTTACTGCCGTGTCTCAAGTGATTTTTACCGGTATGTTTTTTTTTTTAACCGGCCCTGTTAGCACCACGCTTGCGTAATACCGCGCTAGCGTGTTGCCTCTGTGTTACTGCTGTGCCACAGTGATTTTTACCGGTATGTTTTTTTTTTAACCGGCCCTGTTATTGCTGTGCTAGAGTGTTGCTACTGTGTGGCTACCAAAGCTGTTGTTTTTATTACCGGATTGTTTTTTTGTTTTTTTTTAAACAGCCCTGTTCGTGCTACCATGTTGTTGCTATGTTAAGCTAAGCTAAGGTATTAAAACTTTGAAAAATCTTTCTTTGTAAATATCTCATGTTTGAATTTGTTTCAATGTGGGTACTTGCAGCTTTTGCACACGTGCGGCTTATGTAGGTACCAAATGGTATTTCCTTTACAAATGTACTGGGTGAGGCTTATAATCAGGTGCGCTCTGTATGCCGGATATTACGATATCAGTGAAACGCTCATGAAATGCGCAGTACTAATCCCAAACTTATTTAAACTGTCTTAAAATAAGAAGCGTAAAATCACTCAAAATAACAACCCGGTAAGATTTTGCATTTTTGCAGCGCGTCTCGATCAAGCGTGAGATCCGAGGATGCGCGTCTCTCCTCACCTTGATGACCTGGCCCTCCTTGAACGGAAGCTCCTCGTCGACGGCGTCGGGGTTGGGAGACATGGACAGCGGGTCGTAGTCGAACAGGGCCACAAAGACGCGGGTCAGCCCGTCCGCTTCCGATCGCTCAAAGTAGTCCGGCGAGGGGCGGCCCCGCCCCTGCCTACGCCCGCCGTAGCTGTCTGAAACACAGAGGAGGCCTTTGCAGCTACCATCATCCGTCAACAGTCACAGGGAGAGCAGAAGACGTCCGGTGGTTAGAACTGATACGGGGGGAGTAGGCGGAACCCCAAATGCTCCTCTCAAGACAAGATTTCCAAACAATTACAATGTATTTGACATCGCAAGCTTGACGCTTTGCGCACACGTACAGGTTGCGCTCAGCCGTTCGTTTGACATCGCGGGATGCAGAGCAACACGTGAAGCAGCATTCGGGTGAAGGGAAAAACAAATTCGAGGACAAGACAAGACAAGAAGCAAAACACAGTCGCTCATTGCTGTTTCACCGGGTAAAAAAAAAAAAAAAAAAAAAAAATAATGCCTTCCTTGGTTTGGACATAACGAGGAGAACATCGCGACATTCAATTTTAGTATTGTCATGCTGACGTTAGTTACCGTGCGAGGAAAAAAAAACTTGAAGCCAAATGGTCAGCAGACGCCCATTCCAGACACCAAAACAAAACATTAAATACCCGACGAGTTCTCGGTGACATATTTAGGACGACACTGAGGGGAAGGGATGAGCCTGCCATCGCTCTTTATGCTTCTGCTGGATCATCATGTCAAATGTTTGAATGGCATAACTTTCAGACATCTGTCCAAAAACCAAGGAAAAGAGTGAAAAGTGATTTGGGAATGGTTCAATCCAATGCAGTGGAACCGCTCAAGTGGTATACGGTAATTTCCGGCCTACAAGCCGCAATTATTTTCACACGCTTTCAACCCTGCGGTTTATGCGGTGATCCGGCTATTTTTTTTTTCTTTTTTCTAATGGCCGCGAGGGGGGACTTGAGCGGAAAAGGTAAGAATGAGACCGGTGGAATATATCTGCCGAGGAAGTTACTAGCGTTAGCGCTGTGTTACTGGGGTGTCTCAGTGATATTTACCGGTAAGTTTTATTTTACCCAGCCCTGTTAGCATTAGCACTAGCGTTAGCACACCGCTAGCGTTAAACTCTTTCTGTGTACCGTCTTTCTTTGTAAATATCTCATCTTTCAATGTGTGTTACACAGCTGCGGCGTATGTATGTACCAAATGGTATTTCCTTAGGGTTAGTACAAATGTCCTCGGTGAGGCTTGCGACCAGGTGCGCTCTGGCGGCCGGGAATTACGGTAATCATGAATTCGAGCAAAATAAAAAAAAATATATATATATATACTCACTGGAAAACAGAACTGCATGAACCAAATTACGGAGGAACTGAGAGTTCAACATATACAATATGTTATTAGCTCTGTTTACCAAACATTTTACAGTTAATAGTGTTTTTTTAAACAGTTGCATGAGCACACATGAGGCATGTATTGTTTAATGCAAGTATGAATGTAACGACCTGTGATTGGCCGGTTAAGAGTCGGGTCTCCTTCAAAATCAGCTGGGCTAGGCTGCCGCTAAACCGTTCGTGAGCCCGTGAGGATATGTTGGCCAAAAAGTGGATGGACGATAGCCACAGTTTGACCCTTGATTATTTTGATTTGCTCTTACTGAGTAAGGGGACGACTCGATCAGCACTTTAGTAGTTCCACTGGAACTGAAGAGAGTCATGCAAAATGAAGAGTGGAAAACTACAACAATCAACAAAATAATGGAGGATTAGAGGCAGGGTAAATTGAACAAACGGGGTGGGATGAAAACATTTTTCCAACAGGCAGAAAGATGCAACAGTTCTGTTCGTCTGAGCTCGGCACAGTAAATTTTGAAAAAGTGAAGCTTGTTTGGTCTTTTTGTGTCTTCGATATCAGCGTTACATACTGAAACCTGTGAGTTCATTCTACATGCGAAAGAAGAACTCAGAAGTGCACAAAGACGCAAATTCCGGTCAATGATTTGTGGTGCAAAACTAATCTGGGCCTAGCAACGGGTTGTTTTCACTGATGTCCATTTAACCGCTGTACCTAACGTGTACTAGTGCGGAAGTCTATGTAATACTCTCGGTTACTGTTTGTGTTTTTGTGTTTCACGGGTGTCTCGGGACTCAAGTACATAAGAGAGGACTTGCTAACCATCAGAGACCCTTCTTCTGACTTTTTTCGACAACTCTCCCCAAGTTTTTTTTCCAGAGTTGCTAGTCGGTGCGCTCTTCAAAGCCTCGCGATCCGGTACACAAGTCCGGCTGCGTAAGCGGGGACCTGGTCTAACGCTTCTGCCGAAAGGCTTTGGACGTTTTGCAGCTCTGTGCCACGGAGACTTGGCTTTGTGGACGATTGCTTGACGCTGCTATCGCGCTAGCCGGCTTCAACCTCTGCCGAGCTAAGCTAACAAACGTAATCAATTCTCTTTCCAGAAGGCCAACATTACAGCTATGATCTTTTTTTGTTAGTCACTTGAAAGATTTGAGAATTTTGTGAAATACTGGATTTGTTTATTCGCTTGTCTTTCTGCCATTGTCATCAAATTTGAACCAAATAATCAAAATTTTGCTTTGGTTGTGGTGAACTAATATAAAGGTTTTACTTTTTGAAAAAAAAATGGAATAAATGGAGTTTGCCTTGTTATAAAAAATATTATTCCACCGCCTTTCGTTTTCCATGTTAGCATACAGGTAGGTGCTCTTCCTTTGTGATTTCTGTCACGTAGAGTAAAAGATCAAGGGCGCAATATTGCGCCTTCGTGACGCAGTCCTGAGTCCCATGATGTGTGTATGCCAGGTGGCCTAATAGTCAGTCTGGGCTTGATGTGCTGTCGCTCGCGTCTTCAATAAATGCGGTTAGAAACATAATATCGTCCACCTTGCCTATATATGAGTAACGGGAGCTCAGGGATCGAAAATGTCCGCTGTTGGAAGCAGCCCAACGGGTGAAATCACGTGAAAACAACCCATACTTTGAAAAATGTCAGCGTGTATCCAACGGGACCAAACTGTACCGCTCGATGTTCTCGCAAAGCGCGGCGGTATGGATGTCGGAGGCTTTTGGGTTTCTTGGGATTGGAGCAGACGCAAAAGTGCAGCCGGAAAGTGAAGCGGCAACTCTTTCGCTAATCTGTTTCGTTGAATAAATGAGTTAATAGCGCTACGATTTCTACGGTCTTGGCCTTTCTCTAAGATTGTCGGTGTGAAGTCGAGCTCTTGCGCTTGGTGAGAAGCTGCGCCACGTACCATATGGATCGTCTGAGGACACAGATGGCCATATCCTTCGGCGAGCTACACTGCCATAGTAAACATCCTCCTTGACGGGTGAGAGGTTCCCCTCACTCCCCTCACTGTTACTGTCCATGGTGATCTCTACAGAAGACACCAATCACAGCATTACGGTCAGAGATTCTGCACACACGCACTCTGTGCCATTCAATCATGCTGAGGGAGTTGGGGAAGGACGGTCTGAGGGGGGCGGCACAAGGTAATGAGAACTCCCTTCGGAGCCATGTCAAACAGCAATGCTTGGACTGTTGCCGTGGCGACTGGTAAACACGGCGAGGTACCGTAAACACAGGCTTAACACATTCGGACGATCCGGCTCACGACGACGTAGCCGCAGGGGGGAGGGAAACACGCGCGATCGATGGCGACACAAATGGGCGTCTCCTCACGCGGTGACCTCACTGACCGATGGACGGGATGGGCCGTCGCTGAGGGGGGCTGCCGACGTGGACCGGCCTCCGCCCCGCGTGGTCCAGGCGCTCGGCGTTCCCGTGAGATGGCGAGTTTCCAACGAGCTTCGGGACAAGAGAAGACAAGACGGTTACAAGGCCGTGCTGGTCGCACCGCGGGGGGTGGGGGGGTGGGAAAGTGAGCATTTGAGACTGTTTTCAAAAACCCCACAAGTCCCTCAAAACAAGTACAAAGCCAAGCTTGAGCAAATGATCGGTCCATTTGTCCTTAGGTAGGCTGAATGATAGAAATAAAAATTGAAAAGAAATAAAGAAACAAGTAAATCATATCAAGGCCCAACACAACATTGTGGATTCGAGTTAGTAGGGCCACAAGTTCAACTAAAGACCATTTGTTTGCTTGTTTTGTTCTGTGCATGTCAGCTCCATGACGAGAAACAAACAGAAAATACAAAAACAAAAAGTTTGGGTGAAGCTCGACATTGAAGTTACCGTGGCAACCAACAAAGTACCGTACGAGAAAATAAGGATTTTGTTTTCTTGCCAAAACAAGAAAAAGAGATTCAGGTGGAAAAACTTAATTAGAAAATGCAGGCGTGGTTTGGGGGGGGGGGGATTGTGTGGGTGTGCGAGCGAGATGAGATTTGTTAGTAAAGCTCCAAGTACGACATCTGGCGCAACACTAACGAGTCATGAAATATGATTTATGCAGCCGGCAGACAGGAGGCGTAATGTAACCACGCTTGTGCTGTCCTTCGAGTGGGACATGACACGTCAAAACTTGTTAAAATGGCCTTTAGGGAAATTAAAGTTTGGCTGTATTAATTGTTAAAAAAAAAACAAAACAATAATAATAATAATAATACAACAAACAAACACCTGTCAGTCAGAGAACAAGCAAAGCAACTTCCACAAAACAAGACATCAAAGCAGACCGACCATGAAATGCGTTCACAAAATGAAAAAATTCAAATGATGCGAGGGGGGGGGGAATAAACATGGGGGGGGAAGAGACAAGACTCAGAAAGTAAAAATGTCTGCAGCTTGCTGATTGTGAAGTGCAGCAGAAAGCGGGAGGCACACACCGGCGGCTGGTCCCAGTAGAGCCTGGACCAAGACCGGGCCCTAGCCTCCCTGTGTCGAGCGCAATAGAGCTCGTTCAGCCCGCCCTCACTCAGGGCCCCCTCGCGGGAGGACATCCGTGGCCCAAAGTGCTCCCGCTTTTTCAAGTCACCCGTGTGGACGGACTTTGCGGAGGTCGCCGCGACGTCAGCAAAGTCCTCCTGGACGCTGCGCTGGCGGGTCAAAGTTCTCTTGCGGCCCATGGCTAGCGCTCGCCTTTCTACCGGCCCTTCGCAGTGGATGATGCGCACGGGGCCGCCGTGGCCGCAGTAACCACGATGAGCCCTGCCCAGAGATCCTTCTTCCTCGCTCCCGCAGTCGAGACCGCTGTCGGGACTCTTGGCGTTCTGGCGGTTAGGTCGGCCCGGGACGCGGTCGTCGGCGCCGTAGTAGTAGCGGATGTCGGCGAAGCGAGGCAAAGAGCGCTGGCGGTGCAAATGGCGAAGATTCTTGCCGGAGGTGACGCGCCCGTGACTGTCGCGGCCAAAGTTCCGGCGCTCGGCTCGCGGCGTTCCCGGCCGGCCGCCTTCCTCGAAGCGCAGGCGCCGGCCCGCCTCGTCCACGCCGTCGGTCTCTTCCTCCACCTCCGGGATGCTGTGGAGACGCTTGCCGCGCAGCGACTTCTGCTTGACCACCTCCCTCTGGAGGTCCCAGCAGTCCCTCTCCTCAGCAAGATCCTGACGCTTGTAGTACGCCTCCAGCGGGCAACGTGGCGCACGTTTTGACAGTTCAGTTAGTCCGTTTCAAAAGGTTCAGTTTAGTGTTTTGGAAGGGGAGTTGACGCGTGTTTGAAGGTTTTAACACAGGCAGGAAACAACGCAACATGTGAATAGAATAAATGGGGGGAAAGACAAAAATAAAGACAGAATTAGTTATTTGTGGCAATAAAGCAACTCATGCAGTCTCATTCGGTGAAGAGGAAATGGCATGCTCTGAACAGGAATCTGCCAAACGGTGGAGTGACAAACGAGACGTAGACAGAGGTCGATGTGGGGGGAAGAGACATTTGCGTGTGGAAAGGGGAAAAATACAGAGGACAAATTGGACGGTAGAGCAAAGGGTTTGCTCGGAAGAATTCAAGTGGAATAATCAGCCTCAAAACAAATGGGAAGCTACAGTGAAGAAAAAAAGTATTTGAACACCCTGCTGTATTGCAAGTTCTCCCACTTAGAAATCACGGAGGGGTCTGAAATTTTCATCGTAGGTGCATGTCCACTGTGAGAGAGATAATCTAAAAAAAAAAATCCAGAAATCACAATGTATGATTTTTTTAACGCTTTATTTGTGTGATACAGCTGCAAATAAGTATTTGAACACCGGTCTATCAGATGGAATTCTGACCCTCAAAGACCTGTTAGACCGCCTTTAAAAGTCAACCTCCACTCCATGTATTATCCTGAATCAGATGCACATGTGTGAGGTCGTTAGCTGCATAAAGACACCTCTCCAAAGGACTACGGAGAGATTGCAAAGCAGCCTGGTGAAAAAAGGTCCCCTGTTGGCGCACAATCGGAAAAACGGAACAAGCTAAACATGACGGTCAATCTCAATGGGAGTGGAGCCCCATGCAAGATATCACCTCGTGGGGTCCGAATGATCTTTAGAAAGGTGAGGTATCAGCCCAGGACTACACGACAGGACTTGGTCAATGACCTGAAAAGAGCTGGGACCACCATTTCCAAGGTGACTGTTGGTAATATACCAAGACGTCATGGTTTGAAATCATGGATGCCACGGAAGGTTTCCCGTGCTTAAACCAGGACATGTCAAGGCCTGTCTTAGGTTTGCCAATGACCATTTGGATGATACAAAGGAGTCATGGGAAAATGTTTTGCGGTCAGATGAGACCAAAATTTAACTTTTTGGTCATAATTCCACTAACCGTGTTTGAAGGAAGACAAATGATGAGTTCCATCCCAAGAACACCATCCCTACTGTGAAGCATCAGGGTGGTAGCTTCATGCTTTGGGGTGTTTTTTTGCACATGGGACAGGACGACTGCACTGTATTAAGGAGAGGATGACCGCGGCCATGTATTGTGAGATTTTGGGGAACAATATCTTTCCCTCAGTCGAAGCATTGAAAATGGGTCGTGGCTGGGTCTTTCAACATGACAATGACCCAAAGCACGCAACCAGGAAAACCAAGGAATGGCTCCGTAAGAAGCATGTCAAGGTTGTGACGTGGCCTGGCCAGTCTCTAGACCTAAACCCAACAGAAAATCTTTGGAAGGAGCTGAAACTCCATGTTTCTCAGCGACAGCCTAGAAACCTGTCTGATCTAGAGAAGATCTGTGTGGAGGAATGGGGCAAAATCCCTCCTGGAGTGTGTGCAAACCTGGTGAACAACTACAGGAAACATTAGATCTCAAACAAAGGCTACTGTACCAAATATTAACATTGTTTTTCTCAGGTGTTCAAATAGTTATTTGCAGCCGTACCACACAAATAAATCATTAAAAAAAAATCATACATCGTGATTTCTGGACATTTCTTTTTAGATGATCTCTCTCACAGTGGACATGCACCTACCATGAAGAACTTGCAATACAGCTGGGTGTTCAAATACTTATTTTCTTCGCTGTAACTGCGTACAAAATGCGGCGTCACATGCTGTATCCGCATGTATTTCGTAAAAGTTTACACTTGCAATGCGTACAGAAATCCCACCTACAGTCAAGGAAAAAAATGATTACGTTCATTTGATTCTTGAGGAAGTATAATGAACAAGACAGATGAAGAAACAACTTTTGTCAAATCATATTTTCCATGACTGTATCTCGGAACAACCTCATCCTAGTCATGTGATTTCAAATTTCTTTAGTGACCGTGAAAATGGCGAAATTCACGTTTTGTGGTTTTCGACCTTCAAGGTACCCAAAGTATTTTTGGAAGGGGGTCATCCGCAACAATAACATAAAGAAATACAAAAATAAAAGGCAATGATAAAACAAAAAATTCATTTTAAATAAATGCAAAGTAAAGACATAAATGACTGGGTTTCATGGATCTGCAGTTCGACGACATTTGGATTGTAAAGTCGGAGCCGTTTGACTTCTGACAGCAGGCGAACACAAAAATTTGTCAGCATTGTGCCTTTACATCCACACAGAACAAATGATAACTGATAACCGCTGCCAATAGGAAAAAAAAAATTAAACATTCAGACATGACAGACATGAGCCAAAGTGAAAACTGACATTTAAGTGCGCACTTAAATGAGATTCCCACGTGCACTCGGTATGCCATAACCACTTGAAATCGTACGCTTGTATCAATTTGCTTACACGTATCTAAAAAAAAAAAAAACGTCTCAAACTAGTCAAAGCGCATGAAAAATGGAGCATAACCCAGAAATATACATTGTTTTAGTATTCTGGCAGCATGCCGTATAGATTATTGTGGGTACACGTACGCAGCCATTTTCATGACTCAGCTTGGCGGTAAAGCGGAAAGCGGGAGGCCAAGGCCGGACGGCTTCCTTCGGCTAAATGAAAGCAGAAGCGCTCAGCCGGGCAAAGCCAGCGGCGGCCCCCGCCCCTTGTCAAAAAACTTGTCACCTATTCCCGCCATCTGTGTGGCGGGCGACAGAGCACCCCCCACCCCCCACCCCCGCCGGTCGTGCGGTCGCTACCTTGAGAGAGTTGTGAGAGTTGATGCTCCTCCGCCGGCCCTCTTCCAATTGCATCTCGGAGTAGAGGTCTTCCTCGTCCTCCTCCATGATGTCGGACAAGTCCGAGCCACGGCTGCTCTCCGTGTAGTACTCCTCACTGTGGCTGTAGTGCTGATGGTGCGGGTGATGGTGATGGTGATGATGGTGGTACTAAGAGAAAGAGTTCAAATAAATGAGCAGAACAATAAATATTTCTTTTCTTCACAGTTTTTTTTTTTAACTGTAGCTAGAAAATACATCTGTGTAAGAATGCAAAAGAGATTATTGGGGCCAGGACCATGTGCAGGACAGAATCCCGACTCATCCACTAGCGCACAAAAATGATTGGATCACACTTCAAAGGGACATTTTACAAACACCGTAATTTCCGGCCTATAAGCCGCGACTTTTTTCCACACGGTTTCAACCCTGCGGTTTAAGCAGTGATGCGGCTAATTTGTGCATTTTTTCAAATGGCCGTGAGGGGGAACTCGAGTGGAAAAGGTGTAAGAGTGAGACCGGTGGAATATATGTGCCGAGGAAGTGACTTTTACCGGTCTGGGCCTGTTACCGCTACGGTAGTGTGTTACTGCCGTTTCTCAGTGATTTTTACCGGTGTTTTTTTTTAACTGGCCCTGTTAGTGCGGCAGCGCTAGCATTAGCGTCAGCACGCCGCTAGCATTAGTGTTATACTCTCTGTGTACCGTATTTCTTGTAAATATCTTGCGTTTCAATGTGGGTTTCAATGTCTTTTACACAGCTGCGGTGCACGTATGTACCAAATGGTATTTTCTTTACAAATGTACTGTGTGAGGCTTATAATCAGTTGCGCTCTGTAGACCGGGAATTACGGTAGTTGTGTTTCTGGAGTGGCTTCCCATCTATTAAGTGTGAAATGAAGCCACTAAGTAAATCGTTGGCGATCTGCCTGCTTCTCAAAATGCCTATTGGAGCAAACCGCTCTGCAATTCCGCCCAACTTTAATTTAATTTAAAAGTGGGGCAAATTTATAGATCAAACGGTGTATAGTACTGTATCTGGTTTAATTAGCTAATGATGGTTTTGAGCATTCTGGATGTGGGATCTTGTTCTGCAGGGAGTCTCCACCACAAAAAGCCACAATACCTGGCACACCTAAGCAGGTTGGCTACGTGACATCAGTTGCCACAGTTGAACAAAGTGACCGAAGTTCGCTTAAGTGTGTTTGCATAAGCCGCCCTCAAAATACCCGCATTAGAACAAGAGTGACAGGTAGATATTAACTATGCTGTTATTCTTGATCTTATGAAGACATGTGAAGCGTTTTGGATTGTGGAAAAAAGCCATACCGCTTGTAAGGTTAACACCGTACCTGTCTGCCCAGTTCGGAGCCTCGAAGAAATTCATCCACGGAGGCGCCTCTCCTTCTTGCGTGAGGAGAGTCGTAGCCGTCCTCCTCGTCGTCGGAGTTTAGCGGGTGCAAGGCGTCGCCTCGCTCGCTGAAGATGTTCCTCTTCTCCACCTGATAGGAGAAATCACATCATGCCGCGCGTCAAGTCGTGCGCTTTCTCTTAAAATAAACATTTGAAGCGTTTTCTTGATTTCTTTGGAGCCGGTGCCGTTCGTCTACTCTGTCGTGCAATTTAGTGAACGTAGCCTCCCTCTCCGTACGGCTGCTCAATGAATACGATTTCGACCTCGTGCCTTCCGAGCCGCCAATTACGCTGCAGTGGTTTGACATTGAGCCTTTCACCGTACCCTGTTGCCTTGAGCAAAGACTCTCTGGGCAGCTTCCCTGGCCATGGCCTTGGCGACGGTGTTGGGGATGGGGACTCCCTGAGGCTGCGGCAGGATCCTCTGAGGCGAGGGCGATCGGCGGCTTTGGAAGGGCGGCGGCTCCAGGTCGGCGCCGTGTGCTGGAGGCAGGGGCGAGTGGGAGGGTTCCCAGGGCGGTCCGGGCCGCACGCCCGCCTCGCGCTCTTTGGTTTCTGGCTCTGTGGCACTTATGAGCGGATGTGACTTGGGCGCGGGCTGGCGCTGGAACTGAGGACTGGCGTGGGGCGGAGGGTGACAGATGGGCTGCGGGCGCGTCTGCGTGCAGGGCAACGTGTGGGGCTGGGCTGGAGGCAGAGGATGCCGCACCTGCGGTTGGGGGTGGATCAGCGGGTACGTGGATGGATACGGAGGACGGGTTTGGGAGAGAGCGGGGCAGGACGCCGGCTGCGGCACAGAGTGCGGCGGCGGCGGGGGCGGCCCAGTAGTTCGGTGAGCGAGGCGCGGCGAGCCCAAGAGATTATGCGGGATGATGGCCACGGGGGAATCCTGGGACTCTCCTTGTGTCGATAATGTCCTTACAATGACCTCCCTGGCCTCCAGGCATTGGATTCTGTTTAACTCCACCGTCACGTAGTCGGCGGTGGGGTACAAGACCTCGGCAATCTGCACAAAGCCAACAAAAACCGCCAGTTCAGTGTGGAAATACAATTATAACGCTCATGTGAATTTCACACATCTATGATTACAAAATTTTAGGGACATTCGGGTTGTGGTTGAAATTTCTGGATGAATGCGGAACACTCAAAAACTTTTAAAAATGAATTTTTAGCCGCTCAGGTTTGCAGTAGTTTTCAGTTCAGCTTGAGGTGAAAAAGCCTTTAGCATTGTGAATTTGTTGCTATTTCAGCCGCCCTCTTCATACCCGCTGCTCACGTTTCGACACCGTGAGACCAAGTCGACAGCGAACAATTGATCGACAGTAAAGTGGCCACTGAACGTCACCGGCAGACAGAAACACAAATACAGAGACAGGAAGAGCCACATTGAAACATTTTCACCAAATACCACATTTGAAACAACTTTGCCCGTACGAAATGTCTCTCAAAAGCCAATATCCCAAACTTTTTGGGTGTATGAGTTTTACACACATGACCTTTTCAAAAGTAAAATCTCAAAATGAATTTCAACCGTGGCGAAAAAAGGGTTTAGATGAAGAATACCGCATCTGCTGATATTTGAGCTTTTTATTTTGGTTGTATATAAACATAATTTTCTTCCTTCAATAGATGCCGAAAGAGTAGTTGGTGGGCGATACGCACCGCCTTCGATCACCTTCGAACAACCCGGTTGGTACCTTTTGTCCCTTTGTGCACACAGCGTAGCCGATTACGCTGGCACCGTTGGAAGTGCCAGCCGTAGTCAGCGGTGGGGGCTTCCATCTAACCTGCAGGACCCCGGGTGTCTGCCCACACTGGACCTGAACCTCCTGTGGAGGGAGTGGGGGACCTGGAGATCACAAGCAGGGGGGAAAGAAGTGACTTGCTGGCCCCACTGACCCTGTGAGTGTGACAAGTCCGTAAAGTGTCCCAGTATTCTTTGTTCCTATTCAGCCGTCCATCCATCCATCCATCCATCCATCCATCCATCCATCCATCCATCCATCCATCCATCCATGCACTTTCACTATTCTTGGCCCAGGGAGCTAGCTGGGTCAAAGGCAGTCTACACCTGCGACTGGTCGCCAATCAAAGTCAGGCAAGTAAACGTTTCCATCATTGGTGACTTCGTTCTTTCCAACATGTTACATCCGGACAATCGTTACTCAGAAAAGAGCTCAAGTTTTACAGGTGCCTGGATTTGTTCCTGACAACATTGCATGGCTTTCCGACGTGGAGAGCCACTAATATGAAATCACACGTTAGCGCTTTCACACGCTTTGTCCCATGCTAGTGCACATTAGAACTTTTTCACAAGTTTTTCGTTTGTTTTTTTTTACGCAAGTTTATTCATCTTTCTTCACCATGGACCCCAAGAAACTTTAATGGAATGAAGTTGTGTGCTTGCGTCTATTCGTACTTATGTTTTCGCTTAGCTGTCAAACGTTTGCCTCCTCCTCCATCCCCCACGATACCTTTTGCTTCTCACTCACTTTCTCGTCGCATAGTCGCCCAACGCCAAAGGTAAATGAACATTATTTTTATTATTCATTACATTACGTACTCCGAATGCTTCTTTTTTGTGTGTGGGTTGAACGGATTATGCTATTTACATATAAAAAGCGCTTCTACTCACGAAAGATTCACATTAAGAAAACGTCCGGAATGAATTAATGTCATAGTTAGAGGTACCACAGTATTGGAAATGGCTACCTTGATGATGCACTGCACATATTACACATAGCGGTCATCCAGTCAGTACTGTGTACCTCCATCACACTCTGGTTTGGGGTTGCCACAAAAAAGGACAAACTCCAACTGCAACGGAAAATCAAAACGGCTGAACGGATTATCGGCACCGCTCTACCCACTATTGAGGACTTACACGCAACGCAAACTAGGTCCAGAGCAGGCAGGATCCTTTCGGATCTGTCATGAGCAAGACTTGGCCACTGCCAAGAGGGGCGTGGCCACAGCTGTTTCACGTTCAGACTGTAATTAGAAGGGCATTTAAGTTGGAGTTTTCGTTGCGGGCATTTGCCAGTTTGTTGCCTTGCGTTAGTGGGTCGCATTCACTGTCTGTGGGACTCTCCGCGTCTACGGGTAAGTTAGAGTAACCCTAGTGGCAGCAATTCTGTACCTTTTAGTTTGATCGTGTCCTGTTGAGTTGTTAGTTTGCCCCAGACGCATCGGACCTTGCTGCATGGCTTTTGGATCCCACCTAGCCTAGCGTTTCTGCACCTCTGCCTTGTCGGACTGCTACAGTGTAGCATAGTTAATATCTACCTGTCACTCTTGTTCTAATGCGTATGACCCAGTTTCCGGAATAAACTACATCGAACATTATGCCTCTGTCTCGAAGTCCTGCATTTGGGTCCGACCCCGTACCGGAGGTTCGTGACAGGTTCCTCCACATCCTGCCCACCAGCTCTTCCAGCTCCTGTGACCCCTGTGGGTTCACTAGGGTTAAGTCATTAAATTCTTGATCAGCATGTTTACTCTTTCCTGCCTTGTGCTATTGTTGGGACACTCACTCACATCCTGCTGGTCCAATCAATCTTAGTATTAGTAATATATTTTGTAGACTATCGTACGATTCGTCACTTTAAACTGCTCTCCGTAAAGGGAACTGCGAACGAGTAAAGGGACTCTGTACAAGCTTTACACAATGCGGGACGTTGACACACTTATCTCTTACCTGTTCTAAATGAAGAAGATTTTACATGAGTCTTACAAGGAATAGTTCCTATAAATAGAAATGTCTCTTGTTCTTTGTTGTTGCTGCTTTGTTGTTCTTGTTCTGTATATCGTATCAGGGCAGCATCAACTGCCGGAGAACAATTCCTTGTGTTTTTACACACTTGGCCAATAAAGCAGATTCTGATTCTGATTGACACCACAGTCAATTAAATACACAAAAATAAAGATACTGTCAAAATAATACCTTTCTGACTATGTCAATGCAAACAGGGTAGCAAGTATTTTGACCTAGCTTGTATTGGATTGTTTTTTTGTGCAGGGTGTGAGGAGTTCTGTAGTAGCTGGTACCTTAAGTGTATCGCTTCTGTATTGGTAATACTGTATTTACAGTCCTATTCTTTAAGTGAGTGAAACCAGCAGTGGGTTTTTACAACACAGATCGCTAAGACCAAGAACAAAAGTTCTGATTCTGGTTTCTGAATGCTTTGCAATCACAGCCAGCTGTCAGATTGTTAGTTAGACTACGAGACAAAGGAATGACGTGGTCTCCACAGTGTGTCGGCGCTCCAAGCACCCAGCGCTAAGCGGCGCAAAGCGATTAGCCGCACTTAGCACTGCGCGTCAGCATAAAGCTCCACCACCGCCGACGTGTTTCCACCCTCACACAAAACAGTTTTAGACCGGAACTTATACCTGTTATGCGATTCTATTTCGCCTTATGATGATTAAACTTGTCAAACCAACAAATAGCAGCTCTTAGAGCACTGAATGAACGATTTTGTCGAGCGGCTTTCGTTCCTCCCAGTTGCAGACACCGAATTTATGGCAGCAAACTGGAAGCTGCTGACGGTGACTGCTTTTCATTTCAGAAGCGCCGTTACTTGTTTGAGGATATGAAAGTCTCTGCAGCCTGCCCGGACGGCACCACCTCAAGAATAGCCCCGCACTGCACGCGGAGACACGCGGAGACAATTTCCACCGCCTCTTATTAAATTGTTCAATGGGCGGCTAATCTAATGAACTCTCGGCAGGTTTTTCCCCATCAAAAGGCAGCAGAAAAAGCTCAGCGTGATGCTTCTTACGATGCCCTCTTTCCATTCATCATCTTGTCGTTTCTGTGCGGCATCTTCATTTTCAATCAATTCAAGCCCTGGCGCCCCCTCTTTAGAACTCCACTCCCCCCCCACCTCAATTATTCCTCCTAATTACTCCTAATTGCCTGCTTCTGTTTTCTCTGTTTTTTTAACTGAATCCGCAAGAACAGACAGTGAAAACAGAACTGAGCAATCTTTAAGGACATATGAATTAAAAAGCTGGGTTAGTGATGAGTGAACGTGTGAACTGTTGTCCTGAATGCAGCGCATCGATTCGCTCGCTCACCTGCAGGTTGAGTGCAGAATTCCACAGAGATTTCCCTCTTGTCCCTCTGCTCCGTCGGAAGCTGCCAAGGCACCTGGTGCGTCTGTGCCACAACCTTCACTTTGTAAACCGTCATGGGCTTCAGGTTGAAGAACTGATATTGATACCCCCCGGCCTTGATCACGTCGTACTCGGCGCCGTTAAGGAAGAGGCTGTGACTGTAGTTGCTGTTGCTGGGCATCCACGAGAGCTCCGCTGAGCCCTGCGTGATGTTGTCCACCCGCAAGTAGTAAGGTGCCACCACCACGTCTTTGCCCACCAGCAGCGTGCACCGCAGCTCGTCTGACAAGCCGCGCTCGGTGACGCTCTGCACCGAGATCCGGTAAGTGTTGGTCGCCAGGTTGAGTTTCTCGATAAGGGCCTTAGTCCTGCCCCCGTAGGGGACGCTCATCCGTAACTCCTTATCCACCGAGACGTTGTAGCCACTGATGGAGCCCCAGCCAGGAGGAACCACAGGGGGGTCCCAGCCAATGATGATACTCTTGGCCAGTTGTTTAATCAGGTTAATGCGGCGAGGGTAAGGCACAACGTTTTCACCGACCTCGTCAATACTGACATCTAAGGTTCCTGTCCCGTTGCTGGAGGAGCCCAGGAGGTCCGCGCCCAGACTGCTGCTGCTGCTGTTAGGACAGCCTTGTTTGTCGTCAGACAGCAGGCTGCCGAAACCCGTCCCGATCCCCCTGCTGACCCCCGGTCTCTGAGGTCCCAGGCTACTGTGGTTGAGGTTGCCAGGTTCTTTAGCTAGCGAGTCCCTGCGTTGAACGGAGGATGTCTCCTCCTGTATAAAATCCACAAAATTGGAGGGGACGAGTCCCCGTTGGCCATCTAGCAGCTCTCCTAAAATACAAAATGAGAAAGAGGCGGTGGGCAATCTGGGGAAAGTGCAGAATAAACGGTATGAGCTTTCAGACCTTCATAAAAGCCATCCTCGTCCATCGTTCCGTAAACGTAGAGGTACTTTCCTGCCACCAGGGCGAGCTCAGCTTCTGGATGTTCATTTGGCCCATCGTAAGGATTGTAACTAGCACCAAAGCACATCAGACCAAGTTTTACATAAACGGATTCACGACATCAGTAATATTCGGTACCAAAGGGTTCACTGATTTTAAAGATAAAAAATGGAATTATAATTAGTGAAAATTAACAACTACCTAAGCTAATAACGGGCATGACTGGTTTATTTTATATTAATGCTACATATGCATTCGCTTCAGGGCGGCCACCGGAGTCACATTCCAGGCCCCCGTCTTTTTTTTTATCACCAACTATCAAAAACTGATGTGCTGAATCATAGTGCGACTTTGAGCCTTGGGGACTGAGCAGCCCCGGCCCCCACGGACACCGTCATGAACTGGGAAAAACTTTGCAAGATTTGTATGTACGGTAGAGAAAAAAAAATGGCCCAAATAACATGACTCACTACATTTCGGGAAAACGGGCCTGCCGTGGCCGCCAGGAAAATGAAGTGAACGAAGCAATGAGTCGTTGTACGGAAAGTTATACATCTTCTCATTCAAGTCTTTTGGTGTTTAGCAGAAAACTCTTGAGAGAACATGCATTCTATCGTAAGAGCTCAAGTCACACCTCAACAAATGTAGGACTAAAATTAACTTTACGATGGTGACAAAATATTCTACAGTAATGATGGTGTGCTATTGACTTGATATTTTTTGCTTGAGTTTATTCAAAGTCTTATCTTGGCCCTAGTGATACCTTAAAATTCTCGAAAAGTTGTTGTTGTTTTTTTAAACATACCTGTAGCGAGCTATACACAGACGGACCTTCCCTGTAAACCTTGGTTTAGACCTGGTGGTTGAACCGAGCTCTTTGTCCATCTACGGAAGGAAAATGCAATTCTTAAATATATTCATTTGGTAAAAGTACAAACAAACGGACAGTTGAGTGTAAGGACCAAGTACCTCAAAACATGGAATCTTATATGTAAGTTTGCCTCATGTGGGCAATGCGGGGCTGCCCTAAAAAAAATTAAAATAAGCAGGCCTCACAACCAACTGGATGGGATTTCTGAATGTCTGTGCTGTGCTGGAAATGCACTGCATATGTCATACTGCTCATAAAAACTAGCCAAAAATATCATTTTTGACATTGACTTCTTCATTAAACCACGTCGGCTCCTTTTCATTCACCGTCGACAATAATATCCATTTCAAGACGATCACCAACCTCCGAGAGTAGCGTGCGTGCCGCGCCGGTGCCGCCTCGACTGCGATGCAGGAACGTCGGCTTGACCGAGAGAAGCTCCGCTTTGTCGCTGGCGCTCTGCAGTGGACGGATGAACTCCGATATCAAAGACCTGCTCGTCGGTGACTCGCTGCCTGCGGATCAAAAGAAAAGCTCGTCGTCGCGCCTCCCAACCCGGTAACGGAAATCTGTCTGGAATCGAGAGAATAAACAATAATAATGCCATCGAGGGGAGCAAACTACACTGGAAATTATATCAATTTGGTTACACGACAGGAATATTGCGCTCAAGCAACATGAAGGACAACAGTTTTTCTGCTTTGGAAATTTTTCCGTTCTATACCTTTACACTCAACTTCAAATAGTCTTAAAGAGAATATAGTTTTACAAATACAAGTGACAGTTTTTTATTTACAGTAATTACTCGTGCAGTACAATGTGCATTCTCAAAGTTGACCAAAAAATAAGGAAAATGCTTCTACCCATATATAAGGCGCAGTGTCAATTTGCTGCTCTCCATAAGCTCAAAACATTTCATGTGTGCATTTTATTAGATTTTCCAAGAATTAGTCTACTCTGTGTGCATGCGGCAATGTAATTGTTACAAATTTCTTCATGATCTTTAAAAGAATTGAGACGAAATTGGACCGTGCTTTGGCGCTCCTGCCTTCCGTTGTGAAATAAAGTCTCACCTCCTTCACTACCCCTAGGTGGGAGTATACATTTGTCAGGTTCATCACCTAACTGCTGGACAGATATGCACGTAACAGGGACAGGAGAGGTCTTCAATTCGCTCATGAGGAGGACGGGTTCGGCTGACTAGCTGCAACTCCGAACCACGTTCTGAGTCAGCCTCACCGTTGTGCCTCTTTTTATTGCTTTCTCAGGTCAAAAAGTTGCAAGGTTACAAATTCACGAAAAAAATAGTGAAGTGGATGGCAACACTATCACAAACACTAAAGTAAACATTTCTTCAAAGCTTCATCAGGGTCCTGATAAACCAGCTAGAGATTAGCAGGGCATCTGATATAAGGCATGTTTATGGTGTTCATGAGTATCTGTTTCAAGTCAGCAGGGGGGCATCGCCATTCCAGGTGTCACTGGGTCACACGCTGGGTCACACAGCTGCTTGCAAAGAGAATGATTCGGGCAAGAACAATAGAAACAAATGGATGATAAAACAATAATCCTCACAACATTGATATAACAAAGGTGTTTCTCATCCATTTTCCTTATACCTATGTAAAATGCCCATTATTGACTGGAAAAATTGCATTATACGTGAGAAATTATGGTGTGTATGTGGTATTGAAGCACTGCAGTAAAATTTTTATAGCATGATCAATTCCCATTTCTGACAGATTTGGTCAATAAATGGAAAAATTGGCTGATTTTTTTCACTTTTGCTCATGTTTTTAGTGTCGAGAGCTCATTGACAGAGCATACTTGCACAACGTGATTGCCTTTCACAAAGGAAAACACTTTACAAAAAAAAGGCAAAAACAGCCCCCCCCCGTTTCGGATTCTCTTTCTTGGGCCTCACCTTTGCCTACGGGGGTTGCCAATCCATTGAGGAGCTGGGAAAGAGATTTGTTGGGAGAAGCAGGTGACTCACACACTGTCAAAGGTTCAGTGCTGAGGATGTCGAACCCGGCCTGCAAGCGAAACTTCTCCAACTCTTTGGACAGCAGGTTGAACTGCTCGCTCTGATTCCGACATTTCTCCTCCAGCTCGCGCACTTTGGCCTATCGGCGGTGAGGGCGAAGGGAACAGGTGTGAGTCACAAACGAATACACGAGGAAAAGACAGAGGGAGCAACAGGATTAGAAAGACAGAGAATGAAAAGGTAAGAAAAGTGCAACTTGCAAGACTCAAAATAATCGCATGCTGGAGAGCACAACACGCACCCTGAATTTGTACATCGTGTCATAAAAGGTGCAGGACAGCTACTGTCTAACACAGGGTATAGACAATCATAACAGACAAAATGGAGATGCAATTCTTATGGAAAATGAAAAATAAATATTTCACCATGCATACATGAAAGAAAGGACATTCATAAAAAACAAAAATCAAACTACCATCAGGCAGACAGAACTTCACTTGTAGGTGCTGAAGCCTAATTTTCTTATTTGCACAATATACACAATGTAAGAGCTAAAAAAACATCCATCCATCTGAGCAGCTCATCCTACAAGGGTCACGGGAGTGCTGGAGGCTACTGTGGGCAGGAGGCAGGGTGCACCCTCAACTAGTTGCCCGCTAATCGGAGGGCACATCGAGACAAACAGCCCCCTCACAATCACACCTCGGGGCAATATAGAGTGTCCAATTAATGTTACATGTTTTTAGGATGGGGGAGGAAACCGGAGTGCCCGGAGAAAATCCACGCAGGCACGGGGACAGAATGCAAACTCCACACAGCCCGGGCCGGGATTTGAACCCCGGTCCTCAGAGACAGACGCTCTAACCAGTCACACCACCGTTCCACCAAGATAAAAAACGGAAAAAAAATTGAAGCATAGGTCTCTTTTGTTGACCACAGCGTGGTGCTGCCGCAAGATTTCTCAACTGTGCAACAGCTAGATTACTACCTGACCTCAACACGCAACCTGCGCTAGAGTAGCCACGAAACCACCCGTGCAAACATCACGGGTCACCTGCATCGCGACTGCATAACTTTGGAGGTTTGACGTCTTTCGGCACATCCTAAAAATCTGATCGGATCCAATACATCAAATAAACTTCATCCTTCACAAAGATGCTGGAACGCTTACATGGAATTTGCACTTATTTAGGCGTCGCCCAATTTTCGCAAACAGCTGTCAGCACGAAGCATTGCTGCTTGACTACAAGCGCAATAATAAATTCTGAATGAGTACAACATATAATCGCTCACACCTTTTTTTCTTTATGCATGCAATGAAAGTTTCATTTTGTCAAGTCTTTTCATCAAATATTAAACAAGAATGGCTGAATATTTCTCTGTGATCAACGCAAAGTGAAGTCTTCTTTATACTCTCAGTCACATTCCAGAGCCTCATCGTGTGTGACTTTGCTTTGACGGGAGGCCAAAGGCGAGGAAGGCGGACAGCGTGCCCCGGCGAAGCGATGCAAAACCCCGCATAATAGAAGCACTTTCACTTTCCACGTACACTTTGCTGTTCTCGGACTCTGCTTCGGATGAGTAATTGTTTCTGGCCTGAATGTGATGTCGAGCAATTTGCACTCCAAAGAGCAAACTGATGCACTTTCCACTGCTTGCACAAGAGAAGGCGTAAAAATATCCAAAAAATGAATAAAAACAAATATGAAGTACCTGCATGCTGTCCAAGTGGTTCTAAACATCGACACGCAGACAGTTAAAAAAAAAAAAGAGAGAAAAGGAATCACTCACGCACATAGGAATAGAAATTCACCATCAATATTAACCTAAACTTTACAGAAACAATGAGCACAACTTGAAGATAATTTGGTAGCTTAGTGAAGGAGCAGTTGACCAATATGATGAACTGAACGCCACCCGCCCCTCCCGTCCGGCACCTCACCTCTAACAGATGGACAGCGCCCTCATGTTCCTTTTTAGCCTCAACCTGAGCCTGCAAAACACAGGTAAAGCGCTTCAGAGCTGGGCGACATTCCGATTGCAATTACTTTTTCGACTCTTTTCTACTTGTTTACTTCGCAAACAAATGCCGGCATACATCCACGAACCACAATATTGTGCACAGCTCCAAAGTCAAATAACATAATACCGATTCCATATTCTCTGTTTTTAATATTTAGGAAAAATCTATGCAATGGCAAAATTGGTGATACAAGTTTTACAGGCTAATTTGGATCCAACTAGCACACCTATAGGCTCCGTCACACCATGACGTTCTGGTCAACGTTCTCTGAACATTTAAATCATTCTATTTTTCAGCGTTCTCAAATGAGGATGACACATGTGGCGTGTGATCAATGTGTGTCTAACGCATGACTAATGTGCGTCTAACGCACGAGAAGCGTGTAACAGTGACCAAATAAGATACCCCTAAAACCATTAGCGTGTGCTAACGTGTCACTGGCGCCCGACGAGCAATTTGTCAACGTTAGACGAGCGTGTCGAGCGTGTGACTAAACGGGTGAATAATGACAGGATAGCGTTTTGCTGGCGTGTAATTTTTACAGTGGAACGGGAACGAAAACGTCATCCTCACTTCAGTTGTTCTCGGGAGTTTGAACAGTCAGCATCATGCCGTCTAGACGAAAAAAAGGTGGGGTGCGGACTTCAGCAACTAGCGCTGCAAGTAAGAATGCAAAGCATCGGTTTATATACCCATATGCATGGACGTTCGGGAAACGCTCGAATGACGCTCAATGGACGCCAAAGGACGTTCGTTTGACTTTAGTTACACGCTGCGTGCGCTAGGGGATTGCTCAGTGGTCGTTGACAGGTCGCCAGTGAGTCGTTCACTGCAAAGCAAACAATTAAGTAACAACCAAGTAACGCTACAGTAACGACTAACTAACGATAGCCAACCGCGTGGAACGCTCGGCGAACGTTAGTAAAACGTTCCACGAACGTTCTTGAATTAAATGTTGATGAACGCTGGTCTCGGTGAGAACTTTTGTGCACGTTCAAATGTTTTTCCCGGACCGGCGTTCTCCGCCGATTCTGGTGTTATCCCGGCGACCATGGGCGACTACCAACGTTTCCTCAAACGCTATAGAACGCTAACCAGAAGGTCATGGTGTGACGGGGCCATAAGGAAGTGTCTGATGAGTTTATTACTTTCACACCCATCTCTCGATTTCTCTATGCTGATTCAGTTGAGGCTTGCCATTCGGGTGGATGAACCAGGCCTGTTTCTTTCTGGATTATAAAAGTGCGCATGAAAGTAAACAGGAAGAAGACGTGATGTATGGATGAATAAGAGAAACAGAGCTCGTCAACACCCGCCGTTCAATTTTCGACACTACGCCTTCTGTTCAGCGTCACGGGGAGTGGGAAGCTCATCCCGGCTGATTCAGGCAAAAGGCAGACTTCAACTCGGACGGCTCGCCAGGCAGGAAGTGACATATACGGTACAAACAGACAAACATTCACACTCACACAGTCACTGAGTGGGAATTCAAACCCAAGCTGCCTGAACGAGTCAGTCGAGTGTACCGTGGCACCATCGGTGACGAGCTCTCTTAACCAACGAAAGCCAACTTGTTCTTTTTTGATAACTCGGGGAAAAAGATGGACAATGAATTGGCTAGATCTGAAAGTACCTCAAAGGACCTTTCCGATGGCGATCTTAAGCTCCGCCCCCTTAGCCATGTCCCACAAGCTTCCAAAATGGCGATTGAACAGAATATGTTTGAAGTCGATTCTGTATCGCGTATTCCAGATAATATTGGGGTATAATTTTTGCCAAATGCGTCAGACTTGTCCAAGAGAGTTCTACAATGAGGTCTCAACTATTTCACGCAAGGATATGTACAAGGAATTAAGATTTTGGACGGAGCGGGACGCAATGTCAGAGTAACAGCGAAATGTTGGTGATCGATGCAAAAAAAGTTTGACGCCTCACAAACTTCATATTGAAATCCAACAGGATAAAATAGTGGAATCGTACTGCGCATGTAAAGCAGGGTGAGTACTTTTTACATGGAAAGATCACGAGTAATATCATTGTACTCTTTGTAAGTGAGTGGGTGTATTCATTTGTCTTGGCTCGTAATGGAACCTAGTGCTTAAAACTCTGATGTGATACAAATAGGCAAATGGACATTTCTCTTGCATGGCATCACGCATTTACGTGTCACTAACCCGAATCTCAAAAACGCGTAAAACATTACGCACTTCATTCAGCAGATACTTCTCCCTCACTTACCTTCAAAAATACAGCCTTGTGTTTGTTGATATTGTTCACATTTAGTTGTACGTGCGGTTTTCTGCAATCCTTAATCCATCCTAGACACTTCGTCAACTGTGTTTTAGGCTTTGGAAAATGAATCAATCTAGCAGGATATCTTTCATCAGAATTGCACGTTCCCCAAGCGCATCTGAGGACTATTTTCTTTGTGACATTAACTTTTCCAAGCGCACGCTATTGGCAAACAGCATTGCTTGTGGGACAACATAGCGAGAGGGGCGTGTTAAGACAATACGGCCATCTGATTGGCTATTACTGTACAAGCGATTGACAGGTTGGAAAGGTCCATTGTTTGCCGCGAATGATCTTCCTTCAGCCTGTTACTGTCTGAGCAGTTTTAATGACATGCTAAACGAAAGATGTACTTGGTAAGTGGACGTTTTCATCAGCTCAACTGCTGTGTACTTGCAACAACCTGCCATGTATAATTGGTTGCTTTGCCAGTTGGAATTGATCATGTTCAGTTTGCTTTCTCCGTACAACCAAACTGCACCGAGTACATTTGGGAGTGTGCCAACCTTTTGGTTTGGTCCGAACCCAAATTCAATTGCTACCAAACGTATCTCACCAAGAGGGGGGAAAAAAACAGACTTGATTACCCTACAACAGAGGAAGCTATCTATTGGGCAAGTATTTTGTATTAGGAGCATTCAAGCATAATTTGCAGTAGCTGAAAATAGCAATCAAGTGCCTTCTGAGTGTCTTCTTGTTGCTGAAGGCAGGTTGGTCTTCACATGCTGCAGGGAAATGAACGGCACGAGGAAGCTTAATACCGCTCTGCTCTGGTGTTTTCCAAAAGTATGAGAGGAAAAAAAACTTTCGACTCTTTCAAACTGGCCTCCAGAGGTTAGCAACGATAAGTATTTTTCCTTGGAATCGTATCTTCTTTTTTTTCTCCAATCAGGGTAACAAGAATAGCAAAATAATAAACATGTTGTGGCTGTTAAAGCTTTTAAGGAGGTCTTTTGTCATCATAAACGATTGCCGGCAAAACCGCCATTTCGCCGTCGTCGCTGTATCCAAATTGATTATGGCCGATTTGCGACCCATCAAATGTTTCCAAATGTGGCGGAAGTGTGTCTTTGAAAACGAGGGAACATCTGCTGGGAGAAAATATGAAAGCATCCGTCGACTTAACGCTTCCATAAATCTATTTTGCCGGCAATGAATTCAGGAGAACGGCGGGCGTCTGAAGGCAGATTAGGCCGTAATGAGCTTCTGCTAATTGAGAGAAAAACGCCGCAACTGTGAAGTTGGCGCAACGCGACGGCGACAACGCCGAGCTGCACGCGGGAAGAACTGGCGACGATTCTCAGCACGTTTACACTATCAACAATGTGAGCCTTTACTCTGCTCGCTCTAAACTCAGCTCCCGTGCATAAAAAGAGAAAAAGAAAGGCCAAGTGGCAAAATGGCCTTGGCCTGAACTTTTTTTCTAAGTAGGCCTCTTAAAGGTGTCATCAAAAGTGCTCCTGAAATGTTGCAGGTAGGATTAGGTGGGGAAAAGAAAGCTGGGGGATGGGAACAGAGTGGACAGCTCTGACAAATTGTCGGCGAGGTGGCGTGCGAGCGGACTCGTTTCACTTTCGCTTTTATCGTAATGCGGCACAGCCTCGGATGGCAGAAAAGCTCGTCGAGAGCTTTGCGGCTTTTACCTTTGAACGACCTGACTCCTCTTACCTTCTGAAGCAGGTCAATCTCCTGCTGCTTTGCATTGAGTACAGCCAAGGCCTGCTCATGCTCCAACTCGAGCTGCTGCCGCCGCTCCGCAGCCTCGCGCATATGCTGTCCGCAGGGCACGAGAGGTCGGGGAGGGGGGATGGTGAGGGGAGGGCATAAAGACGGCTAATGTTAGTGCTGCTAAGAGCATCCCCGGCTCTTTCCACCGTGCATTCCACTCGACACAAGTGTTACATGCGCACGGGCGTCGCAAGCTGGTTAACGGTGTACCGAGACAAAACTGCAGTTCCCTCATATAATATGCATGAATGCTGAGAGATGCTGCTGTCCAGACAAAACGCCAAAAGAAAATCATCAGAGATGATAACGTTGGTTTATACAAAAAGAAGTGCAGGGACAGCATCATACCCATCTGCTTGAGGCAATGCGAGGGCATACTCATCACACCGTTTCTGTAATTGCTGCAGCAAACGTCCAATGTTACGTTTTACGGGCTGCAGGAGAAAAAGTGACAAGAAGCTACTTTTGTTCTTAGCTCCGGCTAGAATGTGTTGCGTGACAGGACGTGACAGGAAAGCAAAGACGAGCAGATGTCGAATGAAAACGACACTTGTGCGAATGCTGACACTTTCACGACGGACGGGCCGTGCCCCTTTCGCAGTGACCCTGCGGCTCGCACGCAATCAGTTGACCGTGTCGTCCACCTTTGGCTAGGACAAAGCGAGACGTCTCTCAGCATTCACGCTGTTCCAACCGCTAGGTGACAACAGCAGCAGTACAATCCGATCAATATTTGCACCGAGGTACATGTGGTCGAGGACAAAAACCATCAGTACGCATCAAGCTAAGTTTGCTTGCCCCCTTTAGGTAACACGATCCCTGTCGGAGGCCTCGTTACTGAGAGGAGAATTTGTATCTCGGGGCGGAGCCTTGTTACATGAAAAGGGGCCGCAAATTCCAAAGTGCGCCTGCTTGTCTGTGATCATCCGCAAGTACATTACAAAAGATGGAGTGGCATATTGGACATTTGTGACGTGATAAAGTGAAAGAAGAAGCCAGTGACACGTGCGAGTCGGCGACGTTATCACGACGGGGGTGAGCCGGCCTCGCGTTTCATGCGTCAGCGCGTTCCGCGCGGCTGCGCTCTCAAAGCCAGGTGAGCATTCACGTGTATTTCCGTAAGCATCCCGCCAACGAAGAAGCATTCAGAACGAAGCGAGCAACACTGCTTCCAGGGTGGACGTCGCCGCGATACCTTCAAATTCTAGCAGGGGGAGAGGCATGTAGGAATGGGGGTGGGGAAAACGTGAAATATTGCAATAGAAGGGAGGCAATCCCAGCTTCTACTCTTTCACTGCTCCTGGTCAGAAGACCTTTCAGCACGGCACTAGAAGGCAACAGACACGTCAGGCACGTTAGACGAGTACAATGGAGGAGGAGCTAGTGCAGCACCAGAGAGACCGATGGGGAACCTGGGGTCGGTGCACTCGTAAGCCACGGGTTGGCTTCGCTCACCTTGAGCACCTGCTCTAGGTTCTCCAGTTTGCCTCGGAGCTGGTTCCTCTCCCACAGGGCAAAATCTCTCTCCTGCGTCACAGCACCGAGCGTATCTTTGAGTTGGGCATACTCGGACTTCACCTGCGCACACAAAACAAGGAGGGCACAAAGGCTGGAGAGCGCCGCAGTTGTCGCTTTGTTTGTTTTCCCGAGAGAAACGCGTGGTCCTTGCGCTGAAGGTAAATTTTACGTTGGAGTATTTGACGGAAGACAGTGAAAGCTCAGCATTTCACATGGAAATGTGACACAATTTTTCACATTTTTAACACATCATAATTTGGAAGAACTGGATGCCATGGCTAATTGTTCCTATGAACATTTGATTAAAAGAAAAATGCTGAGCGACATATATTGCAAGATAGATAATGTTGTAACCCAGGCAATTCAACGCAGTGGTGCTTCATGTAATTGCCTTAGTGTCCAGAGAGACTGGCTTTTTTGTTGATTTAGCACTTGGCTTCAGTGGATTCACTGTCGAGAACTTTTAAGGTCATTTGGACCGAAAGGGAGATGAATGTTTCTCTTGAATATTATCAACGTTGGGACAGTTGGGCGCAGTTATTTTGCCTGAGAAAACCTTGAATTCGAGGATTCAATTCTCCAAAAAGTGAAAAGCTTTCACAATACAGCAAAGCGGAGAGACAAGTTGGACGCTGATGTTGAATTCTTATTGTTCCATCTTGAATAATACTAAAATAAGACTCAGTTAATGTTTTGTGGGGCTGTGAACTTCCGTAGCAATCCAAAATGGCGGAGCAGTCCGACATTGGCTCATTTCAAACGCGACATCTCCGTTGTCGGCTCTTACCTTCTCATATTCGGATGATTTGTGACTGCCGTTTAAAAAGTGGAGGCTCAACTGCGGGTTCTCCTGGAAAATGGCTTGAAGCTCATCCTCCTAAACACAGAAGAAAATAATTGCGTTCACATTGAACTGAACTGTGACCTCGTCATTGAACAAATAAACTTGACTTGACTATTAGTCATATAGAGCACGTGCAAGTGACGTCATAATTTTCCCGGCGCCATATTGCCCGTCAAAAAAAGCTGCTCGACAGTGTGGGGGACATTGAACCGGAGCAGAATATTCACAATGCCAGAGACTTGTTGTGCTGTTGGTTGTTACAACAGACGAGACAGATATTCAAAGACGTCATTCTATAGAATATGGTATTCTGAAAAGATGAGAAAAGATCGATGGACTTTGGCAATTAAATGTGATGGATGGTGCCCAACCAAATACACACGACGGTGGAGCGATCACTTCATTTCAGGTCGGAACTATTCTGCTTAATCTCAAATTCCCAAAACGTATTTCTCTGCGTACACGGAAGCGTGTCGCGCCCACACGTTAAACTTTGGTAAACCTCTCCTCGACATGTTTTTTTTTTCTTTTTTTTTTAAATATGGATTTTTCTCAAATGAGTCCACTGCGTATTTAAAAAAACAAAATAAACCATTGGTCACAGTGATTTTTACGGAGGTTAACATGTGGCCGCAACATGCTTCCGTGTACGGGGGCTGTTTTCTTTTTTTAAATATGCATTGGACTCTTTTGAGAACAATGCATATTTAAAAAAAAAAAAAAAACGTCTGTCACTGAGAGGTTTACCAAAGTTTAATGTGTGGCCCCAACATGTTTTGTGTACGGAGGAGCCGACTCGCTGTCTTTTTTTTTCATAATTAATGAATGTAAGTTTGTGTAAAACCAGGGGTCATTTATTTAAATATTGGTATTTCTATTGAAAAAATCTGAGTGGATCCATCACTATGTGGGATTTATTCTTGATTAAGAACAGATCCAGCAACAAAGTATTTGTATGCGTCCAGACTTTTCTATGCTTTTAAACTCATCCGTGTAAATCTGGACGACTTACTCACCAGATCCATGTGTAGATCCAGTTGTCCAAGACAAGCGGAAGTGGGTTAACCGTCCACTTTCTCATCGGCCAAAACATCGACTTCGCCATTAAATATCTATGCCAAGTGTCTCTCATTTTTCCCACGCACCTTCGTTTATTATCACCTTCTAAATGTTTAACGGTATTGGACAAAACTCTAGGAGACGTATTTTCATTCCGTCTCAACGGATTTAGCATTGAACAATCCTTTCCTTAACCGGCGATATGGCCAGTCACGTGATTTTGGTGACGAAGGTGCAGAAGCTCTATAAAATGTTCTCTGAGATCATATCTTTCGAGCTGGTTTATGTTTTTTACAACACAAATAAAGAGAAGGGAGGAAAAAAAGGCACAAACCCGTGAAGCTGGGAGTAATATCGTGGTGTTATATAAAGCGGCACATACGTGCAAGCGACTCACCAGCTAGATTGATTTTCGGTGTTAACTCACAAACAAAACTAGCCGTGACGAGATATTTCTTTGCCCTCCGATGGCTCGTCACGATGTAACAATATTCTGGAAATACAAATTTGGAGGAAGCAAGGCACAAGTTATCGTCTGAAATGGCAACCGTATTGGAGCGCCGCACATCTGCAGGGATTCCTAATGTCAGGCAACATGTTTGTGGGATCTTTTGTTTGGATCGTTTCGAGTTGCTGTAATTACATGCGTATGAAATGACGCAATTACAGCGTAGCGGTGGAGTCGATTGCCGTGTGGGTTGTGTCTAGACACGGCCTGACTCAGCTCGGTGGCCCACACGTGTGCTTAATGTCAGCCCGACTGACGGATGACTCCTTGCTGCCATTTGGCTCCGTCGCTCCCGCGCATCTGCTCATCCTGTGGTCAGAAATCCCACACACTCAAAAACTCTCCTTACTTCTAATCTTGCGTGCATTCAATTCATTTAGGGGAGGACTTGGAATGTCGCAAATATTCACACCTACCAAAAAAAAAAAAAAAAAAAATTCCCAAATCTTCATCGATTCACCATTATTCCCTTCTCCTTCAACATTGCACAACTCACGGAAACTATTCCACCGTCAGCGGGTTCAACATTTAGCACAGATTTACCCAATTTCAAAATAAAAGCCACACACAAAGATTTTTTTTCATTTACCTCCCATTTTACGATTGCAATTGGAGGTGCTGCAGCATGCTTTGCGGCACTAAGGATGTAAATCGCCTTTAAAGGTCAAGTCCCATCCCTATAAACATTGTAAAATAGATATTGTAATGAAAAATACATAACATTATTCACTTCAATGTCTATAAGAAAAAATCAATATGATGCGGAAGTCTCATTCGACATCCAAGTGGTCGCCATATTGGGCTGTATCTACTGTCCGTGACGTCACCCAGACATTCGCCATTGAAAACATGCTGTGGCCCCGGCTATGGGAGACGAACACGCCCCTTCTGACAGAGAACCTCTTTTCGAAGAAGAAAACACCTCACAACCGAGTGAAGTTACTGGGACAATATTACCCTCTTGTTTCGAGGCATATTTAGATGATATGCGGATCACGGCCAAACCGCCACCCCACGTCCGATCCACTTCCGCGGAGGAGATGAGCCGTCACGCCGGCCTTGTTGGCCGGAGTGGCTCGTCACCGGCGAGCCAGAAGCGGAATCCGTCCGAAGCGCCTATCAATACATTTAGCACCCCTGTCATACGTATGCGGATCTTTTGTTATGCTATGAGAGACGGATTACGTGGTCCCCCCCAAACTATTATTTTTTTAGTAGCTGTATACACACCGACCTGTAATTTGGAACCCACCAAGCTCTCGTCCTTTGCACCTGTGCAATCCATTTTTCACGACGAACCGGGCCTCTTGGAAACTTATGAAGGGTAAATCCATCCTCCCGAGTGTTCGAGCAATATCCAGCAATGCAACAAGCCGGCATTTTGGCTATCGCGAAGGAACAACAAGCTACCTTCCCGCAGGTGAAAGTAATAGAAACAAACGAGTCCGCTTGAGGGCGCTCCTGCCCCGTACATCATTTTCTGCTTCTTCTTGAAAACAAATCCCTTGAAAGGATTTTCATGGCGGGAGTTACAAAAAGCCATATACGTCACAATCATGTTTTGTGGTGAAAAAAGGCATGGGATCATACTGGCTGCCGTTTTTTCATTAATAACATACTAAAAATCATCCATTTCATGACAGTGGCCCTTTAAAGTGCATGTTTGTATGTCAATTATTTCTTCAATCATTATTTTATGACTTGCTAGTTATATTATCCTGTTTGCTCTGGTGTGATTGTTTTAATTTCAACGTGACACCGTGATCATTCAGGACATGATGTTCAGTGGGCTTTATTGTAAAGGAAAGTTGTGCACCACAACACAGTCCAAGAGGGCAGGATTCAAGACACCAGAAACAATGTCCGATAACTACGAGTCAAGTAAAGAGCATAACCAGAAGTGTGACTGGACTACAATGGCGCATACTCAACAAACTGGCAAAAACCAGTGCCAAAACTCCAACTTAAATACATTTTCTAACCACAGTGCCTCATGTGACACAGCTGTGGCCTTGCTCATGACAATTTCCACATTTCTTGACCAGCTCAAACCTTTCCAACTGTGCTCATTCCACCTCCTTGCGGATCACTCAATGTTATTCCGTGTCCTACAACATTATTCCACATCATTCCGCGTGTTTTCGTTCACCATTCACAAGCAATTTCTCCAGAAACTGTGCCCAAGATAAAGTGGAAATGGGTATTACAGCGCTTGTTCAAGTCTGACGGACATAAAATCCTCAGAGGGAATCGTCAGTTGGAGGCAGCTTGCGAGGATGCGTCCAGTATATAGAAGACCTGCCAATCACACGTTTGACGCAGGGCGCCGTGTTTGCAAACAGCTCGCCGCGGAAGCCGAGAGGAACGAGACTGCAGGCCTCGCCCTCGCCTTCTTGACTCCCTGCCGCCGGCCTCTGCTGATCTTCGATGAGCGCCGAGACGCCACGCGCTTGCGGAGTTGACGCTTGTTGCCATGGTTGTTCCAGACTCGATATCCCAGCAGGGTGGAGGGAGCAGATGGCGGCGCTTGTGTTAAGTCTGGTTCGCGCAGACGACGTGTACGCACAAAATGGAACTTCTCTCAACAGACGCGGTATCGCTACTTGCCGGAATTCATGACACACATCGTCACACTTGCCCAAAAATTCTTTTCACCCTATCTTGAAGTAAATGCTGCAAACTGCCAACGAACGTCAATAAGCTGAGCGACTTTTTACAATGAGGGGTCGGCAGAAAGTCCTGCGGGTAAAAGATAGAATTTGCACTAAAGAGGAAGCGACTTTGCTGTCAGTGGCGTCGTTTGTGTTTGTTTGTTTGTTTGTCGTGTGCACGTAGAAGGAGCCAAGCACCGCCCTCGTGCCATTTGGGGACACGGCGGCCTTGAGGGGGTTCCGCCTTGCCTCGGTGGGCTGACAACGGGCGGGAGGGGAAGTGCAGCTGTGGGCTGGGAGTGTGAGAAGAGCAACCAACTCCTAATGGAATGTTGATTTTGTGGCATTTTGTGAGGAAGCCATCAAATGTTATTTCATGACACGACTGCTGAATGTCCTCCCGGGTACTTTCTTTCTCTCTCGGATCTTTTTCAATCAATCTGTTATACAAAACGGATGCTCCCCCCCCCCCCATCTGAATGTTTTCTCATTCTGAACGCGGACTTCTACCGTGTAAAAAGTAAATAACAGCAGCGAACTCAACTGGGCGACCGCTGGGCTGTTGGGAGCCAACTTTAAGATCCACCATTGGAGCAATGAAGCAGCAGTTAGTCGCATTCACACTTAAGCTAGAACATAAAGTGTCTCGCCCTAAATCCACAGCGTGATATAAAATAATAATAAGAGAAAATATTCTGCATCTATCTGTCTTGTGGGAGCGACGTAACTGCAGAGGTGAAAACCTCAAGATCGCATTGTGTTGGTTATCGTGTTGCGATGGAAAACAGTTTTCAAAGCCACATTCAAAGCAATTAACTAAAATCAAAATGAAAAGTTGACATTATGTAACTGTCCATATACAGACATTCAATTAGGCACGCCTACATAATTACATTACAGGAGCTGAAGTATATAAAAAAAAAAGAAAATGATACTGAGTTTTGATCAAATGTGGTATAACGGGGACAAACTTGTACAATGTGTGTACTGGATATGTTGTTAATGCAACCTACCCCTCGTATTGCCTCTGCCAAGTATAAAATGCAAACTGGAGCATGAACTGAAAGATTATACTTTTTTTTACTTTTTTTTTTCAATAGCAGGATTCTATCACAAAGCACATTTCAGGAAGAACATTGTGCAAATATGACGCAAAGGACAAATAAGAAAGCATTACGTTTTGTTGTGGAACAAAATAGAGCTGTGGTTTGTTTACAAATCATCGTTCCCCAGCTCAAGGATACATATTTTACCTGGTACATGAACATACCGGGTAAAATATGTATGTAGGTCACGGACTAGTGTTCAGCATCCGGTGTTGTTCTGGCATCAATAACGAGCACTCAGTTCTATTAACTTATCAGAAAAGAGAAGTACACAATGCGTACGGCTCGCAACGTTTTTCACATGCTTTCGACCCTGCGGCTTATACGGTGATGCGGCTATTTTGTGCATTTTTTCTAACGGCCACAAGGGGGCATGCGAGCGGAAAAGGGAAGAGTGAGACGGTGGAATCAATGTGGCGAGGAAGTGACTTTTACCTGTATGTTTTTTTTTAACGGTCCTGTTAGCGCTGTGCTAGTGTGTTGCTGTGTCTCAGTGATTTTTACCGGTATGTTTTTTTTAAACCGGCCCTGTGAGCACCGCGCTAGCATCTTGCTGCTGTGTTACTGCTGTGTCTCAGTGATTTTTACTGGTATGTTTTTTTTAAACTGGCCCTATTAGCTCTGCGCTAGCATTAGCGCCGTACTAGTGTGTTGCTGCTGTGTTACTCCTGTGTCTCAGTGATTTAGGGTTTTTTGTTTTTTTTTTTAACCGGCCCTGTTAGTGCTGTACTACCGTGTTGCTACTGTGTAGCTCCCACGGCTGTTTTTTTTTTTGTACCGGTAAGATCTTTTAACAGCCCTTTTCATCTTACCGTGTTGTTGCTATGGTAAACTAAGCTAAGGTATTAAAACTTTGAAAACTCTTTCTGTGTACCGTCTTTCTTTGTAAATATCTCGTGTTTCAATGTGGGCACTCGCAGCTTTTACACAGGTGCAGCTTATGCATGTACCAAACGATATTTCCTTTACAAAAGTACTGGGTGAGGCTTATAAGCAGGTGCGCTCCGTAGGCCGGAAATTACGGTAATTTGCCATCGCTATCTGACATTACAGGGGGATATTTCAAGGGCTTAAATCGCTTTTTCTTTTGTTTTGTTTTTCCTGTGTTCTTTTATTGTGCGGCTGCGTTGCATTCTCCAAGCACTTACCAAAGTCTGGCATGTCTGATTTTTTCTCTTCACCTCCGCCTCAAGCGCTTGACACTCCTTCCTCTTGGCGCTGATCTCGGTCTCCTACGAGTGGAGAGAAGAAAATATCACACTGCTTCCGAAAACAGAAGCTTCCAGAGAGAATGAGGCACGAGGGTAATGTGAAATATTCGCAAATGAAGGGCGACACGATGCAAAATGAAAACGCTGCATGTTTCTTTTGAAAATTATTTTTTTGGGACATGTATATTATGTATAATATAGTATGTACTGCATCACCGGCCATCAATCATTGAGTAACTTCTTTTCACAACACAAATCAGCCTCGCTTTCAATATCGGTTGACGACTTCCTTGGTTGGTGTCGGCATCAGATGCTTTTAGGCACCCACGCGCACAAATTTAATTCAATTTGAACGGGAAACACATTGCTGCATCTGTCTGTTCCTCCTTTTGCCCTCTGAGTTGCGCCTACATTTAATAAAAC